>NC_092797.1:13836223-14454650 GCF_918797505.1 Bemisia tabaci | reverse complement strand
GGGTAACACAGAGTCATGATGTCACCAAAGCTGTGGTCGTATTATCACGAACTTGTGTATTTTTTCCATGGTACAACTGAATGAGATTAGGGTTTTCCAGTGAAATCCAGCCTTTTTGTGATAAATTAAGTCTTATCCGGGAAAAAATGCAGTTATTTTACCTCTACAGTCGTTATGATTCAATCTTTTACAATTTGACACAGCAGCATAAAGTACTTCAGCTACTTTAAGTTTCGGAATGAACTAAGACGGTATTTTCGAGGCTATTCAGTTCAGCCCTTAAGAAATATTTTCTGGGAAATCTTTGACTCATTTCCTTAGAAGAGCGCGAAGCCCATTAACGTTCGGAAAATGCTCAATCAGCACTCGATTTTTCCTCGGAAAATCATATTTCGCGTGGGAAACTGTCAGGATTTGACTGAGTCGCAACCTGCCGCACGAGAAGCGAAGAAAAAAACAGCGATCGTCTCAGGTTGCCTTTTCACAAGCTGGCAAAATACTTGTAAGTGTTTTTCGCCCAGAAATTAGTTTTTCGAGGAACAGGAAGGTGAAGGCCAATTACCCACGCCGTAATTGGACAGCTCGGGAAATCTGGAGCGTTAGAAAAGTTGAGAACAAACGCAATTTGTTTCCCTTCGCCACCTTCTCTTCGGGCGCCTGGCAAAGTGTGAAAAATAGGCTAAAGCTCTCCAAATTGAAAGGGTAAAGCAAAAGCTGTCCGTGAACTGGAGGAACGATGGAGATTGACCACTGGGAGAGTGAGAATGAAGTTCCTGCGAAAGTCGAGGATTTTCGGTGTAAACCATCCATTCTTTCCTGAAATTTCGCGAACGATTCACGATGATGCTACGCGCTGCGCTGCCGGTGCTTGGGAAAAACGTCGTATAAACATGTGGCAGCGACGATTTTGCAAGTTGGCAACACTGTTTCTCTCAAGAAGGAATCTTTTAAAAATATCGATTTTAGGTGAAGAATCGATCGTTGTATATACATTTACTAGGGGATCCACCCACTGGTCGCTCCGCGTCCCAACCCCCGTGCTTTATTTCGACGTTTTATGATGAGCACAACTCTAAATGTCTAATGGAAAAACAGTGCTGCCAACATTCAAAAATCACCACTGACATGTGGACGTTTCAGGTTTACAGAAAGAGAGAGACATAAGAGATCCTAACCAAAAAGGAAAAGGAGTCTCGCAAACTGTGCGAAACCTTTTCCGATTTTAGTTTTAATCGTTTAAAGCATTTGATTTTGTCTTCTTCCCTGAACTGTTGTTCTGTTTATGAAGATCAGCTTTTATTTTATGCATCCCCCCTTTTCTCCTTTTTTTCCCCTTCCTACATATTCCCCCACCTTCCCCCCCTTCCTCCCACTCTTTCGACAAAGCTCATTGCCAGCAACTGAGAAAAATGTGGCCTTGGACATGATACATTTTACAATGCATGAAATGGATATCTCTCATTTTAGCGGCTCTGGTGCTTGCACTAGAGCTGCTATTCCGGACGGTCCCAGCTGGGGAGTATCAATGCAGCATGTTACATTGTAGAGACCGCGCGTTGGTTGATGGGAATCGGCGCCATTTTCGGCTATGTTCCTTGTCATGACTTTATTTTATTGCATACTGTTTTATTGTTAGTCAATGCTATGTTGTGTATTGTATTTTTGGAATCATGGTGATACAGTCAACAATTCAAAACTTGTTTGTGCTTTTATCTCGTGATGGAAAAAATGTACTTTACGTTCAAAATTTGAAAATTTGAATTTTAAAGTTTTCGCGGTTAAGGAAGCTTTAACCACTGGGTTGGAGCTTCCTAGTCATTTACTCGATATCAGCTGATAGCAAACAAAGGTTACCAGGGAAACCGTAAACGTCTAACAACTATCGTGGCCATTGGGGCGATTATTGAAATGATATCGACTTTATGTCGCCGCTTACGACAGGACATAGCCCTATCTTAACTGTGTAATATATCGCAATTCGATATTGTTTTGATTTTTAAAAGGAGCAATTCATTCATACAGTTCCGATTAGTTTTGGCGAACGGGCCCTTAGCCTGCTTAGTACGTATAATCCCAAAACGCAGGAAAATAGATTGTAGGAAAATATTTGCATCGGAAAATCGTAACAATTTTCCCCTAGATGTCTTCCATTCCGGGTACATATTTATTGAAAACGGCGACTTTTTCAACAGTCCTATTTTTATCTACAACATCTAAGTGGCCCTTCATAATCATTTAATTTTGGCCCCTGGCCAGAAAAAGGTTCGGAAATTGCAGTGATTTTGCCGAAAATGCTGAAGTAAGTAAATTTGGGCATTTTTTTTCCTTCTTCAAACTCTGTGGAGAAGCACTTATCCTCCAGTACATCTATTTTTTTACTTATCTCTCGCAAGGTACATTTACAGAAGGTGTGTTCCAGTATTAACAGTTCAGATTCGTTGTTTTTTTATTATAACGATTATCTCGGAAAGCAATTATTACATTGTTCAATTCTACTGACTTTCAACACTCGATTATACTCCCGGCAAATTCTGCAGCAGCGTTTCAAATGTTGACTCTAATGCTTCCAACAGCCATCCGATGTCTAAGAGTTTATTCCTAGATTTAGGGATTTTCCGGAATTTCCAGGGATTTAGGGATTTTTCAGGAAATCTAGGGATTTTTTTTTGATGAGGTAAAGTTACCAAAAATCAACTTTTTAACCTCAATTCTAGCTTCGACAATCGAAAACATTTTTTCATCTATATTTTGTAGGCCTTTTTGGCAACACTATTTTCCCCGCAAATAAGCCGGAAATTAAAACGATTGCGTCCTTCGATGTACTTGACATTCAACTGCATTCAACCTGTTAATAATAAGAAATCAACTAATATTCTTTCATTTTATTGGTCTGGATTAGCACTGCTTTCAGAGAGCGCCAAAATTCAAACGAGCCAATCAGATTTAAATATTGCAAATCGCTACATCGAATGACATCATGATTCTTCATAAAAAAATGGCGCTTTTTGCAAAATCTAGGGATTTTTTAAGTATATTTGAGCAAATCTGGGGATTTAGGGATTTTTAGCGAAATCTAGGCATTTTTTTTCTTCCCCGCTAGGGATTTAATATCGGAAGACTGGCTTCCAGTATCGTAGCGTTGATCGTCGCTGATGTCGAAATGGAACCTAATGCCGGACTTACTGTAACACCTCCATTCTTCAATTCCGGTGAGGAATACGTCTCTACCCTTAACTCAATATAAATATACAAATTGATAAGTGAGTGCTTTAGTCTCCTGAAAACAGAATTGCGAAACTTAAAATTGGAGAAAAATGATGAGTAAATGAAAAAATGGAACCAATTGATGGGATATGTCGCATGCCATTCTGACACAAAATATGGCGTCTATCGAATCACCTTAACTAAATAAAATAACCAAATTTTCAACTCTCAAACTATCAACTATCAACTATCAAAATTCAAACTATCAAAATTTCCAACAATGACAAAAATGATTGTAATATACCTATAATGTAATGAAATATACACGCTCTAATCATTTAATTTGTATTACCTTTATGTTATGTACCTACATGTTATACTATTTTTATAATAAATTTTGCCAACATGCTTTTCAATTCAGTCTACAACATTTCATTCCGACGTGGCAATAATGATTTATAATGCCCCTAAACATTAAAATGAATTACAATAGTAATGCCGCATTATAATGTCGTATTATACATCGCAACGATTCATGTCCTACTGATTATTGATTATTGTAAGATGAATTCTGTTTTCTCTGATTGTATGTTTCATACGTGCGAAGCAAGTACGGGTCACTAGAAACGTGGTTCGTACGGGTGGCTGATGAAATTGATCTTCGAATACCTTTTGATGAGCTAGGGAAATGGAACCATCTGCATCTCATGGACAATAAATAGTTGCCGTAATTAAGGTCATCCCGTGATTAAGGTGCCGTGATTTAAGTCATAAATTCTTCATCTAATTCTTGATTCATCTCCAAAATGTCTGCTAAAGCTTTCATGCGCTTCTCCTTGTATGCATGAATGAGCAAATTGGGTATCGAACAAGCGGACACTTTTTGAAAATTTAGATGATTCTGGACAATATCGTACAGAAGTCCACGAGCTGCAGATAGAACCATTACCTCTAGCTCATCAAAAGTTATTCGAAGATCATTCAACAACCTCTTTGACAAGTTGCAAAAACTTTTCGTTAACAATAGTGTCACACGGTACTAGGAATATTTACTATTTAACGAACCTTATATTTCCCTGACTCAGTCCTAAATTATAGAAGTATGCGTTACTTTTCCAGCAATCCAAAAAAACAATTATACAAAAAACCAATACCTACACTTTCAGATATAAAAATGCAAATTTTTTGCAGCCTCGCTAAACGACTTATCAACCAGAGATTTTTTAGGAAGCGGACCTCCAAAGAGCTTTCAAAATTAAAAGTATACAACAAGTGATAATGCCATGTATTCGCCATATCAAAGCCCAATACACATTTATACACCGGCTACGTAAATCTGCTAAGTTACAAAACATGAATCGACAGTTGTCGGATTGTACATCAATGACAAAATGTGTCTAGGCCCTCATTCTTGACTACAACTACTGCCCCCAGAGCCGCTCTCCGACGCCAATGCGTTGGAGCTTCCTGCTTGTTGCATTTCGGAGTGTTTGGAA
This sequence comes from Bemisia tabaci, assembly GCF_918797505.1. Lineage (NCBI taxonomy): Eukaryota > Metazoa > Arthropoda > Insecta > Hemiptera > Aleyrodidae > Bemisia > Bemisia tabaci. The sequence continues at coordinate 14,449,950 of NC_092797.1, read as the reverse complement.
ATTTTCGATGCACTCTATTGACTTTATTTTGCAATTAGGAACTTTAATATCTGGGTTAGTTTAGAAATAACGTATGTACCATTATTTTCCCTGTGTATATAAGTGTTTTTGCTGATGATCAAGAGTCTGGACTCTAGATCCAATGTGTTTTTTTTTCCAGTGAATATTCTTTACATCGATACTAGACACCGCGGAAGCTCATGAACAGCAGGAGCAAATCAAAAGTGGATCGCACAAGTCTTAACTTACCTTCCACAAAACAAAGGAACTCCATTTGTAACGTTATTTCACAGCTCATGGAAGGGCAGTGAACGTGGACCGATAGAAAATACCAATAAATGAGTCCACGTTATATAACTGTCACAAAACGTTCATGATGAATCGCGCGCGAGAGTGACTTATCCAATTTCCCGAATGAAATATGGCCGAGTTACTAGCCGGTCAGTCTCACGAACGTGAGGAAAAATCCGCCAATTTATAACAAGACAACTTATCCGGTATGAATTGTAATTACAGGTTTTGAAGGAGCCCCTGTATCTTTTTGAACGTGGCCCAACTTGTAATTTATCGTTCTCGATTTGGAGCATGCCCTCAGGTCGCGCCGAGTTGATTTCGCTCCATTTTTATGAGGCTCGCCGCGCTGAAAACCTCTCAACCCGGCGAGGGGTTGCCGTCTGAAGTAATCTAAGATTATTAGACTCCCCGTTCCCCTTATTAAATAGGTGCTCCCTTATTTAAGTAACAAAATGTATCTGTTCCAACATTGAGTTCAAAATATATGAGTTTCAAAGATTATATGCATTCGACACACGAATTAATTTTTGTTTTTGATTGAGTTGGAAACTTTCTTTTGTTATGTTGGAATATTTTTTTTTTTTTTTTTCTGCCAACGTACGTTAAAAACTCAGCATTAAGCTGAAAATTCTCACAACAAAATTTTGTTACCAAGAATAGATCGGCTTATAGAGATATTTGATAGAAAGACCATGAATTATTAATGAGGGGATATTTATGTCAAAAGGAAATGCACAAATGAATTATAACAGAAGGAATTATGTGGATATAATTGGTAAGTTGGTTAGTATATTTTAAGATATTAAGCGTCACAGGCTATTAAAGTCTTTACAGAGAATTTTGAAAATGGGATTATATACGAAAGGGACTACGTGCAAAACGGTACATTTGGGGCTCGGGGCGGATACCTTTGAGACTTGCCCTATTCATTCACCTAACAATGCCCCATCTTTACCCGAAGTTTCAAGCCCCCCAAAATTTTTGGGGAGATACGGCGTGGGGTCAAAGTTAAAAACCGGCAAAATTTTCGGGAATTTATTACTCAAAAACCAAGAAGTTTTGGAAAACGCGGTTTCAACGAGCGTATTCAGCGTGACGAGAGCTTTCAGAAAATGTATAACATCATAGGGTTTTGTCAACTTCAGCTCGAGTTATCGCCTCCGAAGCGCCGGAACACTCAAAAAAGACCCCTTATTTTTTTACATTTGGGCCGATTTAAAAAAAAGCCATTTTTTTATTTTGATGAAAAACTGATATGCTGTTTCTGACTCTCTGTAGCCCCTTTGGCTCTTTACCGCATGCTGGGGAAATGTTTTGGTCGCGAGTTATAAGAGCTTAAAGGAGCGAAGGTCGGGAAAATCGGCTATTTTAAACTGCGCGCGGCGACAGATCAGGAGACATGTGGCAACAATGTGAGGTCGGCAGAGGAGTGTGATTCGCCGAACTGAGTGGGAGGGGACGTTTTCCTTCCGATCAACGCCGCGCGGGCAGTTTAAAATAGCCGATTTTCCCGACCTTCGCTCCTTTAAGCTCTTATAACTCGCGACCAAAACATTTCCCCAGCATGCGGTAAAGAGCCAAAGGGGCTACGGAGAGTCAGAAACAGCATATCAGTTTTTCATCAAAATAAAAAAATGGCTTTTTTTTAAATCGGCCCAAACGTGAAACAAGCAGGAAGCTCCAACGCATTGGCGTCGGAGAGCGGCTCTGGGGGCAGTAGTTGTAGTCAAGAATGAGGGCCTAGACACATTTTGTCATTGATGTACAATCCGACAACTGTCGATTCATGTTTTGTAACTTAGCAGATTTACGTAGCCGGTGTATAAATGTGTATTGGGCTTTGATATGGCGAATACATGGCATTATCACTTGTTGTATACTTTTAATTTTGAAAGCTCTTTGGAGGTCCGCTTCCTAAAAAATCTCTGGTTGATAAGTCGTTTAGCGAGGCTGCAAAAAATTTGCATTTTTATATCTGAAAGTGTAGGTATTGGTTTTTTGTATAATTGTTTTTTTGGATTGCTGGAAAAGTAACGCATACTTCTATAATTTAGGACTGAGTCAGGGAAATATAAGGTTCGTTAAATAGTAAATATTCCTAGTACCGTGTGACACTATAGTTAACGAAAAGTTTTTGCAACTTGTCAAAGAGGTTGTTGAATGATCTTCGAATAACTTTTGATGAGCTAGAGGTAATGGTTCTATCTGCAGCTCGTGGACTTCTGTACGATATTGTCCAGAATCATCTAAATTTTCAAAAAGTGTCCGCTTGTTCGATACCCAATTTGCTCATTCATGCATACAAGGAGAAGCGCATGAAAGCTTTAGCAGACATTTTGGAGATGAATCAAGAATTAGATGAAGAATTTATGACTTAAATCACGGCACCTTAATCACGGGATGACCTTAATTACGGCAACTATTTATTGTCCATGAGATGCAGATGGTTCCATTTCCCTAGCTCATCAAAAGGAATTCGAAGATCAATTTCATCAGCCACCCGTACGAACCACGTTTCTAGTGACCCGTACTTGCTTCGCACGTATGAAACATACAATCAGAGAAAACAGAATTCATCTTACAATAATCAATAATCAGTAGGACATGAATCGTTGCGATGTATAATACGACATTATAATGCGGCATTACTATTGTAATTCATTTTAATGTTTAGGGGCATTATAAATCATTATTGCCACGTCGGAATGAAATGTTGTAGACTGAATTGAAAAAGCATGTTGGCAAAATTTATTATAAAAATAGTATAACATGTAGGTACATAACATAAAGGTAATACAAATTAAATGATTAGAGCGTGTATATTTCATTACATTATAGGTATATTACAATCATTTTTGTCATTGTTGGAAATTTTGATAGTTTGAATTTTGATAGTTGATAGTTGATAGTTTGAGAGTTGAAAATTTGGTTATTTTATTTAGTTAAGGTGATTCGATAGACGCCATATTTTGTGTCAGAATGGCATGCGACATATCCCATCAATTGGTTCCATTTTTTCATTTACTCATCATTTTTCTCCAATTTTAAGTTTCGCAATTCTGTTTTCAGGAGACTAAAGCACTCACTTATCAATTTGTATATTTATATTGAGTTAAGGGTAGAGACGTATTCCTCACCGGAATTGAAGAATGGAGGTGTTACAGTAAGTCCGGCATTAGGTTCCATTTCGACATCAGCGACGATCAACGCTACGATACTGGAAGCCAGTCTTCCGATATTAAATCCCTAGCGGGGAAGAAAAAAAATGCCTAGATTTCGCTAAAAATCCCTAAATCCCCAGATTTGCTCAAATATACTTAAAAAATCCCTAGATTTTGCAAAAAGCGCCATTTTTTTATGAAGAATCATGATGTCATTCGATGTAGCGATTTGCAATATTTAAATCTGATTGGCTCGTTTGAATTTTGGCGCTCTCTGAAAGCAGTGCTAATCCAGACCAATAAAATGAAAGAATATTAGTTGATTTCTTATTATTAACAGGTTGAATGCAGTTGAATGTCAAGTACATCGAAGGACACAATCGTTTTAATTTCCGGCTTATTTGCGGGGAAAATAGTGTTGCCAAAAAGGCCTACAAAATATAGATGAAAAAATGTTTTCGATTGTCGAAGCTATAATTGAGGTTAAAAAGTTGATTTTTGGTAACTTTACCTCATCAAAAAAAAATCCCTAGATTTCCTGAAAAATCCCTAAATCCCTGGAAATTCCGGAAAATCCCTAAATCTAGGAATAAACCCTTAGACATCGGATGGCTGTTGGAAGCATTAGAGTCAACATTTGAAACGCTGCTGCAGAATTTGCCGGGAGTATAATCGAGTGTTGAAAGTCAGTAGAATTGAACAATGTAATAATTGCTTTCCGAAATAAGCGTTATAATAAAAAAACAACGAATCTGAACTGTTAATACTGGAACACACCTTCTGTAAATGTACCTTGCGAGAGATAAGTAAAAAAATAGATGTACTGGAGGAGAAGTGCTTCTCCACAGAGTTTGAAGAAGGAAAAAAAATGCCCAAATTTACTTACTTCAGCATTTTCGGCAAAATCACTGCAATTTCCGAACCTTTTTCTGGCCAGGGGCCAAAATTAAATGATTATGAAGGGCCACTTAGATGTTGTAGATAAAAATAGGACTGTTGAAAAAGTCGCCGTTTTCAATAAATATGTTCCCGGAATGGAAGAGTTAGGTTAAAAAATTTAGAGTTAAAAAATTCCCATGAGCCGAGTGCCGTAGGTTAAGGGCCCGTTCGCCAAAACTAATCGGAACTGTATGAATGAATTGCTCCTTTTAAAAATCAAAACAATATCGAATTGCGATATATTACACAGTTAAGATAGGGCTATGTCCTGTCGTAAGCGGCGACATACAGTCGATATCATTTCAATAATCGCCCCAATGGCCACGATAGTTGTTAGACGTTTACGGTTTCCCTGGTAACCTTTGTTTGCTATCAGCTGATATCGAGTAAATGACTAGGAAGCTCCAACCCAGTAGTTAAAGCTTCCTTAACCGCGAAAACTTTAAAATTCAAATTTTCAAATTTTGAACGTAAAGTACATTTTTTCCATCACGAGATAAAAGCACAAACAAGTTTTGAATTGTTGACTGTATCACCATGATTCCAAAAATACAATACACAACATAGCATTGACTAACAATAAAACAGTATGCAATAAAATAAAGTCATGACAAGGAACATAGCCGAAAATGGCGCCGATTCCCATCAACCAACGCGCGGTCTCTACAATGTAACATGCTGCATTGATACTCCCCAGCTGGGACCGTCCGGAATAGCAGCTCTAGTGCAAGCACCAGAGCCGCTAAAAATAGGGGTCTTTTTTGAGCGTTCCGGCGCTTCGGAAGCAATAACTCGAGCTGAAGTTAACAAAACCATATGATGTTATACATTTTCTGAAAGCTCTCGTCACGTTGAATACGCTCGTTGAAACCGCGTTTTCCAAAACTTCTTGGTTTTTGAGTAATAAATTCCCGAAAATTTTGCTGGTTTTCAACTTTGACCCCACGTCGTGTCTCCCCAAAATTTTTGGGGAACTTGAAACTTTGGGAAAAGATGGGGCATTGATAGGTGAATGAATAGGGCAAGTCTCAAAGGTATCCGCCCCGAGCCCCAAATGTCCCGTTTTGCACGTAGTCCTTTAGATTTTTAAATTAAGAGAGGTGAAGAGTTTCAGAATTTTGGTAGTAATATTGGGTAGTGCCTCATGATTGCATTCATGAGTACTTAGTTTCTTTTAGCTTAAATACGTTCAAATTCCCAAGTGCGTCAATGAAAATATGTAATGTTCCTCTAATAAAATGAAAACTTTGTAAGTGCACTTCAACAATTGGACCGCGTTAAGAAAAAAGAAATTAAACCACATCAGGATTTGCCAAACTGTGCAATTAAATGTTAAAGACGGTTGTGCGGATTTTTGTGATTTCAGTTCATCTGCGTAGTATGAAGCAAATTCCTGAACATTTGAGAGGAATCCGCATAAACGTTCTTGTGTACAAAATTTAATTGTCCAGTTAAATTTATCAATAAAGATGTGGCTCGATTCCTTTCTGCTAAACGTGGTCCCACAAGAGTGAATTAAAAAATCAGCTCCTTAATCGAATACTTTGTTCGCATTAGATATCTATTTTTTTCTTCCTCAAAATACCATAAAATCTTCAAGCATTTTCTAGAAGTGTTGATAGTTGCTATCTTAAATTTAAACGTCTCCAATTCAAGTTGAATTAAATTTCATCGCTGCAGCCAGTGCGATGTGTCAAGTCGACATTTTTTTTTCGTCGTCAATATGCGATGATTTAAATTTAGGTCACTTGATCATATCCTGCTGAATCCAGACAAAATAATTTACCCTTACTTGTTTCACGCACTGAAATAACCTAATATTCATGGCTATGTAAACACATTTTCTGATATAGGATTACACAAAAATAGATAACTTAGCGGACGTACCCACGCCACACTACGAACGATCATATAGTCGAATTGTTTACGCTTAAAAGGATTCAACGCCAACCCATTTTAAGCCTATTTTCCCCCATCCAACACAATTCCCAGAGATCATAAGTTTTTGCCACTTAAGTCCTTTAGAAAATACACGGTTCAATTTACTGCAGCCGCGGTTTCGCATATTTCCTAATTACGGGGCTCGGTGTGGAGTTTAATTGAACCAAATTAAAATTAACTGATGGAAGAGGAATTTTTGAGCCGGAATGCTTCGAACGCGAATCCATAGCTCGAACACACATTCTGAATCATTTGTAATATCAAGCAATCGCACTCTAATATACGTGATTTTGATCGATACCTCTGTTGTTTGCGGAGTTGGTGAGGTATCGATTCATCTCGTTCTGCACCAAATCAGAGCTTCAGTTACAAGCAAGCTCATATACACGCAAATGTAATCACGAAGCTACGTCTGTTTCAAGCCTGTGACGATCGTGCGTGTATAAATATGAGTTAAATTTATGAAGGGAGGAATGCTCGTGTAAATAAAGTCGTGCGTATTAAACTTATCACTGGGATGTCAATTTGATTATAAAAACCAGTAGCGTTTTTTCGAGGTGGCAACACAATCTCAATTAACCCGAAAGGAAACGAATACGATATGTAAACAGAGCAAAGGAAAGGACACGCTTTGATGACGGCGCAGAGATACAACTATTCGTACTTGAAGGATGCCTGTGTCGCATCTGCCAAATTGAAGGCTGGTGCGTGGTTGGTGTGAACCCGCATACTCCGATCTATGCTCCCGATGAGGTGTCGTTCGGATTCAGGAGGAAAGTTGAAAAACGATGCCCAAATACGTCTTCCCTATATTCGACTGTGTTTCTCACGTAGCTCTTGAAGCAAAACTACCAATAAGACTAATGGAAACAAACACATCATGGAAATTGAGCAAAAGAAAGCGTTGGTGACGGCGCAAAGATACGAATATTCGTGCTTGCTGAATGTCCGTGTTGTATCTACCAAATTGAAGGAGCGATGTCACAAAGTTTGAACTTGCATTCGCAATGCTCTGCTCTATGCTGATAATGAGGTGTCGTCCATATTCAGATATGAGTAAAACTTTCACGGGGTACATAGGGATTTTTTTTGGGGGGGGGGGGGGGGGAGGCGCACCAATTCGTTGATGACTTCCCGAATTAGTTCTAGTCATCATGATCTCAATGGATGTTGCAAACTTTTGCTAGAGCAAAAATAAGAGTTGTTCCTCATAGATAATGTCTCAAAAATCACGATGAGTGCATCGGCAAACTTTGAAATGCAACTTCACAATCTGCGGGTTTCAGAACATTTTGTCAACGATTTTTTGTCCGCGCACCTTTTTTGTCCAGTAGTTTACGCCCACACGTAAAATAAGCAACAGTGACTTGGCCCAAGCGTTATATTTTAGTCGGTATGTAAATTCTTATTGACAATATGAAATTGAGAGAGAAGGAGGTGTTGTTATGGTTGCTCATTTTCTAAATGAAATGTTACTTTCTCCTTTTGAGTTAGTTAGTTAGTTATTGTAATTTTAAGACATTCAGCGACTCAGGCTTTCATCTTTTTAAATTGTCATTGGTGAATATATGGTTTTATTTCTATCCTTGAAATATTCGATGTACAATATACCTTACATATGTATAGGTACTTCTTTTTATTTTTTAAATTTTTTTTTACGAAATTATTACTTCATTTTGTAAACATTTATATTTTTAAAACGTGAAAAATATTTGTAATACCTTTTCCGAGCGATTGCATCGATATTAATCTCAACGAGCCGCAGTTGTGCCGAAAGAAACTGCAAAAATGAATAAAAGATGAAAAAAAAACCAAGAAGCACGCAATCTATACTTTTAACCCATTTGTGCATCGATCTTTTAGAGTCAAATACGTCAAATTTTGAGCGTTTAGTTACGCGAACACCTCGCTGCAACACAGTAAAAGCACAAAATATAAAATAAAAATTAAAGTGCCTTGGAAATCATTAAATTTGACACGGAACCACCAGTATTTAAAAAAACACATCATAGTATTACTCTCCTTTGATAAATTGATACTTTTTTTTTTCATCAATTTAAATGAGAATAATCAATGCAGAATGTGCAAACATTTCAAAATCATCAGTTGAAAAACGCTGACTATGCGAGTATAAATATTAGAGCCTAACAGAGCGGAGCAGCGTGCTGCCAGCGCAAGAGACTCACTGGCGCCTACAAACCTAAATGGATACTTCACGCATTGCACAATGCTTGAAGTATCCACTTACGTTTGTAGGCGCCAATGCGCGTTCCGCGCTGACCGCCCGCCCGCCGTGCGGCGGCGCCTGAAGCAACTATTTCACAACAGAGGTGCTGCACAGTAGTATACGAAATTGAACGTATTAAGAATGACAGGCATCCTTTAAAAGTACATATCTTTCCTCGCAAAATAAATCAAGATACTTACCGTACACAGGAAAAATCTAAGAGCCTTTAGCTGAGGCAAATCAAGAGGTTCATCCGGTTCAGGTATAAGAAGGTGGGAATTTCTTGAAAGATAATCAAGTCCTGTTGCACCAAAGAGGTGTAGAGAGTTTTAGTGAATTTTGTCTAATGGAATTGACGCTCCCTCATTTTTACCAACTTTTACTCAATTGAGTAATAACTCTATGAGTAATTTGACGAGTAATAACTCTTATTTTTGCTCTAGCAAAAGTTTGTAACAGGCCCATCCCGAAACACGACAACATGGACAAAACGTAGGAGCTTAATCTTGGGGTTTTCCCAGACAAAAAAGGAAAAAAATGCCGGGCCCGCGCACATACGGACGGATAAATAAAAGAGTAGATAAATAAATTATATTCACGCGTTTCATTTAACGGGGACCAATTCAAGTTGATTTATTCATGATGACCCGGGCGACAGGCATCCGTTTCAAAATCAGATTAGGGCGAGCACCGCGGGGGCCCCGGGGAATTTTTTCGGGGGGAAAGGGGGGATCGGAGGGGGGAGCCTATGTTTTTTGCCTGATAAACTCGGGCCGGCGGAGAATTGCGGTTTAATTACAGTTTCGTGCGTATGCACTCACGACCCGTCATATTTGAATCGGTCGATTCTGAAACCTTACAAGTCCATTTTTTTAATGGACTCTGAGCTCCGTAAGAATGCTTTTATTTTAGAGCTCATCGGGGGGTGCGCGTATGCGGTTTTTAACATCCGCGGATTCATATTTGCTCGTTTCCGATCCGCGAAGCTCCGACTGGCAACTTTTTGCAAAATCTGTGGAAATATTGTTTGCCGAGTGCTCGCTGCTCGCCTGGAACTTTCGGATTCCGTTAATTAAACGCGCCGCGCTTTGAAATCGAGCGCCGCACTCTGGGGCGAGTCAATGCGAGAGGTCGAACAAGGTGTGGAAATTTGAAAAGCTTTTATCTCATTCGTCAATACGAAATATAGACGTTTGAAGAAAGCTCTATCGGTTATTTCTTAAAACTTCCTTCGATATTCACCCCTTGGCATCAAAAATGAGACAAAATATACATCAAAATTTAAAATTTTAGTTGCATTTTTTATATCCAATCTCTTTGAATAGCACTTACTACTGTGCGACGTCCGTGTCAAGCAAAAATAGCCGAGCGCACACCACTATCATTCTAAGCAAGTATGGCATATGGACCTCCAGAGATTATCAAATTTTATCTGATAAAAAGTAAATTTTAAGGTTAGGTTCAGAATATTTTCCTCCCAATTTTTCAGTGGCTTCCATTTTTAATTGAATCTCAAGTATGTGAAACTGTTAAGGGAAAGTATTGAAAACTTCCCTCAAAGCTCACTATTTTATCAAGGGCAATTTGACAACATCCGATCGCTTATGCGGCTTTTCTCCTTTTCACGGTGGCACTTTTCTACCATGGTCCGTGTGAACTGCACTTATTATCATAGGGGTCGATTAAGCACTTGTTCTCTCTCTGCAGTGTTACCGATGAGATAGTTAACGACCAAACTTTCGAAATCAGGTGTCCTTCGAGGTTTTATCTGGATGTAAAGATGCAAAGAAGGCATTAACAAATGACTGAAATCAAACCGGAACTATAAAACATGCAAAATATAGGTAGATACTTTTGATTTAATTCATTTTTACATCGCTTCTTTTAGCATTATTAATGTGCTCACTCTATGTGATATAAATGAACGGAAAAAATACAATTGGACCGCTTCAAGCGAAAAGAAATCAAGTCACATCGGTCATCACCAAATTAAATCGCACAATTTATTTTATATAGGAAAACGGTTGTACAGATTTTTTCGGAAATTTCATGGAATTTGCTTTATATTACAAAAGCAATCCCGTGTTTCCCAAAAAATCGACATCCGTGCTCTTCCGTAAAAAATAACGATTCATGATGAACTTTGGCAACAGCTTTTATGACTTGGTTCCTTTCTTCTTAATGTGGTAGCTGCATCCCATGTCACATAGATGCTGAAAGTGCCAAACCACGTAATTTGGTCTGCGACGTTCCGAATCCGTCATAGTTGAACCACATCAAGCAGAGAGGATCTAATTGTAAGCCACATCTTCAGCTATTGCCAACTTTAATTGGGCAATCACTTTTTTTACATGAAATCGGTTGTGCGGATTTTTGTACACATTTCAGTGAATTTTCTGCATATTACGAAGCAAATTCCTTAAAATTTCAAAATGCACAAACGTTCTCTTATAAATTATTAAATTGCCAGTTAAATTTAGCAATAACTGATGTGGATTGGCTCCTTTCTGCTAAACGCGGCTCATTTTATGTTGACTTATCGGATAGTGATTCCATCCCCAGAGGCCCTTTCCCTGTCGCCAATGACCTACTTTGTGTACTTCAGATTTCATGGGCACACGAAGTGCGTACAAATGAAAAATAAAAACTTGAAAGACACATTTGGCATCACTGTCCGAAGAAAACTCACACGTAGCGGAAGAAGAGACTCGAGTATACAAATAAAAAGTTGTTTCGGATGCGAAGAGACTCCTGGAGTCAAACTTGCCGCCGAGTTTTATCACCCTGATTGATGGCTAAAACTCACAACCCGAAACTTCTTCAAACTTGATCTGCTGCGGTCGAATTTGACTTGGGAAAAAGTGGTCTGAGAAAATTCAAGATCGGCTCTCTCCGACGACGTATAAGCATTACCGCCTTTGCAAACCAACGACGCTCTCCATAAGACAAAGATGCAAAATTTATATAAAATGAAATTTCATTGAATATTTCGAAAATTGACTCAGATGGAGATGTAACGCCTAAGAGAAGAAAATACTTGCCTTTGAATTTCTACGGGAAAAATGAGTAAGGAGTTGTTGGATGATATGGGCATTTCCAATAAATTGTGGTAGTACCCCAATAAATTAGGTAATAGATCCAAATGTTGCGGCACTATCCCAACTTGAGTTGCGGTTCTGCCACAATTAATTGAAAATGTCCGTATCATCCAACAAATTGGGGTGGTACCACAATTTTAGGGGATAACCTTTTTTTTTGTCATGAGAACGGAGTTCCCCATGATATTAGAATCGTTCCGTTGCTTTCGCTATGGGATTCCCTATACCTCTGCGACCTTGAGCGTTTCGCCCAGTCTCCGATTTTTGGTTGATTTTCCGATGTATCAAAAACCGTTGTATTTTTTAGCCAATCATGTCTCTACGTCAAGTTGTGTTGATTGCTAAAATTCGCTTTCAGCGAGTTTTTTTCCACCTCGAGATGTCGTGTCTGACTGGTAAATCTGCGCAGAACCACGAAGTTCCGTTTTTAGGCAAATTCTTTTTTTTGGGAGGTTCTGATTGGTTATTTTTCGCCATCAGTTTTCTGTTCGTTGGTGCAAAAGATCGCCTACCTCGGTGTTCTTGAGAAGCCGCCATTATCCCACCTCAAATTTGAAAAATAGAAGTAAAGAAATAATAACCATCGTACAAGGTGGAAAATTGTTCTGGAGGACTCGTTACGGATAAAGAAGTCAAAATCAGAGCTCGATTGATTGATTTAATTCATGGATACGCAAATATTGCCTTAGCTCAACTGCCGCGATCGGAATGCGTGCTGGGATGGACCTCGAGACGCATTAAAACAGTGCGAACCATGGCTCCTACAGCAATACAGCAATGCGCTTCATATCATCCCAAAAGCAGTCTCTTGTGATAAGTCCCGCCCATTGCTTGAGTCTTTTGTATGCTATTTTTACTCTCGCTCACGCGGATCCGTCATAGCCTAGTTGACGAAACCGCCTCATATTTTTGATTCGGTGCGGGCACCCGGCGATCGGGAGTTCGATACCCGACGATGGAAACTACTTTTTAATGGTTGTATTGAATGTTTTAGACTAATCATCAAAAAATAATTAATAGTAGATGATAAATGTACGAACATTTTCTCGTGAGTTAATATGTTAAACAAAAATACTGGAATATACCCTCTTCATATAATCAGCCACATGTTCCCCCAAATTAATGACGTTATTTTCTTTTTTCAATAAAGTTAATTTGCATTCAACGTTCGTAAGTTAAGCAAAAAGTACCTATTGATACAAATAGAAAGACATGAAAATAGTATGTCTAACATTTCAGTTGTTTTTTTTTTTTTTTATTATTTATTTTTTGTTTTTTTGTTATTTCAATAAAACAAATTGACTGGGACTAGAATCATCGTATCTCTGAAGACAAAAGCTAAGTTTTTTGATACAGAAATACTAATATATTCATCCTTTATATAATCAGGGAGATGTTGACCCAAATATTGATGTATATTTTCTCTGTTCGCCCAAATTAATGATGGTATTTTCTTTTTTCAATAAAATTAATTTACATTCCACGTTCTTAAAGCAATATTTTCTCCAAAATTCAGCAAAAAATAACAATATATACCTACGCAAAAAGTAAATAAATAAATAAAGCAATGACATGAAAGTAGTATAGGTAGTACACATCTAACATTTCGGTTACATCTATTTGAATGAAAAAAATGGCAACTTAGGAAGCACATAGGTCACTTATCGACGGTGAAACTACCAAACCACGTATCTCGGTTTGCGACGTCGCAGACTTCCTGTCATACTTTATTTTTTAAATGAAAAGCTACTTAACGTCCAGTCTTGAAAATTTCCGTGATTTTTCCTCTTCGTGCGGAGAAAATTCTGTGAAAATTTCAAGGAATGATATGGATTTGGTCTACTTGAAAAAAATAAAATGTGAGCGGAGATTTTTAAACACCGCAAACGAGATACGTGGTTTGGTAGTTTCACCGTCGTTATGATGCGTATTCGGGCATATGCGTAGAGTAAAAATATCATACTTTACGCCGAAAAAACGAAACTGAAAGTTAAATGCGTTAACTTCCAAAAACCATACATAATCCAACGAAAATAAATAATTGGTAAATAACAGCTTTCTTGTATGGAAAGAAAAAAAATTAAAAATGTTAAAAAAGAGATGTCGACACAAAATTACATAGCCCCTTCAATTCTGAAGATACTACAAACGAACTGTACCTTAAAATTTTCATATCCCAGAAGCAAAAGTTCCCATGACGAATATTGCTATCGCTAGCGATTGCAAAAACCAACTTGTTTTTTTTTGTTTTCGTGTAGAAAATGAAAAGGGAATCACGATTCTAATCCTAGGGTTCATTTCCATATTATCGATTATTTGTGGCGGGGTATAAACTCAGTTCTTAAAAATTCCAAGAAATTTTACCCTACTGTCTCATCAAATTTAATTTTACATCTGCTCTCCAGATGGGAGGATGGCCACTGGCCAGTGACCATTCCCGCAGTGGCAATTCTCTTTTCTAGAATTGGGAAATTTCGACTGAAATTTTGAAGAGAATTTTTAGACAACTGAGAGAGGCCGAGAAGTAAGAATGCCTGATCGAAACTAGCGTCGCATTATAACTCTCTGCACTCCTGTTGCGTATCTCAATCGCTTCTTCCGCAAATTACAAAGTAACCGACAAGTCGGTTCATATTGTCGGTTATTTTTTCTTACTGTGTGCGGGTTTATCAGTTACGCATTTCAAAAGCAAACCCACGAAAAACCCTAAACTTATTTTCGTTCGGAGCCGTTTTCCACCACAAGCAGGCACCGTTACGCTCAGGTCTCACTGTATTCGGAAAATATTAATAGCGCCTTTGCAATCTCGAACACAAAGCGGTACTTTCCAGCCGAGGCTAATTTCCTGGGCATAAGCGAGCGGTGGTGGGATGAATAAAAAATAAACAATTACGATGAAAGAAACAAGCCACGGGATGCGGATTCCGAGTAGAGATTAAGCGCGGGCTAAGGAAGCCGCTCTCTCTCTCCGTTTGTTCCTCCTCTCGCGGTGAAAGGAGCTCAAACGTGAGGTCCGACGACTTCCTCCTGAGAATGTTTACGCCACTTCAAAGTTATCATCAACACCTTCGCAGTTCTCAAGACTCCCTTATCTGCGACCGATCTTACTTTTCATACGTTGCACCCCCCGAGCGGTCACAAAGACGGCAGGAGACTTCAAAAGAATGGTGCCTGCTAAAACCACCTATCCCTGAGCTGAAAAGCTTCGGAATACTGGGATTCTCGGAGATATTAGTGCTCATCTAAAAGGGAACAAGGGTGGTTTTGACATTGACCGATTCAAAAGACGGACGGCAAACATCAGGGGTGACTTCGGTCGCGCCGCCCTTAAATGTTCGTAGAAAATATCACTCAGATTTCTGAGTAATTTTTCCTCGTCTTAAGATCCCGCGAGCTTATCTCGGCCTTTTTTAAAGCGGTGCTTTTTTCAAGGCTGGAAAGGGGGAGGCATTGAAACCGGCCCCTGAGCCGCGGAAGATAAGTGCGACCTCGGGAAGCAAGACAAGACAGTGACCTCAGTTGACTGTTGCCAGATATCTTAGTACATTTTGATGTGATACCTAGTAAAAAGCATATCGTGACGTATTTTACGATGTATCGAATGATCTGCCATTGAAACCTATGGAAAAATATCGATAAACAGGGTGTTCGCAACGAACACCTTTATCCGATTCTTTAGCTCAGCTTCAAATGGGGATATATCGATAATCGATCATTCATGTCTCGCTACTGGTAAAAAGGGATGCTGTAAATCCGGCTGACTTTGTGGACTAGTATCTAACTTTGCGCAATCTGAAAATTTCTCTAAAACTCACTGCTCACACTTAATTCTGCATGTATGAGCTACGTAGGGGGATATGGGATTCAATGTAAAAAATGTAGTGTGTCTTATGTAAATCAGGAAAGTGCTCTTCACATAGATAGCTAAAATTTTTGTGCCCAACACATTATGAAAGACGCGAATTGTGATTCATTTATATTTATTAGGGAAAAAATACCTTTATCGAAACAGCAAAAATATCTCAATACGATCTTATATTTACGAAATGTAATCGGTGCAAATGAAAAAAAAACGAGTTATTTTTTGAACTGTGAATGAAACATCCATCAATGAAATATTTTGAAATTTAGTGAGAAAAACTACGGTATCTTCCATGGTGAAAGTCTTTCCCGTAAGGTCACTCCGAATGCTGGTGTGGTAACATGATGCAGATGATGAAAAAATTCGTGATCAACAACGAAAATAGCTACCTTGGTGTAAAATATCCTATCTTAAGTCATCGATATCATTTCACGAGAGAAGTATTTTACAAACATTCTGACGCAAAAAAGCTCAAACTTGAAAGAGAGGTATTACAAATCCCGGCGAAGATTAGAAATTTCGTAAATATATCGAGGTAATTACACGGGCAAATTCCAAGATTCGTCTGTGGACGGTGACACCGCACCCTAATGAACCCCGGAAAAGTGTGCAGGTGACGCCGCTGTAAATACCGCGCCGACCTCCGTGCCACAGCTTGAAAAGAAAGTAAAAGAGGAGGAAAAAAACCTACCCGAAAGTTGCACTCTGAAGTTTCGACCCGTCGGCGGGGAGATAAAAAGTGAAAAAAAGTAGAAACTTTCGCGCGTTCGACGGATCAAACAAAGTGTCTGGTGCATTAATATCGGCCAAACTTTTTCTATTGTTGGGGGTTGATTGTTCTGAACCGCGACGATATTAAGACGGCTGCACCGACGCTCTCATGCCGAAACACCGTGACTCCCTTTTCAAATGGGCCACAGAAAGCGTGGATGTATACGGATTTCAGAGCTCATCTCAAAATAAGTTTACTCTATTACGACAGTAGAGCGTGGCGGAGGGAACTTCAGCCCCCGATCAAAAGTCTATCGTGTGGAGCAGAAACAGCGTGTCTCCATTGGTTTTCCATTGGTGTTATGTTGTTCTTCGTTCGCAGGGTAGAAGTGCCCTGCACACTCTCAAGGAGTCACCGTCGGGCGGTGGTGCGGCCGTTTCGACCTGTATTACACTTCACCAGCGACAAATTGAACCTATGAAGCAGTGGGGGAAGAGTATCGAATTATTTTGCCGGATTTCACTGTAAAATCACAATTTCCCTTTATACCACAATCTAAAATATGCGCATTTTGTCGCACAGTCTGGTATCAAGGCATCGAGTATCTCTAGATTCGCGTCATTTTTTAACCTCGCAAGTTTCCCGGCCTCCCCCTCGCGGATAGAATAATCGCACCTCTCTAGGACATCCATTGGAAGAGGTCATTGAGTCATTGAGTCGTTTTGTATTATTTTAATGAATAGACTTTCAACACCTACTCGGCACTTTTAAGGATGTTCGTGAACCTCTTAGTGCAGTTAAGGGAAGAACTCGTGACTGCAGATAAAAGTGGAAACTTCCTGTATAGAAAAGAAATTGCCGATCTCAACAGAACTATGCGTTTTTACATACCGAAACTACTCGGGGGCTGTAATAGAATTGCGCGAATGCCCCCTTTTTTACCTTTTTTGGAGATGCATAGGATTGCGCGAATATTTCTGGTGCTGAAAACTCACATGTTTGCGCGAATATTTAATATTCAACGAAAAAGCGCCAATCTGACAACTTTGGTAGTTTGTGGTAGATAACTACATCGCGAAAGACTGTTCATTCCCTCCTTACTTACGGGCTTGTCCCTCTTCGGTGGATAACCCTCGCAGCACGAATGGCCCAAAGAGCTTTCATAGAAATTTAAAAAGTGAATTGGGGGTCTATGGCCGCTAAGCGACCGCCAACCACTGAAAGAAACTACACGTAGAAAATCGTAGAACAATCATGTTCAACTTTTTTAAGAGATGAGTGGATTTAAAACCCGACGGGTGCATCCGAAAGAAAGCGTATATTTATCTCTGATTGCAGCGCTATGTATCACTTTTATGTTTCACCTAACTAATAAATGTTTTTAAAGGGCTACTTACAGTTTTTCTGAAAATTTTCCGCGAATTTACCGAAATGTTATCAAACATAAGTATCGAGAATTTCGACGCGATATTTTCGTTCGTTATTTTATCTTTTAATGTAACCAAGAAAAAATTAAACAGTTTCTGAATCGTTACAATGAGAATACATATTTTCCTTTTAATTATGATAGAAACTGGAGCAGAAAGTCAAGAATGATGACAGGCAGTCCTACAGCATTCCTACAGTCTTGTAGAAATCTAATAGGAATCTAATATGCGTTTCATGCCAAGTAACCGACTGCACTGCGTTTGGCGCAATGCGAGAAGTATTCATGCAGTCTTGTAGGCGCTAATATGGGCTCCACACCGACACGACCGACCGACCGACCGCACTGTTTTGTGCAATGCGTGAAGTATTCCGAAAGTCTTGCAGGCGCTAATATACGTTTAACGCTGGCTGCACTTTGTTTGGCGCGATTATTCCAACTCGCGTTAGAATAATTGCGGCATCGAATAATAGAACTGAAACGGCCTATGTTGCGTTTCGATGCCGTATGAACATTTGAACGTTGCTTCGTTTCTTCTCTTTAAATATTATTTCCGCGATAAGTTACAAAAGATCTTTACACTCCCGACCGTTATTCAATCTTTTCACTTCATTCAACATCAGTAGGTAAGACATCGAAGACTTGTTAAAATAGTGTTAACATATAAATGCGTTTATTTTTCAACTGTTTCCTGTTTTGACAAACTTCTACCTTTAATTATCTTCATTTTAAATTCCTACAACAGATGTTAAGGTTTCTATTCGCGCAATCTTCACATATTTTCTTAGACCTTTCGCGCAATCCTAGATTACCGTACTCGGGTTGGGCACTCTGGAATTTTGGTTCGGCAAACCGAACCTGTGATTCTTGTGACCATTGGTTCAATTAAGTCTCTAACTCGTCTATCCTCGTTTCTTTTAAACATTTATGTTTGTTTCCTATTGATACTACATTTTGCATTGAGGAACTACTATTTCTGGTTCATTTAAGAAACATCAGATGTTATATATTAGTCTCCCTATGTACTTAGATACGTGCTTCTTTGTATAAGTAAGAAAAAGTAGTTTTTTATTGCAAAATGTGATCCATTAAACCATATTGTATAGCGCCTTGTACGTGTGCAATTTCATGAGGAAAGGAACGAGGTTAATTCTCGGAAAATCAAGATTGATTTATTGATACAAAAAATAGTATTCTGAAAATATTTTAGGACAAAAAATTTCCCCAAAAAGTCAAATCAAGAAACGTAGGTTGGAGGAAAATATATTTTAAAAAGTCTAATTCGGCATGCTCAGGGAACGAGTTTGCTGAATCAATATGCAACTCAACGACTTTTATCGGCTTAAAAATTATTTGAATCGTATGCAACTTATCCTGTGGGGTATTCTTAAGAGATTTCCATCAAAAGCCCAAAACTCAATTTTTCAACCCAACTCGACAAAAATCGCTCCACTGAAAATATTTACATCGAAGCCCCTTTCGTGGCCGGTTACATACAAAAATCGTTATCTGAAAATCAAAAGCGACGAAAAAAGAAGAAGCCCGAGAAAATGCGAAACTAGCTTAGAAATTGGTTGTGGAGAAACGAATCGCAAACCAGTAAACGCGGCTTAAACGGGCGAGGTTTGAAATTGCATCTGGAGCTGGAGGCAAAGGCCGAGCGATTCCCGACTTGACTCTTTGACATGCCAACGTCACTGAAATTACAGGGAGGGAGGGAGGCTAGGGAGACATCATCGTTATTATTCAGGGACAAAACGTCCGATGCAGAGAGTAACAGCGTGCGATCGGAGGAATGAAGAGAAGAAGCAGAGATGGGAAGGGAAGAGAAAGATTGTGCAGAGTATGAAAACCTGGGGGTGAATATCGTCAGTGGAGACTAGTTACGAAACGATTCCAGGGAAATCGAGGGATTTTTTTCATTCGAGGCTATAAGGCGTTAAAGCATTCTCGTATTATTTGCTGCCATTTTCAGACAAAAACACCGTATGAGCATTTGGATGTTGCCAAATTCAAAGGTACAAATATGAGGTATTTGACCCTCTATGCCATAGCGGTATGAATTCGTAACAACGTATTTTTAGGGTTTTTAAAAATCGAATCTTGCCCCTCTGGCATGACTTCGCAAAATTTCATTAGTTTTTTCTTTCTTTGATAAATTAGATTCCCTTTAATTTAAAATGTTGAACTTTGGCACTCGATTTTTTTATGCAAGCCACAAAATAGATCAGGGTCCCCTAGACTCTGAGATACAAAATCATCTCATTCCATAGAGGGTTAAAGGTATGAGGCACAAATATTTGGAGTACTTTTTCGTATTTCATTCTTTTCTTACCCTTGACCACCTATCATTAACCCAAACATAGCTAATAGATACCTTCATTGTAATCGTAGCAATTTAAATACAATTATGTTATTGTCATGGGAACGTAGTTCCCCATGATATTACAATCGTTCCGTTGCTTTCGCTATGGGATTCCCTATACCTCTGCGACCTTGAGCGTTTCGCCCAGTCTCCGATTTTTGGTTGATTTTCCGATATATCAAAAACCGTTGTATTTTTTAGCCAATCATGTCTCTACGTCAAGTTGTGTTGATTTCTAAAATTCGCTTTGAGCGAGTTTTTTTCCACCTTGAGATGTCGTGTCTGACTGGTAAATCTGCGCAGAACCACGAAGTTCCGTTTTTAGGCAAATTCTTTTTTTGGGAGGTTTTCATTGGCTACTTTTCGCCATCAGTTTTCTGTTCGTTGGTGCAAAAGATCGCCTACCTCGGTGTTCTTGAGAAGCCGCCATTATCCCACCTCAAATTTGAAAAATAGAAGTAAAGAAATAATAACCATCGTACAAGGTGGAAAATTGCTCTGGAGGACCCGTTACGGATATATGAGCCAAAATCAGAACTCGATTGATGGATTTAATCCATGAATACAGAAATATTGCCCCAGTTTACTGCCGCGATAGCAAATGCAACCTGAGATGAACCTTGTGACACATGAAAGCATAGGCAAACAATGTCTCACAGAGAAATGCTCTTAATCCGCTGTCTCTTAGCAGCAGTGGCCGGATGTCAAGGTCGTCTTTTGTGAAGCCCCGCTCAGCGTCCGAGATCACTTAACTGTTATCTTTTCTCTATCCGTGAATGAGCGTCGAGATAGCTCGGTTGATTGAGACGCCAAGTCAGTGCTTCGCTCGTATCCTTTTTGTTGCGAGCGGGGGTTCGAATTTCGTAGACGACAGTTAATTTTTACTGGTTGTATTGAATGTTTTAGACCAATCATCTAACAATAATTAATACTTGGCAACTTAGGAAGCACATAGGTCCCTTATGATGCGTATTCGGGCATATGTGTAGAGTAAAAATATCATACGTAGGGTGTCCCAAAAGTACCGGGACTGGTTCTGTAACTTCAAAAGTAAGATAGATACAGACATGATTTTGGTCTCATTTTAAAGATCAACTCAATACCTATCGATTAAAACCAAGATCAGCTCAATCGAATAAAAATTGACCGAGTTATGACAATTTGAAATTAGTGAGGAAAGTTTACCCCTACGGTTTTTAGGAAGATTTTTCGCTTACCAGGATTCAAAAAGTAAATATTCGTATCCACTTTCCTCCGAATCTTCCATAACTTCCTTTTGCTTTTCAAAGTACCGTCCATCAAACCGGATGCACTTTTTCATGCGCTCTTGCCACTTATCCAACATTGTTTTCCTGAATTCTTCCTCTGGGATGGAGTTGAAGAAGTTTTGAATTGCATTCTGGATTTTTGTCTTCGATACGAATCTTCGTCCGCGAAGCTCCTTTTTAAGCGTAGGAAACATCCAAAAATCACATGGAGCCAAGTCAGGGCTATAAGGGGGATGAGGGATTGTTTCAACTCCATTTTTACTCATAAATTCACGTGTTAAGCTCGATGTGTGAGGCCGCGCATTGTCTTGATGGAGTATCCACGAAGGTTTCAAGTCCGACCGTTTCCGGGAAATGTGCATTCTCAACTCCTTTAGTACTTTGCAATAATACGCACTGTCAACTGTTGTGTTTGATGGTACAAAATGTTGATAAATGACACCTCGAAAATAAAAAAACACAATAAGCATCATTTTATCGGCCGACTTTTCGATTTACGGCGATGAAGAATCTTCCTTAAAAACCGTAGGCGTAAACTTTCCTCGCTGATTTCAAATTGCCATAACTCGGTCAATTTTTATTCGATTGAGCTGATTTTGGTTTTAATCGATGGGTATTGAGTTGATCTTTAAAATGAGATCAAGATCATGTCTGTATCTATCTTACTTTTGAAGTTACAGAACAAGTCCCGGTGCTTTTGGGACACCTTATGTATACTTTACGCCGAAAAAGCGACCTGAAACTTAAATGCGTTAACTTCCGAAAACCATATATAATCCAACGAAAATAAATAATTGGTACATAACAGCTTTCTTGTATGCAAAGAAAATAATTAAAAATGTTAAAAAAGAGATGTCAACACAAAATTACATAGCCCCTTCAATTCAGAAGATACTACAAACGAACTGTACCTTAACATTTTCATATCCCAGAAGCTAACGTTCCCATGACGAATATTGCCATCGCTAGCGATTGCAAAATCCAACTTGTTAAAAATTAATTTTAATATTTACTCAAATTTTCATACGTACACACATCCACATAAGTCGCTTTATAGCACTCCCTAGCGATCTACGGCACCTAACCTCCAGTTTGAGCACCTTAACATTTCTGCTTGAATCCCATCCCTCGAAACTCTCTTGGGGGAAAAATTTAAACATAATTATTTGTTACTGGCCGATACCGATTTCAAGAAGAAACAGCCTCTACCCTCCAAAAAAAGGCAATTTGCTCCTGTTAAACGATCCCCAAATTACCAAACACTGAAAAAAACACATTGTATCAAGAGTCCAGACTCTTAAAAACATCGACAAGAAAAAATACTCTTGATTCAATCGGATTTTTGCTTAAATCAAGAACCAAGCCTCTCAATTTGAGCGGATTTCCTTTCGATTTAAGCAAAAGTCTGATTGAATCAAGAGTATTTTTTCTTGTCAATGTTTTCAAGAGTCTGGACTCTAGATCCAAAGTGTTTTTTCCCCCAGTGAACCTTTTTAAGAATAAACACTTCACCGGGGAAAATTTTGCAACAGTTGAATAATGCTCGCACGACGTTCTCCCCGAGCGCGGGGGATCGACTCCCACGTTCTGACACATAACCGTGCAATAAATCGATTTGCGGCGGGGGTGAACAATAGGACGAGGACGTTAGGCGGGTTGCATTAGATCATCATCAGGCGTCGGGAATTCTCCGCGGGCCCGATGCATATTTATACTTAATGCACTCGCCCGGCGGTCCGCGCCGCACGCCCGCAGCGGCGACGTCACTCATTTATTTATTTATCCACTAATTTACATGTCATAAATAAATCTTATCTCCTTTTTTAAAATACAATCATTTCTCATCATAACGCGCCCGCTATGAGCCATGATGAGATACTAATGACTTGAGTCTACGCTGCTCCCTTTTTTTCTCCGCTATTTTAACTTACCCCCCCCCCCCCATCCCCTACGCCCGCCCCCCATACTAACCCCTCGCCCCCACTCCATTTATCACTGATCCGTCACGACCGCGACTTCAGCCCCGGTTCGCGCACGTCCCTCAGGATCCTCATTTTCCTCCATCGATTCGCTGATGGATCTATTTTTCTCTGGCTTTGAGGTCCATCGAATCGTCTACAATTTGCAAAAATAAAAATATTCATAGACAGGGTTTTAAATTTTTGAAAATTGCGGAAGGATTACTCAACTGTGAAGAGTCAAGGAAAATCAGGAATCTCTGTATCTTAATTTTTCAGTTTGCAACATTGTGCCAGAGATTGAACTAGACCCACGTAGTAAAAAAAAGTAACTGACATTTTGTGTCAATATGGAAAGTGGAACAAAATGTAACCTTACCTTGCGGCTAATATGTTTTGATCAGTTTTTATTTGGATTACATTGACCATATTTGCGGGTAACATCGACTAAATTTGCGGGTTACATCGGCCAAATTTGTGGGTTACATTGATCAAATCATTGTGTTGGAAATATGCATCCAAGTTAGAAATTAGGTGTAATCTGCCAGGCTCAAACCTGAATCGTATAGGTGATAGTCTATAGCCACTCGCAAGCCGCAACCTTTGCAATTAGGTATAACAGTTTCTGGCTCCTCTGTAAAATCACTTATGTGCTGAGGGAAATCAATGGTACATACATACGTTGTTTCTGAACTGAAACAGGCTTTATAGTTCCCAATTGCTAAATGTAGTCCATTTGTTCAACAGGACACTTTTTTCACCCCCAGATTTCTAAGAGTGACCCATGGTTTTGGTCGAATGAACCAAACATTTTGGCAATAAACCAAGTCCTTTTGGTTTATCTGACCAAACAAAAGAAAACTCAAAATAACCTCGAACAATGAAATTGTTATTAATGCATATCTCCCGTCATGCCTTTTCTTTAATCCGCCCAACGGGCCGATGAATCGATTGTGAAGAGTTATATTACGGAATAACCAACTTTTGCGTTTTTTAGGCTCACGTTGAAACCACAGTGCGGCATCGATTTTCTCTGATTCACTCCCGCGAGAGAGAAAATTAATAATAAAGATGAGCGTAATAAAAATACATAAATCCAAGATGAGGACTCTAGTGGCAAATAATAAGAATCGCACAGCGAACTGAGAAAGCCTTTGTGAAAAATATTGTATTAGGCGTCGAGAGCTGAGATGGGATGATCTGTGTCGGGGTTGCCACGTTTCAGAGGTCTTATTTCTCACCGTCTGACCGAAAGGAAGACTCGTGTTCGTCTTTCTGAATTCATAATTTCACAGGTTTTTAAAACTAAAACGGACTTTTCAACTCAAATATAGTCTATCTTTTACGGACCCTCTAAATAGATAGTCGAATTTTGTACATAAAGATATGTAAAAGGGGAGAGAGGGAGAATAAGATTTACCTTGCGGACCATGCTTTGCAGCTTACCTCTTCAAAATCTGTGTTATTGCAATAATTTTAGCTGTTTTAAAATTGACTGATCGATGGTATTGCTTGAAATTTTGTGTGACCATTCCATACTCTTTTAAAAAAATTCTTGGAAATTGAAAATTTTGTTCGGAAATGTGTTGGTGTCCTATGGAAAAAATTAAACTGACCAGAAAATTCTGCAAGATACATCGTCAAAAATAAGAATATTCTCTTTTTATATTGAAGATGAAATAGGGTGAACTCCTTTCCTTACTTTTGAGTCGCATTTGACGTTACTTCAATTTAGTTTAATCCAACACTGGAAAAAAAATCTCTTGTATCTAGTGCCAAGACTCTAAACAAATTTGACAAGAACATATATTTTTGATTCAATCGGATTTTTGCTTTGATCAAAAGAAAATCCGCTTAAATTAAGAGGCTCGGCTCTTGATTCAAGCAAAAATTTGATTGAGTCATGAGTAGTTTTTCTTGTCGAATATTTAAGAGTCTGGACTCAAGATCCAAGAGACTTTCTTTTCCAGTGAAAGAATTGACTCCAATTGACTCTGAACTACATTAATTGTCTTCTATGTGGGGTGTCATTTGACCCGATCTGCGAGTCAACTTTTCTTCATACAGAATATTATAATTTTTAAGTATAGTCACGTACCATAGCAAATATACGCGTGAGAACTAATAATCTGTGACTACTACACGCGAGAATTAATATTATCTCGCTGTGTTTCATTGTTCGACTAAATTGCACGACGCGGCAATCTACGTTGTAACTATTTCAACTCCCGGCTGAGTATAATGAATAGCCTACGAAATGAAGGTGTTGAGAGTCACTGTGTCGCCGAAATAACCTTTCGAGTGAATAATAGGAGGTCGCAGCGAGGAAAAAGTTACACGAGTGACGTGACGACTGTTTAAGAGAAGGGCACGTATCGTATGTTAGTCGCCCTTAAATGCTGTGATGTTGCTCGTTTTCGTCATTTTTATCCCTCGTAATAAAACACGCCGTGCATAGTTGTTTGACACCGTATGTGGGACGAAATAGTGATCAAATGGACGAATTTCTACCAAACAGACCTATGTGGAGGTGAGAAATATGGGGTGTGCTCTAGAAAGCTGCATAAGAAGCAATGTAAAAGTGAGCGTGATTCCTTTTGAAGAATTGGAAAAGCGGGATTTTACATTCCATCAAACAGACCTATGTGATGTGCCAACTGAATGCGAGATTCATGAGCCGCGGGCATGGCAAGAGAGCGTTGTGGACAGGGCTCATGAGTTACAGCGCCCCGACGACCATCTCCCCTTCGCGCTCGCTCTCGTTCGTTGCCTCTGACGTCACTGGCGCTTTATTATTCCCATTCACTCTTACGGCCAGAGAACTAACGAGCACACCCCATATTTCTCACCTCCACATAGGTCTGTTTGGTAGAAATACGTCCAAACGAGTCCATGAAAGGACGAGGCTCTGCGGTTCAACCTATTCTTTTTAAATTAAATTCTTCAAACGACTTAGTAGTAGCACTGGTTTTGTTTAAATCCTCGTGCCAAGCTCGTGAAAAGGTCTCAAAGTTGAGTTCGCAATGCCGCTGCATTATTCTACTGCGTTATGTATTCCAAAAGTTAAATCGAGCGGTTCAATTTTAAGTCGAACCTTCTTTACTCATCCTAACCTTTATCACTTTCATGGAGTTAATATTGGTTTTCTTTTTTTCTGTTTTAGTTTCAAAAGAAAATTTTACCGACCGAGAGTGATTGGTCCTAAAATTACTAGAAATTGGTTTCCATTTCTTACGACTCGTCTCACTTTATTTATGAACAACGGGTGGCCTGTAACAATTAGCCCACTCCCGTGCTCGGTCAAATCACTCTGATAAATTGAAGTCGCTATGGGCGCAACTATTCGTGCTGAACAGTTGTCCGTGTTGCGTGCACCTATAATGAATGCGCTTTGGACGCATTGACTCTTGAAAGAGCATGCCTTCTTCTCATTTACCTCACAAAAGAAAATGAAGGCGCAATGGGAGCAACTATTCATACTCATCAGTTGTCCGTGTTGCATACACTGAAAGTGCAGGCGCTTTTGCCGCATTAACGTTTGAAAGATCATGCCTTCTTTTCATATAGCTCGTCCTCGCTAAAGAAAATGAAGGCGCAGTAAGCAACTATTCGTGCTCATCAGTGGTCCGTGTTGCATACACTGGAAATGAAGGCGCCTTGCATGAGCTCTCAGCAGAGCACGTCCTATTTTCATTCACCTCGATTCGATATGGCAGCGCACGGAAAACAGGCGCAGCCCCACTTTTTGCGTCTAAGAAATCTCATTGCGGCTAATATCGTTTTGCACCCGGTCCCACCGGAGCAGCTTAAAACGTCGCTTCTCCGACGTAAGAGCGCATCTCGCTTTCCACTTGAGCCCTGTTCTCCGTATAACTCCTTGCTTTTCTGGGCTCATGCGAAAATCGAGAAACGCTCTTCCTTCAGAGGAGCGACGAAAAGAGGCAGTGCAGAGGCGACGCGACGGCGGTGCTTCGATTATTATTTCTTAGCGAGCACACAGAGCGACTTTATTGAGACGGAACAACGACGCGACGGCCGACTGTTTACCGAGACGCCTTAAAGCCGACTTGTGGCACCCTCTAATCTCTCCCGTCACCCTCAAGCTCTCGACCAACCTCCGTCTCTTGCGTTTTCTAGCTTGATTGCTGAAACTGGATAGAAATGCCCCTTGAAACAGCCAAAATTCTTTAAACGAGAAGGCCTAGTATTGAAATCTCAGGTATAAAAAAATGGACTACTAGAAGAGGAGAACATTCTAGCATTATGATACTGGCGGCTAAGGAACATACCTATCTTCAAACTTACGATTTTGCAGGAAAAAGCAGAAACTTTTCCAATTGTGTAATTTTGTGGTTTGATTTTCGATTTTTGTATACATTACAGCTTCTTTACAGGGATCTCTTGCGGAATTGGAAAAAAACTAAAAAATCAGCTTGCGTGTTTAATACTGAAGAATGCGGAAAAGTCCCCAACTCATTCTCGGCAAAATTGTCAGTTAATCGGTACTCTTCCTTAGCTCTCGGTATAGTGTTTTAATGTTAATATATAGTGCAGATTCAATGACGTGACCCTTTTCTGCTGAAGTAAGTCCAGATTCTTAAATTTTGTAGACAGATCGATAGACGAATAAGACATAGGGAATATGGAGCGATCCTATTGATTGAAAGGGATAATGGAGATGTTGCGTGTGTGAGGAATTTGCGATTTGACTGTTGATTCTTATGTAAAAGTTCGCAAGAAACACGATGGTGCCACTAGTTTTCTCTGAAATCCACTCCCAAGCTCAAAAAAAGCTCTCAACTTGAGGCCAAAATGGAGGTGATATCCCACGCTATCCTGAGAGTCCACCTCTACATCAAGACGAACTCTCCATGCAAAGAGAGGGAGCAAATACATTGACACTTTATTTGGGGACTCTAAAACTGAAAACACGGCATCTTTGCTAATGTATTTGCTCCCTATCTTTGCACGGAGAGTTTGTCTTAATGTAGAGGTGGACTCTCAGGATAGCGTGGGATATCCCCTCCATTTTGGCCTCAACTTTAGAGCTTTTTTTGAGCTTGGGAGTTGATTTCAGAGAGAACCATTGGCACCATCGTGTTTCTCGCCAACTTTTACACAAGAATCAACATTCAAATTATCGCAATTTCCTCACACATGCAACATCTCCATTCTCAGAGACCAAGGTGGAAAATGATAGACTAACTGTAGGGCCGCTTGTCGCTTGCCGTTTATCAGTCTATTACTCACCTCCTTACTCCATCGCAACCACCCGCCTCCACAATTAGGATCGCCCCATTTTCCCTCTGTCTTTAATATCTATCGCTTTGTCTATCGATTTAAATAATCAGCTTCTCATCGAAAGACACTCGGTCGTCCTGGCGTGACACCGCACAGTGGATCGAGTCAATGGGAGAGGCCGAACATGATTTTTTTAACTCAAATTGCAAATTAGATGTTTATATCGTAATATTTTAAAGTTTGGTGGACGTTCTCTATAGGGTAAATTTTACGAGAAAACCATTGGAACTACTTCTAAGACCTCCTTTATTTGTAATAATGGAGTTACGAGCTTTTAAAGTTTCCAAATTTTGCCCGACTTTTACATTTGATTCGATCTATTGTGCGACGCGATGACGCGCGGCGCGCCGATCCACTATCGCGCCGTCCGCCCACCGTTTGTAGGAGGATACGAGGAGACAGAATTAATTCAAGGTTCCAGGAAACTCTAATCAGTATTCCGTGCTGAAAATCGCCTAGCCGAAGCAAGGCCCAGCTCTGCCGTTTCAAACCAAAACCGCATGGTTCCTATTGGACCCCCAAGTAAACTTACGGGATTTAATTTCAGCAAGGCTGGGTCTCCCTCGTCATATCCTCTTTTTATCGCTTTAGACATGCCCAGTCTAATCTTAGCTCTAGCAGATTCTGCGTAAGTAACCTGTTTGATTTTCAGGAACTGCGAGAAATTTCTCTGCCTTCCTCTCTCGTACCAGAAATTGTGCAATTTGAAACTAATCGCTTATACAATCAACTCCTATTTCGGAGTAATTTAGTAGGTGGTGTTAATTGGATTCTCCTCACTACTCTCGCAATTGCCCCACAATCTGAAGTCTTGGAATAAAATTGTAATACTTTTTTGCTTCCCTTATCTGCAGAGTATTGTCGAAAAAATAGAAATTTCTTCATTGATGGGAGTCATTTTCTCTGTGAGTAATGTGTGCTGCTTACACGATCAGAATAGTCCAAAATTCCGCCCTCACTAATGTTGGTGTGTACTGTGAATGGACCACTAGACAAGGTACGAATTTCAGCATTCTGATGCATGTTTCATAACCAAAATTTCACATAAAATACGATACGCACAACGAAAATTACCGAAATCAACTCCTTACGAAGATATTTAATGATTCCTGATGCGTGAATTCAAACCACCCGCTCATGAAAACTCAATGCTCTACGTGATTCACATCGCGCGCGAAACGGTATCATGACAGTCTCTGCGATATAAAAATCTGGCAACCTCAATCTTGACGCTTTGGCTCAGCTATAGCAAATTGCTCAGTGTTTGAAAAACACATGGCGGGAAATGAACATTGCTCGGTTGAGAAGCTTGCTGAAACCGTTGTAGTGCGCGATTTGACTCACGTAGAGCTTTGAGTTTCTTGTGAGCGGGCAGTTCAAATTCCTCGTAACCAATATGTGTAATAAAAACGTTAATATCTTCGTTAGGAGTTGGTTTCAGTAATTTTCGTTGTGTGAATCGTGTTCTACGTGAAATTCTTGTTATGAGACATGTATCAGATTGTTTAAATTCGTACCTTGTCTAGTAGTCCATTGTGTACTTAAACGAGAACAATAGAACATGCAGGAAAATAAACTTTCCTGAATAAGTAAGTCGCTCGAGCTCTGAAACAGATCGGACAGGGGCGTGGCGTGTTTTGCGATGTATTGATGGATTCGCCATTTAAACCAATGGAGGAGGGTCGATAAACAAAGTGCTCGCAACGAACACCTTAATAATCGATTCTTTACCATAACCTCAAATGAAGAAATATCGATAATCGATCATTCACGCCTCACCACTGAATCGGAATACTATTGCCAACGTAGAACTATCAATCAGTCAGAAAATGGAAGTCTGTTTTGTGTATGGACTCCTCATTGTATAAAATCCTTGATTTCTTTAATACATTTTATTCTGATATGTTTCCAGTCTCTGTTTTCAAAATTATCTTGCCGAATAACTAATAATTTTTTTTTTCTCCCTGTTTCAGGTACGTCAATGTGAAAAGCACAGATTTGATCCTGACAGCACATGTAGGTTCCGTAAAGATCGAGTAAGTAACTCTAAATTTACGTTATCTGTACCTATATTGTGTTGCTTACCGTCCGAAAATTGCAGTCGAAATATTCATTTGCCGACTCCTCGCATTATTTCTCTAGGTTTCCTTTCTTTTACGGTTTTGCCACATACATACTCATTTCTATACTTCTATTAGACGTTCTGAAAATTTTATGTGTTGATCCACATAATCTTTGCACTTCTTCGGATCTTCGATCTCGCACGCGCGTTGGTATCTCAGTTGTTCCCTCTCCATTACTGCCGTGCTAAGGAAGAACGCCGTATGAACCTTCAGGCGTTGCCAAATTTCCTTCGATAAAACACGAATTCCCTGGTAAACTTATGAATATTTTTCTCCGAGTTTTTCAGAAAATATTGTTTGCAATTTCACCTTAAGTTCCTGAAAAAAGGAAAAACATTCATAACTTTCCTCAAGAATGAGCATTTAACCGGAGGAAATTTGGCAACGCGTAAATGTTCAGAAAGCGTTCTTCCTTAGCACGGCAGATTACCTAACATTTAATCATCACACCATGCGACGATATGACTGACTTGATGCAACCAAAATGTGTCTAACTACATCAAACATTCCTCCAAACCTCTTGATTGAGATTCTGACGAAATAAGGAGGTGAACTCTCTGATACAACATGGGCACTCTTCCAGTGCTGCCTCAGTTTTCCTTGGGTGCGGAAGTTGATTTTAAAAAAAAAAAATAATAAAAAAAAAAACAGTTGCATCATCCCCTTTCTCGCAATATTTTACGCAGGAATAGATGTTTGAATTAAAAAACCCCGACTCCGGCAGGAACTTCATTTCAGAGACGCAAACAATCATCCAGCCTTTCAAGAGAAATAATAACGTTAAATTAAACGGAAGAAATGCAATATCTTTCGGCGGGGCTCCGACAATGGATTCAAATCGAATGACGAATTCTATTATGAAGCGCCCGAATCAACAGGATCAGGATCAAATTTTTGCATGGCGCTCTTCGCGGTTCGAAATAATCACTTACAGCCTGCGGCGTGTATCTCAAGTTTGGTAGCTCACACAAAAGACATTTAAATGAAATTACATTGTAAGCAGAGTTTTGACAAGGCGCATTCATCATTCAGACGGACCGGGGACTGCACTGTTGCCTAGATCCATGGTGGAACTGAGGCATCCAGTTTCTTCATTACTGGCGAAAAGCTCGTGACTGAAGTCACGGGTCTGGATGCTCCGCAATTTTATCTAAATATTGATCATTTCATTAATTGATTCAGTTACCAGGATCTACCGCCGCAATAAACAGGGATCGTTTCGATTGACCTTTTCCATTTCTTCTTTTGCTTCTCTCTCCTTTTCTGCTTTTTTTCTCTTCTTTCTTCTCAAATAATTTCCCCTTTCTCCTAAGAAGATAGGACCATTCGGTCCAACTGTTTCTCTCTCTTTTTTTTATCTCTACTTTTTCCTCTCTTATTATCTTTTTTTACTTTTCATTCTTCTTCTTTTCGCTTTCGCCTTCTCCTTCTTCTTTTTTCTCTTTTTTCCGATTTCCATCTTTTTTTTTTTCGGAAAAACGAAGTCATCTTTTGACGATTATTTTAATATTTTTTCTAAAAGGTCCGAAAATTCCCCTAAAATCCCACAAATTATAAACGAATGTCATTTATCCTTTAAATAAAAAAAATGTGTGAAAAATTTGCAATGTGGCGAAACGAGACATAAAGGAATCTCGATTATTCGCGATAATGCACCAAAATGTCCTGTGCCCACAGAGAATCAGTTATGTGAATCAAAAGTACTGGCGATAAAGCAAGGCAGAATGACGACGCATATGAAACGCCTTCATCGCGCTGTGATACTTCCCAGCGTGGCTTCAGGTGCCGAATAGTTGCATCATTTAAAAACCCAAGTAAAGCGGCTTTGCACGTGTACCAAAGAGTAATGCCAAATGCGGTTGCTTTAGGTCACTCCTTGATAAATCTGCAGTTTTTCCAGTGATATGTTCTTCGCGGATTTACAATTATCTTGAAATTATCATTTTAAATCCCAAATCATTAGCTGTAGTTGCCACGGACATAGCTCAGGCTGCTTGAAGCCAGGATTTTTTGTTTATCCGTATCTTTCACTATAAAATTTCGCAGGAAACATCATTTTGCCACTGACCTCTTAAAAAATCAGACCGAGAAGTTCAGAAAAAGCTTTAAAAGTTGAGGTTATATCGGAGAAGATAGAAGCCGCTTCTAAGGAAGTCCACCGAGTTTCTGCTGAAATCTTATAAAATATTTAAAGAATAAATCAAACATTTTCGGTGTATGGAAGAACTTCATTTTGCCATAATGTTCAAACCCTATGAATTACCAAAATTGATGCAACAACGTCTGTTATTGATGGTTGATTTAACATGTACCTTTGTGCCGAGGCGCCACTATGAAATCAAGCACCACGCAATGCATGTCCTCTCATCAACATTTATCGAAATAGCAGATAAAAACATGCCCAAGGTCCCAACTCAAATTGTTAGTGAGAAATCAGCGTTTTCTGTATTCACGGATGCAAACATCCGATTCGCCAAAAAAACGAAGCCCTCTGAAGCCAAGTCGGGCACAAAATTTTATTTCAGTATGTGCTGTGAATAGTGCACTGTAGAACGCACAGTAGTGTAAGTACTATACATCATAAGAAGAGGATTTTTCTAAAACTGATCTTCACATTTATTTGACACCGTAAATTTATTTTCTGTGACAGATTTGACTCAAACTGGCGTTCGTTTTTGTAGTGAGTGGAAATTTTGTATTGAGAATGGAAATTCGGGACACGTATTCACGGGACGTATTCTGTGAGAGGTGTTGATTGCGATTTTGCTTACCTTGTACGTGGTATTTAATCCTTAAACTGTCTGTAGAGTGCCCCAGTGTAACGGCCATAGTGCAGGAACCTAAAATTAGATGAAATCAATAAATAACCCCACCCATAATAGTAAAAATAATTCCTAGTGATAAAACATAATGAAAATGAGCAGCAACAAAATAAGTGTCCTATGGATCAAAACGATACTCCCCTCTTCTACACATTTAATTCCTAAGATACACCCAGCCGGTGCTAAGACACTCCCTTCAAACTTTCAAAATCCTACTTTAAATTAAGATTTCGATATTTTTGAGATCTTGAATGGTGGAAACTTTGAGGTTAAGCTAGTTCATACAAGTTATAGTCTGAGAATGTCCTTAAAATTCATAATCTTGATGACTATCACGAAAATTACGAGCTTTGCTTCGATCGGGGTACTTTTGTGATACAACTTTTCAGAAAAGAGGAGGAGTTTTTTTATTCATAGCTCCTGTCTGGCTGTTCATCCTTAGGATACCTTTTACTGGCATGCTAAGTAAGAAAGCCTTCTGGACATTCAAGTGTTGCCAAATATCTTCCAATAAAAATTATATATTTTTCGTAAGTTATGAATATTTTTCCTTGAAAATTTTTGGTGCTTCAGATTAGATTGTGGAGAAAATTCTCTAAAAAATTTGGAGGTAAGTGGACACACATTTTCCGGAGAATGTGTATTTTATAAAAGGAACTTTGACGATGTCTGAAGGCTCCTCCAGCGTTCTTGCTTGTCGTGGCAGCATAGTGGTCTACTCTCCACTCAACAAGAGTTCTGTGGTCGAGAGATTCGTGGTCGATCTGGCAGCACCGATACAGCGTGGGAACGCTCGAGAAGAATACAAATAACAGTTAATCACTGCCAAAACCAACTCTATTATGTACCGGCCACCGCTCCCAGATCCGTCGAAAGCGCACGGAGTCCCCCGACCGCACAGAGGGGACTCTCCCAGCGACGCGACGTGGCAACGTGGTCGGCGGGGGAACGCCCGGCAGCGCGGCAACCCGCCGCTCGCGGCTCATTCATCCCGGGCCCGGATTAATCGCGATCGAATCGAACCTGACGATAACTTATATTTCCTCATTAGCGCATTGTTCGGGAAATAAAGGAGCAGACCCTTGTTTTGTCAACCGCGACGGTGGCGCGGCGCTTGAGTTATGAGCACCTGGGGCCCGCTCCGATCTTCCCGGGTCCGGATACGCTGGTGTCTTAAGGTGCCCCCTCCCCCCTGGTGCCCACCCCGCTATGGAGTGTCCGCTCAATTTAAGCGCCCCCTCCTCTGGACCCTCTCTCTGAGTTCGGGTGCCACCCCGAGTTTTAGTCGCCGGATTCGAGGATGTTCACTTAATTGGATCGAATTTGGAAAGAGAGGATTTTGATTCCTCTTAGAGTTCTTTTATACCAAGAGTTAAGACATAAGGAATCTATCTCTGATTGGCTCCAGTATTTTAGGCCCCTTCATTGCAAACTGGAAAAAAGATTGAGGAGCTTTCCGGGAAAAGGGCACATAGCAAAAAATAGCGTTTGAGAAAAATGCATTTCAAGTTTCCATTATTAATTTCTGGCCACTGATGGTACCTTTCATCGCAGCTAGCTTGGACTCCCGATTTCGAACGGAAGTCACTGTCAGTGACCATAGAGTAATGACCAAAAATTCAAATGCATTTCTCTCAAACGCAATTTTTTGCCATGTGCCCTTTTTCCAGAAAGCTCCTCGATTACATTTTCACCGGTCGCAAAGATTGTAAGCTGGAATGGACTGGAGGATTTGGGGCATGTCAGAGAACAAGTGGAGTGCGAGAAGGAACGGAGGAGAATTCGGGAACGACTGTATCAAAGATTCCACATAAAAGTTCATCGTTTTCAATTTGTGACATCCATGAGGTAACTTGTCTTAACTCTCCCTATAGGAGGACTCTAGAAGGACTGCTAAGCGGCCCGACTCTATGGTCCATGGTGTCTAAGGCCTGAGTCAACCTGAAATCACCAATACCGGTCTGAGAACAGTCGGAGGAATCGGTAATCGGTTTCAGAAATTTTCTTCTTTTCTCAACATTTCTTTTTTACGAAGGGCTTTGACGTTAACTTAGTTTCCAGGGAGTGCACAAAACAAAACAAAACAAAAATCGATTCTATTCCTTAAAAATCCTAAAAAACTAGTCTGCGGGGCCCGCAGACACTCCGGAGAAAATGAAAGCAACATAGGGTTCATTTACAGAAAATTTTACTTAAAAATTAAAGAAGGTAAAAGAAGTCAAGAACTTTTGACACCACATCCAACACCCAATCGACCACCACCCCTCTCCACCTTACGGCAATAAAAAGCGTGGCTTATAATTTGAAAAGCTGAAGACAGAATGCTCATTCAAAAATTATAACTCACCAAGAGCCGAGAATTTCATTACAAATCTCAATCCTCAAAAAAATTCTATGTGAACGAAATCAAACATATTCTCTGTAAATCATGGTCAAGTGTGAAATTCAGGTAAGGATATAGTTCGACCTCCAGTCTCTCCCCTCAATGTCGCTTCTATGAACAAGGTGCTCAAATCCTGACCTTTTCCAGTGATTCATTAAATTTCATCTCGCGGAGACTCAAAAAGATCTCCTTGATTTCACAAGGTTGCGAATGAAACTCGACCGATTACTCCACCCCTAATAGCGAATACGGGAAAAACAACGTAGCGCTGAGCCCTAACGCTTTAAGTAAAATTGCACCAACTACAGGCAGTAGTACTGAGCCCTACAGCTTTAGGGTCCATTCAGCCCCACAGTGCAGATGTTGCATGTGTGAGGGATTTGCGATTTGACTATTGATTCTTATGTACAAGTTCGCGAGAAACACGATGTGGCCACTGGTTTTATCTGAAATCATCTCCCAGGCTTAAAAAAAGCTCTCAAAGTGAGGCCAAAATGGAGGGGATATCCCACCCTACCCTGAGAGTCCACCTCTACATCAAGACGAACTCTCCATGCAAAGATAGGGAGCAAAGACATTAGCAGTGATGCCGTGATTTCAGTTCAAGAGTCCCCAAATAAGGTGGCAGCCCTGTCAATGCATTTTGCTCCCTATCTTCG
The DNA here is from genome assembly GCF_918797505.1 of Bemisia tabaci. Classification (NCBI taxonomy): domain Eukaryota; kingdom Metazoa; phylum Arthropoda; class Insecta; order Hemiptera; family Aleyrodidae; genus Bemisia; species Bemisia tabaci. The sequence goes on along the minus strand of NC_092797.1, from coordinate 14,413,411 downwards.
CATGGAGAGTTCGTCTTGATGTAGAGGTGGACTCTCAGGATAGCGTTGGGTATCCCCTCCATTTTGGCCTCAACTCGAGAGCTTTTTTTGAGCTTGGGAGTTGAGTTCAGAGAAAACCAGTGGCACCATCGTGTTTCTCGCGAACTTTTACATAAGAATCAATGGTCAAATCGGAAATCCCTCACACATGCAACATCTCCATTGTAGGGTCCAGCCCTCCAGGCTGTAGTTGGCGCTATTTGATCTAAAGTGTAAGGGTTTAGCGCAAAGCTGTTTTTTTTCTGTAAATATTCGGGCACTCGTATCACTTGACAAAGATTCTTCGATGCTTCCAAGGTAAAGATAAAGAGCATAACAACAGCCAGCAAAAGACGCTCCAGTGAAATTTGCTCGATGATCTTGCGAGGGTCATAGGCGGGGCCCGCGGGTGACAAACCGTTTCATTTCGGCTTTGACTCGGCGCATTTATTACTCCCCAATATTAAATCAGCTTTCCGCGCCTGCCGTATCAGAGGATATTATCAAATCCAGAAAAGGCGTATTTTATGAAATTCACTGGTTAAATTAGCTTTTTATAGCAATGCCCATATCTGCATTTATATTGCTTTTCCCTCGGAGGCAAGCAGCTCCTAGATCTTCATATCCTCAACATTCCCCGCTTGTATGTTTATCAGGAACGTAACTCAGGAGAAAACCTTTCCTTCTTTTATTTTCGTTCGGGCTGCCTCTTTATTTGAAAGAGGAGGAGGCCGGCGTTGCGACGTTGAAGAGCTATGACGTAATCACTTAAACCGTTCCGTGCGTCGTTGAATTTTCCGATGACCTGGCAACCCTGTCTAGTTCGTACGCGCGCAAAGAATGGAAATTTTTAAGACAATGCTGACGAGGGATATACAGTCTGTTAATATAGTCGGAATAGATGGAAAAATCGTTTTCCAAAGTCGCTATTGAAACTCCTCTAGGTAAGGGAAGAGGGAGTGAAAATTTATATGGAGAGTAGATGCAAAAATCGCTCGGTTTTCATTCGCTCAACTTGAGTACCCACGGGCACGTAATATCGGTTCGATGAAAAATTGAACCTGCAAAACATTCTACGTCACAGACTGTAATGAAGAATAGGAATTGTATTGGTTTCGACTGCGGTACGACTTGTTTATGCTGAGTAAATAATTTACCGATGCACTTGAATTTTCATTGAGGCAGGTGACCTTGGACTCTTAAATTGACTGGTTACCTAAAAAGGTTTCTTATTTTTCAGTTTTTCACAAAGCCCAAAAAGCATGACAAGTAATCGCATATTGCTTCAAACTCCCATCAGCTTTACTACAACTGATGATCTAAGAACTGCCAAGAAAAAATCATCATCAGTTTACCACCGTTAAAACACATATTTAGAACTTCAAAGTGTCATGCAGTACAACATTTCGTGTGTGTTCATTGTTATCATATCTTTCGATGAAAGCATGTTGTAAATCGAGCAGTCCTACCTCTTTTGATAACGTAAAAAGTTTTTGGATTTCTTAGAATTTTTTACACCGATTTTACTGCAATAGCCGTATAGCATCTAATGGAGTAAAAAGGTGTGTTCTTAAAAAGTAGTAAATTCACAGTAAGCAGGATTTTTATTTTTTATTCGACACCAACACTAAATAAAAGCTCTCACGAGAGAAATCGTTAAAGTAACTTTCAGCGGGAGGAATGCATAACTTTGATTTAAAACAATTCAACATTCAGACTTACACTCAGATTCAGAGCTGACACTTGTTCAATCTATAGGTGCTTCGTTGAAATCATCAATACAGGCTCAACCCATGAAAACGCTAGGCAGTAAATTAATTGATTTTAATTCATCCGAACTTCAAAACTTGAAGAAATTTTGTTGGGCATTTGAAGAACATAAGGAATTTTAATTATTTCTAATCTAGAAGGCTTGTGTCGACATTATTTTGAAATTAAGTGGAAGGCATTTGAAAGCTTTAGGCATGTTTGTCCGAAAACCCGATGAAAATCTACGTATTCACCGCTGAGCGTTTTCATTGACCGATGCTGTTTTGTTGACTTTAACAACGCTTAACAACTTATTGGGAGCATTAATATTCGACAAACGTGGATGAAGGCCCTAGTGTGGTCGAAGGGAAGACTTGTCAAATTTCACGAAGTTTCACCTGCACTACTTGTTGACTCACCCCAGGATCTGCTCAATATGCGGAACTCGTGTCTCTTGACAGTTCAGCCTCGTCGCTCGGTGAAGCCACCTTGTTCCTAGTGACAGGTGATAAAAGGGAGCTTTTATCGCACCCCGCTTCAAATTCTCCCTGTATTTTATTCCGAATTTCACACCGAGTGAGTAAATTCGCACGGAAGGGAAGGTCTCTTTGGGGATGAAAAATTGACCCAAGGCCCTTGAGGAGGTTTCCCCGTTCACGCCGGTTGAAGGAAAGAGTCGACGCATGCAATTCAGTACAGTTCTATGATCAATGATAATAATAACAAAGTAACACTGGAAAAAAATACATTGGATCTAGAGTCTAGACTGTTGAAAATATTGACAAGAAAAAGGACTCTTGATTCAATCAGAACTAAGCTTAAAGTCAAAAGGAAATCCGCTCAGATTAAGAGGCTTAGTTCTTGATTTAAGCTTAAATCTGATTGAATCAAAAGTATTTTTTCTTGTTCATGTTTTTAAGAGTCTAGACTCCAGATCCAATGTGTTTTTTTCCAGTGAATTATAGCTAAATAACTGCGCATTTTCAAAAATGAAATTGTGTTACATTTTTATTACCTTAAGCCTTTTGATCGGTAGATAATCCTCAGGGGTATAATTATTAGTAAATGCAGAGGTGTACATGGTTGATTGAAAACAAATCGATGATAAGGAAATTTCGAAGGAAGGATGAGGAAGTTCTATGATCGATAGATAAGAAAATTTTCATGTTCGTTTTTTATAATCCTAGAAATGCAGTTAACGCTAAAAGACGCGAGGCAGAACTTTAAATGGAGTACATTTTGCAATAAAGCAGTCATTCCCAGCTCACTTTCAAAACATGTGTGCCATTAATTTCCCTAAGTAGATGTGTGCTTTCGTCAATGAGCCAAAAATAGTCGTTGCTTTTTTGCAAAGTGCAGTCCGAATGGATAGCGTTACGCAAACCAGTCATGTCTATACCTTGAATTTTTTAAAAAGATAACAATCTACGTCATTTGTGATAGCGTAGCTCCAACGGCAGATTTTAAAGGCTCATGTTGGTTTACCCATATAAAATAAGCCATGAAAACTTGCAACGCCGCAAATTGAGGTTTGCAAGTGTTTTGCCGCACCGTTGGTGATGAGGGAATGTGCAACTCCGCACGTACTATAGTGTAAACTCAGCGCTAATCGTTATCATCTACCATCGAATCGAAGCGACACTGCTGCAGGCGCTGTGAGCAACTATTCCACCACAGAAGTATTGCAAAGTATCAGACGTAATTGAAGGCGCTTCAACGTGTGCAAATTGACTGGTACCGTTCACCGCTGTTTAGAGTCCTATTGATCCTACGATATGCGGTTTCTGTTCTCTCGATTTTTGTGAAATTTGGTACGAGGTGGTACTTTTTTATAGGAAACTTGAATTCCAACTCTTTTTCAAATTAGAAAATCCAAGACGGCGGATGTGGCCTAAAATTTTATCTTGACAATTATTGTGAAACTTGGTGGCTGGGGATATCTTTTAATTTCTAAGTCGAATTTTTTGTCAAATTTTCAAATTTTATAGCTCAAAGATGGCAAAAGTGGCCTTAAATGCTATTTTTGCGCCTTCGAATCATCCAACTTTGCAATCGAGGAATCTAATCATTTTTCTGTTTAGTTTCAAAATCGATTTACTCCTAAGTAATTCAAGCCTCGATATCGGCGCGCTCTTGAACCTTTTTGTGTTGAAACTGCATTTTTATGTGCTTCTTGCAGTGAACTTCAAAAATTAACTCAATGTTTGTCCGTCCGACACCTATTCCCCGTAAACTCATATTTTCTTCGAAACCCCTGGTTTTTTTTTTTTTTTTTTTTTTTTTTTTTAGAAAACCTCTATTTTACGGATAATAATTGTAAGGGCCAAAACTGAGGACATTTTCGAACTCAATGCCAAGCATTGCATCGGCACAATCTATTAAATTCTAAGCATTCCTAATTTTGTTTCCTTAGCAGACATATCTTATTTCTAGTATCAGTGAACGCTGAATGTCTGCGATTTCCTACTTACAAGATCAGCGAGTATAGGTGCATCTTAATGTTTTAGGGTCTAAATTAAAAATGCACCTTGCAAATATCCTTAATTAATCGTATGTATGCATGATAAAAAGAACTATGTTGCTCGCAAACCCTATCCACATGGTTCCTTTTAGCATAAATACGTCCAATTCTGGATTCAAACCATATCTAGTGCACCGTAGTAAACATCTGGGGAGTCGAAGAGCTTCAGTAGTAAATTGTCGTAATAAAGTTAAAAATGGGGAAGGAGGGAGGCTCGAAAGACAAACGATACTACTCTAATAGGACAACATGCTACCATCGAGTGAAATAGATCGTTTTCGATACATCAAACGGGTGAGATTGTATCGAAATCGATTGGTTCAAAACATAAACATAGCCTCAAAAGTCAATTGAGTAATCTCACGGAACGGGTTTTTTGTGATGGATTTTAGATTCGTATGAGTACTAATTGGCCAAAAGTAGTGATAATGCTACGAAATTTCTCATATTTAGCTTTTCTGACAGATATCCGAACATTTCCGTTTGAGGTTACGTTCTATTGTTTTGAACCAAACGATACATCGAACCAATATCGAAAACGATCCATTGGACCGATGATAAGTCTACATGCAGATTACACGCGCGAAGTGCAAATATGCATGAAGACTGCCACACGCAAGTTAGCGTTTGAGACATTTCTAACTCACAATCAGTCAAGGTGTGAGCTTCGTCGAGGACTCATGCAGATTGCAGATTACACTCCAAGATTCCCTCGGTTTGCCCAGGATGATATATCCGCCTCTCCTCCTTACCCTCTGTCTGTTCCTCTTCCTCTTCAACGTAAAGACCGCGACTCTTCGAAAATTTGCGGGAGATTTTTGTCTACGAAAAACGCGCTTAATCTTGGCTAAATTGAGAGTCCCGCGCCGAGAACGGGGAAAAATGAGTCACTCCCTCGGGATTAACTCTCGACATTGTGTCATTTTTAAAAGGATAAGAGTGGTGTCAAGAGCCAAATGCATTTCTAGGATGAAAAACAGCTCCCTATTTACACCCGAGACGCACCTCGCCTGTTGCCACCCTTTGTAACTTGTACCTCGGTCAGGTCAGGCCACAGTTCAACTTCAAATGTACGTATTTTAATTGAGAAATGGGCTACGGTTGGACCAGTAATATGATTAGATTTGATGTTTGATTAACTGAACTCAATAATATCTATCCAAACGCCATGTTTTTACGTTTAAAAATGACGGGAAAATTTCCATTTGAGAAACAATATGAATGACGTCAACTATTCTGTCAAATTTCGCTATATCTCAGTTAAACTGAACATAGAAAGGTAGTGTTTAAACGCATTTTCAATTGTTTGTTGTGTTATTTTTGTTGATGGAATTCGTCGAACACGATCTAATGACTAGCGTAACTACTGAAACAAATTATATTCACTCACAAATTTTATTTAGAAAAAAAAAAAAAATGGCTTACCTAAGACTTGTGTTAACCCCCCCCCCCCCCCCCCCCCCCGATTAAGACCCAATAAAGCAATCTCAGACCCTTCTCCTCTCCTTGTATGTTTGTATGTTGCTTATGTAATACTTGAACAGCCCCCAACATTAGCTCTAGTCACCTATCTGTCGTTACACGTAGGAAGGAACGTAACTGTATATCAAGGTTCCAGAATTGACTCAAAAATTTCAATTTTTTTTAAAGAATGTACCCTTGCAATTTTTGTCTGAAATTTTTACGACAGTTCTTCAACTATAGTTACAGGAAATGTAACTCTATTCCAAAGTTGCAAAATTAACTCAAGTAATCTCAGTTTTCACGAGAATGTACCGGCGTAATTTTTGTTGAAACTTATACTGATTTTTACTTGAGATCAGAAGAAATATCAGCGATTCAGTGAGAAATTCCCAAGTCTCTTTTTGCAAGTCCAAATGCAATTTTCGAGTGGAATTTTGACAACATCGAAACGTAGTTTTGTCCTTTCGTAAGGAAAACGACGAGGTACAGACTGCGTGACTCGGTAAAACAATATCTCTCCGGCCTCGCATGTGCGTTACGCAGCATTGAAACGCTACATGAAGAGGGCCTTAAAATCAATACAGCTTCTTAACATAAATCTCTAAGCGCAGAGTTAAAAAGTCTTCGGAAAGTTCTCACAAGGAGTATTACGAGGCTTTAAAAACTGAACATCGTCTAAACGGCAGTGACTGGCGGGGCCATAATAAAAGAGAGCATAGGTGAGAGCTAATCTTCAGGCGCCGCGCGCCGCCGTGAGGAAGACTCCACGGAACAAAACCAACTTCGTCTCAACTGCCTCAACCAAGTTAGTAAATCTTGTGAATGATCGTTAAACATAAATGAGTTTTAGAAAGGAGAGAATGAACTTTCTCGGCTCCGGCGCCGTTGCCGCCGCGCCCAAGCTCGCGTGCTTTATTAACTTTCCAAGTTCGGATCTTCAAGGTTTGATTTCAAGGTGCGTCCATAGTTTCAGAAACACTGTCGCACCACCCTGCTGGAATCTGATTTCTAATTGCCGGTTATTTGATTACCTCACTGGAAAAAAAACACATTGGATCTAGAGTCCAGACTCTTGATAACATTGACAAGAATAAATACTCTTGATTCAATCGGATTTTTGCTTGAATCAAAACGAAATCCGCTTAAATTAAGAGGCTTGGCCCTTGATTTAAGCTAGATCCTGATTGAATCAAGAGTACTTTTTCTTGTCGGTGTTTTTAAGAGTCTGGACTCTAGATCCAATGTGCTTGTTTTTCAGTGCTTGACAGTTTTGCTCAGTTTTGTCACATGAAGTTTCTGATGATGTACCTGCAGAGTGTATAAAATCATAACTAAGTTGTTGAAATCTTAAACAAGAAACCGTATAATACACCTTTGTATCCTGATCTCCTTGAAATGTTTTGTTCAAGTTCACACTCAAGATATCCATTTTGGTACTGACGAGTTCCATCCTCAGGTCTTTCTACTGGATTATTGATCGCGAATGCGTCAAAATAATTGAAACATTAAAAAATAAAAAATAAACGTATAAATTGGTAAAACTCACTTCAGTATTCATTTATTTCGCACGACCGGTGGACAATCACCGGTCCTGCAGGACCTGAGAAGGACCTGATGAGGCACTCGTTAGTTCCGAAGTGGCCATCGTCAAGTAGAAACTTAAACAATCCTTTTAAGGAGATCAGGATACAGAGAAATACTGTACGATTTAATGATGCATACAGCTTGATTGTTGAAATTTTGTGTTTGTCGGGTAGACGTAGAGGACATAGGTTACAATGCGGAGCGTGATTGGTCGGCTATGTCTTATCGCTGCCGTGTCGTGCCTATGTTGGGTGAAACTAATGACAAGCTAAAATGCACCTCTCAAGTTTCCGACAGTATGTTGTGCATTCCACCTGACAAAGCACCATAAAGCAGCGATAAGTCATAGCCGACCAATCACGCTTCGCCTTTCAACCTATGTCATCTACGTCTACCCGACAAACAGAAAAATTCAACAATCTGGCTTCAGGTGGATGAAAACCTCCAAAATTAAACGAGAAAAACAGTTTCAACCGAGCTCTCATAGACCGATCTCACTGCTATCAGTATTGAGCAAACTCTGGGAGCGGCTCTACCTCAAACGCCTGAAACCTGTGTTATCCGAAACAAAGGCACTGCCCGATGTACAGTTCGGGTTCAGGCAAAAACATTCTACTGTCCAACAAGTACATCGGGTAGTAAACCTGGTGGAAGAAACACTGGAAAAAAAGGGAGTCTGCGCAGCAATCTTTTTAGATGTTGCGCAGGCTTTTGATAGAGTCTGGCACCAGGGGTTGCTCTTCAAACTGAAAAGCATACTACCCGCAAATTACTGCGAGATGCTTAAATCGTATCTTGAGGGCCGGTTCTTTAGAGTGAGATTTGGCAATGAATACTCTCAAACTAGGTTCATCCTTGCGGGTGTCCCACAAGGTAGCGTTTTGGGTCCAATCTTGTACACCCTGTTCACCAGGGACTTACCCGAAACAGCTGAGGACGGTCTGATGGGCGTCTTTGCTGATGACATTGGGGCTATGGAGAGTGATAGGGACCTCCCTGAAGCCACTACCAAACTACAGCGATTGGTGGATAAGATTGTGGACTGGGCTTGGGACTGGAGAATTGCTCTCAGTCGTCCCAAGTGCCTGCACATGATATTCACCAACCGCAAGGTTGCTTATTTACCAGTGATGATAGGCGGGGATCCGGTGCCGTTCACGGATAACGCGCCTTATCTAGGGGTAACCTTAGACTCCAAATTGAGATGGAAACATCATGTTAAAAAAAAGCGCCAGCAATTAAACATCAAGTACAAAAAAATGTACTGGCTTTTGGGGAGGAACTCAGCACTCTCCACGGGCAACAAAGTTCTACTTTACAAACAAGTGTTGCGTCCAGTCTGGATGTACGCATGCGAACTGTGGGGTTGTACCCGGAAATCGAATCGGTACCTTGTGGAGGCCTTCCAAAGCAAGGTACTGAGGCAGATAGCCGGGGCCCCATGGTTCGTTACAAATGAGAGAATCAGAGAGGAGTTGAAAGTTGAATCAGTAACAGAGATAATTGAGAGAGCGGCAGTGCGGCACCACATGAGGCTGGACGCACACCCTAACCCGCTAGCTCAACAGGCACACAGCAGTGACCCCAGCAGGAGGCTGCGTAGGGTAAAGCCCTACGATTTGGCCAGAGGGGTGTTGCATTAAATCGACAACCATGGCTTATCCTAAGCAAAACACCTTAGGTGAGTTTCTTCTTTGCAGTGGGGGTCCATGACAACGATGGCCCTTATTGTAAAAGACATTAGAAATAGTATATTAAAAGTATTTGCCAAATTTTGGCATCTGCCCCCCCTTCTTGTGTGTATGGTATGTATGATTGATGATGATAACGATGTAGTAATAATTGTAAGCGTAGGTCGGGTATGAATGTTTTTATTGTTAAAGATAAAATTTTATAACTTTAGTTTTAAGATTAGCTTTAAATTAACATTAACAATAATGTAATTGATGCCCCGCAAGGGGCAGTTGTACATTTTTAATTTAATAAAAAAAAAAAAAAAAATAAAAAAAAAAAACAGTTTTAACGTGTGTCGTGGCTTATGTAAAACTAACAAAAATGTGAGTACCCTTTTTGCGTGTGAGACCCCTTTGATAGTTTGATCATGTAAAATATAACATGATGATGACACCCCAAATGAGGAAGCATTTCTCACCCCGACAAGTCAATTTGACCGAGTTCATCAGAAAGGAACCAACCCACAATAAGTTGCAACTGAGAAAAATAAGTTTGAAGTTTTATTCCTGCATAGGTTCAATATAGAAAAGAAACTTTAACCCCTGGTTTTATAAACTAACTGATTTTTGTCGACTTTCAGATTTCGGCAGGAGAGAATAAACGACTGGTGGAACTCAAAAAAATTCTTAACTCAATTTTTCGAAAATGTGGATTGATTCCTTTCTGATGAACTTGGCCCAATTGCGATTCGCCGAAAACTCTTTCAGGCGACTTTCTGGCAACGCGGACTCGAGTTTATCGACTTTCTCCGGAGCGTTTTGGCGGCGTTCATCAGCGACGACAGGAAATCATAATTTTTCACCGGGAAATCGTCGCCAAAGCGTATCGAGGCGTCATTAGCAAGTTTGATGAGAACGAGGATCCTCACTCCCGGCTCAATTTCGTTTTAAAGGCCCCTCGGAAAACGCTGCGACTCGCGCCGGATGAAGGTCACGGTCCCGAGGTCCAATTTCGTTTGTCTCATGGTTGATGGTTTCTTTGGCCTTCCGTCCCGCTAAGTTCATTCCCCGCTAATGTTGAAATAGATCAGGGCCGTTAGAACATTCGTCTCACGTTCGTTCCTCGAAAGTTTTCGTAAATGCGGCGAACGACTTCGATTTTTCAATGGAACCACCGTTCAAATCAAACAGACTCCCAGCCATGCTGCCGTTTTAAGGGAAATTGCCGTGTAAGCCCTCAGACGCACAGTGGATCGAGTCAATAGGAGAGGTCGAACAAAGTTTGGAAACTTTAAACGCTCATAACTCCTTTTATACAAACTTTGGGGTTTTAAAAGTGGTTCCAATGGTTTTCTCATGAAATCTTCTACTATAAGCATCTCTTGAAATTTAAAATGTGACGAAATAAACATCAAAATTTGCAGTTTTAGTCAAAAATTTCATGTCCGACCTCTCTGATGACTCCATCCACTGTGACACGCCCCGCCGATGAACTATTTCTTTATTAGGAAAGTTATGCATATTTGGACTACATTTTGCAATTAGAAACCACGATTTCTTACTCAGTTCAGAAGCAAAGTATGTACCATTAGTTTCCTCATGCTTATAAATGGTTTTTATAAATGGACGTATTTCTGTCAAACGGACCTAAGCACCATATGGTGAGGAAGGTAGAGGGGGGCTTGGATTCGCGAAGGAACAAAAAACAAATAACAAACAAGTTGGTTTTTGCAATCGCTAGCGATAGCAATATTCGTCATGGGAACTTTTGCTTCTGGGAGATGAAAATGTCAAGGTACATTTCGTTTGTAGTATCTTCAGAATTGAAGGGGCTATGTAATTTTGTGTCGACATCTCTTTTTTAACATTTTTAATTTTTTTTCTTTGCATACAAGAAAGCTGTTATTTACCAATTATTTATTTTCGTTGGATTATGTATGGTTTTCGGAAGTTAACGCATTTAACTTTCAGTTTCGTTTTTTCGGCGTAAAGTATGATATTTTTACTCTACGCATATGCCCGAATACGCATCATAAGTGACCTATGTGCTTCCTAAGTTGCCATTTTTTTCATTCAAATAGATGTAACTGAAATGTTAGATGTGTACTACCTATACTACTTTCATGTCATTGCTTTATTTATTTATTTATTTATTTACTTTTTGCGTAGGTATAAATTGTTATTTTTTGCTGAATTTTGGAGAAAATATTGCTTTAAGAACGTGGAATGTAAATTAATTTTATTGAAAAAAGAAAATACCATCATTAATTTGGGCGAACAGAGAAAATATACATCAATATTTGGGTCAACATCTCCCTGATTATATAAAGGATGAATATATTAGTATTTCTGTATCAAAAAACTTAGCTTTTGTCTTCAGAGATACAATGATTCTAGTCCCAGTCAATTTATTTTATTGAAGAAACAAAAAAACAAAAAATAAATAAAAGAAAAACAACTGAAATGTTAGACATACTATTTTCATGTCTTTCTATTTGTATCAATAGATACTTTTTGCTTAACTTACGAACGTTGAATGCAAATTAACTTTATTGAAAAAAGAAAATAACGTCATTAATTTGGGGGAACATGTGGCTGATTATATGAAGGAGGTATATTCCAGTATTTTTGTTTAACATATTAACTCACGAGAAGATGTTCGTACATTTATCATCTAGTATTAATTATTTTTTGATGATTAGTCTAAAACATTCAATACAACCATTAAAAAGTAACACCCATCGTCGGGTATCGAACTCCCGATCGCCGGGTGCCCGCACCTAATCAAAAATATGAGGCGGTTTAGTCAACTAGGCTATAACGAAACGGCGTGTGAGGGTGTAAAAATAGGATACAAAAGACTCGGGCAATGGGCGGGACTTATCACAAGAGACCTTGACGCTTGGGATATGAGAGAGATGAGCTTAGCGCATTGCTGTAGGAGCCATGGTTGGCACTGTTTTAATGTGTCTCGAGGTTCATCCCAGCATGCATTCCGATCGCGGCAGTTGAGCTAAGGCAATATTTGCGTATCCATGAATTAAATCAATCAATCAAGCTCTGATTTTGACTTCTTTGTTCGTAACGAGTCCTCCAGAGCAATTTTCCACCTTGTACGATGGTTATTATGTCTTTATTTCTATTTGTAAAATTTGAGGTGGGATAATGGCGGCTTCTCAAGAACACCGAGGTAGGCGATCTTTTGCACCAACGAACAGAAAACTGATGGCGAAAAATAACCAATCAGAATCTCCCAAAAAAAAGAATTTGCCCAAAATCGGAACTTCGTGGTTCTGCGCAGATTTACCAGTCAGACACGACATCTCAAGGTGGAAAAAAACTCGCTGAAAGCAAATTTTAGAAATCAACACAACTTGACGTAGAGACATGATTGGCTAAAAAATACGACGGTTTTTGATACATCGGAAAATCAACCAAAAATCGAAGACTGGGCGAAACGCTCAAGGTCGCAGAGGCATAGGGAATCCCATAGCGATAGCAACGGAACGATTGTAATATCATGGGGAACTCCGTTCCCATGACAAAAAAACTCATATGTGCGTGCGATTCCTTAGCACTCCTACCAAAAATCAGATGTGAATGTATTCAACATCGGAATGTAGTGAAGATAGAGAATAAGAGGTAGAGAAAGAAGAAGAAGAAGAAGAGGAGGAGGAGGATGAGGAGGAGGAAGAAGCAAAATAGGAAGGAAATAAACATCAAAGAAAAATAAATTCTTTTTCAGATGGTTCTCTTCTCATTTCAGCTTCTTCTTTCTCTCTTTTTCTCTATTCCTCGTTAGTTTTTGTCCACTGTTCCTTTTTCTTTCCTCTCCTACTTTCTTCTCTTCATCCTCCTCTTCCTTCCCTTTCTCCTTCCTCCAATTCCTGAAGCGCCCCCATCCGACACAAGTTCCGAGTCCTGTGATCCGAGTCTATTAGTCTAGAGTCAATGATCGCAAAGAATCTCCGCAGGGACAGAGCCTCGGGAAAATTCTGAAACGCTGCCACGTTGCCGTGCTTAGGAAGAACGCCGTATGAACATTCGAGAATTGCCATATTACCTTCGATAAAATTTTTATTTTTGAGTAAAGATATGGATACTTTTCCCGGGATTTTTCAGGGATTCTACATCAAATTGCGAACAAAATCACCTGAAAAACTGGAAAGAAAATATTCAGAAGTTTATTAGGAAATTCGTGTTTCATCAGAGGAAATTTGGCAACGCCTGAAGGTTCATACGGCGTTTTTCCTTAGCAAGGCAGCACGGAGCCGCGCAGCTTCTGTTTCCAACGACCGGACCGCAGTAGAAAAAGTGAGCGGCGGCCGACCGGACCGGACCGCGTCTCTTTTTTGCCGCGACCAAATAAAAGAGTCCCTCAAAACACTCGGTGACGATTAAACGGGGGGAAACGTCCGTCGATATTTATACCGGCCATTAAATCTAATAGAACCGCGGCCGCGGGGAAAAAACAGGCCGGATGACAAACACCAGCTGTCCGGCGCACGGCTCGCCTCGCGGCCCATTAAAAGCCGGAACGGCCGGCAATAATACACTGTTTGCCCGGCTCGCGCAAACACCCCGCGAATATTGTATTTATCCGCGGATATTGAATTCGGCGTCCCGATAAGGAGCCCGGTGAAACACGCACGTTACTCTTGGCGTCCGATCCGAATAACGTTCTGTTAATTGCGGGACGGAGTGCATAACTCTAATGGCCCATGTGACGATTCGGATCCGACTAATGGTCCCCGCCGAACGAGTGCCGCCGCCATTATTTGTTATTTACAAGGCCCGTTTGTTTTATCAATTTCAGATTCCGGACCTCAACACTCATTACGGCCCACTTGTGATCCTGTAATCACTCCGGCCGCCGCTTGATGCCTATCCGACAAATCGCCGATTTTATTGCGCTGCTTTTTCAACACTCACGTCGTTAGCGCTTTTTTCGGACGCTCCGTCATCGCGTTTTGACGTCACGGCGGCTTGTGTTAGGATACTCGGAGGCAATTTTCCCGTTTTTAACGAATTTCGTTTGTTAACAGTTATGGTTAGTTAGTTAGTTAATTTATTTAGGGACATTTAGTGACTTGGGCTGTTGATGGCTTTACAAGGCATATGAAAGACGGTTGCATTTACAAGAATTCCGATTTTTAACTTGAGGGAGCCAAAAAGTTTCAGTATTTTGGTTGTGACATTGGGTTCATCGGGGTCAGTGGGTTTGTATTCCTTTTGAATGTTGGTGAGTAGAAGTTGGTAGACAGTTGACAAAATACACCAAAATATTTTAAGACCTTGGGTAGGCTTACGACTGGATAGTCAAAATAAGTTTTTATTATTAATTATGATACTGTAAATGTTTGTATGGTAACTTTGTCAAATTCAGCGATAATTTTGTTTGTTAACAGTTATTAAAAATCGTAAACGCGTGCCAAATACCTAGCTAAAAATAAGTGGTAACCTCAAAAGCTTGTGTTTGGATATTCGATGATAATTTTGCCACTTTTGACATTCAGTATTTTGTTCGTTGATGGTTGATACAAATGGTTGACAAAATACCTAACCAAAATAATTTGGAAAACTTTCATCAAAATCAATCTAAATATGACAGACGCTGCGTAATTTCTTCTTATGTATTAACAATACAATTAAGGCGGACTTGTAATTTTTGCACGGTGCGTTTTAAACAATTTTAATGCGGTCAACATACCACCCGCGATTTTTTTGCGGAAATGTCAACTAGAAGGCCTACTGATTGAGGAACAACAAACCGCGAAATCTGTGATGGGGCCGTTTTTGAGAAAATGCGATTTTTCGCTTTTTTGGCGGGAATTTCGGGTCAAGGCGCTGAAAAAGTCAAGTTAGGCTGTTTTTGTAGTTCGTAAATGCATATCCTATACATTTTGAGTCAATCAAGTGCCAGTAGATAGCTATTCGTGCATATTGCCCAAAATTCATATCCTTAAATCCACGACTTTTGGGTTTTTGGGGGGTTAGTCAAGGAGAAATCCGAAAAAAAGAGGGTTAACCCGGAACAAATTGCTTAACAAACTTTTCCTACGTAAACTTCTTCAGTAGGTCCTATTGAACAACATACCAAAAGTTTACCACGGTTCGCTCCCGGAACACCCCCCCCCCAAATTGCCTAAATTTCAAAATGGCGGCCATAATAAGGCCTCTGGGAGTTCGATTTTTTTAAAAATACGCATACAGTGTCATGTGAGGTGTCAAATTCCTATGTAATTTTGGTCGTAGATTTCAAATATGAAGTAAAAAAAGTCCCTTGATCAAAAGGGGGTACCCCAAATCCAAGATGGCAGCCAATTTTGAAAGTCAAGAGGGTGGATTTTTAAAAAGTTCGCGTGATAAGGCAAGTGAGGTATCATTTCTTATGTAATTTTGGTCGTAGATTTCATTTATGAAGTCATAAAAGCCCTCAAGTCAAAGGGATTGCTCCAAATGCAAAGATGGCGGCCAGCTTTGAAAGGCAGGAGGGTGAATTTTTGAAATGTTTACGTGACATCCCTAGTAAAATAGAATCAACCTGACGTCAGGGTATGTTTCATAAACTACCCTGAGTCAGATTGATATCAGCCTGAATTAGTCTGACTCAGGGTAGTTTATGAAACGTCAGGTTGATTCTATTTTACTAGGGATGTCACGTAAACATTTCAAAAATTCACCCTCCTGCCTTTCAAAGCTGGCCGCCATCTTTGCATTTGGAGCAATCCCTTTGACTTGAGGGCTTTTATGACTTCATAAATGAAATCTACGACCAAAATTACATAAGAAATGATACCTCACTTGCCTTATCACGCGAACTTTTTAAAAATCCACCCTCTTGACTTTCAAAATTGGCTGCCATCTTGGATTTGGGGTACCCCCTTTTGATCAAGGGACTTTTTTTACTTCATATTTGAAATCTACGACCAAAATTACATAGGAATTTGACACCTCACATGACACTGTATGCGTATTTTTAAAAAAATCGAACTCCCAGAGGCCTTATTATGGCCGCCATTTTGAAATTTAGGCAATTTGGGGGGGGGGGTGTTCCGGGAGCGAACCGTGGTAAACTTTTGGTATGTTGTTCAATAGGACCTACTGAAGAAGTTTACGTAGGAAAAGTTTGTTAAGCAATTTGTTCCGGGTTAACCCTCTTTTTTTCGGATTTCTCCTTGACTAACCCCCCAAAAACCCAAAAGTCGTGGATTTAAGGATATGAATTTTGGGCAATATGCACGAATAGCTATCTACTGGCACTTGATTGACTCAAAATGTATAGGATATGCATTTACGAACTACAAAAACAGCCTAACTTGACTTTTTCAGCGCCTTGACCCGAAATTCCCGCCAAAAAAGCGAAAAATCGCATTTTCTCAAAAACGGCCCCATCACAGATTTCGCGGTTTGTTGTTCCTCAATCAGTAGGCCTTCTAGTTGACATTTCCGCAAAAAAATCGCGGGTGGTATGTTGACCGCATTAAAATTGTTTAAAACGCACCGTGTTTGTTATATTTTTCATTGTCCAGTTAATTTATATACAGTTTTGAAGCATTATGTTTTTTTCATTTTCGGATCAAAAAATAAAACGATTGAAGAAACTAGGCAACAAAGGCTTCTGCTTAGGCTAATGTTGTTCGCAAGCTTCAAATTTTTGCTCTTAATTTGTAATTAGCAAAGTGTGGCCTAGCCCTTCCCGACAAATCGAGTACATTACAATTTGATTTTTGATGAGGGTTTGCAATGGTGCAAAAATGATCGGAGGGTCTGAAACTCAAGTTAAGAAAGCTAAGGTTAAAATTTCCTCTTTTAGATTGTTTCAGATACTAGAGTCCATGCTAGGGTTGGAATTTTGCGTTTTATTAAACTTTCTTATTCCGTGGCGTTTTCAAAGAAACACGATGGTGCCGCTGATTTTGTCTGAGATCGAGATCTAAAAAAACAGCTCCGTCAGCAGAAGCCATTAAGAAGTATTCCTTCTCCACCGATAAGTCATTTTCTTTAATCTATCATACTCTTCGGTTTCAGCTATAAAAGCTATGTTTGATATTGGGAGTTGGTTTTAGTAGGCAACAGTGGCAACATCATTTCTCTCGCGAAATGGTGTGCGAAATTGCAGAGTGGATGGTTGGATCGAAAATCCCCATCTCTTGTAAGAGCTGCACTTTCCACTGTTTCAGCTGTCAATTTTCTACGCAGGAGAAGAGCACAAATCATATAACTTAAGTTTTCCTTCCGATAAAATATTAAGTTTCCAGGAATTTCGATGCGCCAGGCGAGATTCTCATTACGTTGTCTCTTAACAACACCGCCGCGCCAATAAAATAGAGCCGTATGAGCATTCAGACGATACCAGATTGTCTTCGGTAATATACGAATTTTCAGGGAAACTTGTGATCCCAAAATTTTTTAGAAGATTCAATTCGCAACTCCTTCTGAAGTAACTATGGAACATCTAGTAACTTCCCTCAACAGTACATATTTTTTGGGTGAAATTTGGCAACGTTCAAAAGTTCATATGACGTTATTCTTCAACGCAGCAGAACGGTTCAACGTCTTCAATCCTCATAAATGCTGCCATGAACAATCGAATACTCACTTTGCGTGACGGCGTCGGGATACGACTATTCAAACTTGATGAACGGCCACGTTGCATACCCACACAATTGAAGGCGTTTTGTCTTTTACGCATTCCTCGCTAGAGAAGAAACTCTTTCGTTGCGAAATGCATCCAGAACATCCACACTCTATGCACTACCAATTGATTACTTTAGTAACTACACAGGTGAATGATGAAATTCCCTTATCTTTTAGAGAAAAGTGTGTAAAAAAAGGATTTGCATTGGTTATACAAGACGAGAAAATCAAAAAGGGAGACATTAATCGCGCTGATAAGAGTGACACTTTTTGACTTTCCCGTTTTGTACCTCCGATGCAACTTCTTTTTTCACCCACATTTCTCTAGACGATCAGAGATTTACATTATTCACCTGTTTAGTAACTAAAATAATGCCTTAATAATGTCTAAAACGTGAATGTTCTGGATGCATTTCACAACAAAAAAGTTTCCTCTCCAGCGAAGAATGCCAGAGGCCAAAACACCCTCAAGTTTGCGGGTATGCAACATGGACGTTCATTAAGTTTGAGTCAAAGCCAAAAAGCTAAGCCTTGATCGCGCTGATGAAGATAACGCTTTTGGACCTTCCCGTCTTGTATCTCCGATGCAAATTCTTTTTTCCACATAAATTTCTCTAGATGATAATGAAATTGCATTATTCACCTGTTTCGGAACTAAAATAATACCTACAATGTGAATGTGCTGATTGTATTTCGCGACAAATAAGTTTCGTTTCTAGCGAGGAACGCCGAAAGCCAAAAACTCCTTCAATTTTGTGGGTATGCAACGTGGACGTTCATCAAGTTTGAATCATAGTCAAAAAGCGGGACCTCGTTCACACTGATGAAAGGAGCGCTTTTTGACCTTACCGTCTCATTTCTCCGATGCGAATTCTTTTTTTGGAGCCAGATCATCCTCACTTAAAAGGTCGGATCGTAAACCTCGATATCTCCCTCCCGCGCGGATTTCATCCGCGATTTCCCACCGTGTGTGGTTTTCCACGCGAGAGAACCGCGCAAAAAACGCATTTCATTCCGCGCCCGTATGATAGCTTCCAGCACTGAGAAAGCGATTGGCGGTAAGTAGCTTTCCCCGTTTTTAAATCGTCCATGATTCCCGAACCCGGAGCCGCGCCTGGGACTTACAAAAAGACCCGAAGGGCACACCTCGAACGGCGCGAAGGCGGCGGAAGGAGTATCCCTGGAAAAAGGAACACGTGTCGCGTATTTCGCCTCGCTCCCGTTCTAAAAAAAAGAACGCCGTATGAACATTTAAACGTTGCCAAATCTCCCCGAATAAATTATGCATTTTTGAAGAAAGTTGTGCATATTTTATTTTGAAATTTTCAGATATTTTAGATTAAATTGCGAACAAAATTGTCTGAAAAATTCGGGAAAAAATATTTAAAATTTGTCCAGTAAATTCGGTTTATAGTAAAGGGAATCTGGCAACGCCTGAATGCTTTCACGGCGTTTTTCCTTAACTTTCCCGTTCCCGTTCCGCTCGTAAGACGACTCCCGAGACATCCCGGATTCGCGTTAATCCCCGGCCTGGCCTCCCCCGCGCGCCGGCGATTATTTACATGGCTCCCGCGCCGAGTTGAAACCGCGTTTATCCAATGGGAATCTGTTGTAGATGTGTTGTTTTTTCTCGGAGTGCGGATGAGGGTTTCCGCTCAAATACCGTCTCGAACGATCGTGTAACCGGGCCATCAGCCGTCCTTTCATTATGCCCTTAACAACACACCGTCGTCACTCGTTTACGGAATGGCGCGTGCACTGTCGGATTATGGAAAAACGTCGTATGGACCATCGTATGTCGTTCGGACATTGCCAAATTTCTTTAAAGAGAATTAGAGTGGGTCTATCGCACACAAAAGAGATGCAGCTGCAGCCATTTGAATAGATTTTGTAAGGCTAAAACAAGCGGGAAAGTTCTAATACTGTCGTATTAGAAAAGTGCTCAGGTGTTAGTCAATGTATTTAGTGAAGAAAGGAAGTATAAACTCCGTCGACTTGGCTGGGTAATGGAAATAAAACATCAGCTGATAGCAAACAAAGGTTACCAAGGAAACCGTAAACGCGTTTTTTCGTTTCCCAAAAATGATAGTCACCGTTGAGCTCATCAGGCGCGTTTTTTTTTGGCTTCATTTGAGTTCAACGATCAATTTCGATAAGAATTACACTACCGCTAAGAAATTTTCTTATAGACAAACGATCGAAACTACCTGCGCATTACGTTAAAAGCGTAAAATACGGTTTTCACAGCTATATTTATTTTAAAACTGGACCCCCCCCCCAAAAAAAAAGCCTACACATCGATGAGCTGGTGCGCCATTTAAACGAATTAGCACTAGTATACTAGTACTCTTGAGGCAAGTCGAAATCAAAAAGCGCTGCCTATCAGCTGAGCGCTTAATAGGACAAAAATCGCGATGGTTGCATCAAAGAAGTACCACTCCCTTCTGCGCAGTTTGGAACACGTTTTTTCAAACCTACTTTCGGGGGATGTTTTGTAGTCATTGGAAACGAGCTTAAAGGCAACTTTAAGCGCTTTCAACTGTTGCAAATTTTGCTCAAAAATCCCCGTAATTTTAATCCTACACCCATCTTTTTTTCTTCAATAGTTTAGTTATGCTTTAAAACTCCTAATGTTGACATCCTTTTTTTACATAAATTCACCAATATATTAAAAAATTCGACAATATTCGAATTCTCATTTGGCGTTCCTCATTAACACGTCAATACGTCAGTGCAGCTGAAACATGTGCTACAGTAGAAGTGAAAACCGCACATATTCTTTTCTTGATGAGCTCTAATGCGCTTAAGGACGCTATCATGATAGAACTCACCAGAAAGTGGATTTTCAAGGTCTTAACGACTGATTTCATTCGCGATGATTTGACAATACTCGAATTCTCATTTGACGTTCCTTATTAACACGTCAATACGTCAGTGCAGCCCAAACATGTGATACAGTAGAAGTGAAAACCGCACATATTCTTTTCTTGATGAGCTCTAATGCGCTTAAGGACGCTATCATGACAGAACTCACCAGAAAGTGGATTTTCAAGGTCTTAACGACTGATTTCATTCGTGATGATTTGACAATACTCGAATTCTCATTTGACGTTCCTTATTAACACGTCAATACGTCAGTGCAGCCCAAACATGTGATACAGTAGAAGTGAAAACCGCACATATTCTTTTCTTGATGAGCTCTAATGCGCTTAAGGACGCTATCATGACAGAACTCACCAGAAAGTGGATTTTCAAGGTCTTAACGACTGATTTCATTCGCGATGATTTGACAATACTCGAATTCTCATTTGACGTTCCTTATTAACACGTCAATACGTCAGTGCAGCCCAAACATGAGATACAATAGAAGTGAAAATCGCACATATTCTTTTCTCGATGAGCTCTGATGCGCTTAAGGACGCTATTATGACAGAACTCATCAGAAAGTGGATGTTCAAGATTTTAACGACTGATATTCGTATTTCGTTAATACTTTTATGGTGGGTAGTTTTGCTCGGCCAGAGCACGTACTTCCTCCAGCTTTACGGCACTGTCGTGATGCGAACGTCGAACAGGTGGGCGTGAAAGATGTGAAACTTATCGTTAAACTGCAATCCCAGCAGCATGCTCTGAGATTTTTTGCGTCCCTTAACGAGCATCAGGATCAAGCTGTTCTTCAGGAGTTTTCGTTTTTTCAGCATGAGGGACAACATCCCACCCCTCCGTTTGTTGATCTCGTAACTTTAGAGTGAAATAACACGACCCTTCCTCGGCCAATCAGATGCCATGGTTTTTTTTTTGGAGAAAACGGAATGAGTCCGATGTATTGGAATCTAATGTAACGGAACAAATCAAAGAGGCTTTTATGGTTTGAACGGGAGGAAACTGGAGTTAAGCAAGCCCTCTCTGCACCCTTTCACGCTATTTGTATTTCTTTTAAGAAAAAATTATGTTAATAAGTAAAGCAAGTAAAGCTCGTCAATAATTAGTATCCACTTGAAGAGGAGAGAGAAAATGATGGATTCAGTTACCTCAGAAGAAGAAATGAAATACCAAAGAACACGAGAAGAAGAGAGAGAGAGAGGCAAAAATGAAAAATAACGGGAAGAATATAAGTATCAAGAAGTAAAAGAACGAAAGTAATAGGAAGAAAAAGAAAGTGAAAAGGACGGACTGAGGAAAGAATATCACAAAAAAACAACAACTACAACAATTTGAGAGGGAAAGAGCATTGAAGAAAGAACATCAGCTGAAGAATGGAAAAATGTGGGTTTGGATTGGCAAGGCAACTAAACTAACTGCAGAGCAAAGCACAGAGTATCGCGTGAAAATGAAGACGCTTCATGCCGTATCTTTCGGAGAATTCTCGTGAGAATTAAATCTTGACTTGAATAAAACAAGGTATAACAAGAAGAGAAAGATAAGAGGGAAATTACGAATGAAAAAAGGAAAAACAAATTGAAAGGAAAGAGAATACAAATGAGGAGAGGAAGAAAAGTACGAATAAGATGATGAGAAATGATTAGTATTCAAAAAAACAAAAAGTTTCCAAGAAAACATATTAGTGTTCAGTTAGTTGAAACCTGTCAATTCCGATTCAATACGCGGAGCTTAGAGAAAACTATTCCAAGAAATAAACCATCCCGCAAAAAAGTCGCCTTTTATCCGCAGCATAATCAATCGAACCGCCACCTACCCCACGGAACCCCCTCACAGCCCGAACAAAACGTGCAATGTTCGCAAGTGGTTTCCTTTGAGAGGCATGTGAAGAGGCGCTCTCTCACTTCGGATGACGATACGAAAACAATCAAGGCTCACCTGTTTCGGATCGGGTTCTTTGTCCCTTGATTTGCATGCCGGCGGGGGCGGTCGGGACTCCGCGAGGGGGGCGGCGGGGGGCTTTGCGGCTCGGGGGGCGGGGCTCGAGGTAAGAGCGGTCGTGATGGTGGCGGTCGGAGCGGCGTTGCCATTTTCGAAGTTAAACGCGCTTGGATCGGGGGTTTTGCCGCCGGGAAGGCAACGCTGCGTCGAAGTGATAGCATCAGATGTAAGTAGTCGGGAATGAGGTTTTGCAGTCTCTGCGCTGAGCCTGAGCCGAGTGGTTGACCTATATTTTTCACTTCCGTGTGGGTCGAAGATTCACTCCCGAATCCGTGGAGCGGGACATTTTTTTTTTCTTTTTTCCTTTTTATGCGATCGCCCAGGTTCCTATTCACCCGCTCTGGATTCGCTCGGCGTGCCTACAAAAATGCATCCCGCGAAGACGAGAGACGTAAAATTTGATAAACCACGTCGGCGGGTCGATTATTGGAATTTTGCCCTTCTCGATAGGATGTGCAAAGGTCGCAACCGAAAAATCTATCAACTAACAGGGAATGTAGTTGAACAGCATGAACGTAGCTCGACACACTGGAAAAAAAACACATTGTATCTAGAGTCCAGACTCTGGAAAACATTGACAAATAAAAATGCTCTTGATTCAATCGGATTTTTGCTTGAATCGAAACGAAATCCACTTAAATTAAGAGGCTTGGTTCTTGATTTAAGCCAGTTCTGATTGAATCAAAAGTACTTTTTCTTGTCGATGTTTTTAAGAGTCTGGACTCTAGATCCAATGTGGTTTTTTTTTTCCAGTGTAGTTGAACAACATGAACGTAGCTCGACAGTTTAATTCTCATTCTTTTTTTCTCAAAGGAAGGGCTCATTGTTCTTCTACCAATTTTTTTCTGAATCGGTATTGGTGCCTTCGGAAAGTCTTTTGAATGACCATGTACTGTCATTCCTCAGGCGAAAAAACGAAACTACATTTCGTCGCAAAATCCACTCGAAAATTGTACTTGTGGTAGACAATTTTCAGGAGTTTTCAAAAAATGTCACTGATTTTTACTCTGATTCTTTACAAAAACCGGACAAATTATCGGCAGACATTACACAGTCATATTCTTTTCATGAATTGAATTGTATGAGTCCATTTTCCATAAACCTTTAACATCATCCTCTCTAAAAACAAGATTTTTGAAGGAAAGTAATTCAAAACTAATTTCTATGTATATCAGTGAAGTTCATAACCAGCAATCAATATTCTGAATATTAACCTTTAGAAAAAATAAGAAATCGGAATTTTTAATTCACTTTGACTTACAAAATGACAATTGTCCGAGTGGTGCCTTCACTGGAAAAAAAAACACATTGGATCTAGATTCCAGACTCGTAAAAACATCGACAAGAAAAAATACTCTTGATTCAATCGGAGTTTTGGTTAGATCAAGAACCAAGCGTCTTAATTCGAGCGGATTTCCTTTTGATTTATAAGCTTAAATCTGATTGAATCAAGAGTATTTTTTCTTGCCAATGTTTTCCAGAGTCTGGACTCTAGATCCAATTTGTTTTTTCGAGTTTTTTTATTAGGGATTTCTGAATTATTGAAATCGATCTTTCGAATTTTTCATGGATTTCATCGTTGACCCAAAGCTCCGACGACCCCTTTCCACTCCCACGCCAGGAGCCCGCAACGGCGAAACGCGTCTTTTCCGGGCAAATCCGGCAGAGGGGGGCTTTGCCCGGGTCCTTTGCTCCTTGGGTGGCTCTCCTTTCTCCGGCTGTCAATGGCCCGACCGAATAAATAAATCATTCGGATCCCCATAGTTCACGGTTCCGCGTCGCGGGTTCTCGCCCGGTGTTGACTCAGAAAATTGACCCGCGCTCCCGCCCCGCGACACAACCAAAACCGCACATATCCACCATATCCCCGTTCGACTTGCGCGGTTTTCCGAAATCGGGCGGAGCTCCAAAGGCGCGTCGCAGCAGGGTTCTCTTCCGTGTTGAGTAAGAAACGCGGACCGGGCATTGGTTTTTCGTTGGAGTTAGGTGGTTTCGTCTTAGAGTGGAGCCTTGATCAAACGCCTTCCGGTCTTCGCGCCGGGTGCCCGCTCGGTCGCGCCTTTGCGAGCCCTGTCCTCGCCCGGTGTTATTACACCGCGACAGAAGAATACAAAGAACTTGACCACATAAATCGCATTCCGACGCTCCGTGGACCGATCTATAAATAACGTGGTTCATGCGGGGTCAACGCTAGGTGTCGCCAGGACGTAAGAAAAAGGATTTATCAGGGGATGCAAAATTGTCGCCTCCCACGCGAAAGAACGCAACCCTTGGGGGGAGGGGGTGTCTTTGACATTACTTCTGATCGCTTACGAAAATCGGAATTTTGGACAAGAAACGTCAAATTCTTGTAAGAAAAACGCATCGTTCGAATAAATTTTGCAGTTACAATGAATGTAGCACCAGTTTTTCATTCAGTGTGGAAAATATGTTCTGTAGACCGATCTATAAATAACGTGGTTCATGTGGGGTCAACGCTAGGTGTCCGGGACGTGAAAAAAGGATTTATCAGGGTATGCAAAATTGTCGCTTTCCTCGCGAAAGAACGTGACTGTGACTGTATTTCAATCGACCAAAATTTCCGTCGGTAAATTGAATTTTTACCAGAGAACTGTTCGGCATTTTTTTTTTTTTTGGGGGGGGGGGACTTTCCCTTATTTTTCCTCTGATCGCTCACAAAAATGCGCATTCTGAACAAGAAACGCCAAGTCATATTCTTGTGAAAAATTGCATCGTTCGAGTCGATTTCGCAACTTTGACGAATGTAACACAGTAGCGAGGCGTGAATGATCAATTATCTATATTACCTCATTTGAAGCTTTGGTAAATAACCTATTATTAAGGTGTTCGTTGCGAGCCCCCTTTTTATCGATTCTTTTACATTGGTTTAGATGACATATTGATCGATCTATAGCAGAGCACGCCACGCCACTGATGGAGCGCTAGGTTTCTTAAGTTCTTCTGTAGAAAACAAAATTTAACGATAAATCTGCAACTAATGATTGAAATTGACGAAGTTTTTGAAAGTTTTCATCTTGCCATCATTGTACTAATCCTCTTGCGAATCTTTCCCTTCGTGGAATTTGGAATCCGTCCGGTATATTTAACGAGACATCTACTTTGAAAGATCTTTGCAAGTTCAAAATTGCGGACTTTGAACTATACCGGTGGCATCATCGTATCCCTCAGTGGATGACCTAATTAAACTTAGAATCATAGGCCTTGGAAAGCGATTGCTCCGTCAATTCTGAAATGGAATGAAGAAACTTGAGTGAATACGGAAGAGGGTCTTCGGAGTTCTTGCTTCGATGAAAGAATGTGAGCAGCGTCGCGGTCAATATAGCCGAATTAGCCGACGTGAAACTGCGCGTCGCACAGTGGATTGAGTTAATAGGAGAGGTCGGACAAAAATGTGGAAACTTTAAACGCTCATAACTCCGTTCATACTAGACTCTAAGGTTCTAAAAGTGGTTTCATTGGTTTTCTCATGAAATTTACTTCAAAAACCACCCCTTGAAATTTAAAATGTGACGAATTGAACAACAAGATTTGCAGTTTTAGTTAAAAATTTCACGTTCGACCTCTCGAATTGACTCGATCCACTGTGCGTCGGTACGGGAACCGCCTCTTTGAGTCCCTCAGTTTCCCGGAATTCCCTCAAACATCCTCAAATTTGTCGAAATTTCTAGGAAGACGCGAATGAGCGTAATAGCTCACAGTAGAGATTTGATTGAATTCCTCCGCTTGTGCGGCTCCGACAAAACGTTGCTTCGCTTTGTTGACACAATAGCATAACTCCATTTTCACGTCGAAACAGAAATGCATGAATTCATGCTGACCACCGGGCTCGTCTCTAAGTGTGGTTAGGTCGTTTTGTCGGCGGAGCGGTGGAATGGATGACCGTGTCGCTCTTAAGCCAAAATCGCGTATCTTTTTAGGATTTTTTTGGGACTTAGGTGGTTTTAGACTAGGACGGCGGTGTATTCATCCGCGGAGGGACCCATATTTCGCGTGAATCGATCGGAATATTGAACAATAACTCTTTCACGTCGCTTCCCGTCCGAATGTCTCAATTCGAGCCATATTTTTTACCGCCATGAAACAACAGTTTTAATTCTCATGCCTCCGACGCTTTTTCTTGGCTCCTATCACGAGTGGATACAAACCAAAGTCACGACACGCCACCTGTGACTGTCTTGATTTCGGTTGTTTTTCTCTTTTACGCCCGTAACACGGGCGGTGAAGAGTATCAAGCCAAGTTAGGTTCGGTTGGGTTAAGCAACTAAACTAACTTCGCGGTGGTGCTTAGGGTATCAAGCGAATTTGAAGGCACTTCGCTGCGTTCTAACAAATCAGTTTCACAAAGTATTCAAGGATGAAATGGAGCAGTGAACAAGGTACAAATTTAAGCATTATGATGTATGTTTCTTCCTTGAAATTTCATGTAGAACACGTTGGACAACGAAAATTACTTCAAGTAACTCCCACCAAAGACATCATTGACGTGTTTTGATCCATAAAAGACTTCACGCTTATAAAAGACCAGGTTCTACTTGCGTTAAATTGAACTTTAACCGTATCTCGTTAGTCTCCGCGAGATGGAAATATGGCAACCTCAATCTCGGTGCTTCATCTCAGCTTTTGCATGTTGTTTATACTTTGAACAACATAGTGTGGGGAACGAACTTTACTCGATGGAAAAGCCTTGCCATAACCGCTGTAGTGCGCGATATGATTCAAGAAGACTCTTGTTTTCTCCTAAGTGGGAGATTCAAAGTTTCCATAACTGATGTTAAAGCAAAACGTAATTATCTTGGTTTGGAGTTAATATCACTTTTTATGTAGTGCGAATTGTGTTCTACGTGAAATTTTCAAGAGAAACATATCAGAATGCCTAAATTCGTCTCTTGTCTTGGTGGTTTATTACAAAGTTTCAAGAATACATCGTCTTAGGATTTGATCTCACCACAGCGATATGGAATAGATTCCGAGCGTATTGAATCGGAGCTCTCTGTCAAAACAGCCCCATGTAGCATTGCAATGGGTTACCTTCGAAACCCATTGAGAATTGATCAAACTTCTCACAGAAACCCTAAGTGAACCAGCGAGGAACCCGGAGAGTTCCCTCAGGTCAGTGGCGATTCGCAAGTTGGCAACACAGTTTTGCTTTCATTTAAATCCATTAAAAATATCGATTTAGGTGTGACAAGCTGCCTTATCAAGAATCGATTGCCATCTCGCGGAGACTAACGAGATTACGGTTAAAGCTCAATTTAACGCAAGTAGAACCTGATTTTTTTAATAAGCGTGAGGTCATTTATGGATCAAAAAACGTCATTGATGTCTCTTTGGTGGGAGTTACTTGAAGTAATTTTCGATTACATACATTATTAAATGGAGGAAAAACTGTGTTACCAACTTTCAAGAATCGCCAATGCCTTAGGTAATTGGACGTATATCTGCCAAACGGAACTATGTGCATTAAGACATGAGCCCTGAGACCCATAAGAATACATGCATAACAGGGCTCACGCCATAATGCACATAGTTCTGTTTGACAGAAATACGTCCAATTGTGGCTGCTTTATGGATTCCTGTTGGTCTCTTCATTCGCCCCATAGAAACCCAATTGGACGTATTTATGCTAAAAGGAACTATGCGGAAGTGGAAATATGGGGTGTGCCCGTGAAAGCTGCATACATATGAAACAATGTAAAAGTGGATATAGTTCCTTTTGAAAAAATGGAAAAGCGGGATTTGACATTAAATCAAAAGGAACTGAGCGCTAACTCGTGAGCCGTGGGCATGTGACAGGAGCATCGTGGACAGGGCTCATGAGTTGAAGACCGCCTTCCCCATCCTCGTTGCCGCTGACGTCACTGACACTTTCAAAGTCCCATCCGTTCTTATGGCCCGAGCACTATAACGAGCACACCCCATCTTTCCACTTGCACATAGTTCCATTTCGCATAAATACGTCCAATTGTTCTAATGGGTCCCCATGAAATCTCCACGGGGCCCGTTGGAATCTCGTGGGGCCCCCATGGGCTAGAGTTTCGACGGGGAAACAACCGCACAATTGAAATAAATCGATTTAATCAATAAGTTTCTGCATGAGGTCTGAACGAGCCTATCAGGAGTTATCAGACTTGTGCGGGGGTGGCGGAGGAGCTACTCGGAGCTCGGTGAGATCGTCGCCCCCCTAACGTAAGGACATATCTCAATATCCACGTGAGCTCTGTTTAACATATAAATCCATGCTTTCTGGAGCTCATGCGGGAATCGAGGTACGCCCTTACGTTAGGGGGGCGACGAGATGAGCGGGAGCCAGGTGCCGGGTGCCGGGGCGGGAGCGAATGAATTAATGAACTCGGTTAAAACAAGCGAACAGAAAATCAGGAGTAGTTTAATCCGCTAATCGAGTAGTTATGCAGCGTGTATTCTAATACGAACACGTTATCACCCGGGAAGAAGCCGCCCCTCCCCCACGCTCGCCACGGCGGACGATGCGCATTTAATATTCTCACCCGAGTTCGGATATTGTTTCGGCGCGAGTAATGCGGGGCGTTATGAGACTCGCTCCGCGATCGTGACTTAAGTCGCGCTTATTAGACGCCGCCGCTTCCCGTTAATATTTCAGTCGTCTTCCGCTTTACCCACCTATTATCGGGCGCGGATCGCCCGACGCGACGTGACAATGCCTCTAATTGCGGGCCCGCCCCCCTCGCCAAAGGACGTAAGTGCAGTTCGATGTTGCCCGATTTCGTCACCTTCCGGCCAAAATATCATAAGCGCCATGAGATGTTCCAAAATCCCGCCACCATTTTACTTTTTTACAGAGAAATTGTTCAACGAAGTTGTCCGAAATTTTCACTGAATTTTCTTTGTGCTGCCGGTAAAATTTCGTGAAATTTTCGAACAGATTCAAACAAAACTGTCACACGCCATCATTTTATGTTATTACAGAGAAAGTGTTGGTTGAATCTGTTCGAAAATTTCACTGAATTCAATCGGCGGCATTAAGAAAATGCAGTGACATTTCCAGACAGCTCTGTCGAACATATTCTCTGAAAAAAAATAAAATGGCGGCGGAAATGTTGAAACGTCGCATGGCGCTTGTGATACTTTGGCCGGAAAGTGGCGACATATCCGCTGTGCATCAATAGTCATTTCTTTAAGAAATTGGAGTCATTTGAAGTGCAATTGCATATTTAAGTTGTGACGAGCTTCAACGCAAACCGACGATCTTGAATCTGTTCGAAAATTTAACTGAATTTTATCGTCAGCACAAAGAAAATTCAGTGAAATTTTCGGACAGATTCATTTGTAATGTATTTCTCTGTAAAAAAATAAAATGGTGGCGGAAATTTTTAAACGTCGCATGGCGCTTGTGATACTTCGGCCGAAAGGTAATGAAATATTCCCTCGCGAACCGGATTTTTACCAGGATAATTTTTGGAAATTCTAGCTTAAAATCTCGCTGATTTTCCCTCAAGTCTCGTTCAAAAATGACAATGATTTTGGACGAAAATTTCTCAGGTACTTACTTTTGAAAAATTGCATTGTTTTGATCGATGTTGCAACCTTGGGATGGAGTTACGTCCTTTCGTCCGGGAGACGACGAAGTGCAGGCCCGCACCGGCACCCGATTCGTCCGAGTATTGATTGCCGCATTATGTCGTGGCCTCTACTCGTGGCTCGTGGCCGTGCCGTTGCTGAAGGTGAGATCATAATTTAGGCCACGCGCCGCGGGGTATGATCGCATCCGCCCCTCCGAAATTGAGAAGGTGCGGATTGCTATCGGGAGGTTTTGAAATTAACCCGAAATTCATGCTGCTGTAAGGTCTCCGGGTCGTATAAGTAGTCGCTCCTTCAACACCTTCTATCTTTAGGAGGCTCCTTTTGGTTTACGTTGTGATTTAGAAAGCTTGGAGAAATAGGCATGTTTCAAACATCAGCTAGAGCAAGAGAAAAAGTTATATTTCTTAGAAAATGGCTCAAAAATCACGATGAACGCATCGGGAAAGTCTGAAATACACTCCAAACTTCACAATCTGGGTAAGAAAAAATGCGGTATTTTTAAAGCACCCCGCTTCAAAATCGATACTACAGTGAAGGTAGACGTTTCATAAGAAGGAAGCTGCGGTAAAAACCAAAATGTTTCTCAGCGTGAATTAGTCAGTTGTCTTCAATTCGCCTTCAATTACATCTGCAGAAATTGTTGTTATGAGTATGTTGCACGCGCTGATTTTAGCTCTTTACATACTTGAGTTTCTGAAGGCGTTTTATCTGCGCAAGTAGCGCACTCTGTTGGAGAATAACAGAAGAAGATATTGAATGAATCCTTTCCTAAGCGCAAATTAGTCACAATTAGTTTCCTGGAGAGAAAACATTTCTCTCGTAAGCAAATACTCGATGCAGAGGAGAGAAATGTTTTCTCTCCTGAACAACTAGTTCATTCTTAGGAGAGGATACATTCCTCTCCTAAGCACCAACTTTTTGCTCCGCAGACGAAACATCTCTTCCATGAGCAAAAAGTTGGTGCTTTCAGGAGCGAAATGTTTTCTCTACTGAGCAACTAATTTGTGCTTAGGAAAGGATTCATTCAATCTCCACTCCTGTTATTTTCCAACAGAGTGCACTACTTGCACACATAAAACGCCTTCGGAAACTCATATATCTAAAGAGCTAAAATCAGCACACACAATATATTCATAACAACAATTTCTGCAGACGCAGTTGAAGGCAAATTAAAAACAACTGAATAAGTCACGTTGAGAAGCATTCTAGTTTTTAGCGCAGCTGTCTTCTTTTGAAATGTTTACCTGTGCTGTAGTATCGATTTTGAAGCGGGATGTTGGCAAGCAATCAAGCGAGTTTGCGACAGGTTGTTTGCGACCAATGTTTTAAGGGATCCTTGTCCTTCCAAAAAGTATTATGAAAAGGACAGTGTTTCAAAATTTCAGGTAAAATTCAGCAGTACAACTTTGAAAGTGGATCCTTGCAAAGAGAAAGAAGTCTACTACAAATAAGACAGACGGAACCTACTCAACATAGAACACAGCATGAGAAGATACGCGCGTTCTTGACGGCGCAGAGATACAACTATTCGTACTTGATGGATGTCCGTGTCGCATCTGCGAAATTGAAGGCGCGCTGACGCGAGGCGTGAACTCGCAATGCTCCGCTCTATGTTACCAATGAGGTGTCATTCATATTAGAGCACATGGAGTATCTCAAATTAAAATCAAATTTTTCACCACTTTTCGGTTTTTTTTTTTTTTTTTTTTTTTTTTTTTTTTTTTATCTAAAAATTTCGTTTTCACCTCCAGGCACATTTTTCTCAACGCTATCACATATCTTTCATCCAAAATCTTATTTTACTCTTTACAGTGTTTATTCCATGTTTTTTTAGGTACATTTTGCTTGTCTATGGTTCACTTTACTCTCTAAGAGTTTCAATTAATCAGTTTATTTTGGGGGTCCATTTCGCTATTTTCGTCTCTGACAGTGTTTCAGAAAATGTGTGTCCAGCCTCAAGTATAAAATACGCTGTTTTACCTTAAGTGCACATAACCTCAGATAATCGAGACTACTCCAATGAAATTCTGAGAGAGTCACTTTCTCTGGTGGTGGAAAGGAGTAAAAAGCGAGGCAACAAAGAGCCAAGCCTCGGAACGGGGAAAGAAAGACGAGGCGAGGGGAACGGGGGAAGACAGATAAACGGACAGGAAGATTTACTTGAGCAGGATGAATAGGCGGCCACTGCCAAGGAAGGTGTGGTGGCCGAGTGATATCAGAGCTGAAACGTGACCTGTAAAAAGGAAAACACCTAAAACATTTACTTTCCGCTGCTCGAGTTAATGCCAACTCAGAACAAACGTAATAGCATAATCAAAAGGTCAACGAATGGTGCATCTAACGAAAGGAGGTCAGCGGAAAAAAATTAAGCGCTATATATTTACTGTGAAGCACGATTCTTTGCCCTTAAATTTTGACCAAAGAGTCAGTTTACCTGAGTTTGGCTGACCATTCGGCTTCTTGGTTGCAGATTTTAAACATTTTGGTGTGGTCTAAAGAATGAAGAAAATTTTTTTCTTTAAAAATCAATATCTCTGTTGATTTTTTTTTAAAAAAATAAAATGTCTCAATAGGTGCAAAAATTTACGAAAATTTTGGAGGAGAACTTGTTGATTGCATGAATGAAAAATAATGCCAATGATTACTAAATTCCGCCCGATTATGTATGATCCTAAAGAAATCTAGTCACCAGTAGAGCCCGTTTGAGATATCTTGTCCTTTTTCTCTGTACGCGCGGGATATTTAAATCGAAAAAGGATCAGTTATCTGAAATGGCCTCTAGTGCCTCTGCTGGATTTTTGATAATGTTAATTGGACTCCATTTTGGGATTAAAACTACAATATCTGGCTTGGTCTAGAGACAACGTATGTACCATTAGTTTCCCTATGCACATAAGTGTTTCTACAGATGAACCAGAAATCGTAGTTTCGAATTGCAAAATGGAATTCAATTATGAATCTGGTTACGATTATTAGACACATTTCAACACTGTCAGAAATGCAGCCCTGACAAATATACGTCACGAAACGTATGTATCCGGGATCTAGTAACAAATATCCCTTTTTCCGTACGGTTTTCCTTTAAAAACAAATAAATAAATCATGGGTATAAGTATGTAGCTTTGCAATCGGAGATACTTATTCATCGACTTAAGCCGTCGAATTCTTTTCTTTTCTTTTTGCTCTCATCCTGTAAAGCTTTCAACAGATAAAATCGTTAAAGAGTACCTGTTTAAAGACATTTAAAAAGAATTGGTGACGATATTATAATGCTCAAGACGTCTTCGAGTTTTCGCCAGGATTCGCGTTGAAAAAAAAACACAACAAACATTTAAATAAGAAATTCTCTCCGCATGCAAAATATTCAATTCTAAATATGTCTTATCTCCTTTTTTTCGGTGTCGTCGCGGATGAGGAGAATTCTTATTGTTCGGTGCCGAGAAAAGATTCCGCGTCTTTTGGCACACCCACTCGCATGCCGCCGGAATATTTGATCAAACAGCTCGCCAGGTCCCGACAAAAATATATTTTCGATTTAATTTGCATCCACAGCAACAGTTCCGCAGGGTTCTGTGCTGATGGTTCAACGCCGATTGGAGCTGATAATGCTCTTCATTCTTTTTGGAGTAGTGACTACGTCTACTTCCAATATGTATTCTGCAAGAGGCGACTCGCCAAATTTTACTAACCAAAGCTTTCATATACCGTAACTTAATCGCGATCTTCATGAATACGGTAAATGCTCCCAGATAACTAGTTATGTTTACACTACAATATCATTTCGTCAAAAATCAAGTAGACTCATGATAGAATTTACCATACTTCATACTTTCTTTCAGTGGGGAATCGAGTTTTTAACTGTTTTTCTGAGCTTCGCAGAATTAACTAGACCTCGTAGCCAGAATTCTTTTTTGCAACAGGCACGACCGACAGGGGAGGGGAGGGAAATCTTTTTCTCCCTAATTTTCCCTCCTTTTTCTGCTTTGAATGGGGAGTGGGAGGCTTGAGCTCATCAGCCTCCCCCCCCCCCTCTACGTGCCTGACTTCTGAATGTACCCACATTTTTTGCGCATTTCCACAAACATTTACGATTTTTACAGTGTCTATCATTTTTTTCGATAAAGGGAAAGGGTGGGATTAAAGCTATCAGTTGTATTAATTTTATTACTCTGCTTACTAATGGACTTCATTTTGCAATAAGGGGTTACTATTTGAACCTCGTTAAGCAGGAAGAACCAAGTCACATCAGCTATTGCCAAATTCAATCGGGCAATTTACTTTTTTATATGAAAACAGCTGTGCGAATTTTCTTGCAAATTTCAGTAAATGTTCTGCATAGTAAGAAGCAAATTCCCTAACATTTTTAAAGGAATGTGCGCAAAAGTTCTCTCGTATAGAAAAAATTAGATTGCCCGATTGAATTTGGCAATAGCTGCGATGTGGCTTGGTTCCTCTCTGCAAAATTTCGTCCATTCCTATAGTCATTTTAGAGACAACTTATGTGCCATTAGCTTTCTATTCTGGTGCAAAATTTTATGGATGAATCAGAAATAGTAGTTCCTAACTGCAAGATGCAGTCGGAATAAAGCGCAACGTTCTTATGGTATTCTGTCTCTGATTTTGTCTCTACAGTAAGTTAATCCTCTCTGGCGCCATTTTAACCTCAGTTGAAACAGCGACTTAGCGTAATTAGACCGATCGGACGAAGTTGAGCCAGTGGCGTGGCGTGCTTTGCGATATATCGATTGTTATGCCATTTAAACCTATGGGAAAGGATCGATTGACAGGGTGTTCGCAGCGAACCCCTTCATAATCGATTCTTTACCATGGGTTTAAATGGCATAACAATCGATATATCGCAATTCACGCCACGCCACTGAGTTGAGCGGCGCGAGAGCGAGACGCGACGACGCAAATCACTGCATTACATTAAATATACATACAACTCCTTTTATCGGAATAGAATAAACGGGGAAAAAATGGTAGTCTCGCTCCCGCAAAGAAAGTTTTAATCGCGGTAGCGTAACCGTGGAAAACTTTTTCAGCGCGGCGCGCCACGCCGTTTGCGTTTAACACATCTATACAGCTAAAAGGAAACGGCGCGAAGTTGTCAAGCTGTTCCAGTGATATCCTCCCACACGCAACGGGGATATGGACTGAGTCAAGCAGAAAGGAACCAACCCACATTATGGAAAAAATTGAGTCATGAGTGGTTTTAAACTCAACCACTGCTCCACTATCTATCGCCAAAAATTCAAAGTTTTTGTTGGAGCAAATTTTGCAGAAATTGAACTTGAAGTTTATCTTTTACATTGAGTCTTATGCAGGAGCTAAACTTTAAACCCCTTTTTCTCGGTTCGATCCCGGTGTGGCTTGGTTCCTTTCTGTTTAACTCCGTCCATATAATACTGCCGTGCTAAGGAAAAACGCCGTATGAACATTCGAGAGCTAACAGGCTTCCCCCTAAAACATGTCCATTCTTGAGGAGGATTATGAGTATTTCTCTTGAATTTGTCAAATATGTTAGATCTAATCGCAAATAAAATTCTTAGAAAAATTGAAGAGAAAACATTCGGAGAATTTGCATGCAAATTTTTTATCGCTTCATCTGAAAGTGCCTGAAGAGATAATTTCATAGTATTTTATATACTTTTTTTCTGATATGGAAAATAGTGAAAAAATACACTCAAAAGTGAGAAAATGCACCGCCTAGTGACGTCATCTGGCGGCATTTTCTCATTTAAACACAATTTTAGCAGATTAGATCATTTTGCCATATCTTCTCCAATCGTTGTTCAATTCATGAACCAAGGGTATCCTCGTGTTCAGTTCACTCAGTTGTTTTCACTTAAACACGAAATTCATCAAATTTCAGACACCTGCATATTCTCTATGGAAGGAAATTTTGCAACGTTTGAAGACTCATACGGCGCGGCGCTCTTCCTTAGTACGGCAAGTGTAAAGATCGATTTTCGATCAATTTTGACGAGGATCTCAAAAATACTTCAGAAAGCAAGAGAGAAGTGTTCCTAATGGCGCTCCTGCATACAGCGGTGATTTTATCAGGCGACTAAACGGGTAAGGCTTACAGGACCACAAACCTAAGTTTTCTCATCTGATAATTACAACAGAGTAAGGGGGTGGTCGGGCATCTTGGATTTCGTCGATGACGCAGAGGTAGGCGTTTTGTCATTGATTTTCCTTTAAATTGGTGCAGTTTATGAAAAAAAAGTTGTTATCGTGTCTTCGAAGTTTTTAAAATTATATTTTGAGTTCAACTGAGCAAAAAAACGGACCTTATGGTCCGTTCGAATTTTTTTTTTTTTACATGAATTCAGATTTTGCTGGAATATGTACCTATTACGTACGTCACGATTTAAAAAAATCCTCAAAATGCGACGACCTCCTTTTTTTCTACTAGCAATAGTGCGAATTCTTTTTGATTGGGTTTGTTTACATTGGCCATCGGAGCCCCATTGAAAGCCTAAAACTGATGAACCAATCAGAAAGCTGCGCGGAGATGGCAGTACTCTACTGTATTTAAGCACTCTAGTCCTGATAATATTGTGAGGCTAACTAGACGATCGGCTTTGAAGGGTGCTAAAAATCTGCACCGTATAAAATCATCGAAATAATGAAACTTAACGATGCATCCTTTTTGAACACTGCATTCATTCCATAGAGCTGCGAACGGCCGCACAATGTATCCAGTCAATAGAAGAGGTCGAACAAAATTTGGAAACTTCAAACGCTTATAACTCCATTCATACAAAACTTTGGGGTTCTAAAGATGGCTCCATTGGTTTCCTCGTGAAATTTTCGGCTAAAAGCATTCCTTGAAATTCAAAATATATCGAAATAAACATCACAATTCACAGTTTTAGTCAAAAATTTCATGTCCGACCTTCCTAATTGACTCGATCCACTGGGCGCCGAAGCTCGTATGAGAGGAATTACTCCGCTTTATCGTAGCATTGTGCACTAATGAAAAAGCATCGAAACTTTTTACAGATACGCGTCTCTACTCCGGGTTTTATTTTCAAAGTTAATTTAATTTAGGCTGTATTGGATAGAAATTCGAATCAGAGATCCAGCTGCTTTTTTGAGCCGGACTCGACGACTGTATCGTGTCGAGTGGTTTTAACTTGGACGTATTTTCGCCAAAAGGAACTATGTGTAAATGAATTAAATCGGAAGAGGCCATGAAGCATCGAATTCCTATATACATAATTATTTTCGATTTAATTCATTTGCAGGGAGTTCCTTTCGGAGCATTGTCTACTCAATCTTTGGACTTATGGAAATCAAGAGGAACTGCTTTTAATGTGATTTGGGCCCTAATCCCTAAAAGGTTACATGCATGAAAGGGTCCATGTCACGGTGATAGTACCTGCTTTAATTCAAATATGTTCATTTCTTTTCCCGGGTTCTTATACTACCACCATTGGACGTGTATTTCTGCCAAACGAAACTATGTGCATTAAGATATGAGCCCTGAGACCCATAAGAATATATGCATAACAGGGCTCACGGTATAAAGCACATAGTTCCGTTTGGCGGAAATACGTCCTATTATCCGTCGGCACATTATATACGTATTAAGCTCAGTTTATTTAATTTGATCATGTGCGAGAGTTGATCCGTTTTGTTAATTACTTTGAGAATAGAATATTGGAATTCATCCATTCTTGTTCATTCCGATTCCTTTGAAGAATCTGAATATTTTAATGCAAATTTTCAGTAATACATTTTTTTTTTGAAATGCAATTGAATTTGCCTTCCCGTGGGAGCCGTGAGTTTTTTTTAAAATCGAGAATATCATTATTCTCTCTTAATAATAAGGAATTTATCCAAACTTTGTCCACTTACTGTTTCCTTCAACGAGCTAAGGAAAGGAGAGGAAGAAATTTGATTAATTGAGTGCTTGAAGATTTGTTTGTAAGATTTATATAAAATCATTTGTATGAAAACATAGTTCCTTATATGCTCATCCTAGCCCCAAAAAATTCATCATGGTAGGTAGAAATAATATTACCATTAATAAAAGTGTACTTAGCACGCACCCTTCAGTGCCTCTGTTTTGTTTTCGCATTTGTTTCTCCCTCTTACGTTATTGTAGAATGGACCTCCATGAATATCCCGCAATCAAATGCTAAAAATACTTTTCTGACGTTCATTTTCATCCAGATGGATTTTTGCATATCTTGACAGTACAAAAGAAATCAGCGACTTTCCTAAACTTTTCTCTAAAAAGGGATTGTTAAGTTTAAAAGACAGTAAGTGTCTGCCCATCATCATGTAACCCTGCTAATGTATTCTGTCTTATCTCCGCGTGAAGATT
Organism: Bemisia tabaci; assembly: GCF_918797505.1. Taxonomy (NCBI): domain Eukaryota; kingdom Metazoa; phylum Arthropoda; class Insecta; order Hemiptera; family Aleyrodidae; genus Bemisia; species Bemisia tabaci. The sequence continues at coordinate 14,374,959 of NC_092797.1, read as the reverse complement.
TTAGTAGAATGTGGTGGGGTAGACTCTCTTTTAGAGCAGGTTTGCTCCTTCGCTACGGTCTCAACTTTAAGAGCGTTTTCCAGTTTTAGGTGTTGAAGTTTGAGTATAACATTCATTTTTCACGCCAAATTTGAGGTAGGAAAATACAGATAATCCGAAAATGTTTGCTGCGTACAAAAACTCCATTTGAGACTCTCTAGCCATGCCATGCTCTCTAAAAACCAGCCATGCTAGGAAGTATCACATCGCGATGAAGGCGCTTTTCATGGGCGTCACCGGAACACTTCTCTCTACGGTATTTTTGATACACTTGACTGCCGCAGCGTAAGAAGGGTAGGAAAACGGGTTTTTCCGAGCTTGGGAGCTGATTTCCGAGAAATTTAGTGTTGCCATCGTGTTTCTTGCAAAATTTTATACACAAGATTAACCAACTAAACTAACAATCGTCGTAGCATGCAAGGATTCTATTTCTGTGAATCTTCCACCGAGATCCATTTACGATGGAATCCAGTCAAATTTAAATGGAACCCACCCTATTACCAGTTTAAAGGACTGTCTAAGCTTCGCGTGCAATTTGTTCGAGCAAAAATATTTTGTAAAGGTACCGAAAAAGGCAACTACCAGTCTTCTGCCTTATCTTCCCCGACTCAAAGCGTTACGCGTTAATATTTAGGATTTCCCGTGTGCTTCCCGGAAAATTATCGGAATGCTTCTTACTCCACACGTTACGCCTGAAAATTTAAACGATTAATTATAGGATTCTTACGAAAGATTATGAGAGACTCCCTCGAACACAGAAACGCTCCCTGGAAAATTTATGCAGGGCGCGCGATGCTCCCGTAGCGATGTAACCTGAATAACGAAACTTTAACGCTCTATTACCTCTTTATTTTGAAGAATTTTGCTTGATTGAATAGTGCTTGTTGACTTTACAACTTTTTACTGAAAATCGTATTACCTACATGTAAGTATCACAATCACATTTGTATCAAAAACTAAATTTATTTGAGAAAAATAAAAAGGTTTTTAAAAAATCAGAAACTCCGGGATGAGGCAGAAAACTTTCCTCAAATGTGAAAATTCAGGGAATTTACCATCAAAACTTGAATTTTCTTGTCTCATTGAAACGCACGTATGGCTCCGACAACTGTTATACTCTTTCTAGACAAGACTGCAATTTTATCCCTGTAAAAATGAAAATATGCATCTCCTGAGCCATTTATGCAAGTCCAACATCTTTAAAAATTCAAAGAAATATCGGGAATTTTTTTGCCCTAATACTCAACAAAGTCCGGGGATTTTAAACTTTATGAAAGTTTGTATCCCGGTTTTCAGTTGAAATCATAGTTTTGAACGGGTCCGTGTACATGAAACCAATGTGTTTTTGGGGTGTGTTTTGTGATTGTAATATTGAAACTTAATTCTATCTTAACGCGATATTAGAGTCACGTGTAAGGAAAAATCGCAATCTTTACGCTTCATAACAGTCAGCAGGCAGCATGGGCCCTATGATGAGAAATCTAATTTTTGCTCATCCACGAAAGCACCTATCTGCATACGAAAACTAATGCTTCCTATGTTTTTTCTAAAACAAGCCAGAAATAGTGGCTCACAATCACAAAACGAGTCCAAGAATTGCAGCAAATGAGTCGAACTATTCGCCATTTTTTGTTATTTTAGGAAAAAAAAGGAGGATCCATAACATTTAGCCACCTTTCTTACTTTTATAATACGACGATGCAATTCAAAGATTAGACCGCCACCTCAAAATTATGCTCGTTAAAATATAAGTTGTTATGCCTAATTTTTTTTCTTCTTCTTTTTCTTTGCATTTTTCTTGAAAGCATACGGGCAAAATATGTAGCTCTATGTAAACCTGACTCTTAAACGGTATCTCTATGTTTTTACCAGATTTACCTCCAGTATTTATGCATTTCACGGGGGCTCTCTTATGAGATTTTGTATGGACCTTTTTTGGGGGGCCCTGTTTCGGAGGCTGTGTTCGAAACTCACAGGCGCCAACGCGCCACATGCGCCTAAAATATCGGCTATGGCGCCTAAAATATCGGCTATGGCGCCTAAAAAATGAAGGCTTTGCGCCAACGTGGCCCCTAAAAAGTGCCTCCTAAAACTCTGAATTTTCATATTAGGCGATTACTCGATATTTTCAGCACTACAAGTGAAAGCTTTTCCTATTCTCCATGATTTCATCCTTAGTGCTTTTGTCCTCCCCAAGTTACAGTTACTTACCAGTTCTGTTACAAAAACATCTTGCGTCTAACTTTTCCCTAAATGCGCCGTAATACATAGGCAAAAAGTCAATTTGGCCCCTAAGAAATCTTCAATGACGCCTGAAAATCGGGCTTGATGCGTCACATGGCTCCTAAAACTCAAAGGTGAGTTTCGAACACTGGTAGGAGGCCATTTGGATTGCATTTTGCGAAAAGGAACCACTAGCATTGCAATGATGCTAAGATTGTGCAACTTCATCTTTTGCGATAAAATTGCGGAAATCGTGAAAAACTATGAAATTTAGATGGTAATTTTTGTCTTAAATTTACAGTTTTTAGCGAGTAAAATAGAAACTATTAATGGATAATCGGGGGTTTCCTCCAAGACAAAAGAAGTTGCACAATCTTAGCAACATTGCAATGCTAGTGGTTCCCTCTTGCAAAATGCAATCCATTTATAGAACGCCCTTTTTTTCACGAGAACTTTCCAGTCAACCTGAGCGAAAATTCGCGGGGAACTAGTGTGACAACGCTGTACCCCGCGATCGCCGTAGGCCCCGCCGTATATCTGTTGGCGTAGCAGGCGCGGGGCACCGAGTTAGCGAGGTATAAATTATACAGGAATAAAAATTTCCCCGACTCGAAAGAAAACAAAGTGCCATAAATCACGAATCTTTGGCAATAAAAGAAAGGAGCCCGCGTTCCCCCGGGAGAACTCGGATGTAATGTTTATAATTATGTGCCCGAGGTGTTGCAGTGCCGCGATGTAGACATATTCCCGCCCGGGACCGTAATAACATCGCAGTCCACTTTAATATGTAAATCGTTTGCATGTTACGCAAGTCGGCGTATCGTTAGGCGTCCTTCGGTTTTTTTGTCATTATCGCTTTTAATGACTTAATACTCTCTCCCGCGCACTTCCCTTCACCACCTCAATCAAAAACCTCTTGAGCAGTGAGAGTAATCAGTTTGAAATCTTGTACTTTTCTTCGAGCAGTGTAACTTTTAAAATGTCCTGTAATATTTAAATATATATTTCAGTCCTCACTTTTAGCACTGTTATTGTGGTAACGCATGCATCACCGGAATAATTATTAGGGGCCGTCCAGGAATGACGCCAGCCACTTTTTCGATCCCTCCATCCCCGTCCCCCATGACAAGTTCCCTCTCCCCCTCCCAGCCTCCCTCAATCGAGTTTATCAGGTGATTCTAGACCCTTTTCTCCTCCCAAGGTATCTGGTGTCATTTAGGAACTAACTCGTAGAGATATGTCCAAAACTTACATTGTTAAAAATATCGGAGTGATATTCACAGTTTATTTCACTCTGGAGCGTATTTCCCCTCTTGAATACTCAAAGAATATAATTCCGAAGTGCAGCTGAATCTTTTTTATCATTTGACTCTGCCTCCATGACGCTGATTTCACTCCGTATTTTGTCCCTGGAGCTTTTTGGAGGGCAAAATTGGCTCTAGAGACCCCGAATCAAGAACACAAGCAAGTAATCGGACGAGGCAATTGTTGAGTTTGGAGATCAACGCTATTTTTGGCCTAATGACGAGTGATGAACGTCAGGATGAGCATTTTCCTAGGTGAATAATAGCAAAATGAGTCCGGATTGCTCAACAAATTGCTGCACTGACAAATTTGAGCACTGACATTCGAAAGCAATTCGTGAACTATAGGGAAGATAGTTGGCCTACATTATTTTTGCAATTAGGAACTATACTGGAGATGTTGCAAGTGTGAGGAATTTGCAATTTGACTGTTGATTCTTACGTTAAAGCTCGCGAGAAACACGATGGTGCCACTGGTTTTCTCTGAAATTAACTCCCAAGCTCAAAAAAGCTCTCAAGTTGAGGCCAAAATGGAGGGGATATTCCACGCTATCCTGAGAGACCCCCCTCTACATCAAGACAATCTCTCCATGCAAAGATAGGGAGCAAATACATTGACAGGGCTGTCACTTTATTTGGGGACTCCAAAACTGAAAACGCGGCAACCCTGCTAATGTATTTGCTCCCTATTTTTGCATGGAGAGATTGTCTTGATGTATAGACGTGGAATCTCAAGGTAGGGTGGGATATACCCTCCATTTTGGGCCCAACTTGAGAGCTTTCTTTGATCTTGGGAGTAGGTTTCAGAGAAAACCAGTGGCACCATCGTGTTTCTCACGAGCTTTTATATAAGAATCAACAGTCAAATCGCAAATTCCTCACACATGCAACATCTCCATACCTGGCTCAGTTTAAAAACAACGTTTCAACATTAGTTTTTCTATGCACATAAGTGTTTTTCCAGATGAGCCAGAAATCATAGTTCTGAATCGCAAAATGTAGTCCAGTTGTGCGGGATTTTCAAAACACACTGTCTCTAGTTCCCCGTAATATTTCTGCAAAATAAAAGAAAAATTCTCCTCCTCTCAAGTCCTGTCCGTGCACAATCAAAAATTTGTATTTTGGCGACGGTTCGATAAAATTATATTGTGAAGGTAAAGGGTGAAGCTAAAATAGTCGGGACAGCCCGTTGCGGAACTTGAAACGCAATAAAAGCCCAACTCGGCGCGCTAATCTAATGAGGGCACGTAAATTTCAATCGGAGACGGGCCGGACGATCCCAGCGCGCTGAAAGTGATCAAAAGTCAAAATTGGCGGGGATTAAACGCTGACGCGACGCGCCGAATGCATAATAATGGCCGCCCGGAGGGGGCGGGGGCCGCTAATGGCTCCCTGGCGCCTAATTTGGCAATATTTGACGCCGGGTCTTTCGCTCAAAACTGGGGGGCGCTTATATTTTCCCGCTGTCACACGGCCGTTCAATCCGATGAAGTAAATCGAATGCTCGGGCGGGAAACCACGTATCTTGATCGCGGTGTTTCTAAATTTGATGAAATCAAGCGGAAAGATGCCGGTAAAGGTAAGGGTCCACTGGAAAAAAAAAACAAATTGGATCTAGAGTCCAGAATCTTGAAAACATTGACAGGAAAAAGGACTCTTGATTCAATCAGATTTAAGCTTAAATCAAAATGAAATCCGCTCAAATTAAAAGGCTTGGTTCTTGATTTAAGCTTAAATCTGATTGAATCAAGAGTATTTTTTCTTGTCGATGTTTTTAAGAGTCTGGACTCTAGATCCAATGTGTTTTTATTCCAGTGTCATGCTGAATAAAATTTTGGGCCATCGAGGGCTAGATATACATGGTTTCTGGCGATCTGGAAAACCCAGAAATTCAGCGAATTTAGTTCAGGATGTCTACCATCAGTAAATACCAGAAAAATTGGAAAATATTAGGATAATCAATTTTATCAGGGAAACTAGGAAAATATTAGAAAAATTGGTCGTTGATTTAGAAATTTTGAGTGTTTCGAGCATTTTTCAAACATTTGATTCATTTCATTAAATATGCTGTTAAAAAAAAAAAAAAAAAAAAAAAAAAAAAAAAAAAATTAAACAAATGTCAATTTATTCGCACAAAAAATCAGGAATTCTTGTCTAAAATATCAGGAAAACATCAAGAAAATCCAAAATTTAATTTTAGTAGACATCCTGTCACAATAATCGAGAGATGTCAAGGAACGTCAGAGAATTTTATAGGAAAAGTCAGGGGATTCATAGGAAGAGTCAGGGGATTTTGAGAATAGCGCTCAGTGAAAGTCAGAATAACTCAAACGAAAAATATCTAATCGAAAGTTTTCAAGTCTCGAAGAAGGTCAGGAAATTCGAAAATATGTGTTCGGAAAGCAAAAAAACGTCAGAAAACGGTCAGGAACAGTCAGGAAAAGTCAGGGATTCCTAAAATAAAGAACAAATGGAAACCCTGCAAGTACAATATTTATTAGAGTTCCATATTGTTATCTTCCTAATCGCGCAAAAGCTACTTTCGGAAGTCAGCGGTCAGATTCGCCTAAATAAGAACGATAACCAAAGAGTTTAGCCATTGGTGTAGCATTCCCAACCTCATTTGCAAAAACTCCTCTAGCAAAGTGCGTAGGTCATCACTAGGCGAATTTTATAAATGTTGCTCAACGAGTTGTTCATCAATCATCGTTAGGTGAAAAAAAAGCGTTGACCTCTGAACTATACTTTTGCCTCCCCTGATTACATTGCTCTGTGAGGGGACTCCAGCATATTATATCGTTTCCGTTTGTTATTCTGCTAATCGAAAAATAAAGTACATGGAAGCTGGCAACGTCACAAATGAAGATACGTGGTTTCCGAGAGTAACCATCGAGTTTAGCTCAGGTATCGTGAGTGTGGTATTAATGAGTATATTTTGACGGCCGAGGAGGGTGCCGACCTCATACCCGAGAAATGGACCGCAAGAGCAGGTTGGAATTTGAGCATCGTCATGGGCACTTTCTCATCAAAATTTTCCAGAGAAATGGATTCAGAAAGTCATAATTACGTTATTCGATTCCCCAGAGAGACATTAACGATTTGATCCACATTGATTTCAAAAACATTTACTTGTGTTACTCACGGGGGAAATTAACATCCGCGTGAGTCATGCACGCAGATCGGCCATTGAGCATCCATGAAATCATGTTTTTGCAAACCTATCTGGTTCAGGATCCATCCAATTTTCATCTCCTATATTTCTGGGGTTGAACTCGTGTCGAGGTATGACCTCCAGACATAAATCTTCATTTATCTACAAGACTATCACACGGTAACTAGCCATAACTGTACACTGAAAAAAAAAACTGCTAAAATCAACACATGAAATAGTGAAAAAAGGTGACAACTCATCAAAATAGATTAAGAACACCGGGTTGATTTAACTAATTTGGTGATTTGTCACCGTATTTTAGCAATTTTTTTTTTCAGTGTAGAGATTTTTCAATATCTTTCTACTTTACGAAATCCACGAGATATCTACAGGATCAAAACATCATGACACGGTACTGTGAGTGACCAAGAAATTCCAATTTTATGATTGTTTAAAACTTGATCTTCTAAACTGAAATATCAAAATCTAATGCTGTGACTGAAGCAATAGGATATAGCGTTTCCTGAAGGAGAGCCAAGGAACCCGGACTTGGACTTGAAGGACAGAAAACTAGGGTTAAAAATTTCAGTCTTTCGTGAGACTGGGTGTGAGTAATAACTTTGAAGATAAACCGTATACTAGATATTTTCTGCGAACTTTGAAATTTCAGAGGGGAAACATCCTTCTACACGAGCTCAAGATTACCTCGACCTCTTGTCGATCGACTCACTTTAACTAAATGCTGCCCAACGAATCCATTCCTCAGGAGATAAAATCAGGCCTCCAGGAGCAAAATAGAGGGATCTTTTCGAGCCCTCACTTTGCCTACCCTATCATTTGAAGGCGAATTTTTCACGTTTTTCCAGCCCTCTACTTTGTCCCGCGATGCGGCTCGTAGGACTTAGAGACACGATGCCCTGCATTGCGGGAGGCTCCGAGACGAAGGTTAAGGGACGGAGACGGGAGGGGGAACGAGGCCCCGGTATTAAAAAAATAAATAAATAAAGGAATCAAAACCCGCGAGAAGAAATCTTCGTCCGGGGACACGCTTCGCGGATCCATGAATATTTAAAGGATAAAGAGCTTCATAAATATTGACTAAAATCACCATTAAGAGCAGCTGCGACTTGAGTCATAATCTCGACTCCGGCTGGCAAGTTTGCCATCGAGCCGCTGTATTTACACACGCGAATTTGAATAGAACGCACAATTTGGCAACCTCCCTCGCGGGACCAACGTAAGAGTGAGGTTCAGGGCTTACGGTTTTGCGTGCTTTATCAAGGAAGCTTAATATTCTCATAATGACCTTTATTAATTGACAAGAACAATCGAAATAATTAGTCGAGATTACGCGTGAATGTATAGAGGTTTTTTTCGTCCATCGGTTTTTCTCTCGGTGGACAGATTATGCGATGTGTTGTCCGAGGAGCGAAAGAGAATTTCCATGGGGTTGCTACAGTGGCATTCAAGTTCGTTCTCCTAATGGAAAGATTTTATGGTCTAGACTTAGTGGAGAGCTCAGCCCGTCGTAAATAAAGAGATGATATCCTCGCCCCTTTAAAAGCGCAATTTTTGGAGGATATTTTACAAATTCAAGTCAAAAGTTGTAATCGGCTTTAATGCAGTGGAATCACCGTCATTATCCTATACCAAAGCACTACAATCACGTCTGAATTGTCTAATGTTCTCTCCCACAGTCTTCCATCGAGAGGATTCTTTTTTGGAAAGTAAAAGTCTAGATATCCTCTCTAAAAATGTCTTGCTCGCAAAGGTCTTGTTCCTATAGATTGCCACAATCAAATCGTCCGGTATAGATAACAAGTCAGCTCTGATCATCCGGAAGAAATGCTTCGAACTAATAGTTTTCAATTTTTTGAAAATATTTGTTGTATATGCTGTTGGGCTTTAATAGCAAAAAAAAAACACGCAGTGGTGCCGAAGATGTTTCATCGTTTTTTGTATTGAATATATTAACAATTGAAACTGTTTGAAATGAGTGGAATTTGAACTGAGGATAATTTGCCGATGTAAATCTTACGGCAGGCTCCAAAAAATGTGTCAATGGAAAAAAATGGAAGTCGCGGCCGAACCAAAAATTCCTTTTTCTGCAATAAAATGATGTTCCGAAATTTTTTGAGTCACGTCGTTGTTTAATCGAGAAATTTAATTGTAGTAAATGTCAATTTTCCAAGCAATGAGGCAGAAAAAAACTTCCTGAGTCGAACTCAGCAAAACCAGACGTTGCAGTTCACTAAAACCAATATTCCGCAATGATAAACTACTTTTTTAAGTGATAGCAATCATGTTTTGGTGAAGGTACGAGGAAAATTACGATTTTATTCTTGGTTATTCGCAGGTCCTACGTCAGGGAGCGTTGCTCGTTCGTTAGCATTGCTACATAAGGGAAAACGTCGTTTAAACATTTGAATGTTGCCAAATCTCCTAGAATGAATTTCGCATTTTATTAAGAGATTGTAAATTGTTTTTCTTCAAATTCCTAGAAAATTCGATTCGCAATTTAATTCAGTGCATCTGAAAATTTCAAGAAAAATTATTCATAGCTTTCATCATAGTTAACACTTTATTTGGGGCAATTTGGCAACATTCAAATGTTCTTACGGCGTTTATACATAACACGCACTTATCTCGTCGCTCCTTCTGACGTAAGGTTGTATCTAGATTTCCGCATGAGCCCCAGAAAACATAGATTCATATATAGAACAGGGCTCACTTGGAAAATGAGATACGCTCTTCTGTCAAAGAGTAGACGATCTCTCCCTAGCGGAAACTCATCGAGCGTGTAAATAATGAGCCCCTCTAATTAGCCCGTTTTTACGTGGCGCGGCCCTCGGTATTTGAGCGTTTTCGCGTGTTTTTTGGGTCGAGCAACTTTCGCCCAACCCCTGCACCGGCGCGGCGGAGAGCAGAGCATTAAATCCGTCGTTTTTGAGAAAATCCCGAGACGCTAAAATACACAGGGATCGAGCAAGGAAATTATTATCTTTACGAAAGCTCCGCGCTGCATTCAATTTCAACATTCCCGGAACAGCCTTTTGTCCGCCTCCGTGCCGGTCGTCTCAAATTTTCCGCGTTTCTCAGAACTTACGAGACGCGGGAAAAAGTGCGAGGGCGAATTAAAGTTGAGGAGTTCCCGATCTATCCTCCGGTGTTTCGTAAGTCTACCCCCGCATTGAGATTTGAGTGGCTCGTAAAGTGAGCAGTTATCTGGATATTGCTTACCGTCATCGGTAAAAGATCAAATTAGCTTGGTTATTTGAGGGGCTCGGCGGACAAGGCGCATAAATGCAGTTTCTGAAAAAAATTGAGATATTAATGATTATTAGTAAAACTAGTTTTAATGCATATTTTGCGAAAAATTCGCTCCCAAATTCTAATTTTTAAGCGTCAAAAAGTCAGTTTGAACTTTCTCTCAATCATAAGGATCCATGTAATCTCGAAACTTTAAACACGTTCTTCTCAAAATAGCAAAAACTGTACTTATGTACCTTATCTTCCAAGCCAGGGCCGGATTTAGTAGGTAGCCACATGGGCCGCGGCCCATGGCGGCAAATGTTTTAATTTTTTCAAATGTAGGTATCAAGAAAAAAATCTGATTCAGAACATTTTTTTTCAAATGTAGGTATCAAGAAAAAAATCTGATTCAGAAAAAAATTTCAAACGAAAAAGGGGAAAAAATCTCTCATTTCCTGAGAGTTTAAGTATTGTAGTTTAAGTAGTTATCTCGTATTGCGTCTGACACAGTGCGTGCAGCAGCGGACGCATAGCGTATTTAGGACTGTAGGGATACTTCACGCATTGCGCCAAACACAGTGCGGTTGGCGCGGTGGCGGAAATTAAAATCATTAAACCACATTCATATTTATTCTTTCATAATTTTTTCGTTCTATTCTTATAAATGAAAGGCTTTTTCCACACAGAGATAGGTTTACCGAACTTAATTTTCGCTCACAGTTCCGTGAACTTTTGCTAGTGTTGACATGACTTTCACAAAAAATGTGCCCAACGCAAGTAAACGCGTCTTATGCACCCCACCTTTTCCGAAAGGTTCACTTGATGGTTTGTATCGATGTTTCAAAACGAATGAGAAGGGGCGGCAAAATACAGGCGGCCCATGGAAGGCACGTAGGTAAATCCCGCCCTGTTCCAAGCCTCTCAGTTATACCGCAGTTAAAGGAAATGGGGACTTGAGGTGAAAAAATTACCCCTGACTTAACCATATTGCACCTCCCATGAAGACTGGTTAGGCATCAATGTCATAAATAAAAGGTACACCAACCGGTAAAGCTCAAAATGTTTTACTCTAATCGAAATTTTTGAACGTTTTGACTTCGTTTTTCCTCGCAAAATAGTGCGAATCCGGCACTTCCTACCACCTTGTTAGGTTAACCAAAATTTGAGACGAGAAAAAATTGAAATTCTAACCCTATTTTTCCTTTATTTGAATATACTTTTTAAATATTGATGCTGGGTGAGGTTGTCAGCCTCACTAAGAGTTTATTGCTTTAAGTACATTTAAACAAGAACTAGTGCTTAACTTAGTGGTACCAACTTTCGCGAATCATTACAGTTCAAGGCCCCGAGGTCTTATCGACCGATAATTGAAGTGCATAAACCAAGCGATAGACAATGTGACAATTGAGCAATCCGATTTGTCGCAACGGGTGGTTGACTTATGAAGACTAAGGGGTAAAATGATGGACTAACTATAGACTCTCTTGAGAGTTGCCATTAGTTAGTCTATTACTTACCTCCTACGTCTATTGCAACCACCTGCTTCCACCGATTGGATCGTTCCATTTCCTCGCGGTCCTCTTTGTCCGTTGCTTTGTCTATAAATTTCAATAATCATGAAAATCATCTTTTTAGAGGAAATTTTTGGATCATGAGACTTCGCATCTTCTCCCTCTCAACCTAAACCATGCCCTTGACCTTCGCCCCTCCTCCCTCCACCCCAAAATCACACGTCTCCTTTTTTGCTCTCTAATTTTACAAATTTACAAAGTGTTAATTCGAACATCCTCAACTTAATGACGGATCTTGTTCTCTCTCGGCCGTTGAAGGAGCTTAAAGCACCGCGATCCAGTGGCGTGGCGTGAGGATCGATTATCGATTTTTCCCCACTTGAAGCTATGGCGAGGAATCGATTGTTATGGCGTTTGTTGCGAACACCCTGTTCATCGATCCTTTTCCATAGGTTTAAATGGCGGATCAATCGATATATTGCAAAGCACACCACGATCATAGAGCAACCTCGCGGAAGGGTAGGTAAATGGAGGGCAAAAACTTGACGTGGAATTTACGAAAGCGCTTAAGAGGTGGAAGGTCGGACAGCGGACTCGCATTTGGACGTATTTCTGCCAAACAGAACTATGTGCATTATGACATGAGCCCTGAGACCCATAAGAATGTATTCACAACAGGGCTCACGCCGTAATGCACATAGTTCCGTTTGGCAGAATTACGTCCATTTGAGCAAGTAAACACGGTCCAGTGGAGACTTGGCAGACAAATGATACTGCCCCGCTCGGAGCTGGTGTCGGTGTTGCTAACAAAGCTACTCCGACGTTCGAACCCACTCCTTCAGGGCTCCGAACACCTGTGCACTCATGCTCGATCCCAGAAGAGCCAGGACACCACCTTACCGCGGCCACCATGTTTCCCGAAAAACCGTGAATTTTCCCTCGAAAAACTACGAATTTTCTTTTTAATTATTTCGTAGGTGCTTTGAATTTCCAGGGTTACCGACCATCTAGGAAACTGGGATAGTCAGGGAATGCGCGGCGACTAAGCAAAGGCAGCGGGTTGATTATTGAAATTTATATACGAAGTCAGGGTTGCCACAGTCAGGGAATGCCGGGAAAACCGGAAAATACCAGGGGATTTTGAAAAGTCAGGGCAAACCGGGAAATGCTATGGAATTTTAAAAAGTCAGGGCAAACCGGGTTTCAGGGAAAATGACGAAAATGTTAGGAAAATGCGTTAAATTACCTCTATTGGCTTTCTAGAGTGAGGTTGAAGTTTCGATCAACCAAATGCCGGTAAACTATTTTTAATTATGTCCTCTTAACCACCTGTCATATCACCTTTATTTCCTTTCTAGAATGGGTTTGAAGTTTCAATCAACCAAATGCCGGTAAACTATTTTTAATTATGTCCTCTTAACCTCCTGTCATATGAATAATTGCCATCCATGGTTGCAGAGACTGGACAGTACATAGTATTGACATGCCGCGAGAATTACCAAACTAATCATCGAGATGTTCATTAGATATTTGAAATTTTACAAAATCAATACCACCGTTGGATTTCTCCAAAGTGTTACGTAAAACACGATGATAAAATCGGAGAAATTTTCGAATTATTAGTATACGCATAAAGGAGTTGTATTTTGCGCTCCAAGAATCCTATTCATTATGAAATCACAACAGAAAATTTTTACATTACAAGAACCAAAAACTCCAACTTGCAAATTTGTAAATGAGCTTGCAACCTGCGACTGGTGCGTAAGACTAGTCCGAGAGGAGTTGCGCCGAGGTGAGAAGGGGTGGAATAATTCCTAATAATTTGTTGGTAGCATTGATTAAGGTGCTGCCGTAACTCTTTAATATGCGGAGTTTAAATTAAATCTACCGGAGGTCGAAGCCGGGAGGGCAGCCAATGACTAAGACGGAGGTAACGGGTGGAACGGGTGTCACCGGTTGCATAATCTTCTCGGCGTCATCCATCGTAAATAAAGGCTCGGAGGGTCTCCGCACAGAGGTTGATCCTCCATCAGAGTTTGGATTTATTAGGAACTATCAACAAAAGCGTGGCTCGGACGAAATGCATAAAGAACTAAAGAGTTTTTAATTTCTTCTTTTATCTGTAACTAAAATTCCGTATACAAGGCTTGATTTGTCTTGGTTAGATTTCAATGAATTCAATTTTAATGGGAAATCAATTCTTCCGTGGGAGCCTTTCTTGACGTTTTGTTCAAAAAAAAAAAAAAGTCTTTATTGTCAGTACTTGATCAGAAATTTACGATTAAAAGGATTACATATGTCGATTATGCATTTTCTGTGCACGGATATTAGCGGTTTTCAAAATGATGGATGATCATCATTATAGCACGCAATTCACTGTGATTTTATTCCGCTTTATCGCAAGGATTCTCTAAAAAATTCGTTGAGAAAATTTTCCAGGCATCTTCTTAAAAATCAATTATGAGCAAAAATGTTGAGGTACCAAGCTGGACTGCAATATCAATGATAATGATAAGAAACTACTATTTCTGAAAGCATCCATCTGTATGAGGAAACTAATGGTACATACGTTATATCTAGCTAGAAAAGGAGTTATGCCTTTTTGCGCATAATGCAGTTCTATCAAAATCCGTATTACCACCCTTTTACCTCAATTTTAAGGATTTCGTATGCCACCAAAAGCTTTCCATCAACCTCATGGTTTTTTAGGCTAATCATCGTCATCAATATTGCACCCAGAATTTCCTTGCGTTTCCAGCATGTAAGAAGGAATCTAAAATGATCGTTTGTGTTGCGGTAAAACAATAGATGGAAAAAAAAAAATGTTTTTTGAAAATGTCACGTCATATTTCTTTTGCAATCTTTCAACAAGGCGTCGCGCTGGGCCGTCGGGGTTACCAATTCAGAGTTTAATCAGTCTTGCATCTTGTTCAACGGTTTATTGCGGGGCTTTAACAACCATGCCAACGTCTTTTGTTGAATAATTCACAAGCCCGAGTTTTGAATAATCTAACCTACCTAAGATAGAGCACTTTCTATTCCATTTTCTTATTCACGCACGATTATGAATTTGCTGGCTTACCGGAGATAACCCAGCCTTTTATCGAATAGAAATTTATTACCCCAGGTGCGCTGATGAAGTCAGCGCTCCGGCCGGAGGGTAGCATCAGCGTCGATCTTTCTTCGTCAAATTTGAGGGTATGAATTATACCTCCCCTGGACCTTTATCGTTTATAAAGTATGGCAAATTACCATGTTTTTAAATACAAATTTAAGACTTGTTAACTTAACTTTCCAAACTGAACTCTAACAAGCAAAGAAAATAGCTACGTCTCTGAGCACTACGCTGAATGTTGCTCGCACATTTTAAAGTTTTTGCTTATTCTTAAGAGATTCAGACAGTCTTGGTAAAATTATCAACTGCGACAGAAAAAATGTTTATATCGATTTATTGATAATGAGCCTTTGGAACTATGTATCTCGGTTTGGGTCGTTGGCGGCTTTGGGCCAAATTTGATTTATTTGAATAACTGAAGTGATCGCCGCCATCTTTCAAACTTCTGTGCGATTAATCTTTTTTTTTTTTTTTCAAGAATATTTCAATACATGTTGTAAAATAATTGCCACGAATTCCCTTCAACATCCTTTTATTAGCAGCAATAGAATACCCATCGTATACTTTGGCTGCTTTTAAATGAACGCGGTGAGAAAGTAGGGTAAATTATTCCCAGAGACTCACGTCTAGCGCCTTCAACATCACGCGATACTCTACGCATCACCGCGAAGTTAGTTTAGTTGCTGAACCCAACTAAGCCTATCTTAGCTTAGCTCTCTGTTGACTCAGGGCGTATCGTATAGAGCGGCAAGATTATCAAATTTACCTTACAACGACTTTTTTCCTGAGAAATTATTCGATATTTCACGCTTCGATTTTTCCTCGATAAATTATTCAACCATCTACGCAACAAGGAAGTCATTGCAACATGTTGAGTGACGGAAAATGACAATGTAATTATTGCAACCTTTTGTCGTATGGCTAATGAAGGGTCTCCGCCAGTGGCGTGGCGTGAATTGCGATGTATCGATTGTTCTGCCATTTAAACCTATGGTAAAGAATCGATTATTAAGGTGTTCGCTGCGAACACCTTGTTTATCGATCCTTTTCCATAAGTTTAAATGCCCAAAAAATCGATATATCGCAAAACACGCCACGCCGCTGACCACCACGAGGTCCACCGCCGTGACCATCCACGAGGGTGGTAAAAAGACCTAAAAGCCGAGGAAAAATATGCCGGATTTCACCAGAATCAACTTAACAGCATTGTACAATGTACATATCTCAAGACATATCACAATGAGTGAATAATAAACATATTCCGTTCTGAAAAGGGAGGAGTCGCTATGGAGAGAGGTTTCATATTTTCCAAAAATCGGGGTGGCTCTTCACCTTTTGATTGATGCGTACACAGAGATTATATACTTTACTTTAGAATATACTTCCCTTTTAGCAGCATTTGGAATTTCTCCAACAAAAGGTGCGACTCTGAACCGGGCTCCGCGATAAATCGATTGACTTTGTTAATGAAAATATGCGAAGGGGAGTTGGGTAAAACAAAAAGGTACCGTTTCGAAGCTGCTTTAGCGGGAGAGGAGTTCCCTCAGGGATGCGGTTATTTATGCTGCAGCGCAGCGTCTCTCACAAACATCGGTCGATCAGGGTCGCCGGCTTTCACTGAAATCTTTAGAATAAAATACCTGCAAATCTATGACCGAGGGTTTAAATGGGCAGCCGTGTAAACCATGTAATTAGCATTGATTAAACGTGCACCAATCTCAGTTGAACCGTTTATTTACAAAAAGCCCCCCGCGCCGAAACTTCGTAAGCCTTTGTTGCCTTTATTTATCACGACTTCCGAGGCTCACAAGCTTTTGGCGCTTCGGTTTTTCCGTAAATAAACGGTTCAGTTGGGTTCGGTTCATTGCTGTAGCTCGACTAACGCCCGGTAAGACGTAAAGTATCGTGGAAAAATGAAGGGGCACTGACTCGAGCGTGCTCATATTCTATTGACTGAGGTGAACTTTTATGATATTCGGGGGCCAATCTCATCTGGGTTTGGTTCTCTGAGGAAACGAAATGAACGCCTTTTTAGGTCTTAAAGTATAGCGGAAGTACACCCTGCGTACTCAGTTTTTTATTCAAGGAAAGTTCATGAGTAGAGTTAGACGCTGATAGGATATGAATAGCGTTAGATAAAAAAGGGAGTCATAAAAATATGATGGATACCATTCTCACAAATGTTCCAGCTATCCTTATTCGAATACGCCACCTCTCCTCTGATGATGATTTTTAAGAAACTTGTTTATCATAAACTCAAATTAAATTTGCCTAATAATGACTAAGGGATGTCGGGATAGGCACTTTCCAAGGCGAGTTTTTGCAAAGTAAGGAAAAATTGTTGGATTGCTAAATCAGTTGTTCAACGTATGTCCCACGCCAACCTGCTTGATTAAGACCTTGCGTTGATAAAGACCATGGTGCTTTCTCACGATTCGAGTGCGGAAGCGTCAGCTTTGTTGGATATTGTGCAGCATTCTTGAGAGCAAGGATTGGATGGAACGACTTCTCATAGATACGGAATGTTCGCACCTAAGCCTTAAAGTCGATTTCGAAGCGGGAAGCTCAAAAAAACGCATGTTTCTTATGAAGTCAGGTTCTAGACGTTCCCTTGATTTTTAGCCGTTTTCTGTTTTAAAAACAACTCCTTATATTGCTCCAGCTGAAGTTTACAACAAGCCCATTATACGGTTGTTTTCAATTCGCCCTCAACTGCGTCTGCAGCAATTGTTGTTACGACTATGTTGTGCGTGCCAATTTTAGTTCATTACATACCCGCCTCCCTGAAGGCGTTTTATGGGCGCAAGTAGCGCACTCTGTCAGAGAACAAACTAAGTAGGTATTGAGCAATTCATCCAATCTCCACTTCTGTTATTTTCCAACAGGGTGCGCTACTTGCGTAAATAAAACGCCTTCAGAGAGTCATGTATGTAATGGGCTGAAATCAGCGCACGCACAGCTTATTCGTAACCAAAATTGCTGCAGATGCAACTGAAGGCGCATTGCTCGCGCACATTAGACGCTTTCAGAGAGTCGTGTATAAGTTGAAATATATAAATATAGAAATAAGCTATAATAAGCTGAAATCAGCAAGCGCAACATAGACACAATATAGAGCAAAAAGAAGAAATAACTCTTCTTTTTGTTCTAGCGGAAGTTTAAAACAGGCCTATTCTGCCGTGCTAAGGAAGAACATCGTATGAACATTCGAGAGTTGCCAAATTTCCCTTGATAAATCATGTATTTTTTACAACAATCACGCACATTTTTTCTCGAAATCTTCAAATACCTTAGATCAAATTGCGTTCAAAATAGTCCGAAAATTTTGGGGAGAAATATTCACAATTTTCCCAGTAAATTCTGTTTTTATCGAAGGAAACTTGGCAACGTCTGAAGGCTCATACGGCGTTCTTCCTTACACGGAGAAAAAAACTTCGTGCGTGGGACCCGAAGTTGAGGTCATATGGATCTCTGAAGTTTTCGGATCACGTATCAAAAAACTTGAGGTCCAGCTGCCGAAGTTCGGGTCACACATCTGAAGTACTCCGGTACTTACTGAAGTGCCTCGATGTCTGACCCGAACTTCAGCAGCTGGACCTCAAGTTTTTAGGTACGTGATCCGAAAACTTCATAGATCCTTAAGACCTCAACTTCGGGTCCCACGCACAAAGTTTTTTTTTCTCCGTGTAGCACAGCAGCATTGTTGATATAATAAATCTTGCAATAAATCTGAATTTACCGTATTTTTAACCGGTGATGTTTTTTTTTTTTTTTTTTTATGTTGGGCAGGATACGTTTTGGAACCGGCGCTGCACATGAGCCACAACTACTGGGAGAGCACGTTTTCGCAGCCGTACTTCGACAACTCGACTCGGAGAGAGATGACCACGACCGTCGGCCAAACCGCATACCTCCACTGCAGAGTGCGCAACCTGGGAGACCGAGCCGTAAGTACCCGTTTCGCCCTCTCCTCTCCTCTCCCCTCCCGCCCTGTTAATTAGCCACGATTCCTTTGCAGACATTCTTCCTCCTCCCAAATTGCCCCTCGTTGCCACCTAGGATCCGTAACGACCCCCGAGGAAAAATGGGATCGCCCACCGAGAGGGAGACTTCAGACCACAAAATTAAAATGGAGAATTTGCATGCTGATTTTTATTGCTTCATCTGAAAGTGCTTGAAGAGCTGCTTTCTCAGTATTTTTTTATTTTTTCGTATATGAGGACTTATCTGTAACAATAGCGGATGTGAAAAATTACCTTTTCGAAACACATTCAAAAAACTGTTTTGGCATCGAGAAAATTTTGAGAAAATACTTGAGAAATGATCTTCGAGATCTGTGCATTATGCCAGAGCCAAACATATTAAATTTTTGTGTGAACAAAACAGTTTTTTAAGCGTGTTTCGAAAAGGTAATTTTTCACATCCGCTATTGTTACAGATAAGTCCTCATATGGGAAATAGTATAAAAATATATTGAAAAGTAAGAAAATGCACCGCCTAGTGATGTTATCTGGCAGCATTTCCCATTTCAAAACATACATTTTAGCAGATTAGATAATTTTGTCGGATCTTCTCCAATAATTGTTCAATTCATGAACCAAGTTATTCACCAGTTATTCTCGTGTTTAGTTCACTCAGCAGTTTCCGCTTAGACACGAAATTCATCAAATTTCTGACACCTGCAAATTCTCTATTGACTTAATAGCACCACAGTAAAGAGGAGAGTTTTACCAACATTTGGGACCAAGAACGCCAAAAAATGTGGGAACGTAGAATCTGTTGCACACATGAGTTACAGTCAAGTTATTAGACTTTTACAGGGAAAGTCGAACGGAAATCACGTTGGGCAAATCAAAGAAGTCTGAAGTCTACTCCTCGGCACGAAAGCTGCGTAGTTTGAAAGACGCTTTTTTCAAGTTTACCGCATCTGCGGACAGTTTTACTCAGTCAGGTTTCTCCCCGAGAGGGACTCAAGAAAACCAAACGTAAGTTAACAAAGTATCTCGCCAACTGTTTAAAACTTTCCTTACGTAAGAGATCAATCGATTCAAATCTTTTGTTCTTGCAAAAAAGAGGTTTTCTTACTCCTCTATCTGTGCAAATCTGAGCAGGCCGATTATTGACACTTAGTGTTTGTCGGGAGGACACACATGACAAAAATGATATGGCGTTAGAGTGATTGGTCGGCAATTTCTTTGAGGACTAAGGAACAATAACGCTCCCTGACTATTTTGGCGAAAATGAGTTTGCAACTTTGCCGCAGTCTACGGTATAAAATACGCAGGCCGACGTTTTTAGTTTTTCTCCAATTTCACATGAGGACGTTGCTCTGACGCTTGAATGTATTAAAAAATTGCTAACCTTAGTTGGAATCACAAAAATGGCGAATTTTTTCTTCTTCCTGCAAAATCATCAGTTTGCAGGTAAGCTGTACGTTCCTTAGTCATAGGCGGATCCAGACACTTCAAACTGGGGGACTGCGGGTCGGAAAGAGGTGCGTGGGGGCTTTCCCCAGATAATTTTCAGAATTTTAAAGCATCTGACGTACAGCCCAAGTCAATTTTGTTATGAATAATTACCAAATATTACCGTCTTTCGTTCTCCTTTCCTCCGTCCCACCCTTCTTCCTCTCTTCCCTTCTTTCTCTCTTCCCTTCTTTCTCTCTTCCCTTTTCTTCCTCCTTTTTTCGGGCGAAATGGGGGCAGGGCGCACACCCCATACGCCCCCCCCTTGACCCACGTCTGTCAAGGGTGGCAAAATTTCGTGAAAAATAAAATCTTGCAATTTCACGTGAAATATTTCATGAAATTTCAGAAATTCGTTAATGCTACACTCAAAAAAAGGTGTTACTCTGAGACCCATAAAAATGGCTCGGAGATCCATAATTTCTAACCAAAGTAACTTACCGTCTACAGTATGGCTTTCTGAGCCTGGTCGTGAACCTATAAGCCTGGCTTAACGATCTATATTTTATGGCTCCATGATCCATAACTCAGCCGGTAATTCACTCTTCCCATACTTGTTTTTTGAGTGACCGAAAAATAGCGATTCCTTTTTATATCTCGCAAATTTAAAAATTGTGACTTTCTTCTATTTTTGTGTGTTTGAGTACGGGTTGCATACTCTAGCCCCTGAGAAATATGAAATATTTCACAGCCTAGTGAAATTTCATGAAATATTTCACTTCAATTCCCAATCTTTCATTTCTTTCTTACGTTTCATGCCACCCTGCGTCTGTCCTTGGTCACGGGCTTGTTTCATAACGTTTCATTTCAGCGTAGGAAAGCAAAATAAACAGAAAGCTTAAAAGGGGATACGGCAACGCGGGTATCACATTACAGCCGTTGGAATTGAAGAAGATGAAACATTTAAAGGTCTCCTCCTCGCTGATCCTGGTGTTTGCGCAACTTGGCTCTAATCTCCTTTTTGTTCTTGACAGAGCCGCACAGCGGCGGGCGGGGGGCCGGGCGGCGCGGAGCCTCCAATCTTGGCGCGGAATCCGCGGGTTTCCCCGCCGCCGCGAGCCGCCCCCGGGCCAAGAGCGGCGCCGTCCCCTGCAGTCTTGTACGACATTCCGCCGGGGGCTCATTAACGCGGCTCAGCCCGCTGTCCAGCTTAATTATTTTAATAAAACACTTAATTGAACTCCAGATTATGCTTATGTTCATCTCGAAGCTCGCGCCTCGAAGCTCGAAGCTCGAAGGACGCCTCTCGCCGCTTGAGTGACAGTGGATGTTCGCGCAAAGCCGCCCGGGTCCCCGGTAAATTGAAACGGGCCTGTTATGAACTTTCTTCCAGGGGCCGCGATTATTTCTGTCGCCCTCGAAATTAATACCGGCCGAGGGGATTGCGGGGTGGGAGGGGGTATTGCGTCTAAAAAATGAGCCTAATTAACCCGAGGTGTTGTTTGTTTCTTTCGATCCTCCTTGTCGTTTAGACTTGTTTGAGGTGGATCTTCACGGAGAAAAAAACTCGTGCGTGGGATCCGAAGTTTAGGTCATATGGATCTCTGAAGTTTTCAGATTGAGCATCTGAACACTTTAGATCTAGCTGCCGAGGTTCGGATCACATATCTGAAACTTCAGTTCTTACATCTGAAGTACTTCCGATGTGAGAACCGAAGTTTTTCGGATGTGAGAACCGAAGTTTTTCGGATGTGAAAACCGAAATACTTCAGATTTAAGAACTGAAGTTTCAGATGTTTGATCCGAACCTCGACAGCTAGATCTAAAGTGTTCAGATGCTCAATCCGAAAACTTCAGAGATCCATATGACCTACACTTCGGGTCCCACGCACGAAGTTTTTTTCTCCGTGTTCAACGGTGGGTAGTGAGGAATTTTTCCGCGCAGGGAGCGCCACCGCTGTGTTTTGATTTTTTGGTTCACGCTATGAGAGTCCGCACAGTTCCACGTGAGCTTTATCGTGAAAATGAAAGGAGTCTTTGTTGAAATCGAAAAGTGGTAAGTTCCAGCCTTAACATTCTTCTTCGTATTGACACTAAAAAGGACAGGAAAGTAATTTCTGAAGCCCTGTATCTTGATCCCAGAAAAAAAGAGGGTTGAGAAAAATGACCGCGATGCGACCAATTACGAGAGATCTCTCTCAGAAGTTGCAGACAGGGCCGGATTTAGGGGGTGGCCACATGGACCGCGGCCCATCGCGGCAAATTTAGGGGGCGGCAAATTTTGGACTTTTTTAAATGTAGGTATAAAAAAAAATCGGATTCAGAAAAAAAAATTGCAAACGAGAAAAGGCGACAAAAACTCTCATTTCCTGAGAGTATAGTAATTTCTAATTTTGTCGTCTTTCGGTGATACAAGAGACATCACCTTTAATTAGTCGAGTCAAGAGAGAAACCAAACACGCAATTTGGCCTGAAATGGCGCGGTGTAGAGAGCAATGATGACGAGAACTTGAGATGAAAAGGAGAAGCCCTCGGCGCGGCGGTTGGCATGAAACACATATTAGCGCCTACAAGACTGCATGAATACTCCTTGCATTACGTCAAACACAGTGCGGCCAGCAGCGGTCGACGCGAAACGCATAGCGCCTACAAGACTGCATGCATACTTCACGCATTGCGTCAAACACAGTGTGTTCAACAGCGGTCGGCGAGAAACGCATAGCGCCTGCAAGACTGTAGGAATACTTCACGCATTGCGCAAAAACACAGTTCGGTCAGTGAGGTACGGTGGAAGTTAAAATTATTAAACCATATTTATGTTTGTTCTTTCATAATTTTTTCGTTCATTTCTAATAAACCTAACTTTTGCGCAAAGTTCCATCAACTTTTGCTAGTAGTGTTGACAAGGCTTTCGCAAAAAGTGTGACCAACACGAGTAAACGCGTCTTATGCACCCCTCCCCCTCCGCCACGTTCACTTGATGGTTTTTATTGATGTTTCAAAACGAATGAGAAGGGGGCGGCAAAATACAGGCGGCCCATGGGCGGCAAGTAGGTAAATCCGGCCCTGGTTGCAGGTTGCAGATATCTCTTTCCCCGCCGTGAACTATCTCTCTTGTTAGGGTCAAGACAGTGTCTTTGTCATAATGGAGATAAATATTCTACAATTTGAATAAGTCCACATAATGAGAAAAATCAAAAGAAACAAGCAACACCGTCTGTTAATTTGGTTCGGTTTTATTTTAAATCGCAATGCCTCCTTCCGCTCTACAATCCATTTCGCTGGTGTTGATTTCAAGGGCACTGATACCTATGAAAAAGCATGCACTTCAGGGTCCTAATCCATGGATGTTAATATAAATAAAGGAAAAGAGGAGTCATTTCCCTTTTTAACAAGCCCCTCCAAAAACAAAAAAAACCATTGATGAGCTTGTTATGTCGGAATCGTGCATACAAATATCACACCAAGTCACACAATTTGAACTCTTCACTGGAAAAAAAACACATTGGATCTAGAGTCCAGACTCTTAAAAACATCGATAAGAAAAAGTACTCTTGATTCAATCAGAATCTAGCTTAAATCAAGAACCAAGCCTCTTAAAAGCGGATTTCGTTTTGATTCAAGCAAAAATCCGATTAAATCAGGAGTATTTTTTCTTGTCAATGTTTCCAAGAGTCTGGACTCTAGATCCAATGTGTTTTTTTCCGGTGTTTTTCCACTCACGTCGTTTTTACATTATGTGATTCAATAGAAGACGTTGAGTCGGCACATGCGACTTAGATGAATATTGGAACTGTGCGCGAAAACGTTTGTGCCCGACGGAGTCAGTCGCGACAGCTCCGACGAAATAATGATGAACTAATAATAAATGCGCAAGCGGAGGATATTAAATTAAGAGACGCTTCGCTCCTCGCGAAATTAACAACTGTTAAACGTTCCACGGATGAAATTCGGAACTTTTAATAACGGGCTCCGACCAGGGGGGCGGGGGGCGGAAGGGGGCGCATGAAAAGACGAAATCGAGAATGAGAACGAGCTCCGGGGAATCCCTCACTCGTCACTCCCTCGACTAAACTTACTCATGCCGAAAGGGCCTATGTGCATAGGGATTGCGGGCAACATATGTTCTTTTAGCATGAAGACGTCCAACTCATGAGCCGCGGACTCTTAAGCTAGAACCGCGTAACATCAGTTGAAACGCAACGGTTTCCGAGTCTCGCGAGTTGGAGACGGTTACCTCATTATTTACCCCCGCCCTTCGTCTCTCGTCGTCATCGCGATCGCATTATTTTGATAAGTCGGCTCCAATTATGGTTTTTATCACGGAGCATTAAATTGGACGGATTCTTTCAAGTTCGCTCCTGTTTATCATTCCCGCCGCGCCGTGTATAGCGATGCATGCAGCGGCGTGGCGTGCTTTGCGATATATCGATTGTTATGCCATTTAAACCTATGGAAAAGGATCGATAAACAGGGTGTTCGCAGCGAACACCTTATCAATCGATTCTTTACCGTAGGTTTAAATGGCAGAACAATCGATTCATCGCAATTCACGCCACGCCACTGGATGCGTGGGCGAGGTGGAGAGGCTACGCGCGGGAAACGTATTTCCATAACTTTAATACGGTGGCAATGGAGTAGGAATAAACCACCTTTGTGCTTTACGATTGAAGGAGGGGGTGACAAGTAATAGTCATCGGAGGCGGATAATGATATCTTCAAAATTTGAACAAGTTGTTCGGCTCACTGTCTGAGCTCTTTGGAGCAGTGACGTTTTCTAACTGAGAATGTGGAGGAAACAGAATTGAAACAATGAAGCAAACTGGTCTCGTATATTGTTTTCCCCTTCGCTTTTTGATGTAGACATCGTCAGCTTCCGGTCGAAGTATCGCAAGCGCCATGCGACGTTTCAAAATTTCCGGCACCTTTTTATTTTTGTACAGAGAAATTGTCGGTTGAATCTGTTTGAAAGTTTCACTGAATTTAATCGGCGGCCTTAAGGAAACGCAGTGACATTTCCGGACAGCTTTGTCGAACAAATTCTCTGTACAAAAATAAAACGGCGGCGGAAATGTTGAAACGTCGCATGGCGCTTGTGATACTTTGGCCGGAAAGTGACGACATATCCTCTGTGCATCAATAGTCATTTCTTTAAGAAATTGGAGTCATTTGTAGTGCAATTGCGTATTTAAGTTGCGACGAACTTCAACGCAAACCGACGATTCTTAGGCTAATTATTTTATTGAAGCTTCTACAATCATTAAAAAATTAAAATATAAATTCACGCTACGTAACAGGCACAGCAAGTGAATACACAGTTAGTAAAAAGTGAGTATATAAGTACAATCAAAAATCAAAAATTCACACAGACATTTCTTTTGGGAAGCAGTCTTCCCCAGAGAAATTTGGAAAAATTCGGTATAGGGCTAAAGACGCATGCGTTTATGTATCTCGATTACAGCGTTTCAAAATATCCGCAATCAGTTTAATTTTTAAAGAGACAGTCAAGTGCGTCAATCTTACACCGTGCCAATTCCCTACACGAATTAAGAAGTATAAAGCTAATTTCAAACTTTGCATCCCCTCTCACAGAAATATTTGAATGTTTCAGCATGGGAAAGAACTTTCCTTTCAGCCCTATTAAAATTTTGCAACAGGATCGTTGTCCGGAAATTCAGGCTGCTCAAAACTCTCATTTCCTGGTTAATGAAGGCGCAAGTTTTGTTTTACCATAGGGAAATGCAAGGCATTTATTTGTGTACGCCCACGCTTTCACATCTCTGAGCGCCCTACCGCGGAAAATAGACACTGCTGCACGGTATCTGTGCATTTAGCCACGGCTCATTTAGCCACGTGGCTAACTGCAACAATTTTTGTTGCAGATTGCCACAAACTCTGGGTGCTGTGTGGCTAAATGAAACACGAAAAATTAGTGTGGCTAAATGCAACAAAAATTGTTGCAGTTAGCCACAGTCTTTGGAATGACCTACCAAATTCAGCAAAAAAAACTGTTATTTATCCTTCCATTCTTATTTTACTGCAGTGCAAGTGATTTAATTGAAGATCTGGAAAAGATTAAAAGTATAAACAACCACTTAAATTGAAAACAATTTTTATTTTAATAATTTTACCATCCTCCACCAGTGACCAATGCAATACTGATTCTACTTTACGCTGAAATACATGGGAATCTACTAATAGGAAAGTATCCGGAGGAATTATTGACCACATGCATGCACGTCTTTTTCCTTAGATTAGGTCATTAGGTAAGGTAAGGTTAGGTTAGGTAAGGTTAGGTTAGGTAAGGTTAGGTTAGGTTAGGTTAGGTAAGGTTAGGTTAGGTTAGGTAAGGTCAGGTTACGTAAGGTTAGGTTAGGTTAAGTTAGGTAAGGCTAGGTAGGTTAGGTTAGGTTAGGTTAGGTTAGGTTAGGTTAGGTCAAGTTCGTTTCGATTAGGTTCGGTAACGCTTCAATATAGATACCTGGTTTTATCCTTTGGCCATGTGGCTAACTGCAACATAATTTGTTGCACTATGCCACGTTTGCCACACTAATTTTTCTTGTTTCGTTTAGCCACATAGCACCTAAAATCTGTGGCAAGATGCAACAATTTTTGTTGCATTTTGCCATGTGGCTAAATGAGCTGTGGCTAAATGAAACGTAATCCTGCTGCACTACCGTGCTGAGGGAAAACGCCGTATGAGCTTTCAGGCGTTGCTTTTCCCCTGGTAATTCACTAATTTTCAGGAAAATTTTGGAATATTTTTCTACCAATTTCTCAGATAATTTATATGTAATTTGATCTAAAACGTCTGAAAATTTCAAGGGAAAATATACATTTCATTGAAGGAAATTTGGCAACTCTCGAATGTTCATACGGCTTTCTTCCTTGGCACGGCAGTGCAAAAGTGGAGATACTTGATTGGACGTCAGTGTGTCTCCAAATTTCATCATGTTCCATGTGAAATTTGTTTTAGTGCTTACTTGAATTGTGAGAACTTGAGAAGCTAAGGGTTGAATAGTAAAGGATGAATTTAAGGCTTCTTCAATAATCCACTCATCTTGAAAATTGAGCGATTCCGCATCCAGATCGACTCTTCTGTTGCACTTAAAAAAAAGAGAAAAAAATAGAAACCTTCGTTGATATGAGACGAAAGTTCTTGATTCAGGCAACCAAAGTTTTCGGCCATGAAAATGGAACTTTACCCGGGGAACCAAGTTTTTGTCAGCCATATCTACTAAAAACTGTATTTCTACAAAGAATTTCGGGTCCTTTGACCAATTACTTTGTCCTTCCGATACTTGATCCAAAATTGGTTTGCCGTTTGAACCGATGCTCTATTCTCTGTTTAGCTCAAGGAAAGATTCGCTAGAGTCTCATCGTCGAGAAACTCGGAAAGCTGGAAACTTACATTCTCTGGTTAATGGAGATGCAAGTTTCGCAGTTGTGCCATAGGTTTACGTGGGGCATTAATTCCGACGAAGACCGTTTCATTCTCTTCCTCGGGAGCTAATCCCCACCCGTTTGAAGAGATTTCCACGCGGACGAAGTTGGGACTCATTCTCAATGAGAGAAGAGCAACTTGGACGAAACGATCTCGCAAGTGTTTGTAAAAGAACTAAAGAATAAACATCACGGAACCCGGAGAGGAGCACAGTTTCCCCCGAGCGAAGGCTAAACGACCCTCTAAAAAATTATACCTGCAGATAAAATCACGCATAATGTTTTAAGAAGAAGTCGGGTTGATTTTAATTCTACTCACTCGGCCTGATTTGTTGCTCGACCGGGGCAGAATAACAACAACGTAACTGAAGTGAATTTCCCGTGCAGATACGAGGTTTTTGCTGAGTGCGGCAGAAAGGAGGTCGCGACGAAGCCGTTATTACTGCTCATTCCAGCGTGTATTTTTTCATGCATTCAAAAGTAAGTGAGCAGCGCACATACGGTCCTGGCGTTCATTCCACCCGGATAGAACACTTTTATCTGTCCCTTCCCATCTCAATACACACCCGAGCCCTGCCAGCTTCAACTTTTATCATTTCGTCCGCGGTTTTTGTGCCCCGTATAACAGCACGCTGCGCATTGACGCCACATGAGCGGTCCCATTCTGCCGTGCTAAGGTAAAACGCCGTATGAACATTCGAGAGTTGTCAAATTTCCGCTGGTAAAATGTTCATTTTTGAGGAGCGTTACGAACAGGCCCGCCACATCCCATCTCGGGCCCTGGTACCAATTTTCTGGCCCGGGTCCCTAGCACAGGGGGGGGGGGGGGGGTCCGGGGGGCCTCCCCCGGGAAATTTTTGAAATTTTAAATCTATTTGGACGCATTATGAAGCTCTTATGATGGAGATTTTCCATCAATTTCTGCAGAATAATTACGCCTTTTTGTTTACTTTCAGCACCAAAAACTTTCGAATTGTTGCATTCAAAACATCTATAAATTTTTTTTTGAGGGGGCAGATGATAATTTTCAATTCTATGGGGAGCCGGGCCCCCCTGGACTCCCCTTTCGTACGTCTATGGCAAGGAAGTTAAGCCATTGAAGTCGAGGATGCCCAGAAAGGAGCCTCTTAGCATCCGACAACTGAAGAAAATGAAACACAGTTACTAAAAATATCATTCTACATATACTCAAAATCTTGAAAATCTCTAAAAAAGTAAGAAAAATTTTATAGTGCCCTAGCGTGTTTTTGAAACTTTATTCACCTTTTGCGGAATTTTTAGGGTAATTTTTTCACTTTTCCCTTCGAGACTAGGGTTACACATGAATTCGTAGTGGTTTGTCACCTGCGTCACGGGCCCCTTCAGGGCCCGGGCCCCGGTACCAAGGACTCAGTATCCCCCCCCCCCTTGTGGCGGGCCTGGTTACGAATATTTTCCCTTGGGATTTTTTCATAGTTTAGATCCAATTCCGAAGAAAGTCTTGTAAAAAATTGGACGGAAAATATTCACGAGCTTTCCTGAAAATTCGTATTTAATCAAAGGAAATTTGGCAACGCCTGAAGGTTCATACGGCGTTTTTCCTCAGCACGGCAGAATAGAGAGGAGCCCGCTTTCTTGCGAGAGAGGAGGTCAACTCGTTAAGCATGGTCGGCAGAATCTGATATTTGGACGTATTTCTGTCAAACGGAACTCAGTGCATTACGACGTGAGCCGTGTTATGCATATATTCTTGTGGATCTCAGGGCTCATGTATCGATGCACATGGTTCCGTTTGGCAGTAATACGTCCATCTCGTCGTGCCTCTTGCCGTGACTACACGCTGAATTAGGCAGCTGAATATGGAAGCTGAATGTCGTTGCTCAAAAGTTGACTTTTCATAACTTTGGGTCTTTTTAATCCACATTCGCATTAAGCTTACAATTAATAGAATTTTTCGGACAAACTGATAACTGCTCTGCCGTGCTAAGGAAGAACGCCGTATGAACATTCGAGAGTTGCCAAATCTCCTACGATAAAATGTTTATCTTTGAGGAAAATTGTGAATATTTTTCCTTGAAAATTTCAGACACTTTGGATAAAATTACAAAAAAAATATCTGAGAAATTGGCAGAAAAATATTCAAAACTTTTCCTGAAAATGAGTGTTATACCAGAGGAAACTTGGCAACGCCCGAAGTTTCATACGGCGTTTTTCTTTAGCACGGCAAACTGAGTCCCGATCCTCATCGGTGTCCTTCAACAACAGATCGATGACTCCTACATTCAGCTGCCCATTTTCAGCGTGTGATTCTGGCTTGTCTCAAAAGTATAGGAAACTGCATTTTAATGTTGCCAAATATCCCCTTGAAAATAGCATTTTTATCAAGAAAATCTTGGGCGTTTCTAACTGATAATTTCGCCGCTTTTTCTTCCAGTTTCATGAAAAAACTAAAATATTTTGTATAAAAATTGCATGCGTACATTTTTTAAGTCAATTTTGCATCCTTGGAATGCGATTACGCTCCTTTGTTTGGGAAACGACGATTCATCGGACGGATTTCACCGGAATCAGATTTTCGTGAATGTTTTATTTTTTTAACGCAGAACTAAAGTACTTACAAAGAGCCTTTACAAGCTTTCTGTGAACTTACCCTCGAATTTGAGGAATCTGAGAATTTCAGGTTTCAATGAGGGTTAGGTCCTCTGTCATGACAATCAACTGAATTAATTTACAGGAGGAAGTAAAGCAGATAACTTGAACCAGAAGCAGCAAAATCATATTACACGTCACCAAATTTGCTTCTTAGGTTGCATTTAGTATTTAAAATAAAAATAGACAACGCTCTGCTTAAACATTTTAATGATATTCTGTATATTAAAGAATACCGAAAGCATGTTAGAAGGCATTAAGTTGCGTGCTTTTTTATTTAAACAAACAGTTCAGATTTGTCAACGTGGAATTTAATTTACTATCCACCCAGTGGTGCCACTTGCAAATAAAAGAAATTGCTCTGAAAAAATATCCAATGACAAGAATAATAATGGAACGCCAATAACCAGATTCTGCTTAACTGCATCAGACGTTGCCGAACTTTCTCTCATATTAAGCATTTTGCAAGAAAACATTTTGCCCTGACATTTTTCTAGCATATTTTTCTTCACGCTCCAGGGGAAATTTGCAGAGGATTATAATTCGTTATGTTGCTCAAACTTTCCGTAAAAAAATGAAAATTTTTAACAAAATAGTCAACGAGACATGTACTTAGGTTGATTCCAATTGAATCTGTTTAAATTTTCAGTTAGCTAGTCCTTTGAGATCGCTTACGAAAGACACCTCTTTCATGAAAAGGGACAAATCGATTTGCATGGTCTCTAATGAAGAGTTTTGTTTGTCAATTAATTCTAACAATATCTTTATTTTCCGCTTATTTTATTTTTACCCCCCCCCTCCCTCCGCCCCAAAAAAAATTTTGGTTCCCCTTCGCTGGACACCACTGTTCTGAGGGAGAGCGTAGTGTCAATATGTGTAAACTGTACAAAACATAAGCAACTATTTTAACTCTCCGGAGGTGCTGGTTGCATAGCAAAATATTGCAGGCTTTTCTACCTGCGAATCCTCCCGCACGAAAGTTACAGCATACGCCGATGATACAACACATTTTTTGTGAACATTTCTTCGATTCTCTACCTTACTCTGTTATGCCAAGGAAGAATACGGTGTGAACAGTTAAATGTCCCGTATTTTTTCCAATTAAATATTTATATTTGAGAGAGGTTGTGAATATGCGACGCTATCAGTCCGGTAAGGAGTGAGTTATCTAAGATGGAGTTAAGGAATAGAAACATTGATAAATATACAAGATTATAATGTCGTATTGCACGAGAAGGTTGATTTCCCATAGTTTCTTATTGTAACTCAAAAAAGTTTAAAGAAAATTAAGCTCCATGAATGAGAAATTCAAAATTGTGGTTCAATATAGTCGTTTAAACTAGTTTAAACTTTTAATTTTTAGGAATAGAACATTTCACTCTGATTGCTGATGAGATTGAATTTCAAGATGCCACATTTCTTCAGCCCCCATGAAAGAAAGAGAAAAAGAGGGGCGAAGAAAAAACGGGGAAAAGAGGATGGAGGTGGCCAAAGTGAAAGGCGAAATCTAAACCGAGCTTAATGATCCGAACAACTTTCAGCTTCGAATAGCGCTACTAACAAAGTTTTCGGAATATGATTAGAACTTGGTGACTTCTGACGCGTATTTTTATTGGAATTCATCCAACATTTTGCAAGTGTAAAACTCTGCGAAAAAAATCGTCACAAAAAATTATTTGATGAGGAATCATTCGTCACGACTATCCATCAACTGGACAAATAAAGATAATGCATTACAAAAATCATGAATAGAAGAAGAAATATCTTAATGAACCCTATGGGAAAATCCCTCATTCAAAGCCTCAGAGATATTCTTGGAAAATTATTTATGTGGGTAATCTCTGCAAGTTTTTCTGCAAATTTTTGGAATCAAATTTCGCAACGTGACTACTTTGTCCTCTCTGGAATCTTTCTCTGCTTCATGCTGGAATAATTTGTACATAATTCTGAAACTTGTGAAACTGAACTTGTGTACTGAACTTCTGAAACCCGGAGTTCAGTTATTTTAAAGAAAGGTTTTACGGTGAAAGTTCCCTCGAATGTATCGCAAAATATTGATTTTTTATTTTTATTAGACATTTTATTTATTTTTTTTTTTTTATCATTCTCTTAAGATAAAATTCAGAGCACTGTGTAACCAATTTTAAGTCACATGCACAACAACAAACAATACATGAAAATAGAGCGAGGGAAAGGACGGCTTTGAGATCGCGTCTTGGACGGCGCAGAGATACAACTATTCGTACTTGATGGATGTCTGTGTTGCGTCTGCAAAATTGAAGGAGCGATGACGCGTGACGTGAACTCGCAACGCGTTGTTCTATGCTGCCGATGAGGTGTCGCTCACGAAAGAAAAGTTAAAAAACGAGACCCTATCACATCTCCCTTCTTTTCGGCTGTGCTGACTTTCAATTTGATGTCTGAGTTTTTTTTCCTATGATGTATTTGCAGATCCATACCTAAAGCTCGTGTACCGGTTTGCCGTGCTAAGGAAGAACGCCGTATAAACATCCGAGAGTTGTCAAATTTCCTTCAGTAAAAAGTTTATTTTTGAGGAAAGATAAGATTACTTTTCCTTGAAATTGTTAGGGATTTACGGTGAAATTGCGAACAAAAATTATCTGAAAAATGGGATGGAAAATATTCATAAGTTTGCCAGGAAATTCGTATTTATCAAGGGAAGTTTGGCAACGCCTGATCCCTGATGGCTCATACGACGTTCTTCCTTAACACTGCAGTGGTCATATACAACTCGCGGAGAACGTGTTTTTAGCAAGCCAATGTGTTTTTTTTTGGTTAATTTGCCCCGGCTCGGGCATCTAAGGATTAAGTCTTTTTTAGGATGGCCAGTGCAATATTGGACGTATTTCTATCAAACGGAACTATGTGCATTATGACGTGAGCCCTGTTATGCATGTATTCTTATGGGTCTCAGGGCTTGTGTCTTAATGCACATAGTTCCGTTTGGCAGAAATACGTCCTAATGTATTTTAGACATCAATTTTTTAACTTGTTTTTGAGAATGTAAAACAGGAGCGTGCAGTAAGTGAAATTTAATTGTTTGTCTTAAATCTTTTTCAGGTTTCCTGGATTCGAAAGCGGGATCTGCATATTTTAACCGTAGGGATCTTGACGTACACAAACGATCAACGGTTTCAAGCCTTGCATGCCGAGGGCACCGACGAGTGGACGCTCAAAGTGGGCTCCCCGCAGATCAGGGACTCCGGCACCTACGAGTGCCAAGTCAGCACCGAGCCAAAAATTAGCCAGTCTTTCAAACTCAACGTTGTCGGTAAGTTCGTCCCAACTACTACACTCGTAGCACCGAAAGCTACACGGAAAAAGAGGTAGGGGTTAAGACCCAACTTGAGCTCTTCCAAGTAATAGTAGAAGTACCATAATAAATTAGATTACTAACTCAAATATTGCGGTACTATGCCAATTTGAGTTTCGATAGTATTAATATCAATTGAACTTGCCCATATCACCAACAAAATATCACTGGAAAAAAATGTTCTATGAATCCGAACTTGTTAGAAGCATACTGAACCACGTTTTCTTCCGTACACATAACAGTTATCTGGTCTGCTCGACAAAACTGTTCGGTCCGCTAGACCGAACGCAATCATAGAACGAAAAATAATGGTCTTAGGGAATTTTTCCAAATTGCGGCTCAATTGAGGACTCCAAAATTAGGTGAACATCATTGTACAGGGCCCTTCAGTTAGGATACAAAAGAGCGCCTTCAACCCACTGCGTAATCTTAATGCAAAATTCTAATACCACTATTCGTGCGTCACGACAGTCATTTTGCATAGCCGGCTAATTGAAGACAAATCATTCGCCCAGGCAACAAGGTACACATCTGCAATGTTATAAGTGTTTCTTAGGGAGCAAAATCTCTGGGGCAGCTCCACCAGGTATCCTCCAAGTTTTCTTATGGAAAACTTGTTAATGAGAAGGAATAAGGCAACGTGTGATTCAGTACGGCAAAACTTGGTAAATTCTACCAAATTTGTTGTGTGTATCAACTAATTGGACTAAAATGCCATCGAAAAACTAATATTTCTGACGTATCCATATAAGCGCCGCTCTGCGCATGAAAATTAATGGCTTATTATCGGTTTCAAAAATGGGCCAGAAATGATACTCCTTTTATTTCAATATGTAGTCAGATTGGTACAGGGCACCAACTATCACCATTACATAAACATATACCTAGAACCCTTGACCTTGGGAGGACCTGAATGTGCCTACCCCCAGTGTCTGAGAACATAAATAAAAATCGATACATAGACGACTGTATAGGTTATAAGCCAGTAAACCAGCAAGAAAAAATTCAGGATAGTCTACTTTTCTGGGTGAGAAACGACTCAAACTGGGAGGTTTCTGGCGAAAATGTGCAACTATTGCCGCGGGCTGTTTGCATAAATATTCCCGGTTTACGTCTTGATAAAAGGTTCAGATTCGGGCGCGCTTTTCGTCGGGGAAGGTCCCCGGTGCTCGGCGCAGGGAAGCGATGATGACGTCACCACTTGAATAATCCCGTGAATAGAATATCCGAAACAAGCAGGCTGTGCTCCGGAATTCTTATCAGCCAACTTTAAGAGCGGCCCCTCCCCCTCCGCTGTGACCCCGAAAGATCGAAGGATGCATCCGATGCAAAAAACACACAGTTGCCGTTACATCAACATTTTCGAATTCTTTCGATGGATGCGAAAGTACAGTGGTAACTTTTGTCCCGAGTTCTTGGCGTGGTGGAACTGGTAGGCAGTCTATCCTGCCGTGCTAAGGAAAAACGGCGTATGAGTCTCCAGGCGTTGCCAAATTTCCTCAGGCAAATCACTAACTTTCGGAGAAATTGGCGAATATTTGTTTAATAATTTCTCAAATACTTTTATTTGTACTTTGATCTAAAACTTCTGAAAATTTCAAGGAAGAATATTCAAACGTATTCAAACGTCAAAAATAAACGTTTTATCGTAGGAAATTTGGCAACTCTCGAATGTTCATACGGCGTTCTTCCTTAGCACTGCAGAATCACATCGATTGAATCTTGCTAGATGTTGCCTTTTTAGCGAAGAAAAAAGGACGATAGCCTCTGCGTATGACTCTAAAGGGTCTATTTCTACGAGATATAGACGGTGACCACGTATCTCAGTTTGCGACGTTGCAGACTTCATTTCATACTTAAATTTTTAATTGGAGAAATACTCAACGTCAATTCTTGTAAACTTCCGTGATGTTTCTTCGCTGTGCGAAGGAAACTCTGTGAAAACTTGAAGGAGTGATATTGATTTGCTCTCCTTGAAAAAAATAAGATGGGAGCGGATATTTTCGAACACCTCAAACGAGATATCGACGGTGAAAGTCGGCAATCACATAACTCGGTTTGCGACGTCGCAGACTTCCTGTCATACTTTATTTTTTAAACGGAAAACTACTCAACGGCAATTCTTTAAAACTTCCGTGATTTTCCTTCTATGTGCGAGGAAAATTCTGCAAAAACTTCAAGGAATCATGTCCATTTGTTCTCCCTTAAAAAAATAACATAGTTGCGGAGATTTTCAGACACCGCAAACAAGTTATGTGATTGCCGACTTGCACCGTCGATATGTGGTTTGGGAGTTTCATCGTCGATAAAGACCTTTTTATACAGGGTGATCCAAAAATCTCGCACTGCTCCTGTAACCCTTAAGGCTCTTGCCTATTTTCAGGATGGTCCCATTAAATTTTGTTTTTCCATGACACCAAGTGTCACATTTTAAGTTGAAAAAACAAGATTCTAAGTCGAACTGTTCGGTGCTCTTGAGAAAAATGTGTCATGTACTACCCATCAATCTCTTCAGAAAAATCTAGAGAAATTTCTGAAATTTTCGACGTATATATTTTCCCTTGTTTTCGAGATATTGTCGATGAAAAATGAACCCCGTGATTTTCTCCATAAGGGCCCAAGAGAGTGGGCACCAGGCGGATCAGCCGACCAGAGACTATACTCGTAAAAGTAGGGGGTGCCACCCGGCCTGCAATTCAAATTACTGCTCTTGTTTTGTCTTTGGTTTGTCTTCATTTAGGAGTCCAGGTCAAGGCCATTCAGCGTCGTTGCTCATCTGGCATAAAGACCAGTGGCGTGGCGTGATTTGCGATATATCGATTGTTATGCCATTTGATCCCATGGTAAAGAATCGATTATTAAGGTCTTCGCTGCGAACACCCTGTTTATCGATCCTTTTCCATAGGTTCAAATGGCCGATCAATCGATAAATCGCAAAGCACGCCACGCCACTGATAAAGACGTATCTCAATTTCTATGTGAGCCCCAGATAGCGTGTATTTAAATGTAAAATAGGGTTCATGTGGAAATTGAGATACGCGCCCACGTCAGAGGGACCAATCATGTCGTCGATGGAACGTGAGAATAGAAATGTGACCTACTTAGTCTCAGTCTGGGATCTGAAAGTTGAGAAATTTCAATAACCAGACAACCTAGCCGACAATTGAGTCCACCATCTAATTGGACTGCATTTTGCAATTTGGAACTATAAACTCTGGCTCAGCTGAAAAAAGCACTTATGTGCATAGGGAAACTAATGGCACATACGTTGCTTTTAATCAGGGTC
The DNA here is from genome assembly GCF_918797505.1 of Bemisia tabaci. Classification (NCBI taxonomy): domain Eukaryota; kingdom Metazoa; phylum Arthropoda; class Insecta; order Hemiptera; family Aleyrodidae; genus Bemisia; species Bemisia tabaci. The sequence continues at coordinate 14,338,268 of NC_092797.1, read as the reverse complement.
AGAATCTATAGTTCCAAATTGCAAAATGTAGTCCAATTTAGGAGAGGATGCCCACTCCAAATGCAATCATCGAAATTGGCACGGATTCTGTGGGTCACGCTTATACAATTCCGAGTGTAAGACCCGATAAAAGCATGCACGATAATTTGAGATCCGGCGAACTTATTCCCAGATAACCTGCTAGATTTTCTCCTGAATTTCCTTCTTTGAAGGTATCAAATTAGCGTTATCCTTTTGTATTCCTTCAGTTTCTTTGCACTATTTTTTTTTTTAAATTTCTCCGTGCATTTTGACTTCTTATTTCTCACTTCAAACTCTTTAGTTTACTCTGTATCAGCTGTTTAACTGAGTTATCGTTAAAGTTGAAAACGGCCTCCTTCATAACGCTCATTTTTATATCCATAAAGTCCCTTTCAACGCGGTTATTTCCAGGAGAAGTGTAAACTTTATTCAAAAAATGAGGAGTATCGATGATGAAACTATCAAACCTCGTAACACGGTTTGCGGCCGATTTTCTGTCTCTTTTTTTGAAAAATAACTGAATGGTATAAAAACTAGATTTTATTTTATTATTTTACTGAAACACTCAAGTAGATTCTGCCTTGTAATTTTGTCAGCGTGTTTCTCTTCCTACAGATGATTTCAAGAAAAGTTTAAAAGTCTTATGTCACTTAATTATCCTGGAAGTAACAATGTTCAGCAGAAAACTAGGCAACAGGAAATGTAGTATGATTGATTCTAGAGCATACTGTCCAAGTGATCATCGTCTTCGAAAAGATATTTGCTCATTATTTCTTTAATTATCATCAATATTACTGTCTGAACACGTCGCGGAAAAAATTTAATTTCAAAGGTAGAATTTACCAAGTTTTGCCCTACTGAATCACACGTTGCCCTATTCCTTCGCATTATCAAGTTTTCCATAAGAAAATCAAGCACCATCCTGCTTCAAAATTCGTTGAGAATATTATTATCTCTCTGGAAGAATCCGCTGGTAGTTTCAAGGCGTTATATTTCATAGCTCTCTGTAGAAGAAAATTGGATAATGAGAAGAATTGAGAAAATGTGAAGTACAGTCAGGCTGAATCTGATCAATTCGCCCAAGAAGAGCAGTTCATAAAATAAGTAACCCTTAAAACTGGACCTTTTGACCTCGCACTCATTATTGCGTTACGCAACTCAACCTTGAACGCTCTTCTGTGGGATGCACCCGTAACGCAGGCTTAGACTCCTCCTCGCCCCCAAAGCTTTACGTATTTTATGAAAACCTCCTCTGTCGGTGCACAACACGAAAGTAGTTGGCGTACAACACAGATTCAGTCAGTACACAACACCAATGGAGATATTGCATGTATGAGGAATTTGCGATTTGACTGTTGATTCTTACGTAGAAGTTCGCGAGAAACACGATGGTGCCACTGGTTTTCTCTGAAATCAACTCCCAAGCTCAAAAAAAGCTCTCAACTTAAGGCCAAAATGGAGGGGATATCCAACGCTATCCTGAGAGTCCACCTCTACATCAAGACAAGCTCCCCATGCAAAGATAGAGGGCAAATACATTGACAGGACTGCCACCTTATTTGGGGACTCTAAAACTGAAATCACGGCAACCCTGTCGATGTATTTGCCCTCTATCTTTGCATGGAGAGTTCGTCTTGATGTAGAGGTGGACTCTCAGGATAGCGTTGGATATCCCCTCCATTTTGGCCTTAAGTTGAGAGCTTTTTTTGAGCTTGGGGGTTGATTTCAGGGAAAACCAGTGGCACCATCGTGTTTCTCGTTAACTTTTACGTAAGAATCAATAGTCAAATCGCAAATTCCTCACACATGCAACATCTCCATTGCGGAAGGTTGCTCCAGACTAGCGACCTTTGTTTGTCATCGAAATGCTCCATCTACATCGTGATATTATAGGGAGTTCCTACCTTTTTAAGGGATGGAATCTATGTTATAATTGAAGTTTAAAGGGTTGGGCCGAATTTGATGCTAGAACGCCACCATTGAGCGCGGACCGAGCGGCAAAATGTCGCGACTCTTCCTGGATACGCTAGAGAAGTTTTCCCAAAGTTTTCATGCAGACACACTTATTTTGGATAATGTTCAATGAGAATAATTGCATTACGCAGAGAAGGTGTATTTGCAGGAGAGTTAAAACGTTAACTAGTTTTGCATTAAATGAAGTCGTGTGCACCTTTCACAAATAACTACGTTTCGACTTCGGCATTTGTATTTCAATTCTATGTGCGTCCTCGTCGAACATATTTCCACTCCTAAACTACACTTCAATGTTTCTTCAATGTAGAAATGGACTTCTTTTGTTTAAATGCTGTAAATAATGGAGGCAGACATGAGATGTAGAAGTTAAACTGATTTAGATATGAGCGGGTTTAACTAGAATTAGCCCACTACATAAGGCATTGCCTTAATTTCTGTGCCATTTTATTTTTTTCAACAGAACCGAAGCATTACTAAATTTTGAAATTCTGTGGGCAGTAGGTGGCATACCTACTGCCGTAAACGACGATATATTCCATAAATTATGAGATATTTTTCAAGTAAAATTTCACAATTGTAAAATTCAAGAAATTGTACCACTCTGCGCCTCCATATGATTAAAACTGTCCAAATTTGTTTTGATAAACCATAATGTCCATGCCGAGAATCATCAGGGAGTGAAACGGAAAATCAGAGAAAAATCAGGGAAATTGTGACAGAGATGGGAAATCTCTTCTTTTACCGCTTACGAGTCTATGTTATTGCACCTGAACTGCCATAATTGACCTCTTGAATGAAATATTCGAATCTTCAAATCATCAGAACAGGAGAGACTTCTTTGACCAGATAATAGAAACATTAGGAACGCTCTTGGAATTTAAAATTTGAATGTGCGCCAAAAAATCGACTTAGAGATGAAAAAAAATCGATAGGAATTCACATCTGAAACTCCGAAGAAACGCAATTTTTGACAAGCTAATCCAGGAAGGGGGAGGAAACTTCAGTTTCCCATCGGGGTTCGGTTGCTGTCGGTTAGGTCTGTAATGAGCTCCTGGAAATCAGGGAAAATCAGGAAACATGAATGGTTAAGATTTGTAGACAACATGTTCTGAACTTATAGGTTCTTTTAAAAAGGGCTTAATGCAGATATGATTAGAGTACCTATATAGGGAGAGTACGGACAAGTTGGTAATTTTGAGGTTAGGTCATGAAGCTTTTAGGGCCCAAAAGCGCAGCCCACCTATAAATTCAAATTATCCAAAGTGATTCAGTATTGCAATTTTTACGACCCGTCGTTTTTAATGCACGTATGTGACATAGTTTTTGCATAATATTACTCATTTTTAGAAAAGAACGCTCATTTAAGAACATTCTTGGTCATATATTGGTTTGATATCGGAATCTGAAGATTGGCAGCGACTTTTTTGTGTTACGAGGTTGCCTGCCCTCTGGGTCCTAAAAGCTGTATATTTCGACTTGTTCGCACTCTTTCTATGTGGGTACTCTAGCTATGACTGGTTTTCTGAACGCTTTCCAACTCAAGTAGCGAGGCACGTCACTCAAATAACAAGACGAGAGGGCCTCGGTGGAGGACGGGAACAGCGCGTGAAGAGTCGGGACACGGCGTGAGTAGCTCGAATCGGGTCATGAGGATCACTTAGTGCGGTGAATAAAAAATGATTTAAGATCATTCGGTCCCCGATTCGCATCCCGGTAATCGGGACGCATTTTCGTCGGCGCCCCGGAACCACTCTTGCCGGATAAAGTTTAAAATCAACACTTTGCCCAATTTATATCGATGTGATAGATTAGAATTTAATCGCAAAATCTGGCAACCTCGGAGGGAACGGAAAAAAGGACGAGATTACAACTTACATTGTGTCGGGGGCAACGGGACCCAGGACCCGGGACCCGGGCACCCCCATGAATTATTTACCCTCGGAGAAGTAGTGCACTGGAGCAGTGGAGATTGTATTAATATTAGGAGCGAGGGGGAGTGGGGCGGGGGTACCTGGCTAGCAGGGGCCGGGTAGCGGGTAGAGCCCGCGAATTATGATGGATGGCGACGCTCGGCTATTGTTGGGTATGCAGCCGGGTATTCTTCTTCTTGTCTTTTGCCTTTCCTCTCCGGGCGCTGTGTTTCTGTCACTTTTTCTCAGAACCCCGGGTTACATTTGTCTGAGAATTCCTCCTAACCCCCCCCCCCCCCCCCCCCCTGCCGATCCAAAAGTTCAGCTCGAACTAGGGAAAACTTTTCAACGCGTGCGCATCAAAAATGTAGGTTTAATCTTAATGTGAATCCCTTTGGCAACGAGCGAAAATACTCCACGGCTGAGGTTCGTATTTATAGTCTTTCCGTAAGCAGCTCCCATCCTCAAGAAGCATTCATAATGTAACGTACACTCAAAAAACAAGTACGGGAAGAGTGACTTACCGGCCGAGTTATGGATCATGGAGCCATAAAATATTGTTCGTGGAGCCATGCTTATAGGTTCACGACCAATAAAGTATGGCTCAGAAAGCCATAATGCAGACGGTAAGTCACTTTGGTTAGAAATTATGGATCTCCGAGCCATTTTTTATGGGTCACCTTTTTTTGAGATTATCATTACGCATCACTACGTTCTTCGGTGTTTTTGATTCCCCCATCGTAAACACTTACGTAACGTAGGCCCATATTCACATAGGAAGGAGAGGAGGAATATAGATGAAAGAACGCCTATATTTGGAAATTATTTACTACGAAATTCACTTAAATAGAGAATTTGCTGGTGTCTGAAATTTTGTGAATTTTAAGTATAAAATGATACTATACCTACTAGGAAAACTGAGTACGGGGAAATCCTTGGTTTGTAACTTTTTTGAACAATTTTTGGATAAAATATGACAAAATAACCCATTAAACATACCTAACTATAACCTTTAAAATACATGCGTTTAAATGGAAAATGCCGCCAGATGACGTCATTAGGCGGCACATGATCTCACTTTTAAATCTATTTTCCTCAAATTTCCCATGTCAGGAAGAAATTATGAAAAATACTGTGAACTCAGCTCACTAGGCACCCTCAGATGAAGTAATAACATTTGTGTCTGCAAATTCCCCATTGCCTAATGGATGCTTTAAAATTTCGACAATTCTCCGAGGGAAGCTCCTCGGACCCCCCTTGCGGCCCCTCCCTCGTTAGAGGTGTCTAAATCCGCCTATGCACCCAGAGGCGGATCCAGCAATTTGGCAACACCGGATTTCCTCCATTTAAACCTATGTTAAATAATCGATTCTTGTCGGAGCACCTGGCCCCTGCAAGAATCGATAAATTTCTATTGGTTTAAATGGGGAAAAAAACAATGTTGCCAATTTGCTGGATCTGCCAATGTATGAATCTGACTGTTAATACGGCGTTTTCCCTCAGCACGACGGTGCAGCTCGAACACTACCGGATCAATTTTCTCAAGACTTCCTATGTGCATTTACTGCTCTCTTTAGTAGCACTGCAGCTTCGAGAGCAAACTCGCAAAAATATCAAGAGACAGGGAAAGACCACGAGGGCGAGAGCGGCGGGGGAGGAAGGAGACTTTGTGCAAAGATTACCGAGGTTCCGGGGAACACTCGTAAGTTGGAGGCTGAGCCGGCGTCCGTCGCGGAGGAAGTTGTAACAAGTTATTTCGGGGAGACCCAACCCCGGAGCGGAGGCATAACTGTTCCCCAAGATAAACCGAGGCGATCGGCCACGGCTAATACCACCCCCACCCCCTCCCTCCCCCACCCACCCCCCTCCCGCCACCGTCGTCGTGAGGGAATCAAAAAAGTTGGGACGGACGGAGCGAGGCTTAAAGCGAGGGTGGACCGCCTGATTAGATAAATATTTTGAGCGACGTCAAGTTTGCTAAGTTCGTCGTCGTCCCGCCGTAAAGACGTAAGTCTATCTCCACATGAGCCCCGGATAGCATGGATTTATATGTGATACAGGGCTCACGTGGAAATTAAGATACGCGCTTATGTCGGAGTAGCGAGGAGTTGAGCCGGGGAGCACCAGCTGCTGGTCAGCCAACATATGACGGGCTTCCTCGGCCCGGTCCGGTCGGGGGCCCCGTGATTAATTTAACGGGGCTCCAGACACTACTTACCCCCCTTTCCTCCCCCCCCCCCCCGACCGTCCCCTCCCTGGTGGGCTCCTAACCTCAGCTTGTTCCGTCTTAAAACGCGAGTCATTTATTAGAAACCGATTTCGGGGAACGTGACGGACGCGGCGCAACGACGGTGCGGCTGAATCTGCCGTCGGCCGCCGCCGGTTCGCGTGGCTGCCAGATTCTGGAAGTACGTTTTTAGTGGAAAATTTGCAATTTATCGAACTAAAGTAGCAATTTTACACTGAACGAAAGTTACAAGCCGTTTAATTTAGACAAAATTGCGATATTTCATTTTAATTAATTAGATTTTTAACAAATATTATCGCCTAAACTGGCAACAAAATCATTTTGATTTTTTTGAGAATACATTACCATACTTAGCAGTTATACATACCTACACATGTCTAAAATCTCCTGGCCAAAATGCGTGATAAAACTTGTTCAACCTTCGAGTCGCCCAAATTGCATAGCTATTCAATTGAAGGCACCGATTATGGCTCTGGAAATGGCCAAAATGCGTGATACAACTTTTTCAACCTTCGAGTCGCCCAAATTACATAGCTATTCAATTGAAGGCACCGATCATGACTCTAGAAATTTGAGTCATTTGGTCTTGAAAACGTTTCATAACCCCATGCACCGCATGCACCCCTCCAAAAGAGTTTGGAAAAGAAAGAGATTCCGCAACAACTGAAAATATAAGGGAACTTTTCAAATATGCCGGTGAAACTTCAAAAATGCGCATCCCCTTAGTCAGCGCACTAGGTTGCAGCAAGGTTGCTGTAAAATTTCAGTCTTGCCACTGACTTGTGCCATGCAATCTACCTGTAAAGAGAGAGATTATCGTGCACGGTTTTAACGTTTATCGGCATATGGTAGAGAAATGAATCAATCATCTCACACCTTTCTCAGTGAAGTCCTCTCGTACCAGATGAAAATTTCAGGCGAAAAGAATTTCCGATCGAAGTTTGCCATGCTCTCAAGTCACTCCGATTTTTTCAATCAAAGGAACTGAGCAATTATCACCGGAGCTTCGTTTCTCCCTCCGTTTTCCGTTCCCTAGTTTGCCAAACCTACAAATGACCGGGGAACGGGGAACACTTGTTAAAAACCATCCACAGCTCCATCAAAATCTTTAGCCATTTAGGTGTATTTGAGTCCTTCAGGTATGAGACAGAACCAAGCAATACCTGTCCAAGCGCTAAATTGGTAAGTGCAATTTGCCAGGAGGTATCGCTCATCAGAAAACACGGCGTATGACGTCAACCAACACTATAGTGCATACCATGGTTACTTCCTCCTTAGTTTCACAAGTGTTTCACGTCATAAGCAACCAGTGCACGTGTGTATATTCTTGATTAATGAAACCTAGGAGGAAGAGACCACACGGTATACACTACTTCGGTGGATGACATAAGACGCCGTTTTTTTTCAATAAGCGAAATCTCCGTTTATATTGGACGTAAAAACTTGGAACTTGGGCCTAAGAGCACGCAAAGTCGTAATGTAAGTGGGTGAGCTAGCGCCACTTTTGAGCATTTTCCATGTCCCGAATTTCGATACTCCTGTGTGACGCCGGGTCACTTTTTCAATACATGATCGATTGTTCGCGATACACGGGCACCCGGCCATCCGATGTAAACAAAGAAGATAGGAATCACTACGCATTCCACACCGCCATTTTGGATCGAACATGTATCGAAAAAGTGACCCGAACTCGGCGCAAACCGGGCTCGGAACTCGTCGAGCAGAACATGGCGCCAGTTCTCCCATTTACATTACGACTCTATGTACTCTATGGCTTGGGCCGATCTTATTATTATTTGCTAACCCATAAGCTTGAACCATCAAACGGAATTTTGTGATAAGCGCCATTGACCCATTTCAGGCGCATTTTGTACACAGCTCCAGATGAAATCGGGGCACTGATTTTTTGTGAGCATTGTCGCCGACAAACATCACAAGATGCTTATCCGGTAATCCGAAAGGAAACAACGATTTCTGCATAGTCGCGAGGCGTTTCGGATGAAATTCTGGCCTGAAATTTGATTGGGTAGGTTGGCTCCGTCTTCCCGCCTTTGATGTACGGTTTATTCGGCGTGTTTAGTGTTTACTCGATTAACCCTTCCTCCGAGTTCGCTTCACTTTTCTGCAGCGTCACGGAAAAGAGCCGTAAGTGAATTTCAGAATGAGCCACGGTAAACACACACTTTTATGCGTTTCGAGGCTCATCTGAGGCTGCACTTACTGCTCTTTTCCGAAGCACGAAAGTTTTAGTCCCTTTTCATGCCGAGTGCCGACTCACCCGCTTTACTTTGACTCCTGTTTTGTCCGCGCACACACACTCCGGGCAACAAGGATGTTTACTTAGCTCGCTTGATTAGCCCTTTCAAAGACTAACGATTCGAGTCTCGGTGGAGCTGTCGCCCAATGCGACAACCCGATTACTCCCTTTTTTATGAGGAAATACACAACTCTAAGGAAATTTCTTTTATCGATCGCCACCTTCGGGTCATGCTGCAGCCCTTTGAAGCGCAGCTGAATCCTACCTGCATCCAGAGTCTCTTTGCTCCCGGCGAAACAGAGGAAAACATTTTATTCGCGGGGTGAAACATTTTAGATTTAAATTGGATTATATAAACGTTTATTAGATCCAAGCCTTTACACAACACAATCTATTGGACGAATTTAAGCGTAATCAGACTAACCGTCTTTCTTGTTGCCTAATTTTCTCTCATGCTTCATTTTTGTAACTTAGAACTTCACTGAAAAAAAGTATGGTAACATCCACTATAGGTCTACTTAATTTTTTATACAGTGATACCATTTAGTGAAAATAACCAGAATTATAGTAGCATTTACTGGAACTCTGGTGTTACTTACCATAATGTCGTAAATGTTACGATAGAGGCTGTTGTTCATTACCGTATTCGGACCACTGTGTCAGAGTATGGTAAAATCTACCATATATTTTTTCAGTGTTAACTACTAAACGCTTTTGAACTCTCTGCGTGAGTTTACCTCAGAATTAAGAAGAATTTACACACAAAATTGTATGTTTCAATGTTGCTTACTTTTCGATTTGAAAAATGAAACATCAGAGACAACTACGCAACAATTACGCTCAAAATCCTGCGACTTAAGCCGTTGGAGGAACTGGCCTTGTGAGTTGATGCGTTAAGTTCGCCTTCAATTTTGAGTGATACTGTGCCACACTCGGGTGATCGAATAGTTGCGTCGCGCTTTTCTACGTTAAGTAAAGGTCGCGTTCATTTGTATACTTATTCCTGAAATACAGTTGGGCTGATTCCGGTTCAATCCGTATCATTCAATTCAAGAACCTTCGAATGTTACCACATTTTACCATACTCAATTGCTACGTTTCAAAATTTAATAGTGTTTTTAATTTTTCAATGAGACATCAAATAAATACTTGAAATATGCTCTCATACTTCTCCATCATAATTCCATACTTACCCTGAAACATTTTCAGACCGTGTCGTTCAATTATTTGTCCTCTCAACGCACAGTATTTTTGCGTAAATTCAACGTTTCAACGGATGTATGTGGTGTCGGAATTGAGCTATAGACTTTTTTTTCAATGTGACAGTAAAAACTATGATCTGGATCGGAACAGGCGACACTACCTGAAAAGTCTTTTTGTAATCCTTTTCTCGCTTGAGTTCCGGAAAAATACACTCTTTCCGGAATTTCTGATACCAAGGGAAAACGCCACAATGAGTACCGAAACGTTTCTAAATTTTTCCTACTTATTGTTTATATTTTTGCCCCCGGAATTTCCGGATAATTTTGAAATTCTCGGGAACACTGGAAGAAAAATATTCTCATATTTGTCGGAAGATTTGTTTTTTTACTAGGTGAAATCTGGCAAAATCTGAGAGCTTACACGACTTTTTTGATCGCACGTCAGGGTAAACATATGAAAAAACGATAACCTTCACGAGGAGCTTTTAAGTATCATCTATGTTTAAAACTGATTTCCGACTCTCTTTTTCGATACTGGAGTTAATAACGTGGACATTTAATGACCAGTAAAATGAAGCTTCATCAAAAGAGACAGGAAATTCTGTTCTTTTATTTGGGTTTTATTTTTATTGAACCTTTTTAAAACCTTTAAGGTCCATGCATAGGAATTTACTCTTATCGACTCAATGTGGATGGTTTCAAGCGCACAAGTTTTTTCTCCTCTTTTCCCCCTTTTTTTCAGCGGTGATGCGGTGTACATGAGCACGAAACGCCACGTCAAGGGTTCGCGTATTCCATCCCACTTCCGACCCGTCGTTCCATTCTCACTGTCCACGCGCTGCTGTTGCCAGTTTTAATCGGGAAATAAAAGGTTCTAGGGCAACAAAAAAGTGTTCTTCGAAGAGAAATGATTCTCATAAAATGGATCACTCGATAGAAAATACTAGCAGAGCCGCTTCATAGCTCAGTCATTAGAACACAATATGAAAATAGAGCTGGTGAAAAAACGCGCGTTGAGGACGGCGCAGAGATACAACTATTCGTGCTTGATGGATGTCCATGTTGTATTTGCGAAATTGAAGGCGCTATGGCGCGAGGCGTGAACTCGCAATGCTGCTTGTCTGTCGTGCTAAGGAAAAACGCCGTATGAGCCTTCAGACGTTGCCGAATTTCCTTCGTTAAAGTACGAATTTTCAGAGGAATCTGTGGATATTGTTCCTCCAATTCTTCAGATAATTATTTTCGTGATCAGATCTAAATGATCCGAAGATTTCAAGAGAAAGTTTCATGACTCTCTTTAAGAATAAATATTCTATTGGAGAAAATCTGGCAACTCTCGATTGCTCATACGACGTTTTTCCTTAGCACGGCAGTGGTAGGTGTCGTCGCTCAGATGCGGGAGAAAAATTTAAAAAATAAACATGGAACAGAACTTTTTTTTTTCATTTTGAAACCTTCTCTAGCTTTATAAAATCGTCTTTCAACCGCTTTTCTATACTCCTTTTTATGATTTACGCAATTTCGAGTTTTTGGTGGACAAAGGCCCCTTTTCTCGAAAACAGATTATTCTGCTTCATGGCCGCAGAATTTTACAGTCTATACATTTGCGAAGGTAGAAAGGAGTGTTGTTACTAGGATTCTGCGGCCTGATTATTGGTTTTGATAGACAATGCGATAGACAGAGAAGATATAGAGCAAATGAAGGGATCCTATTGGTGGAAGGGGGTGGTCACCGCAGACAAACGTAGTAAGTAATGGACTTACTGACGGCAACCGACAAGAGACCTTTAGTCAGTCCATCATTTTCCCCCTTAGACTAGATATAACAACCATCCATTTCAACCCATAGGATCGCTCCATACTTCCTATGCCTTCTTTGTCTATTGCTATGTCTATCAAATTCAATTATCAGCCCACAGATCGGCAGAAAACGGGAATTGTGAGAATTTTCTCGGCCGAAGGGCAACGGGGCTGCGACTGCTAAGGCTGCGCTTCTCTCCATTAACGTGTTTGCTCAAGAGTCGAAGAGTCGGGACTGCTGACCTGCCCTCGAATGTGCCCTTCCGAATGATTGCTTCATCTCTACGCGATTTAAAACTCAACGAATACGCAACTCCATCCTCACACCCCATCCCCGTTTTCACTCGATCATTCTGCAAGAGAGCCCGTCGTCGCATTGCCACGTCTCGGAATAACCCGGACCAGTGGCAATTTCACCAGTTGGTAACCTTGTTTTTACTCCATTTAAATCCATTATAAATAATCGATTCGAAGAGAGGCTGGCTATTTCGATGAATACCGAGTAGAGTACCTATATTGAAAGAGTAGGTATGGCCACTGGGGTTACCACCTCTGATTGGCTCAGCCATCTTCGGCTGAATGGAGCCCTTAGGACCCAAAAATGGCGGACGCCATCAATTAATGTAATGCAAAATGACTCAAAATGTAGTTTTCTTTGCTAATCGTAACGAGGAATTTACCCAAATGCTTTATTGCGACTTCTTCACATATTTTGATGGCTAATCGTGTGCAATTTTTGAGAAAAATTATCTGAGATGTAGTAAGGTTGGCAGCAAGTGCGGTTGGTGAAAACCGTCAAAAATTGGCAAAAACCCCCTCCCATCCACAAAAACCAAAACAAAGCACCGCCATTTTTGGGTCCTATGCCTCTCCATGGGGCCCAGTGGCCATACTCTCTCAATATAGGTACTCTAATACCGAGTTTCTAACATACACTTAAAGTGACCAAACCCAATGTTGCCAAATTGCAAGATTTACCCCTAAATCGAATGTGTAACACTGATTTCTCTCCATTTGAATCCATTACACTGCCCTGCTGAGGAAAAGCACCGTAGGAACCTTCATGCGTTGTCAAATTTCCTTTGATGAAATACTAATTCGTCGGAAAAGTTTTGAAAATTTTTCTTCCAATTTTTCAGACACTTTTGTGCAAAATATAGTCTAAAATATTCGAGAATTTTGAGGAAAATATTCATAGCCTTACTCTAAAATATATGTTTTATCCGGGGATATTTATAAACTCTAGGATGTTCATACCGCGTTCCTCCTTAGCACGGTAGTGCAAGTAATCCATCCTGGGTAAGGCTCCCTGCCTTGATAGATATCGATTGTTTCACGTAGATATAAATTGACCAGACTCAGTGTTACAAACTTGCAAGAATCGCCACTGAACTGATCATAACCAGAGACTACATTTTAAAGAACCCGCAACAACAATCTAAGCAATGTAATCGGGTGAAGCAAAGGTTAAGTTTGAGGGTCAACGCTACTTTCCGCCTAATGATGACTGGTGAGCAACTTGTTGGACATGAAATTCGCCTAATAGTACCCGATGAATGGTGAGGTGAGCACCTTGCCAGGAGAGTTTTTGCAAATTAGAATATAGAACTGCTTAGAGTACCTATATTGAGAGAGTATGGCCACTGGGCCCCATGGAGAGGCTTAGGACCCAAAAATGGCGGTGCTTTGTTTTGGTTTTTGTGGATGGGAGGGGGGTCATTGCCAACTTTTGACCGTTATCACCAACCGCACTTGCTGCCAACCTTACTACATCTAAGATAATTTTTCTCAAAAATTGCACACGATTAGCCTTAAAAATATGTATAAAGAAGTCGCAATAGTGCATTTGGGTAAATTTCTCGTTACGATAAGTAAAGAAAACTAAAATTTGAGTCATTTTGCATTACATTAATTCATGAAGTCCGCCATTTTTGGGTCCTAAGGGCTCCATTCAGCCTAAGATGGCTGAGCCAATCAGAGGTGGTAACACCAGTGGCCATACTCTCTCAATATAGGTACTCTAGAACTGCTGAATCAAATTAAGCACTGAACTCTAAGGTCATCAGATGGATTGCATTTTGCAATTAGGATCTAAAATGTTTGGCTCATGTTAAAAACAGCATTTGTGCCATAAGTTTCCCCGCGCAGATAGAAACTTTTATGGATGAGCCAGAAATCGTAGTTCCTAATTTCAAAATACGGTCCAATTACCACCAGGCGAATCGGAGGATTGACTTCCGAAAATAACCTCGGCACTAGTGAGAACGTTTTAGCCTGATGGTCTTTTTCAGAACAATTGTCGAAGATCCGCCGCTAACGCTGTCACTTGGATCGCGTTGAGCAGAAAGCAACCAAGATACATCAGCTATTGCCAAATTTAATCGGGCAATTTTATTTTTTTCATGAAAACGGTTGTGCGGATTTCTGTGCAAACGGTGAATTTTCTGCCTAGTACGAAGCGAATTCTCTAAAATTTTTAAGGGAATCCGCACAAACGTTCTCTTGTGAGATATTAAATTGCCCAGTCAAATTTGGTAAAAGCTAATGTGGCTTGGTTCCTCTCTGCTTAGCTCGGTCCATTTAAATATACGATTCGGATTAAGTTTGGGGAGAAATGTAGCAGGCGCGAGAGGCGAGACCTCGGAGACGAAGAGACAAGGGAACTCACGTGGCGGAGGGTCACATACTCGAAAAATAATTAGTCGGAAAGAGGAAAAAAGCGAACGTGGAATTTGATGGAATTAGGTGAGTGACATTGTTGAGCGAGGATCCAAGTCCCTCAGCGCTGCCCTTCGCTCCCCGCGACCCCCTCCCTATACCCTTAAAAATACTGACAGAGGTACGTCGGACGGAGAGCAAGGAAGCGTTTTCTGTATTCACCTCTTGAAAATAATTAAGGGGTGTTTTGACGAATTTCCTGCATACCTTTTTTTTATCCCGCGGTGCGCGACGTTCTTCGTAGGTCCGTTATAAATCTGATTTGAGTCGATATGATGATTAATAATAAAAAAAATAAAAGAAAAAAAGAAAAAAAACTCCTTTCATTATTTATACACGTTTACTCCCTCTCGGGCTTTTTCTCTTCTCCTTTGAATTTTCCGAATATTTTAAATTTCCAAAGTTACTTGAAGCCCTACAGCTGAGTTATCCCTACATCTTCTAGGAATATAATACGATTTTCTCTCAGACACTATAGAATTCAATAATTGGAAGATTAATAAACACCGCGAATGAATTAAAAAATGCTTAGATTTTTTAAGAACTTAGAGGTCATGTTCCTTTGTTTATAAGACGTTGAACTTCAAACGCTTTCATGCTTTAGGAATCAACATTTTGACCGATCTTTCCTCCTTTTCCTCTTTTTCATCTATTTACTCCTTCTCATTTTCCTTCTCCACTCCTCATCCCTATTTTAATTTTTTCTCTCCTCTACCTCCTTTTCCTCCCTCTCTGCCCTGTTTTTACTCTCTCTTCATCCCTCATCAAATCCTCTTTTTCCTCCCGTTTCTCTGCTCTCTTTTTCTCTTTCCTCGTATCTGCTCCCTTTCTTCTCCTTGTTTATCTCCAATTCCCTCCTCTCTATTGTCTTTCTCTGTCCTCTATTTCTCTTATTCAATTCCCTTCTCGAGGGCTAAAGAACAATAACCTAACTGACAATTTTGACAAAAGTGAGTTAGCGAATTTGCCGCATTCTACACTATAAAATACGCCAGCTGATGATTTTAGTATTTTTCCAATTCGGTTGAGGAGTGCTTCAATGACTCTATAATATTTAAAAATTGCAATTGTAACCTTAGAATTACAAACAAGCAGGAAGCTCCAACGCATTGGCGTCGGAGAGCGGCTCTGGGGGCAGTAGTTGTAGTCAAGAATGAGGGCCTAGACACATTTTGTCATTGATGTACAATCCGACAACTGTCGATTCATGTTTTGTAACTTAGCAGATTTACGTAGCCGGTGTATAAATGTGTATTGGGCTTTGATATGGCGAATACATGGCATTATCACTTGTTGTATACTTTTAATTTTGAAAGCTCTTTGGAGGTCCGCTTCCTAAAAAATCTCTGGTTGATAAGTCGTTTAGCGAGGCTGCAAAAAATTTGCATTTTTATATCTGAAAGTGTAGGTATTGGTTTTTTGTATAATTGTTTTTTTGGATTGCTGGAAAAGTAACGCATACTTCTATAATTTAGGACTGAGTCAGGGAAATATAAGGTTCGTTAAATAGTAAATATTCCTAGTACCGTGTGACACTATTGTTAACGAAAAGTTTTTGCAACTTGTCAAAGAGGTTGTTGAATGATCTTCGAATAACTTTTGATGAGCTAGAGGTAATGGTTCTATCTGCAGCTCGTGGACTTCTGTACGATATTGTCCAGAATCATCTAAATTTTCAAAAAGTGTCCGCTTGTTCGATACCCAATTTGCTCATTCATGCATACAAGGAGAAGCGCATGAAAGCTTTAGCAGACATTTTGGAGATGAATCAAGAATTAGATGAAGAATTTATGACTTAAATCACGGCACCTTAATCACGGGATGACCTTAATTACGGCAACTATTTATTGTCCATGAGATGCAGATGGTTCCATTTCCCTAGCTCATCAAAAGGTATTCGAAGATCAATTTCATCAGCCACCCGTACGAACCACGTTTCTAGTGACCCGTACTTGCTTCGCACGTATGAAACATACAATCAGAGAAAACAGAATTCATCTTACAATAATCAATAATCAGTAGGACATGAATCGTTGCGATGTATAATACGACATTATAATGCGGCATTACTATTGTAATTCATTTTAATGGATTAGGGGCATTATAAATCATTATTGCCACGTCGGAATGAAATGTTGTAGACTGAATTGAAAAGCATGTTGGCAAAATTTATTATAAAAATAGTATAACATGTAGGTACATAACATAAAGGTAATACAAATTAAATGATTAGAGCGTGTATATTTCATTACATTATAGGTATATTACAATCATTTTTGTCATTGTTGGAAATTTTGATAGTTTGAATTTTGATAGTTGATAGTTGATAGTTTGAGAGTTGAAAATTTGGTTATTTTATTTAGTTAAGGTGATTCGATAGACGCCATATTTTGTGTCAGAATGGCATGCGACATATCCCATCAATTGGTTCCATTTTTTCATTTACTCATCATTTTTCTCCAATTTTAAGTTTCGCAATTCTGTTTTCAGGAGACTAAAGCACTCACTTATCAATTTGTATATTTATATTGAGTTAAGGGTAGAGACGTATTCCTCACCGGAATTGAGGAATGGAGGTGTTACAGTAAGTCCGGCATTAGGTTCCATTTCGACATCAGCGACGATCAACGCTACGATACTGGAAGCCAGTCTTCCGATATTAAATCCCTAGCGGGGAAGAAAAAAAATGCCTAGATTTCGCTAAAAATCCCTAAATCCCCAGATTTGCTCAAATATACTTAAAAAATCCCTAGATTTTGCAAAAAGCGCCATTTTTTTATGAAGAATCATGATGTCATTCGATGTAGCGATTTGCAATATTTAAATCTGATTGGCTCGTTTGAATTTTGGCGCTCTCTGAAAGCAGTGCTAATCCAGACCAATAAAATGAAAGAATATTAGTTGATTTCTTATTATTAACAGGTTGAATGCAGTTGAATGTCAAGTACATCGAAGGACGCAATCGTTTTAATTTCCGGCTTATTTGCGGGGAAAATAGTGTTGCCAAAAAGGCCTACAAAATATAGATGAAAAAATGTTTTCGATTGTCGAAGCTAGAATTGAGGTTAAAAAGTTGATTTTTGGTAACTTTACCTCATCAAAAAAAAATTCCTAGATTTCCTGAAAAATCCCTAAATCCCTGGAAATTCCGGAAAATCCCTAAATCTAGGAATAAACTCTTAGACATCGGATGGCTGTTGGAAGCATTAGAGTCAACATTTGAAACGCTGCTGCAGAATTTGCCGGGAGTATAATCGAGTGTTGAAAGTCAGTAGAATTGAACAATGTAATAATTGCTTTCCGAAATAAGCGTTATAATAAAAAAACAACGAATCTGAACTGTTAATACTGGAACACACCTTCTGTAAATGTACCTTGCGAGAGATAAGTAAAAAAATAGATGTACTGGAGGAGAAGTGCTTCTCCACAGAGTTTGAAGAAGGAAAAAAAATGCCCAAATTTACTTACTTCAGCATTTTCGGCAAAATCACTGCAATTTCCGAACCTTTTTCTGGCCAGGGGCCAAAATTAAATGATTATGAAGGGCCACTCAGATGTTGTAGATAAAAATAGGACTGTTGAAAAAGTCGCCGTTTTCAATAAATATGTACCCGGAATGGAAGACATCTAGGGGAAAATTGTTACGATTTTCCGATGCAAATATTTTCCTACAATCTATTTTCCTGCGTTTTGGGATTATACGTACTAAGCAGGCTAAGGGCCCGTTCGCCAAAACTAATCGGAACTGTATGAATGAATTGCTCCTTTTAAAAATCAAAACAATATCGAATTGCGATATATTACACAGTTAAGATAGGGCTATGTCCTGTCGTAAGCGGTGACATAAAGTCGATATCATTTCAATAATCGCCCCAATGGCCACGATAGTTGTTAGACGTTTACGGTTTCCCTGGTAACCTTTGTTTGCTATCAGCTGATATCGAGTAAATGACTAGGAAGCTCCAACCCAGTGGTTAAAGCTTCCTTAACCGCGAAAACTTTAAAATTCAAATTTTCAAATTTTGAACGTAAAGTACATTTTTTCCATCACGAGATAAAAGCACAAACAAGTTTTGAATTGTTGACTGTATCACCATGATTCCAAAAATACAATACACAACATAGCATTGACTAACAATAAAACAGTATGCAATAAAATAAAGTCATGACAAGGAACATAGCCGAAAATGGCGCCGATTCCCATCAACCAACGCGCGGTCTCTACAATGTAACATGCTGCATTGATACTCCCCAGCTGGGACCGTCCGGAATAGCAGCTCTAGTGCAAGCACCAGAGCCGCTAAAATGGCGAAGTTTTCTCAACATTTTGCAAAAGCGTTAGTTTGCAGAAGCGACATTGTTTCTATATTACAATCGTATCTGCATTCCCCCTCATTCTTTTTCCTTTCCTCCTCATCCTTTCCCCTTTCCCCCTCATTCTTTTCCCTTTCCTCCTCATCCTTTCCCCTTTCCTCCTCTCCTCTTACTTTTCCTCTTCCTCTTACTTTTCCTTTTACTCTTACTTTTCCTCTTCCTCTTACTTTTCCTCTTCCTCTTACTTTTCCTCTTTCCCTTCCTTATCCTCTTATTCTTCTACTTCCCCCCTCCTCATTTTCCCCTTCCCCACCTCTTTCTCCTGCTCCCTTCTCTTTCCACATTCCTCAATCCTCCTCGCCAGCCAGGCTCAACTTATTCCGAGTAAGAAGGAAACGAGCGGGAAAATTCGAGGGAGGCAGTCGTGAGAATATTCTTCCGCGGCGTTTTATCTTAATTACTAACGGCCTGGCCGCCAGGTAGCGCAGCGGCAGCCCTCGGGGATTAGCGCGCGGGTGAGTTGGCAAAGTTACAGGAGGCGGGCCCGCCCCGAGGCGGCGAGAGTGTCAAAAAATGACTGCAAGGCGTTTATGAAGAAAGAGGGAGGAAAATATACTCCAAAGTATGGGTCATTACACATGTATACTCCCGCGACCAGAAAGATAAATGGAGAGTTTTATCAGACGAGGCTACAGAACCGAGGAGAGAGCAACTCCAGTTTTTACACGGCTGCCGAAATGCCCCCTTAAAACCGCACCGATTAAACACGTTAAGTCGGTGACCCCGCAACACGGCGTTCAACGTTGAAAATGGGTATCAGCGATGGTTGTTAATTTTATAAATTTTCTTTTCATCCGAATAGATCGTATTCGATACATCAAACAGGTAAGATTGTATTTATATCGGTTGGTTCAACATGTAAACATAGCCTCAAAAGTCAAATGAGTGATCTGTGGTGATGGCTTTTTGTGTTAGATTTCTAATTCTCATGAGTACTACATGGCAATTTATAGTGAAATTGTTGGACATTTTCTCTTTTTCAACTTTTCCAACTTAATCCTAAAATTTTTGTTTTAGGTCATGTTCTATTGTTTTGAACCAAACGATACATCAAAACACTATCGAATACGATCCATCCGTCCAAAATTAATTTGAACTGTCTAACACAAACTAGTTACTGTTCCGTCCCAAATCCTCTTAGATTTGCTGAAAAATGTTGACCTCCGCAAATTTCAGCGAACCACTCAACAACGTACAGTCGGCTCCCGTTTCCAGCTCGTGAAATTCGCAGAACAGAAACCATTAGGTTACCCCTAGATTCTATCGGTCACTGAAAGATTCCAAATTTAACACGATCTCTGCTAACGGCCGTTAAGAGAGACCGTGTTAAAGGCATTATTATTGGGTCGAGTTTCAATCGTCGGTCTAGCTTAGGTCAGATTAGCTTTTGAAGATTTTAAGAGAAAATAGCAGTAATTAGGTGGAATTAATTAGAATCGGCCAAAATGCATTTCTTGTGGCGTAATCTCTGCTCATGTCTTAATTTTTCTGCGACAAAACCAGATACTGCCCTAAAACTCATTGTGATTTTCCTAAAGATTATATCTGGAGAGTATAATCACAAGAGTTACATGTTGTTCAATATTGTTGAGTTTTCTCGTGGGAAAGTAAAGAATGAGAGGAAATATGGCAACCTCTGATTTAGTTAGGCTGATTTTGGTTCAATCAGTCAAATTAGCGAATGATCAAAAATACGCCAACTACTTACATTCTTAAATTATTAATTACCCCTGGCACTTTTCTCACCCGAAGTTACTGCCCAGACACAGAGACGCTGCATATTATAGCCATCGCGTGCATTGCGTTTGGCTGGAATTTAAGTTCATTCGAGCACAATTTCCCCTAAGATAGATAGACATGTCTTCAAGAGGACCATCAGTTGCCACCAAATAGTTGCACACATTTAGGCCGGAATTTTAAGACGTTACTCGAAGCTTCCTCGACTCGAGATTTCCTTGAGTACGCTTTTCGAGTGTCCACGAGAATTGACGGTATTTTATTAGACTGTGTCCTTCATTGTATAATCACTGCCGGAGTTAATTTGAGCTTTACTCAACGACTCAAGTCAGGCGAAGCGCCTTCATCTCGGTGAATAGGCCAGATCACCATCGTGGTGTTCGAATAGTTGTATCACCTCAATCCAGCAGGCGCTAGCTACTGCGCACAGCGCGCAGCGTGCGCTGCTTGATCGGCGATTCTGAAGAATTCACGAGGTGACGAAGTTTACAAATTGTGAAAATGCGAAATCACGCATCTCGGTTTGTATATAAAATTGCGAATTCATTTTATATCAGTTTCTTTTAAAGATGGCTGATCATTATCATTGAATAAAATTTCGTGTGAATTTGCTCAGCATTTTAACAGCACCATCCAACGGTTTTTTACACACATCTTTGGCACTATTCTCTTAGAAAGTAAAAGAGGTACGGAAATTTTGAAACACTTCAATATAGATATGGTGTTTTTGCTTTATGCACCCAAATTTTTGGGAAATGAAGGTCAGAGTGATCTATCCGCGAAAAACCTGTTGTATTGAAGAAATCTTCCACTTTCCTTGAAAATCACTTAAAAATACTCTAAACCCCTTCGAGTGGCGGTGAAAAATCGACAAATTTACCATTAACCATACCAAAAATTACTTATTCATATCATGTCAGGCAAGAAAGCCGTCCGTACAAACCTCTGAATGCTAGCATCTCCACTGGAGCATTTGTAAATCTTACAGTGTAGAAGTAGCCGACAAATGGTACGCTGGCTGGTTACGCTTTCAACAAATAACAAACTTTCCACGTTCGGCGTCGGCCGACAAAAACTAATACCATTTTTCAGATCACAACAGTAAGCACAACTCTTTTGTGTGGATGTTACAGACTTACTACTATTTTAAATGAACGACTTCATAAATACTACTATTTTGTCTAAAATGACGTTAATTTTTGTTCTCTCTTTGCGTCCGACCTTTCACTCGTAAAAACGATGCAACTGATAAGGCGTAGGCTGTGCGCAGTAGCTAGCGCCTGCTGGATTGAGGTGATACAACTATTCGAACACCACGATGGTGATCTTGCCTATTCACCGAGATAAAGGCGCTTTGCCTGGCTCAAGCTGATGAGGAAAGCTTAAATTAACTCCAGCAGTGATTATAAATGGAAGACACCGTCTAAACTTTTGCAACTGATGACCTTCAACTCGTAAAAACGAGTCAGGTGAATTCTGCAATTTCACCGAAACTATCCAACTTAATTAAATTAGACTAGGGGGCTACAGGCTACACCCCCTGATTGCTTTTTACAGTCCAACTTAAAGGAACATTTCGCGACTCAGGCGTTATGCGTTACGCGTTATTTTTATGACTTCATATCATAGGGTGAGGTGAAATATGTAAAATTTGCAGAGAACTCGATTTCGAAAAACATCGTTACTGTTCTTTTTGGTTACGCAGCAGTGTAATACTTTAATCCTTATCCTATTGAATGGTCCCTCCCGGAAGTTCCAGAAAACTTGCAGTGGCGTGGCGTACTTTGCGATACATCGATTGACCTACCATTTAAAAAAAAAATTGAAAAGAATCGATAAACAGGGCGCTCGCAACGAACACCTTGAAAATCGATCTTTTACCATAGCTTCAAATGGGAAAATATCAATAATCGATCCTTCACGCCTCGCCTTTGAAAACTTGTCATGGGAAACAGGGACACCGGTGCTTATCATCGAAGAAGGAATTAACCGTGAAGCGGCAACGCACTGTGCACTGCGTATGCTCTTTAATCTTCTTGCGTTGAGAAAGTGAGACGACTGTCACCTCCAATTCATAATTCGGGTCTTTTGTGTTTATCCGCGGGATCCTCCCCCAACCCCCTGGACGAATCCCCAGCCATCGGATCCTCCTCCCCTCTCCCCTAAACCCCCGAATTTCTCACGCAGTCGTGGTGTTGCAGCAAATTTCGCACGTCCTGGTGACCGGGTTCTGTTTGCACCTCGAGCATTGCGCTTCTAGGTGTGGAATTTCTCGAAAAGAACCGAGTGACGTCAGCATTGCCAAATTTTAGTGGGTAATGTATATTTTCTCACGAGGCAACAATCCTACAGATCCTCTTGAAAATTTCAATGAGTTCGTCCTAAGCGATTGGTGGATCCAGCAAATTGGCAACATTGTCTTTTCTCCATTTAAACCCATGGAAATGTATCGATTCTTGGTGGGGCCAAGTGCTCCGACAAGATTCGATTATTTAATATAGGTTTAAATAGAAATCCGCCTCTGCCCTGAGCCACAGAGGAAATTCTCAAACAAATCGTTACGACAAAACCAACGAATAAACAAATTAACTGTTAAATATAGTTCAGGAAAGTTCAAAGGATGTCACTCAGTTTTCTTTTGAAAAAATTCTGCCCATTTTCCCCAGTCGGAGGTTAAAGCGCCCCATGAGAGCAGGTTTTCCAGGAGAGCAGAGGCGGATCCAGCAACTCGGCAACATTGTTTTTCTCCTTTTAAACCTATGGAAATGTATCGATTTTTGGAGGGGCCAGGTGCTCCGGCACGAATCGATTATTTAACATAGGTTTAATAGGAGGAAACCCCGTGTTGCCAAATTGCTGGATCCGCCAATGCAGGAGAGCACGATTCTCGCAGGTTGGCAACAATGGACTTCGTCCATTTAAACCCGTGTAAAACAATCTATACATATCGAAAAGGGTTGTCTCGCCTGGAATCAAACATTTACCATGGCTTTAAATGGAGAAACACTGTTGCCAATTTTCGAGAATTGCAATAAATTGTTGCAACTAACGTTGGGCAATGTGCGGTTACACATTGACAGTACAATTGGTCAAAACATGTCAACAGGGCTGCTTTGCAGTTGTATGTCGGGCGATTTAAGTTCTAGACTGACTCTGTATCCTGGAACTATGAACCCCAGAAAATGCTGAGATTTATTAGGTGACAAAAAGTATTCTGGAAAATCAGGGGATTCGCGATTGATCCAGTGTTCAGTGATCATTAAGTTCATAAAATTGGTGGTAAGCGTTGATCTGTCGCTACAAGATTAAGTAAGTCACAGCCATCGATATGATAAGTGGTATCCCTCATATAAACCATTTAATTAAGGAAAGACTCAGCCTCTACCATCGTGAAGCGGACAAACCCACCATCAAAGCTGCGATCAGAGAAGAATGGATCACGGAATGGCAACAGGACCCCTCTAAAGATACCTGGCTAAAGAAACTTATTGTGGACCCGGAAGAATGGCTTACCAGGAAATTTGGCGACTTAAATTTCTTCCTAACGCAGGTTCTAACTGGACATGGCGCTTTCAACAGCTACCTTCACCGTATGAAAATATCGCCATCCCCCTTCTGCCCGTACTGCCCTGATGCTCTCGATACTCCAGAGCACTCTATTTTCTTGTGTAATAAATTTAATTCAGAGAGAGATCTTCTTGAGACAGAAATTAAAAAGACATTCACCACCGTAAATTTTCAAAAATGTTTATTAGATTCCAAGGAAAATTGGTCCAAAATTTGTACATATATTAAAACCGTCCTCACAAACAAAAAAGAAATAATAGATAAACAGATATTTGCTGATGCATGCCAACTGGCGGATTCCGGCGTCGCTAACAATAACCCTTGCTGACTCCAGTAATTTTCATTACCACTTATTTCTTATTCTATTTTATTTATTCAGCAAAACTTTCCCCTTAATTTGTATTATAGTCCAAATCATTATTGTTTTCTTTAATATCTATATATTACGCACTTTTACTGTAAGTGTATTTCATAACTGTGTAATTTATTGCGACAATAAACAAAAAAAAAAAAAAAAAAGATTAAGTAAGTAAGGTAAGAATGAAAAAAGCAACAAGTTTGTTTTAAATTCCAAGAAAAAATGCAGATATTTTATAATAAAATCTGGAAGAGAGCCGCAGATTTCCCAACTTTTCAGTATGTGTCTCCAAAAATAAAATATAATATAAGGAAAAAATTGAAAAATTTCAGGAGCTATACGTTGAGGTTACCTCAATTAACCCTGATTTTTTCATATCGAATTTTGGGAGCTTCAGAATTTTTTTGTATTCGTTCTGACGACTGTAAGAAGGGAGCTAAAACTAGCTGAAACTTATAATACACGTATTCTCCCAAAAATTCGTTTGATTTTAAAACCAACTCTACGTCTCACATTGATTTGTTTGGACTTGAATAGTGTAAGTCACAGAAATCAAAACACAGTGGAGGCGCCCCTCACGCGAGAAAAGATTTAACTACCAACACATGTGTCGTCACATGTTACGCATGATGCAGTAATTTTGTTTTCCGTCCAAACAATGTTAATGAATGAAAAGAATAGGATTTTTTATTGAAACCTTTGGAAGCACGCTTAACGTCACTTCAGGAGCGTCGGAGGACAAGGCGCATAAGTGTAGCTTTCGAAAAAATTGAAAGTTTAGTGATTTTAACTGAATCTAGGTTTGAAATTCTGTGAAAAATTCACCGGTTAAATCCAATTATCAAGCATCAAAGTGTGAGATTGAACTTTCTTTCCGCCGTAAAGCTAATATCATTTAGAAACTTGAAACACGTTTTTCTCGAAATAGCAAGAACTGCACTTATGCGCCTTGTCCTCCAAGCCCCAATCATCAATTTCATCGTCAAGAAAGTGACTAAATTACTTCCGTTGTGTAAAATATTCACCGGCACCGTTGATTTTCTACTTTTTAGGCCCTTCACTCGGCGAAACCCTCTCAGCACCGGCTGTCTCGAAAAGGTGAGGCCGTTCGGTTTGGGTTTATGCATCGAATTTCACGGTCGACTGATCTCCTAAATTCAGCCCTGGTAATGGATTTAAATGAACGGCTCTCTCAAGGAAGGGCCTAAGTCCGACGCGATCCCCTCAGCCACCGCGCCTTTCTTCAAGAAGCCCCCAAGTGGGATGGGGGCACTGCGAGGTGAAGTGCGGATGCAGAACCTTCTCCCCTAACGAAAAACCGCGTATCTCATAGGAAAAATCTGTGGATATTCGCGGTTTTTACAACGCCGGGTAGAATATTTCGTCTCCCTACAGCGGACTCGTCATTAGGACCAGATACTTGCACTTCTTTCCCCCTCTCACTCTCGGATAGGATAGCCAAATCCACCGAAAAATCCGGTTTTAATAAAATAAATTGAGCCGACGGTTTATCGTTTATCTCCGAGATAGCGCTCGTAAGTTTACGGGGGAAATATTATAATCTCGTTTCTTGGTCCTCGAAATGGGATCCTGGAAAATATTGCCCGTTCCCTCGCTAGTCGCGAGACAATATCGCTGTGCCAAGTTGTCGCTTCCCTGACGCACAGTGGATCGAGTCAATTTGTGGGGTCAATTTTTGACTAAAATTGCAAATTTTGTTGTTTATTTCGTCACATTTTACATTCTAGGGGGTGCTTTAAAAAGGAAATTTCATGAGGAAACCAATGGCACCACTTTTAGAACCTCGAAGTTTTGTATAAATGTATTTAAAAGCGATCAAAGTTTCCAAATTTTGCCCGACCTCTCCAATTGACTCGATCCACTGGGTGATGTAAAGGCGTATCCCGATTTCCGCGTGAGCTCCGTGCTCCATAAAGCTCCAAGTTTTCCGGAGCTCATGAGCTCCATAGAGATACGCTCTCACGTCAACGGAGCGACGAAGTAAGAACGTCGTATTAACATTCGACTGTTGCCAAATCTCTCCCGATTAAATGTTCACTTGCGGAAACAGGCATGCACAATGTTCCTTGGAAAATGAGATTTTCAGATAAGCCTCCAGTGCACCTGTAAAATCAAGTCCAGTTGTTGGTAAAAATTGTAATCCTAAACGGAATGGTTCCGTCTTCTGCCATGCATAAACTAGTATCTCAGCAAAATCGTCTCAATATCTCGATGCTCTGAAGTTGGCATATTTTTAATTCTGCCGTTCACAGCAAGAACGTCGTAACTCATTCAAGATTTTGCATTTTCTTTTCAAACATTCTGTTCTCTTACGAAAAAAACTGAAATCCATTCTGCTCCATTTTCTCAGTTTGAGTTCTCAGTAGTATGCCAAAGGTTTTCAAGAATTCTAGATAGGATGAACGCTCCTTAGTTTTTCTGTAATGAAACATTTCATCAGAAAAAAATCGAAAAAAATCTTTGATGGAGTTAGGGCATTTTTGCTTTGGACGGCAGAATTGCATTATGTTTTTCAGTTGGTCAATGGTTTGTTTGAAACCTTCGATCCTCCTACTTTGGTATTTACTGTGAGTCTCAATTAATTTCTGGTAAGTATTGTTTTATTCTTGGGGATGAGGGATTTGTCGGATTGTTTACTTCTGGAGAGTTATTGCTTCAAAGGCTAATTTATTATACGGGATTCATATGAGGGTTCAGAGAGGCGTTACACTGGATTACCCTCTCAATGAGTGTAAATTGCATTCTCCCGCCCCCTCCCCTTGCATTCTTCGCTGATACATATTCCACCACTCTTGCATATTGTAGCGCCCCCTTCCGAATGATTAGAAGCTTTGATGAGATTATGTCGGAGCTCCGAGGGGCTGTTTTTACTGAACTGGATGCGTTTTGAATTCGCAATTAAATTTCGATGACATCACGCTCTGAGAATTTCGAGGGCCCATCGCAGAAGTGAGCACAACTTGATACGTATCAATATCCACGCCGCCGCGCCGTGCTGATGAAAAACGCCGTATGAACATATATTGAAACGTTGTCAAATTTCCTCCAATAAAGTATGGATATTCAGGTGCAATAACATAGACTCGAAGCTGTGATAAATCTACAAGGATCAAGCATCAAAACACGATTCCGTGACCAGCGCAACTGACCTATCAAATTTATAGCTTCTTTTCATTGATATTTAAATGGAGGTACATATGGCAACACCTGAATGTACAAATTACGGTTTTCCTCGGTGTGGTAGGAGCGAGGTCGTATTTTAGCTTGGAAACTCTTGTTTTGACACATGCATGGAAATATTGGTGTGGAAGTTTTGTGCAACCTAATCGTGTTGGTTTGCCAAACGTATGGGTGTAAGGTATCGTTGCCAATGATGATTCGGACTTAAACTAAGTTATGTTGCGTCGGCGAGAAAGAGGTTTGAATTGTTTAGTGAAATTCGATAGTGAGAACCAAAAAACGTGTATCTCAGTTCGCGACGTCGCAGATATCCGGTCAAACTTCATTTTTTAATGAACGCATTCTTTCTATGATTTTCCACTGATTTTATTTTATAATAAGCTCTGCAATAGCTTCAACCCCAATCCTAAAATCCGATATATTCCTTAAACAATATTTGTTCTATAAACTTCCAACGCAGACTTTCTTTTTTTAATGGCATCTACTGCTACTACTACATTAATTTTGGCAGATTTGAAAGCTCCTTCAATTGTGGCGTGATACCTCCCGCATCCCGGTGAGCACGAATAGTTGTATCATTGCGCCTTAGCAGTGCAACGAAAGATTAACATTGAAAAAGCCCCCACTCCACACCGGCCGTGTCGGTTTTTTTTTTGCCATTTTTGCAATCATAACCGCATAGTTACAGTGCGTGCTCAAGTTAGGACTGTATCCCGCTTTGTAATTTAATGTAAAATCCCACTTTTCCGTCTCCTCAAAAGGAATTACGTCCACTTTTACATTGTTTCTTGTGCAGCTCACCACGAGCACACCCCATCTTTTCCACACTTCTCTAGTTCTGATTAGCAGGAATATGTCTATTCGTATTGGCTAACTAAATATTTTTCCCTACTCCGCAAGTGAGATTATTTTTCCCTCGGAGTAATCCCGTGAAACATCCCGTGGAGGTGAAACCCTAGCTAGATTTTACTGTATTTTTGTACTGTCCCATAGAGTACATAGAGTCGTAATGTAAGTGGGAGAGCTAGCGCCACTTTCAAGCATTTTCCAAGTCCTGAATTTCGATACTCCTGTGTCGTCGGTCACTTTTTCGATACACAATCGATTGTTTTCGATACACGGGTACCCGGCCATCCGATGTCAACGAAGAAAATAGGAATCACCACGTATTCCAGACCGCCGTTTTGGATCGACCATGTATCGAAAATGTGACCGAAGCTCGGCGCACACCGGGCTCGGAACTCGCCAAGCAGAACATGGCTCCAGCTCTCCCATTTGCATTAGGTACGACTCCATATCTGCCACGCTAAGGAAAAACGCCGTATGAACCTTCAGGCGTTGCCAAATTTCTTTTAGTAAATCATGAATTTTCGGGAACATTCTCAAACATTGTTCTTTCAATTTCTCAGATAATTTTGTTCGGAATTTCACCTAAAGTTCCTGAAAATTTCAAGAAAAAATATTTCCAGCTTTCCTCAAAATAAACACTTTATCGAAGGAAATTTGGCAACTCTCGAATGTTCGTGCGGCGTTTTTTCTTAGCACGGCAAAAGTCCTCCATAAGATAAAACCCTAGCGAGATTTCACTGCACTGAAAAAAAATTCTCGGCGTTTTTACCACGGTCCGTTGGTACCTTTACCATATCACAATTTTCTTACAAATTATTGGTAATTTTACAAAGACAGACTGGTAAGCTTACCTAAAAACCGGTATTTTTACTGTTTTTTTCAGGTAAGAATACCACTTTTATTGGTAATCGATTCCCGGTTGCTTTGCCATTTTATCTCGGTAATTCTACCACAGTCGATAAAAAATATTGGCGTTTTTACCAAGCTCCAGTAAAATTACCGAGAAAGTTCAATAATTTTACCGAGATTTCTCGGTAAAATTACCAATTCCATACATGGTAATTTTACCAAGAAAAAACTGGGATCAAATAGAACCCTGAATTCTTGGTAATTTTACCCTTTTCTTAGTAAATACACCGAGATTTTTTTTTCAGTATAGCGCAAAGTTGTTTTTTTCTGTAAATATTCGGGCACTCGTATCACTTGACAAAGATTCTTCGATGCTCCCAAGGTAAAGATAAAGAGCATAACAACAGCCAGCAAAAGACGTTGACGTAAATACACAGAGATTTTTTTTAGTGAACCCTAGCGAGATTTCAATGTATTTTTGGACTGACAAAGTTGTTCACCATCCATTCTATGGCAAGATTTTTGAGTTGTGTTGTTTTCCCGTTGTGTTTCAGTCTCGAAGGCGCAGATCTGGGGGAACCCGGAGATCCACATCCGGAGTGGGAGCGACATCAACCTGACGTGCGAGGTGATGGAGACGCCGGACCCGCCCTCATTCATCTACTGGTACCGCGGCGGGACGGTCATCAACTACTCGCAGCGCGGCGGCATCAGCGTCGTCACCGAGAAGCAGACGCGCACCTCCAAGCTCATGATCTCCCGCGCCCTCCCCGCCGACTCCGGCAACTACACCTGCTCCCCCTCCAGCTCCGATTCGGCCAGCGTCTTCGTTCACGTACTCAACGGTCAGTCCCTCCATCACCTATTTTACCATAGAGAAAAAAAAGGAGGTGTTTGCATTTCGAGCATCTTGGACTTTTTTGATGACTTGATGACGTAGGTGGGTACAGCGACGTTTAGCTAAATATGAAAAACGGACCATAATGTCCGATTTTTTTACTTAAATCAACTCATTATATAATTTCAAGCACTTTTTATAGAATGACTTTTTTCCGTAAATTACACCATTTCCAAGAAAATCGACAGGATAAAAACGTCGCTGTACCCACCTACGTCATCAAGTCATCAAAAAATTCCAAGATGCCCGAAATGCAAACACCTCCTTTTTTTTCTCTATGCCTATTTTACGGGTTTCACTCTCTGTACTGCCGTCCCACAGTGGATCAAGTTAATGGAACGAGTCGGACATGAAATTTTGAACGAAAATTGTAAAATTTTACGTTTATCTGATCACAATTTTAACTTTAAGGGGTGCTTTTGTTAGTAAATTTCACGAAACAACCAGTGGAGCCACTTTCAGAACCTCTAAGTTTTGTTTAAAAGGAGTTAAAAGCTTTTAAAGTTTCCAAATTTTGTCCGACCTCTCCCAATGATTCGATCCACTGTGCGTCCTAAGAAAAAAACGTCGTATGAGCCATTAGACATTACCAGATATCCTTCACTAGAAACCAAATTTACTCGGAAAATTTTGAATATTTTTCTTCTAATTTTTCGGACAATTTTGTTCGCGATTTCATCTCGAATATCCGAAAATTTCAAGGAAAAATATGAATAACTTTCCTCAAAAGTATATGTTTCATCTTAGGAAATTTGGCAACTCTCGAATGCCCGTACGGCGTATTTCCTTAGCACGGCAGTGTAGAGGGTTATGGGACATTTTTTCAACGATTTTTAGTCCGCGCACCCGTTTTTTCTAGTAGTTTACGTCCACGCGTTTTTTCGGTAGGGGAGTTTTGGTCCACTTACTAATTGAGACCCAAAGTTAATTGGTCCGCGTGTAGATATGTCGCAGGCACACAGTCAAATCAGGCATTTTATCAAATGCCTAGGCAGGTACCCAAATTTTTAGAGTTTACGAGGTTTTTCCTTGTTTTCACATAGACCTCCCAACTTTTCAATATTTTGAGTCTAAAATCCGTCAAGCTTAAAAATCCGTCGTATGAAGCAAGTTTTTGTACAGAATTCTTTCCCACACGATCAAAGACCGATTTTGTCCACAGTCAGAAAAATAATCAGAATTTTAGTCTATAAGTAAGAATATTTGACTATTTTCCTGGGCATTTAATAAAATGCCCGATTTGACTATTTGCCTGCGATAGATACAAACGACAATCGCTCACGACGTTTTTTGATGAAAATGTATAATTGCTTGGAAGAGTGAGGATTTGCTGTTTTTTTTTATTTTTTTATTTTTTTAGTTTTTTTTGTTTTTTTTTTATTTTTTTATTTATTTTTTTTTGTTTGGTCAAACGGAGAGAAATATATAATTGAGATTTTTGGTAAAAATATGGGGGTGACAATTCCATGAGTGAAAATTCACTAAAACTCTCTACACCTCTTTGGTGCAACAGGACTTAATTATCTTTCAAGAAAATCCCATCTTGTTATACCTGAACCGGATAGATATTTTGATTTGTCTCAGCGAAAGGCTCTTAGGTTTTTCCTGTGTACGATAATTTCGCTAAGGCGCCGGCGTGCCGTGGCGCGGCGCTACAAGCTATTTTTGTTTTACAGTAACATACGAGATTGAAGGCACTGATAAATCTATACGGATTCGAATATTCTATCTGATATTAACACCTTGTTGACCTCGTTTGACTTTTCTTATACATCTTTATTTATTGGTGAGGAATGTAGTTATAGTTATCATGATGATGGCATCTTTCAAAAAGTGTCGCAGCGATTTAAGCGTTCGTCGTCAGATTCTATGAAAAATTTACAATACTTTTACGAACGATTTTAATTGAAATCAAGGAAAATTTAGTAGCGATATTATATTTAATCCTATTTTCCTTTTTCTTTTTACGGAAAAAACAAGCGAAGTAAAGAAAGTGGTTTTTTTACTACCGAAAAAAAACCACGGTCCCTGACTCTAAATCGTAGCTATTAGGAAAGTTATTCTTGTTTTTTACGGTGAAAATTAGAAGGGAGTCATAAATAATGACGCATCGTCTAAGTGTCGCAGCGATTTAAGCGTTCGTCCCACCCGCCAGAGTTGGCAGAGCGGTCAAGACATCTTCGCAGTTTGACGCGCCTTCAATCCGGCGAAGCTGGAACATGCTTACAGCCGTGGTCAAATAGTTGTATGACACGCTTGCTGTAAACGAAGTCAAATATCGATGGTTCCACGCAAAAAGGAGCTTATTTACCTCGATTGCAACGTTGCAAATCACGGTTAATGCTTCAATTTGAATCAATGTTTTTTAAAAGTCGGCGCACAGATCCTCTAAAAAATTTACAATGATTTTACGAACGATTTC
Organism: Bemisia tabaci; assembly: GCF_918797505.1. Classification (NCBI taxonomy): domain Eukaryota; kingdom Metazoa; phylum Arthropoda; class Insecta; order Hemiptera; family Aleyrodidae; genus Bemisia; species Bemisia tabaci. Next base: position 14,305,883 of record NC_092797.1, on the reverse strand, counting down.
AATTGAAATCACGGCAAATTTCGTCGCGAAATTATATTTAGTCCTATTTTCCTTTTTTTCCGAAGAAACAAGCATGGTCCCGGATTCTAAATCGTAGCTATTAGGATAGTTATTTTTGTTTCTCATGGTGAGAAATCAAAAGGGAGACATGAATAATAACGCATCGTCTAAGTGTCGCAGCGATTTAAGCGTTCGTCCCACCCGCCAGAGTTGGCAGAGCGGTCAAGACATCTTCGCAGTTTGACGCGCCTTCAATCCGGCGGAGCTGCAACATGCTTACAGCCGTGGTCGAATAGTTGTATGTCACGCCTGCCGTAAACAAACTCAAATATCGATGGTTCCACGCGAAAAGGAGCTTATTTACCTCGATTGCAACGTTGCAAATCACGGTTAATGCTTCAATTTGAATCAATATTGTTGTGGGGAGGTCAGGAAAATGACACGGACCACATATAACTCTCGTATAACATATAATAAATACAATAAAACCTTACATCAACAAAACACTCTAAAAACTGACAACTCTAAAACTTGACTGGCCACTCACGGGGGGACGAACCGGACCATCCCGGAATCTATTCCTCGAGACTGATCTCGCCCATGCGATCACCGAATCTTTTTATGTCAAAACGTGTGCACTTCCGCGACACTGAAGCTTCACGTTTAGACATAAACAAGCGCCAACTTCTGACGGACCTATCTCTATCGCTGGCCCTGGAAATCCGTGATTTCTCACGAGAAGCCATGACGCGAAGCACGCCTCATCTATGGAGCCGAGTGTGGGTAACTTAAGCCTGTAAAGACTTAGTTTATGTCAAAACGTGTGCACTTCCGCGACACTGAAGCTTCACGTTTAGACATAAACAAGCTCTGGCGGGTGGGACGAACGCTTAAATCGCTGCGACACTTAGACGATGCGTTATTATTCATGTCTCCCTTTTGATTTCTCACCATGAGAAACAAAAATAACTATCCTAATAGCTACGATTTAGAATCCGGGACCATGCTTGTTTCTTCGGAAAAAAAGGAAAATAGGACTAAATATAATTTCGCGACGAAATTTGCCGTGATTTCAATTGAAATCGTTCGTAAAATCATTGTAAATTTTTTAGAGGATCTGTGCGCCGACTTTTAAAAAACATTGATTCAAATTGAAGCATTAACCGTGATTTGCAACGTTGCAATCGAGGTAAATAAGCTCCTTTTTGCGTGGAACTTTCGATATTTGACTTCGTTTACAGCAAGCGTGTCATACAACTATTTGACCACGGCTGTAAGCATGTTCCAGCTTCGCCGGATTGAAGGCGCGTCAAACTGCGAAGATGTCTTGACCGCTCTGCCAACTCTGGCGGGTGGGACGAACGCTTAAATCGCTGCGACACTTAGACGATGCGTCATTATTTATGACTCCCTTCTAATTTTCACCGTAAAAAACAAGAATAACTTTCCTAATAGCTACGATTTAGAGTCAGGGACCGTGGTTTTTTTTCGGTAGTAAAAAAACCACTTTCTTTACTTCGCTTGTTTTTTCCGTAAAAAGAAAAAGGAAAATAGGATTAAATATAATATCGCTACTAAATTTTCCTTGATTTCAATTAAAATCGTTCGTAAAAGTATTGTAAATTTTTCATAGAATCTGACGACGAACGCTTAAATCGCTGCGACACTTTTTGAAAATTTCGAGATTACAGTCGGACCCTATGTAGTTGAAGGCGCTGAATCGATTGCGCATGGTCCCGAGGCTCGGCGAGGCCTTCTGAGCCGAGAAACCGTCCAAACCGAGTGTTTGCGAAAGTGCATTTTCCGCCGGTAGCGCGGTCCATCAGACTCGTAGAGCTTTTCCGACCGGAAAATCGGACTCAGTGGGCCATTTCCAAGCGGACCAGCTTGGTTTCGGCTCGATCGGAGAACTCTCGATTTTGTTCCTAAAAATTTAGTCCATAGGTCTATTCTTCTCGATTTTGGACGGGGAAAAAAATTTTGATAGGTATTACAGTCGACTCCTACGTAGTCGAAGGCGCTGAATCGATTACGCGTGGTCTCGAGGCTCGGCGAGGCTTCTTGAAACGAATTAGGTAAAAAAGTAAAAAAAAACGAGTGTTTTTGACCTACATTAATCCGGAATTTTTTTCCCCACCCGAAATCGAGACGTAAGCCGTGAGCGACGAATCTTTGCAACATGGCGAAACACCCCCCCCCCCCTTCCCGGGCTGTTACCCCTTCAAATCACTCCGGATAAAGATACTGTGAGGGGGTCGGAAAGGTTGTGTGGCTCGGGGAAGGAGGAGATATCTGCCGTGCTACAGAAAAACGCCGTATGAGCCTTCAGACGTTGCCAAGTTTCCTTCAATAAAAACCGAAATTACCGGGAAACTTGTGAAAATTATTTTCTCAAATTTTCAGACAATTTCGTACATAATTAAATCTAAAATATCTGAAAATTTCAAGGAAAAATATTCATGGATTTTGTCAAAAATACAGGTTTTATCAAGGGAAATTTGGCAACTCCCGAATGTTTATACGGCGTTTTTTTCTCAGCAAGGCAGATATGGCAAGCGGGGCGCGGGAACGGATCGGGAATATGGAGAACAATGAGGAGTAAACGGGCGGGTAATGCTATTTATTACCATACATAAGCGAATGGAACCGAGGAGCGAGTCGTTTGAAACGGTGAAACGCATTCAATCGAACGGAAGACGCGAGGCGGAAAAACCCGCTGGAAAGAACCGCCGCGACGCGACGCCGCGAGCCAAAACCGCCCAACTCCAAACTGGTCGTGTAAGCAGATCTGCGGTTTTTGTTGAAGGGGAGGGGAGGGGGCCGACGAAAACAGCGATTCCGATGGTCCCGCGGCCTCGCCCGCGTTTTTGACAATACGGTTCATTTGAAGGCGTCGCGCCGGGTCGGGTCGGGCCGCGAATTCGAGTCTGCGGCTGAAAAAAACCAACTCGATCTCGAGCCGAGCGGGGGGTCGCTAGGCCGCACTACGGGAAAACGCCGTATGAGCCTTCAGATGTTGTCCAATTTCTTCAGATGAATCACGAATTTTCGGAAAAATGTCTTCCAATTTGTCATAGAATTTTATTCGTAATTTGATTTACTTAAAGTGACCCAAGTAGCATTGTCATCTACTTTCTAGATGGCGCTCATCAAGAAAATGTCTACTTTCTGGATAGAACAATTTTCTTGAAAGAAAATAGGTATAAAGTAGACCTAGATAATAGACACAAGAAAATAGAAAGAAAACACATTTTTTCCTTGCATTTGCTTGAAAGAAAACATTAAGAAATTGGCTAGAAAATAATTCTACTTTCAATAAATTTTCTATTTTTTTTTTTCCCAAATGGAAAGTTGACAGAAAGTAGACCTATGAAATAGATCTATTTTCTTTGGTCAGACTTTTGACTCGCAATGTTTTTTCTTTCTATTTTCTAGATAACTCTCATTTTCTTGGTATTTTCTAGAAGTATTCTTAATATTTTTTTTCTAGAAAAAAATTCTATTTTGCTACTTGGGGACAGAGAATTCAAATTTGTCGGAGGATTTTATTCGTAATTTGATCTACTTATTCCTAGGATTCCCACAACTATATTTTTTAAAAGTCGGCGCACAGATTCTCTAAAAAATTTACAATAATTTTACGAACGATTTTATTGAAATCACGGGAAATTTCGTAGCGATAAAATATTTAATCCTTTTTTCCTTTTTCTTTTTACGGAAAAAACAAGCGAAATAAGGAAAGTGGTTTAAAACTTAAAAAAAGTCGAAAAACTTACTAAGTCCTAATATCCGTGTTCAATGACGTTTAGCATGATTTTTTATTAGGGGAAAAAGTGACTTAATTCAAACAGAAATAAGCTCAAATTTACCGCTGGGTAGATTTCCTGTTGGATCAGTGAAGAAAGTAATGCTTGTTTAAAGAAGAAAAGATGCTCATATAAAAAGAAAAGTCACTTGCATAGAGCAGAAACCCGCTTTGATTCAGCGATTTTGTTCTTGATTCAAAATAAATTCTTCTTGACGGTATACTCAAGAATGTTTCTGCCTAAATCGAGTCACTTTTTAAAATTCTAAACCTTATTAAATAGGGATGCTAGGAGTAGGTGAGTTTTTGGACTACCGCTCTCTTTTTGTGCCGTAGGACACGACGTCTCGTCTATCTTGATTTATTAGCGAGGAAAGCTCCGTACTCATAAAGGTTACTGGCATTCTTAATATGATGCAGTGCCTTCCATTTCGTTTGATAATGTGCAACACCTCTGTTGTGAAATAGTTGCTTGAGGCGTCGTGGCAGTGGCACGCTGCGGCACGGCGCGGCGGGCAGCCGGCCAGCGCCTACAAACCTAAGGGGATACTTCAAGCATTGCGCAATGCGTGAAGTATCCCCTTAGGTTTGTAGGCGCCAATGCGCGTTTCGCGCTGGCAGCACACCGCACCGCTCCGTTCTGTGTTAAGCTCTAATATTTAAACTCGCGAAGTCAGTGTTTTTCAACTCATGATTTTGAAATGTTTGCACACTCTGCATGGATTGTCCTCATTTAAATTGATTTTAAAAAAAAATATGTACTTCAGGAAAATATAATGTGTGTTTTTTGTAAATAAAAGTGTAATAAAGTGTGTGTTTTTTTGTATATTAAAGTGGTTCCGTGTGAAATGTAATGATTTCCAAGGCAATTTAATTGTATCTTTTATATTTTGTGCTTTCACTGTGCATAGCGTGATGTACGCGCAACCAAACGCTCAAAATTGGACGTATTTGCCTCTAAAAAATCGATGTACAAATAGGTTAAAATCATAGATGGCGTGCTTCTAAGTATTTTTTCCTGTTTTATTTATCTTTTTATTGTTTCTTTCAACACAACCACGGCTCATTGAGATGGAAAGGAAATCCTATCAAAGGAAAATCATGGAAGTTTTCGAAGTTGAGTACTGAAGTTGAGTCGTTTTCCATTTAAAAAAGAAAGTATGACAAGAGGTCTGCAGCATCGCGAACCGAGATAGATTCGTGGTTTGAACGTTTCAAAGTCGATATCGTGTAGGCTCATGAAGACGAAAATGTATCCGTCCGATACCAGTGCCGTGTTAAAAACGAACGCCGTGTGAGCATTTGAATGTTGCCAAATTTCCTCCTTGAAAAAAATCTATTTTTGAAGGAAGTTATGAATATTTGGATTGCATATTACAACAAAAAGGAACCAAGAGCATTCCAATGTCGCTGAGATTGTGCAACGTTCGTACTTTGCAAATATAAACTGATCATCTAAACAATATCTATCTTTACTCCCATAAAACTGTGAATTCAAAACGAAAATTATCTTTGTTTTAATTTTTTGCATGATTTCATTAATTTTTGGCGGAGAATGTGAGTTGTACAATCCTGGCAATTTTGGAATGCTCTTCGTTCCTTTTCGCAGAATGCAATGCACTTCTTCTTGGAATTCTCTGTCACCTTAAGTAGATCAAATTACGAATAAAATCCTCCGACAAATTTGAATTCTCTGTCCCCAAGTAGCAAAATAGAATTTTTTTCTAGAAAAAAAATATTAAGAATACTTCTAGAAAATACCAAGAAAATGAGAGTTATCTAGAAAATAGAAAGAAAAAACATTGCGAGTCAAAAGTCTGACCAAAGAAAATAGATCTATTTCATAGGTCTACTTTCTGTCAACTTTCCATTTGGGAAAAAAAAAATAGAAAATTTATTGAAAGTAGAATTATTTTCTAGCCAATTTCTTAATGTTTTCTTTCAAGCAAATGCAAGGAAAAAATGTGTTTTCTTTCTATTTTCTTGTGTCTATTATCTAGGTCTACTTTATACCTATTTTCTTTCAAGAAAATTGTTCTATCCAGAAAGTAGACATTTTCTTGATGAGCGCCATCTAGAAAGTAGATGACAATGCTACTTGGGTCACTTTAAGTAGATCAAATTACGAATAAAATTCTATGACAAATTGGAAGACATTTTTCCGAAAATTCGTGATTCATCTGAAGAAATTGGACAACATCTGAAGGCTCATACGGCGTTTTCCCGTAGTGCGGCCTAGCGACCCCCCGCTCGGCTCGAGATCGAGTTGGTTTTTTTCAGCCGCAGACTCGAATTCGCGGCCCGACCCGACCCGGCGCGACGCCTTCAAATGAACCGTATTGTCAAAAACGCGGGCGAGGCCGCGGGACCATCGGAATCGCTGTTTTCGTCGGCCCCCTCCCCTCCCCTTCAACAAAAACCGCAGATCTGCTTACACGACCAGTTTGGAGTTGGGCGGTTTTGGCTCGCGGCGTCGCGTCGCGGCGGTTCTTTCCAGCGGGTTTTTCCGCCTCGCGTCTTCCGTTCGATTGAATGCGTTTCACCGTTTCAAACGACTCGCTCCTCGGTTCCATTCGCTTATGTATGGTAATAAATAGCATTACCCGCCCGTTTACTCCTCATTGTTCTCCATATTCCCGATCCGTTCCCGCGCCCCGCTTGCCATATCTGCCTTGCTGAGAAAAAACGCCGTATAAACATTCGGGAGTTGCCAAATTTCCCTTGATAAAACCTGTATTTTTGACAAAATCCATGAATATTTTTCCTTGAAATTTTCAGATATTTTAGATTTAATTATGTACGAAATTGTCTGAAAATTTGAGAAAATAATTTTCACAAGTTTCCCGGTAATTTCGGTTTTTATTGAAGGAAACTTGGCAACGTCTGAAGGCTCATACGGCGTTTTTCTGTAGCACGGCAGATATCTCCTCCTTCCCCGAGCCACACAACCTTTCCGACCCCCTCACAGTATCTTTATCCGGAGTGATTTGAAGGGGTAACAGCCCGGGAAGGGGGGGGGGGTGTTTCGCCATGTTGCAAAGATTCGTCGCTCACGGCTTACGTCTCGATTTCGGGTGGGGAAAAAAATTCCGGATTAATGTAGGTCAAAAACACTCGTTTTTTTTTTACTTTTTTACCTAATTCGTTTCAAGAAGCCTCGCCGAGCCTCGAGACCACGCGTAATCGATTCAGCGCCTTCGACTACGTAGGAGTCGACTGTAATACCTATCAAAATTTTTTTCCCCGTCCAAAATCGAGAAGAATAGACCTATGGACTAAATTTTTAGGAACAAAATCGAGAGTTCTCCGATCGAGCCGAAACCAAGCTGGTCCGCTTGGAAATGGCCCACTGAGTCCGATTTTCCGGTCGGAAAAGCTCTACGAGTCTGATGGACCGCGCTACCGGCGGAAAATGCACTTTCGCAAACACTCGGTTTGGACGGTTTCTCGGCTCAGAAGGCCTCGCCGAGCCTCGGGACCATGCGCAATCGATTCAGCGCCTTCAACTACATAGGGTCCGACTGTAATCTCGAAATTTTTCTCCTCGTTCGAAATCGAGAAAAATTGACATGGGTTCCATGGACTAAATTTTTATAGGGTCAAATTCGAAAGTTCGCCGATCGAGCCGAAACCAAGCTAGTTCTCTTGGAAATGACCCGCTGAGTCCAATTTTCTGGTCGGGAAAGCTCCACGAGTCCGCTGGACCGGGCTCTTCAACTCGAACCACGTACGATTCGACTCCAATCTCGAAATATTTTTTCCCGTCCAAAATAGAGAAAAATCGACAGGGATTACATGGACTAAATTTTAGGGCCAAAATCGAAAGTTCTCCGATTGAGCTTCGCGTTCCATTTAAAATGCTCCATACATCAGGCTTACCCGTTCGAATTTTTAATTGAATGTGTTTGCATATTACGTTTTAAGGATATGAGAAATACTCCTTCAAATTTTTAATTGGATTTCTGTTATTTCTGTGTTGTATTTAAAATGTAGATTTAAAACGGAATTCTAACCCGAAGGAATATGCCGAGGTACATAGAAAAAGAAACGTAGATACTCCATATCCAAATTACATATCCGTATCAGGGAATAATATTATTGAGAATGTAAAGATAATATCAATACCAGTCCATTAGTTCTCTATTTTTGTGAAGGAAACGCCAGAGGGAGTGATCATCATCTTAAAATGCGAGGAAATATCAAATTTTGCATAGTTTGGAAGATTGTTTGTTGAAATAAGAACAACTCAACAATGGAGATGTTGCATGTGTGAGGAATTTGCGATTTGACTGTTGATTCTTACGTTAAAGTTCAAAAGAAACACGATGGTGCCACTGGTTTTCTCTGAAATCATCATATCCCCTTCATTTTGGCCTCAACCTGAGGGCTTTTTTTGAGCTTGGAAGTTGATTTCAGAGAAAACCAGTGGCACCGTCGTGTTTCTCGAGAAATTTTACATGAGAATAAACAGTCAAATCCCACATTCCTCACACATGCACCATCTCCATTGTTGTCCTCTCATGAAGGAACTTTGGTACGGTTCCGTAAATTCTAGCTGGAGCGCAATTCAGCTATGCATTCACGACTGCAAAATGTCGAAGGAAATCGACAAGCCCAGCGTTCATGGAGGCTATTTCCATTTTAATCTTCCGTCACATTCTTACGGCGCAATGATACAACTATTTGAACTCTCCGGAATGCGTGAGGTATCACGCCGCATTTGAAGGCGTCTTCAAAACAGCCATGTTCCGATACCCGGATTATCGTTTTGCATAGTTCATATTATTTTGTTTTCATTTCTAACCACTTGTTTCTTCTTAATCCTTGTATAAAAACCACCCATTTGCTAAATACAATGGACCACTAGACAAGGTACGAATTTAAACAATCTGATACATGTTTCTTAGCAAGAATTTCACGAAAAACACGATTCGCCCAACGATAATTACTGAAACCAACTCCTAACGAAGATATTAATGTTTTCATTTCACATTGGTTACGAGGAATTTGAACTGCCCGCTCACAAGAAACTCAAAGCTCTACGTGAGTCAAATCGCACACTACAACGGTCTCAGCAAGCCTCTCAATCGAGCAATATACATTTCCCACCATGTTGTTCAAACTATAAGCAATTTGCTGGAGCTGAGCCAAAGTGTCAAGATTGAGGTTGCCAGATTTTTATATCGCAGAGACTGTCATGAGTTATCATGACAGTTTAGCGCTCGATGTGAATCACGTAGAGCATTGCGTTTTCATGAGCGGATGGTTTGAATTCACGCATCAAGAATCATTAAATGGACGTATTTCTACCAAACAGACCTATGTGGAGGCGAGAAATGTGGGGTGTGCTCGTTAGTTCTCTGGCCGTAAGAGTGAATGGGAATAATAAAGCGCCAGTGACGTCAGCGGCAATGATAGTGCGCACTCGAACGAGAGGGAGCTCGTCGTCGGGGCGCTGTAACTCATGAGCCCTGTCCACAATGCTCTCTTGCCATGCCCGCGGCTCATGCATCTCGCATTCAGTTGGCACATAGGTCTCTTTGATAGAATGTAAAATCCCGCTTTTCCAATTCTTCAAAAGGAATCACGCCCACTTTTACATTGCTTCTTATGCAGCTTCGACGAGCACACCCCATATTTCTCACCTCCACATAGGTCTATTTGGTAGAAATACGTCCAAATAGCTTCGTAAGGAGTTGGGTTTAGTAATTTTCATTGTGCGCATCGTGTTCTACGCGGAATTTTGGTTAAGAAACATGTATCAGAATGCTGAAATTCATACCTTGTCTAGTGGTCCATTCTTGCTGGAGCGCACTTAAGCTATGCAATCACAACTGCAAAAATGTCCCGGGAAATCGAAAAGGCCAGCGTGCATGAATGCTATTTCAATTGTAATCTTCTTTCACATTCTTACGGCGCAATGATACAACTATTTGAACGCTCTGGAATGCGTGAGGTATCACGCCGCATTTGAAGGCGTTTTCAAAACAGCCAAGTTCCGATACCCGGATTAGCGTTTTGCATAGTTCATATTATTTTGTTCTCATTTCTAACCACTCGTTTATTCTTAATCCTCGTATAATAACCACCCATTTGCTAAATACAATTCTAGCTAGAGCGCACTTAAGCTTTGCAATCACAACTGCAAAAATATCACAGGAAATCGAATAGGCCAGCGTGCATGGAGACTATTTCAATTGTAATCTTCCGTCACATTCTTACGGCGCAATGATACAACTATTTGAACTCTCCGGAATGCGTGAGGTATCACGCCGCATTTGAAGGCGTTGTCAAAACAGCCAAGTTCCGATATCCGGATTGTCGTTTTGCATAGTTCATATTATTTTGTTTTCATTTGTAACCACTTGTTTATTCTTAATCCTCGTATAAAAACCACCCATTTGCTAAATACAATTCTAGCTGGAGCGCACTTAAGCTATGCATTGATGACTGCAATAATGTGAACGGAACCGTACCCAGGGGCGAAAAGATGAAATACGCCTGACTTAGCCTCACAAAACTTGCCCTCTTAGCTCCAAAAATTGATCAATTATGTTGAAACTCGGGACATCGGTACATTAGGATGCGAGGAATCCGTTTCTGCCATTTCCGGAAAAAGGGCACATACGCGTATGTGCCCGTTTTCCGGAATGCTCCTCAAATATTCTTGTGACAGAACTTCTGCCTTTTGGAACTAAAAACTTACTTGCTTCAGGTATTCTTTCTCGTGCTTTTGTTTTTAATTTGGACTAATTTTGAACTTGACCTTTGACCTGTTTCAGGTGAACACCCAGCTGCGATGCAGCACGAGAACAGCAACGGGGCTGCCGTGACGCGGTTTCTTCCGCTCCTGCTCATAGCTTCATGCCACACGATGCAGCTCATTAGTGATATCTTCGATTTAGTTTTCAAATTGACGCACTTATTCAGGTGACTGACGCATCCACCGCCTACCGACGCCACCACCCTTCACTGATTCTCCCCCTTGTCCTCATTCCTTTAGGCTCGTATGCATAGTCATACGGACTGCATTTTGCAATTCGGAACTATAAATTCTGGCTCTTCTGGAAAAACACTTAGGTGCATAGGGAAACTAATGGCACATACGTTGTTTTTGAACCGGACTAGAATTTATAGTTCCAAATTGCAAAATGTAGTCCATTTATTAGACAGCCAGTGACGAGGCGTGAAAAATCGATTATCGAAATTACCCCATTTGAAACTATGGTAAAGAATCGATTATTATGGTGTTCGTTGCGAGCGCCGTGTTAATCGATCCTTTTCCATAGGTGTTAATGGCAGTTCAATCGATATATCGCAAAGCACGCCACGCCACTCTACCGTGCTAAGAAAGAACGCCGGAGCCTTCAAGCGTTGCAAAATCTCCATCGAGAAATCTCGAATTTTCGGGAATATTTGCGAGCGTTTTTCTTCCGATTTTTTTAAGAATTTTGCTCGAGATTTGATTTAAAGTTTTCAAAAATTTCAAGGAAAAGTATGCATGACAGTCTTCAGAAATAAATGTTTTTTAAGAGGCAGTTTGGCAACATTTAAATGCTTATACGGCGTTTTTCCTCAGCACGGCAACACTGTAAACAGCTCCTTTCCTTAGGAGGTCCCTTGCGGTTTACATTGTGATTAAGAGAGGATTAAGGCGACTCCCTCAAAATAGCTTCATAAAAAGGACGATTTTTGCCAACCTCAAGTAAAATTTAGCAGTACTTACAACTTTGGAGAAGGGTCCTTGAGAAAGAGAACAATGAGTTGCCACCGCAAAAAGGACAAAATACAGGCGGAAAAATTCTATGATTTTGGCATAAATTTGAGGGTAGGTGCAGATCTACCTTAAAATTTACAAAACTTGCAATGTATTTTCCTCCGTATTCTGTACATTTTGTAATGGTACCTATATCATTGTACTCTCTCTCAGAGACCCGTTTTCAAAGTTATATCGCTAAAATTACCTACATTTTCCCTTACTCACAATGTAAACCATATGTGCGGGCTCCTAAGGAAAAGAACTTTTTAATAAACGGCTATGAATACGATCCTCACTCTTCCAATTTCCTAGGAATGAATGATATTATTTTAATATTTTACACTCTTCGCCTTTTGCGAGTATGGTGGCTGTCGTCGGTTGGTAGGTGAGTAGGCAGATTTTGAAAGTTACATATCGTGAGGTTGAAAGAATGTCTTTTGGTTGAGACGAAGGTGAAACTGTCAAAACCAAATTTAGGATCTGTGAAATTTCGCCGAGTCCGTTGGATTTGATACGGGCAAAGTTTAAAGAGTAGGAAGGGGAGACTGGATTGTCCTATACATTTGGGAAAAAATTGTCGGGAAAGTAGGTATTTTTCTGCAATTTTGCACAATACCTACTTGTATTTTTAAAATTTCCATGGAAAGGCAATAAGAACCTGGACCTGGAGGACCATTCAGGTCAAAATTATCTATAAATCCACCATTTCAAGAAGATTCCTCAAGTCCTCACAAAGAAAACATAATAAAATTACAATTCCTTCTGATGAAATTAAGGTATTTTTTTTATGAAATGTGTTAATATTTGGTTTCAAAATTGCCCAAAACAGTACCTAAAGTTACTTCAAAAATAACAATAACAAATATAAAAAAATTTAAAGAGAAATATTTGAAACTTTCTCGAACTTTGGTAAAAATGTTTTAAACAAGATGAAGTTTACAAAATCTGAACATGCCTACCCTCTTTCTTTAGCAAGAAGATCTGGAATGGAATTTTCTTGAACTGTGAGGATTTTGTTTGTCCTTTCATTTCTCTTTCAGAGCGAGTAGTAAAGTTAACAAGTGTTTATTTCACTCTCTAAAAAGTTAGCTTTTCCAATATGTAAGTTTTAGCACTTACACATGCAATCAAACAGTTTTTCTTTTGTTTGATTTGCACTGGTTGGAACTTGCAATTTTTTTAGGTCTTAAGGTATTAACTTCCTCCTACTCAGCACCAAAGTACCTACCCACCTGCCTAAATTTGAGAACTCTTCTTAAAAATGTAAATTTGTACAAAAGATAGATATACCACATCAACTTCTTTTGTTTCTGAATTTTTCTTTGGCTTCCCAAAGTAAAAACATGTTCAGGCAAGTATTTTTACTTTTGTGTAAATAGTATGTATTATATTTGCAACCTTTTGACATTGTTATCTGTTAAATTTTTGTTTTTATTGTCACTTTTAAATGTACAAATATCAACTAAAAATTGAAAAAATAGAGCAACATCACCTCATTTAGTTTCAATATGTTGAGAGGAATTAATAAAACTAAAAAACAATCGTTTTTGCCTTTTCATTATTTTCTCTCCTAGAAAGAAAGAGAAAAAAATACCCACAACTAGGAAGTAAAATTTGGAAAAAATTGAGTAACGCATCTGAATAACAATGAACAATTGAAAAAAGATACATACATTTATCTCCTTTACTTGAGCCAAATGCATTCTCTCTTTTAAAAAGACTGTTAGTTAAATTTTCCTCATCAGGTATGTAATATTTAGAACAAAGATTTTGGTATATTTTATATACTAATTCAATTATCTTAATTCGGAGGTCAGCACAGTGGGTCACCGACACAAATTGTTTTGATTTTCATAGTCTATGAACTAAAGGAATGAATGAAATTTTTCGAATTTTTGTTGTTGGGAACGTTTAGAAAAAGCTCTTTAAAAGGTGGTATCTTTGGTAAGAAAGAATTCAAATGGATGCACTTGGCAGGAAATTGACATCACAAAATGCGAATGTTGCAGAGTTGACGCAGTGCAGGAAGAGTTCAAGATTTTTACAATGGTTTCATACTTAACAAGTTGATAAAAATTGAAACTATTGAGTAAGCTGAGCTTCTAAATAACCCTCATCGTTTAATTAGGCCAAATTTTACAGGACATACAAAAAATGGGAATCTACTAAAACACACACATTAAAATTAAAAATGGCATCAGGGTTGCCACAGTCATGGAATACCAGGAAATGTCAGGAAATTTTAAAAAGTCAGGGAAAACTAGGAACAGACAGAGAAAATGTTGAAAGTATTGGGTAAACATTTTCAAATCACTTTTATGTGCTTTCTAGAATGGGTTTAACGTTTCAAATGACAAATTTTGCATAGAGACTTTTTAAATTTATGTCTTTTTAACCATGTGGCACAACCTCAAGATGTCAGGGAACTTTATCAAATATATCATATCAGGGGACTTCCATTTTCTGAATTCTGTGGCAACTCAGCAACATTTATATTATGTACATAGGCTCTAAGCAGCACATTTTCTCACTTTCAAATCCTCTTTTCTTCAACATCACATGTTAGAAGAGTATGAGAAAATACCTTTGAGCTCAGTTAATTAAAAAATTCTCTGACAAGCAATTGAATTTCCTCACATTAATTGGACTGAGTTTCGCTGCAGCTCACCAAGTCAAAATTTTGAAAAATGAATAACTTGGAAATAGTGTATAGTTCGGCCGGCCAAGAGCTTTTTTTTTTTTATTAAAAATTGGAAGTCTAGATAAGACATTCTGAACGTGAACATAGACATTCAACTTTCTTCTTAGACTTCGGTTCAAACTTGATGGGACTTGGTGCGTTGCTGCTAAATTCTGTCCGATTCTCGATCATTAGATCAAGAGACTTGTGTTTTCCTTGGTTGAGCTAATAATTTTAATTTTAACTTAATGAATTTGTCAAGAGCGTAAAATGTGTGTTGACTACCTAAGATTTCACAAAAAGGACAAGATTAAAATTTCCAATTCTTACTTTCTCATTAAAATGTTTGTTTTACAAAGTAACATACTTAAAAACAAAATAACAATTTTAAAAATATCAGTATTGTTTCATGCTTAACACAAAGAATCCATTCAATGATTGTACATACCTGCCTCATAAAAGTATTTATTTAATGCCTATAACTATAAGGTAAACAGATTGCGTTTTGACTCACGAGTTGTTCAGACAAAGTGTTGGTGATTTTATCAACGTCCACTTCAAATTCAGTCCATTTGACTGAATTGGAAACGGTTGACTAGACCGATTGATTTAATTGGTCTAGTTAGATCTCGGTCTGATTTTCATGGCATCTCGGAGCTTGGAAGCCAAAAATCAGGGGTTCCATTAGACCCAAAATGCATCTACAGTTGCCTTTCTGACTGGTCGTGACTAGTGTTGCACCAAACAGCTAAATTATTTTCAGAGAAAATTTGTGCTTGGATGAGTTGTAATGAGACATCAGTTTTAGACTGAATTTGAATGCACTCTGGCGTAATCGCCAACACTCTGTCTATGAGGGAAACTTCAGAATATAAATTACAATAACTGGGTTACGCCTGAGACTTAGGGTTCAAAACCCAAAATAAGCCTAGCTAATCTCAAATACATATTAAAAGAGATGGAACCATAGAGAAAAAACAGGAATTGATGGCCAGTTAGAATTTAGCAGGCATTTTACGCGTAATTCAATGTCAGGAAGGTGCAATAATCTATCTTCATAATCTAGGGGATTTTCACGGACAGTTTAAAAGCATTTAGTAGTTTAGTCCTCTATTACAAAAATAAACATGAGAAAAAAGTAGGCAACGAGAAATGCTGGTAGGCTACTTTGGGTTGAACCTGTTCAACTAAGGATCTTCAATGCAAAGTTTTACATAACAGACAGGTAGGTAACTGGTAACTCAGTCCAAATTTATATGACACATTGCAGCTGCATTCAACCTCCACAGGGAACAAGCCATATTGAGGGCTTGGGAACAGTACCACCTACCTGAAAATTTTGGCGAAAATAAATTAGCGACCATGCCGCATTCTGAAGTATGAAATATGTCGGCTGATGTTTTTTCAATTTTGCATGGGGACGCTGTAATGCGTACACCAATTGCAGACAAGACCTCAAAATTACAAAAATGACGAAGCTTGTTCTTGGTCCGGTAAAATTGTTATTTTGCAGATGGGTTGTGTTGTTCCTTACCCAAGTAGCCACGGTTGCAACTTGTTGCAACAACATCATAGAAAAGTTGCAACTTTCTGACGTAACTTTTGTTGCAACTTTGTTGGAAGAAGATGGCAGGAAAGTTGAAACAAAGTCTCAATATTTTTGCAACTTTTTCCTCGAACTTTTTGGGAGGAATTTTAAACAAGTAAAGTGAACAACAAACAATGAGTAACAAGAAGAATGTTAATAGTAATTGCACCCAATGTTCTGAGAATATTCCGACAATGTTCCTACATTTTGAGCAGCTTTTAATAATCAGAGAATATTCTGAGAATATTCTGTATCAGCAGCTAAACTCAGAATATTCTCAGAATGTTCATCATCTTCCACTACGCATGTGTAGGAGAATCTTCCAGCTACATTTGCATCATGCAAGGTAACAACGGATGACATATGCTCAACGCACGACATGCGAACATGCTCAATAAAATAGAAAATGAACAAAAACCACTCACCAACTTGCTCGAACCAGTAATCCACTGGGTCAGGAAAATCCAATTGACAACAATTAATCCAAATTTCCAATTAGAACTGGTATAAGTACAGAGAAACACTTGAAAACACTATGGGTGCATTGTAAAAAAATCTTGAGCACTCTTTAGCGTAAGTGAAAAATTAGCACCATGATTTAATAGCTGATCAATACAGAACAGCACTCTCAGAAAAGCACTGACACAACACCATTTTTCAGTTTATTTTTACTTCTAGGAGAAAAATGCATTTTTCAAAAGATCCGACATCATCGGCCATCGCTCGACAGCAATGAATGAGATAAAAATAAAGCTTAAATAATTTCACAATTTACTCCGATCATTGATGATATTAAGGTAGCCATTGATTCTCTACCCGACGTCCTTATCACACATAACAAGGAAGGTCAAGAGCACAGAGCAAATGGCACTAAGCAGCGCAATGTACATGTGATATCGCAAGTTCCGGAAGTGTCGATCTGCAAAAATACAAAGCGAGAAACAGATCATCATATTGATCCACCTACAATTAATGACCGTCAATAGAGACAGACATTCAAATACGTTATAATAAATAAGCCACCATTTGTTAACAGAACAGAGTTTTCGTGAGAGTAAGACCCTTCTGTCTGGAGGGACGAGGAACTTCCTTGGACCTTTCCTTCCGAGAAACACTTAAAAATGGACCACTTTACTACTTACAGGTCTGAGCTGCTGAATGAATTACATTACACCAGTCAATAAAATTTTAAACTCACGCCCTCACCGTCGAATGTTGACGGATGACCTGATCTATCGCTGAATATACATAGGATGAGAAGTTGGCACATCTGAAAAGCAGAGCGGTTCATTCTTGTTTCAGCTTTGGTAGTATTTTAAAATTTAACAACTATCTGTTGCCTTAAAAGGGATGAAATAAGTGCAACACCAGCGCACCACTGCAAATGTGCGATTTGTCAAATTTCTAGGGATGAGGTGTTTCAAGTTTTTGCTAATAAATTAGCCAGCCAATTCAAGAGAATGACAGAGGATACGCAGTGAGGATGCCTTTCTATATGTCAGTATATTGAACGGACGGGTGAAAGAGCTGTTGTCTCTCAGTAGGTAACAGTCGGCAAACTATTTGGGGAAGAAGAGAGTTCTCAATTTTTAATTTGAATACTTGGAATCGATAGATGCCATTAGACTGAATTAAAGTACACAAGGGTGTGATGATGAAAAATTACTTACTGATTGTGCCAATTTTTGAGTAAAAGGACTTAAAGGAAAAAGGTAGAACCAGTAGAACTCTTTTGAACAGATGTGGGAGATAAACATTTTTTTTTTTTTTTTTTTTTTGTTGGTTAGGAATTGGAATCTACCCGAAAGTTTTTACCAATTTTGTTCGCTAGAGGTCGCGTTTGGTGGGAGCTCCTCCATTGAGGTTACCCAAAACAAAAACACAGTTTAGAAAGTTCACTGGTCACTGACAATAAAGTTTTACCGAGTAATTTGAATGTTTGTTCACTTATTCCACTTCAGTACTACTACTGTCCATACCGATGTCGAGAACGTGGGTGCGTGCCAATCGTCTAGGCATTTGACTATTATCGAGAAGTCCGACAGCGAGGTGATTTGGGTGCACATGAAGTTTGTTTACATATTTTCGATGCATGACTTTAATAACTTCAGCTACATAAGGCATATTAGCATCACGATGTATTGAGTCATTACGAACATACCAGGGCATCCCTGAGATTCGTCGGAGGATTTTGTTCTGCAGTGTCTGAATTTTTTTAACGTTTGTTCGAGAGGCGGTTCCCCATAGTTGACAGCCATACGTCCAGACTGGTTTAATGATAGATTTGTAAATTTGCAATTTGTTTGCTGTGGAGAGTTTGGAGCGCTTGTGAAGTGGCCAGTTGAATTTCCGGAGTACGTGGTTTAAGTGCTCTCTCTTCTTTTCAATGTGTTCTCTCCAGTTGAGTCTGCGGTCCAGGTGTACTCCCAGGTATTTGACTGATTCAGCTTGTGGAATGCCTTCGTTATCCAAGAATACTGGGGGGCAGTCTCCAGGTCTGAGAGTAAATGTGACTTGTACACTTTTCAGGGCATTTAATGTTATTTTCCATTGGCAGCACCAGATTGCTATCCTATCTAATGCTTTCTGTAAGTCTTCTGAGGCTAGGAAAGGGTCGTAATTGGAAGCTAGAATCCCGGTGTCATCTGCAAAGGTTCCATATAGCAGTGGGTCATGGGCTGATGAAATTAGATATTTCTGAATAAATCAAGATAAATCATCATAACACTTGCATAGTCATGGTAATAATTTAATATTTCTAGTGCTGTTATTGCCCTCCTTCCATAAATTAATATAAACATAACATAACCTAACACTTGTCAAGGTGTTCCTGGAATAGGAATAATCGTTCCTTGCCGATACTTCAAGGGACGTATATATTTATCAAAAGAATTATCAAAGAGCAGAATGCATCAGCAGAATAATTCCAAGCAGGGATTAAAGTACAAAAACTTGCGTTCTTAAATGCTTTTAGAGGCTGATTTTCATTTTCATACGAAACCCAGATGAAAAGTCAACAGGTGGAACGGTCCACCGCCCAACTATCCGGTGTCCAACTTGGAACACCAATTCATTTCAAAATTTCAAATCACCATGCCGCAAGCAACGGCAACGGCCGACCATGCCGTTACTTTGAAAATGAAAATGAAATAATTAATCCAATATTTGATCTTCTTAGTTCTTTTCGTGATTCGTATCATCGGCATCCACCTCACTGTACCTAACTTCATCAAACACAGGTAAATACTCTCCCTTCTCCTTCCACCTTTAAACTCGGGACGACGGACACACAAATGAGCCTGTCACCGATTGTCAAGCAACTGATAAAGTAACTTGAGTTTAATTGGCTTTGCCGATTTACGATTCAGTTGATTTAGGTATTCTAACTAGCAAAGTAATTGTGATTTCTATTTTCTTTGTTTGTGTATGCATTTACTACCATGTGCTATTCCTAACAGCAGTTGCGGGCTCTATCTCAAGTCGAAAAGTTTTGTTGCACCCACTTCATCTCCTGTAGGACATCTGGCAGTTATCTAATTTTAATAATATCTAGTACCGATAGAGTTGAAACAAGTATGAACCCCTCAACATTTCAGATGTGTCAACTTCTCATCCTATGCATATTCAGCGATAGATCAGGTCATCCGTCAACATTCGACGGTGAGGGCGTGAGTTTAAAATTTTATTGACTGGTGTAATGTAATTCATTCAGCAGCTCAGACCTATAAGTTGTAAAGTGGTCCATTTTTAAGTGTTTCTCGGAAGGAAAGGTCCAAGGAAGGTCCTCGTCCCTCCAGACAGAAGGGTCTTACTCTCACGAAAACTCTGTTCTGTTAACAAATGGTGGCTTATTTATTATAACGTATTTGAATGTCTGTCTCTATTGACGGTCATTAATTGTAGGTGGATCAATATGATGATCTGTTTCTCGCTTTGTATTTTTGCAGATCGACACTTCTGGAACTTGCGATATCACATGTACATTGCGCTGCTTAGTGCCATTTGCTCTGTGCTCTTGACCTTCCTTGTTATGTGTGATAAGGACGTCGGGTAGAGAATCAATGGCTACCTTAATATCATCAATGATCGGAGTAAATTGTGAAATTATTTAAGCTTTATTTTTATCTCATTCATTGCTGTCGAGCGATGGCCGATGATGTCGGATCTTTTGAAAAATGCATTTTTCTCCTAGAAGTAAAAATAAACTGAAAAATGGTGTTGTGTCAGTGCTTTTCTGAGAGTGCTGTTCTGTATTGATCAGCTATTAAATCATGGTGCTAATTTTTCACTTACGCTAAAGAGTGCTCAAGATTTTTTTACAATGCACCCATAGTGTTTTCAAGTGTTTCTCTGTACTTATACCAGTTCTAATTGGAAATTTGGATTAATTGTTGTCAATTGGATTTTCCTGACCCAGTGGATTACTGATTCGAGCAAGTTGGTGAGTGGTTTTTGTTCATTTTCTATTTTATTGAGCATGTTTCCATGACATATGCACTCCACAAGTTGGGTAGTCGCCAAGACGACCCCTGTGATTAGGAGGGTACGTAGTTGGAACACCCACAGGTAGTTGCACGACTACATCTAGGTAGTCAAGCGACTACCCGAGATGTATTCATGCGACTACCCTAGTCGTAGTCGTGCGACTACATAGGTGTAGTCGTGCAACTACCTGAGGGCGTTCCATTTATGTACCCTCCTAGTCACAGGGGTAGTTGTCTTTTTTACCAGGACAAATATTCTCAATTCAAAATGTTCATCTTTGCCCGTAAAGTTTTGTCTTCTGTGAGTTTTTCTCTTATGTAAAAATACACAATGTTAAATAGTGATTGGAAAAAATTAAATTTTCAAAGTAGCTTTAAAGTTATCACATTGTGCAAGGATGAGTGTAAACTGCCATATATTTCCATTTCTGCGCCTCCCCCTGCTCCTCCCCCCGCTCCTCCCCCCGCTCCTCCCCCCGCTCCTCCCCCCGCCCCCCACCCCCGCTCCCCCCCCCCTCCCCCACCCCCTCCCCCACCCCCTCCCCACCCCCTCCCCCCGCCCCCCGTGGGTCACCTGGGGGATGCATCGGAAGTTGCAACTTTGTTACAACTTATCTGAAGAAGTATTCACTTTGTTGTTTGAAAGTTGGAACCTCTTGCAACTTAATGATAAGAAAGTTACAACTTAGTTGCAACTAAGTTGAAACAAAGTTGAAACTTAGTTGCAACTTTTTGGTTGGATTTGGCTACTTGGGTAGCCATGAGAGTGTGAAATTTTCACCTCAAGGTATCTGATTTTCTTTAAGCTTAGTCCCTAGGTAACCAAAATTTCACTTTTTCGATTGGACCCTTTAAGGAATCCTAGCATTCTTCACTTGAAAATAATGAAAATTGAGAAACAAAGAAAACTGGAAGTAAAGAGATAATCCCTGAGACACATTGCAAATCTAATGAAAATTCAGGAGATAAGAGGAGCTTTAAATCTTCTGATCATTTACTGATTGAAAGACTAAAATATTATAATGATCAATTTTTTTCTGAATAAAACTGATCTTAAAAGTTGAAAATAGCACTTGTCGTGACCATTAAAGAAAAGAGCCAGCGACACTTACAAAAGCGTAGGGAGGGGTGTTTTTCACAGGTCAATCTGACCAGAGTGGTGGACAAGAGGCTAAACACTTATGCAGATAATACTCAAATTACAAATTTCCTAACAGAGTTATGATACATATTTAAAAAAATCCCAGCTGATTAAATTTAAAGCTAGAGGTCGATAATTGAAATTATATCTCTGTAGCAGAGACGCCACAAGACCAAGCTGAAATGAGGCAGCATCACAGCTCTGGTTCGTACTATTTTTTTTATGTAGTTTGATTGGGTAGCACATACATTCGTCATGGAGCTTCCAATCTAAAACTATAAAGGAGAGGCCCCAATTTTGTACCCAATGTTTCAGCGACTTCCCGAAGGCGGATTTCCTTGAAACTTTGTACGCATGTGCGGTTCGTGCTGAAGGGGTGCAATTCGTCGTCCGATTTTCGAAATTTTGATTCTAAGGGTTGAAAACACGCTAAAATAGGGTGACTCGTGTGTTAGAGCGGTGTTTCGCGATCGATCGTCGTCGTCTGGTTGTCGTGGTTTCCCTTCTTTAATTGCGTCTCGATCAGCTGTTTTTTCTGTCTAATTTTGGAGATTCCGAACCGGAGCAGTGTTGCCGAAATCACGAAATCTGTAATTTCACGTTATATTTTCATATGTGTTAAGAATGTTCTGCGTTCATTCTTGAAAGTTGATGTAATCAGAGGATTGTAAATTGTTCGTTCTCGGTCACCTGATGACTCGGCTGCCCGAGGCGTTCGTCGTCATGGATATTCGTCGTTTATGAAGAATTCCGATTTTTTCGTACAGTGCGCGTCGTCTTTTGAATTTTGTTAATATTTGTCGTGTATGAAGAATCCCGAATTTTTAGTAAAGTGCGCGTATTCGTTTTAATATTGAGAATGGATCGGAGTCGAAAACGTTGGCGTCCGGCGAATCGTGGCAATGTTTCTCGCAATTTATCCGCGCGACGCAAAGTGCGGCATGATGGCTATCTCAGTGAGATAGATAATGTACGACGTAGGGGTGAACAGGGAAATAACCTCAATTCATTTCGGCAGAGCACTGATAATATTATCGAAAATGATTATCCGGAAAATAATTTCGGACTTTTAAATGTGAAGTGCCAGTATTGTGATGAAATTCTCCATGATTTTTTGTATGCGATTGCAGAAGATTTGGTTCAAAATTTATAGTCGTAAATTTGGATTGTTTCTCATGGAAGAGATGAATTAAGGTGATTCGTCAAGCTCAAAAGAAGTGGTCGAACTGGCATGCGATATATCGCATCTTTTAGGTCAAAAATCTCGGCAGATTTTGAATTTTCAGTAAAGAAAAGGACGATAGCCCCAGCGCATGGGCCTAAAGAATCATTCTAAACCTTAAAATCGGCAAAATTCAGAGAAATGAAAGCAGGATAGTGTTTGGAAAAAAACCTCGCATTCGATTCAGCTATCGATTTCGGTATCGAATGCGAGGTTTTTTTCCAAACACTATCCTGTTTTCATTTCTCTGAATTTTGCCGATTTTTGGGTTCAGAATGATTCTTCAGGCTCATGCGCAGGGGCTATCGTCCTTTTTTTTGCTGAAAATTCAAAATCTGCCGAGATTTTTTACCTAAAAGATGCGATATATCGCATGCCAGTTCGACCACGTCACTTGAGCTTGACGAATCACCTTAAGAACGGGAAATTTTGAAACACCGCAATGGAGATACGTGGTTTCGCACTACAGTCGGTGCGATACGGACATCCATCAAGTTTAAAAAAATGCATTAAGTCCCCGTCACCGCCGACCAACGCGTTTGTCGATCGAATCAACTACAGGTAGTATGAGCAGGCAGGCCCGCCTCATCCCATCTCGGGCCCTGGTACCAATTTTCTGGCCCGGGCCCCTAGCACGGGGGGAGGGGGGGTCCGGGGGGCCTCCCCCGGGAAATTTTTGAAATTTGAAATCTATTTGGACGCATTATGAAGCTCTTACGATGGAGATTTTCCATCAATTTCTGCAGAATAATTACGCCTTTTTGTTTACTTTCAGCACCAAAAACTTTCGAATTGTTGCATTCAAAACATCTATAAATTTTTTTTTGAGGGGGCAGATGATAATTTTCAATTCTATGGGGAGCCGGGCCCCCCTGGACTCCCCTTTCGTACGTCTATGGCAAGGGAGTTAAGCCATTGAAGTCGAGGATGCCCAGAAAGGAGCCTCTTAGCATCCAACAACGGAAGAAAATGAAACACAGTTACTAAAAATATCATTCTACATATTCTCAAAATCTTGAAAATCTCTAAAAAAGTAAGAAAAATTTTATAGTGCCCTAGCGTGTTCTTGAAACTTTATTCACCTTTTGCGGAATTTTTAGGGTAATTTTTTCACTTTTCCCTACGAGACAAGGGTTACACATGAATTCGTAGTGGTTTATCACCTGCGTCACGGGCCCCTCCAGGGCCCGGGCCCCGGTACCAGGGACCCAGTATCCCCCCCCCCCTTGTGGCGGGCCTGTGAGCAGGGGGTCAAAACGCCTTCAATTTTTTGAACGCAATACAGACATCCGTCGAGGTTATATAGTTGTATCAAGGCGCCGTAGCAAACGCGTCCCATTGTTTATCGTTACATACGAATATAAGTTGAGAGAGGCCAGTCATAATGCCTTCAATTCTATACATACATATTTTTGGGCAAAATGAGAGACGACGTTTCTTCTTTTGCGACGTTGCAGACTTCCTTTGAAATTTTATTTTTCTTTCGAGAAGCTGGTCAACATAAAACTTAAATTCTCCATGATTTTTCGTATTGAATAGCAGAAGATTTGGTTCAAAATTATATGAGCTTTGGAAGCAGACAGAGATGCAAAAGCCATACAACTGTTGTACCTCAAAATGTTGGTCATGAAAATAGGTTTGGAGAAGAGGTCGCGAAGTTGGTCTTCGATCCCAGGCTCGGCAAGTCTGAGAAGACCATTATGACAGCATCTGTTAAAATGGCCGTTCACCTCCTCTTTTTTGAAATGCAAGGCATCACAATACTGGTACTTCACATTTAAAAGTCCGAAATTATTTTCCGGAATAATTTAATTTTTCCAGATTTTAAATTTAAATTGTTATTAAATGATGATAAATTCAAAATTCCAAATTCCAAAATTTCAGAGCATGTTATATCTTCTTTCAAAATTTATTGTCAATTCAAGTTGCTATTCAATTAAAATAAATAACTTAACTACTTTTTTAGGTCTAGCGCAAGATCTCAAAATGTCTGTCACACTCATGATTTTATATTTTTTAAGTTTATTCTTTCGTATGATTTTTCATTTAATGTTTTTAGTGTAGAGCAACATCTCAAAATTTGCCTTTTTTATTTATTGAAATTAATAAATACATCTTCTTACA
Source organism: Bemisia tabaci (assembly GCF_918797505.1). Classification (NCBI taxonomy): domain Eukaryota; kingdom Metazoa; phylum Arthropoda; class Insecta; order Hemiptera; family Aleyrodidae; genus Bemisia; species Bemisia tabaci. The sequence goes on along the minus strand of NC_092797.1, from coordinate 14,281,080 downwards.
ACAGTTATTTATTTTTTAATTTCAAGACTGCTGGGTCTATAAATTACTACCATATTTACAAAATTGATACTCGCAAACATGTTTTTTTGTTTTTGCTGATGGGTACAACAACAGCCCCCACATGTAAAAATATTTTGTAGCTTCTGAATAATTATATTAAAAAATATAAATATGGGCATAATAGGTATAGTAAAATATATTAATACAAAAGTTATTGTTATAACATGGTGTATTTCATTAATGACGGTTTATCACCGTGCGAAGCACGGGTTGGTTGCTAGTGCTTTTATATCTAAATCGACAAAGGATTCAGAGAGAAATCATAATACATTGTCCACTCCATTTCAGCTTTGTCTTGTCACCCCTCAACAAGAAAAACATAATCTCAATATATAATCAGTCTGCTGGTTGAAGAGATGAATAAATTATTAATACAAAAGTTATTTTGAAAATTAATTAACAACCTTACAACAAAATTAACGGTTTCAAATTTTCCTAAATGATATACTTTTCGGAACGGGATGGCATAAAATATATCGATGGTGAAACTCCCATACCTTGTATCTCAATTATTGCAGAAATTGACTGTTGCAATAATGTTGCAGACTTCCTGTCATACTTAATTTTTTAAATGGAGAACTAAAAACTCAACTCAATTCTTAAAAATCTCCATGATTTTGTGGGAAAGGACTCTGAAGAAGAATTTCAAGGAATAATGTTGATTTGTTTTCCTTGGAACAAATAAAAATAAGAGCAGAGCTTTGTAAACACCGCAAACAAGATACATAGTTTGGGAGCTCCACCTTCAATATTTACTTCTTAGAAGTTTCTTTCAGGCATTGATAAATCCTAAAAAATAATTGAAACCTGCATTGTACATCATACAGGGAGAAAATAGTCTGAAATTTTTCTTTTGACACCAGTAGCTGCCTTGTCTTGCACGTTCTTTGATATCGAGCGACTTGCAGATTGTTTTGAATCACTATTTTTCAGTTGAACTTTATCGATACGCGCACTGCACTTTTTGATAGAGTCTGAGTCTTTGGCTCCTAAAGCAAGAAGAGAAGACCTTTCTTGATTTGAGTCAACACTGCAGCCTTCCATCCTATCATCTGCAGTGGAAAAATCAACGTTTTTGGGACTACCTTTTTCAGTTTTGGGTCCAAAATCAATGTGATTCCAGCTATTCCTATGTTTTTCTAGACAGACCTTTCTATCTTTTTCCTCGCTTAAGACATAAGTCTTTATCTCCTTGAAATTGACGTCAGTCTCTTGATCTGAGTCTTCAATGACTTGACTTTCTGTAAGTTTGGGGCTGCAGGTCCCATTCGTACTTTCATCGACTATAATTTGACTGCTGGTCCCTTTTTGACTCAAAGGTGTTGAGTTGAAAGTGCTTTCATCCACTGAACTCAAAAGGTTGTCGATTTCATCTGAAGATAACCCGCATGATTTCGAGTCCGTCGCTGATGACGAGTTAGCACTGAAATAAGAACTTGTTGTTTGCCTCGGTGGCTGGACTTTTCTGGGTTCGAATTTCTCACTTCTTCTTTCTGAGGTTGGCTTGCTAAAACTTAGTTTACTCTGCAAAACAAAAGAGACATCAAACGCATGAGTTTTGTTGTGAAGACAATTAACTTTCAAAGAGGGCTTAAAAGAGCTCAGCCTTACCAAAATGAGGAGAACTTCTGATTTAACGTGATTTTTGTCTAACTCTTGGAAAGGTTGAACTTCAAGGCGATAAATAGCATCGACTAGGTCAAAAATCTAGGCAGATTTTAACTTCTTGGCCCAAAAAAGGTCAATAGGCCTGGTGCGTAAGTCTAAAAAATCATTCTCAACAGAATTTGCAAATTTTGGAGGAATGAAAACAGGATTTGGCTATGTAATAACATTTCTATGATAGGGAAATATATTGCTGTGACAGAATCTAACTTTTTTTGTGGTCAAATCCTGTTTTTGTTTCTCAAAATTTGCAAATTTTTTAATTGACAGTGATTTTTTAGACTGATGCACAAGGACTTTTGTCCAATTTTGGATTTTTGACTTAAGCACTGCGATATAGTGCACTTCAGCTCAACCATGCCAAAAATCCAGGACAAATAACTTTAAACCAAACCTCTGCACTTACAGTCTTTCCCTTAAGAAAATGGTATAAGCTTCATTCCATTGAATGTGAAGTTTTCTTAACTTAACATTTCTATTTGAGTCCCTAAAAAATACAGAATATAAAGAAAATTTCCGTTCACCACTATCTTTAATCTTTACGTTAAGTTACACAGAAACAAAATTAAGACTTACAGACAAAACTATTCAACATTTTGAGGGTCTCCACGAGGAAAAGGAAAAATAATCAATCTTCCAAACGTTAGTCAATAAAATCACTAGATAATGTAAAATTCAAAGACTTTTGGACGCATTGAGGCATTTTTTAACGTTTCCGGATATTCAAAGACTACAAAATTTGGAGAAAATTCAAGTATAGTCAACAAGGAAGTTTTCAAGCCTCACAAACCGTTGTGTTGGCCTAAACTTTCAAAATTATGCGCTACATTATTTTTCTTGCAAAAAATGACAGAAAAAATTACCTGAGCTGGTGCATTGTATTCAGAGTATAGGAACGAATAGAGATCAGAATTCTTATTTTGGGCACGATGATCGCTAAACCTACAGAGGAGCTTGTACAATTTTCCTGCAACAAAATGGAAAAGTAGATTAACGTCTCTGGTGATTTGAAAGTCTCAAATATGTAAAATTATTCTCACGCTGACTTAAGCTTCAGGTTCATTGGTCATTTGGACTACGTCCAACAGAAAGGAACCAAGCCACATCAGCCATTGCCAAATTGAACTGGGCAATTTAATTTCTTCAAGAGAGAGAACGTTTGTGCGGATTCCCTTGAATATTGTAAGGAATTTGCTTCGTTCTACGGAAAAAATTCACTGAAATTTGCGAGAAAATCCGCACAGCCGTTTTCATGTAAAAAATTAAACCGCCTGATTGAATTCGGTGATAGCTGGTGTGGCTTGGTTCCTTGTAGCTGACGCGGACCATTTGCAACCGGTAAGAAAATCAAAAATTAAAATCCAAAACTCTGACATTGATGTTGAATTCACAATTTCATGATTCAGTAATGTCAGATAGAAATTGGGCATCAGAAGCGTCATTACTGCGTCTTTAACCATCATGGCACCATTCAAACCACTAATGATCTCTATGGTGTTCAATTTTGAACAATGTATTACAAATTTTTCATTAAAAGAAGAGATTTATTTAGCTCGAACACATGCCTATTTTTTATTACAAAGCGACCAAACTCTTGCAAAAGCAATGCAAAACAAAATAAATATTTTAACAGGAACATACCCACAGTAGATCCTTTATCACAGAGAAATTTATACATTTTATAGATGGAATCTCGCAGTTTGTCATCTTTGAAAGTGAAATACGCCAAATCACGTCCTGTTTGTCCTGCAGCCATCACTTGAAGTAATGCTTTCAATTCTGCATTCCCACAAAAAACTCCGCAACCCCAATTTCCAGTTGCTATACCGCAAATTGGGGGGCCAAAAGAGAAACCTACAAATGCCTGGAAAATCCCAAAAAGAAAACACAAAATAAGAGAAAATAGAAGAATCGTTCGATGAAACCAAAAGAGAAGTTTGCAATAGTTTTCATACACTAAAGTCTGTACGATTTAAGGAAAAGGTCCTTTTGGAACAATATAAAGAGTTAACATGTACCTGCCACATTGAGCCGAATTCTGGATTTTAGTTTAATAATAAATGCTGAGCAACTTCTAAAAACATTAAAACAAACTAAATATTTGTTTTTCCACTTTTTATACCCTTGTTCATAAGCTTTTGATGGCAAGCAGCCGGACATATTCAGTCAACTCTTTTGGTATTTGATAAATACAGGTATTTCTTGTCAATACAAATTTGTTACAATTATTATTTTTTTTTTCTCTCTCACAATTTTTCTTCCATTCCTTTAATTAACTACTATAAAGAACAATCAATTAACTGTACTTTTCATATAATTAAGTAAACATATGTTATACACCAAAAAACGAAAAAGATAGTGAAGGGAAGGTTAAAAGACTGATACCAACTTTGTTCAGTTCACGTTGAAGATGAAATTGAGAAAACTGTAAGCTGGGATTTCGAGCGTAATAAATTGCGTCTACTGCTACTACAGTGCAATATCTGCGCCCAAATTCATCTACTGGAGTTGTATCAATATGATCACCGGCCCATGAGAAAGAATCTGCATAACCAGTGTACTTGTTGTACTGTTCACATCCTGTTTGGAAAGAATTACATCCATTGTAAAAAAAAGGAAAAAGGGCAAGAAATTAAAAGTCAAGCATTATATCATAAGATTTGATAAAACATAGGCTGTCCACGAAGTAATGTAATAATCGACTATTAGAGCAAACAGAAAAAGCAAAAAAAAATCAGTGTACATATTCGTGTAGAGGGAGTAAAAACCGATAAAATGAGACCTTGTTGAGCTCTTTTGGTCCAAAATTGACTGAGATATGACGTTTCTCCCGCGGGATGTTGAGAGACCGCCTCCAGGATTTTAGGGGTACTTTTTGCAAAGAAAAGAACAAGCCAGCGACAAATACTGCTTCTGTCTAGACAATCTTCCTTGTACACTTCTTTCATTTCTTTTTAAATATCATTTAACGACAATCCAACAATCCGACAAACAATCTGGACGGCCTCTTAATTTTTTCTAATCATTAGAAAATGATGGAATGCAGGTTGCGGATGCGCAATGAGCAAAACAATTAAAAGTAAGGGAATAATTTTTTTACACCAAATTTCAACTTATGACTAAGTATTACATTAAACGCAAGAAGATATTTTTGGATTCTTTTACAGAGAACTTGAAGGAAAAGTTGCTCTCCACGAAGGAGACCTATCCGATAAAAAATTGAACATTTTCAGGGTGAGCAGAACTTACATGCACATGCAAAATTCAACTTCAGACTCAACTGAGACAAAAAATGAGGATCGTCCTTGTTTAAAACTGAAAGCTTTGAACTAATTATCACCCTACACTATAAATTACAAATTACTCTTTATGAGGGTTGAATGTTAGAGGATATAAGATCCTATGAACAAAACATAACTTTCCCGATGTCATCTGCCGGAGAAGGAAAATTTGCTTACCTGTAATAATAAGAGCTTCTGTGTCATCAAGACATTCAGTGAAAAGCCTAGATATGATCAGCTCAGGACATATGACAAACCTAATTTCTTCTTGCACGCAGCCCATGCTGAGAACCCCACCACCGACAAACCTGAAAAAATTTAGAGGTTTGTAAAATGATCAAAACTTGAGTTTTAACGAAGATTTTTGAGGTGCTCCATTCAAAATGAAACACTTATGCAAACCAGACCTGATCATGCAATCCGCCGATTCAAAAATTGGTGACAAAGTCTTCAAGAAAGGGTTAAGAAACAAAAAATGTTCATCTATAGGAATGCAGAAACAAATCATCAGGAAATATTCTGACAGTTTAATGACGTCCCTGATTGTTTGGGAGGAATTTTGTGCGCTAACTATCATATGAAGTACAGAGGAGATAAGGTAATTTGAGGCGATTATTCAAAAGTGAAAGGGGGAAGAAAGGAAGTAAAGTATGCACTTTGTAAGTTTGAGAAAAGGAGAGTGTTATTGTGAAGTTATCAAACCAAAATGTTTGTGAAACACTCCTCTACAAAGTGATACTAATACTTACCTTTTAATTTGTTGCGTACCAAAGTCTTTTTTCCAGTGAGTAATCTCATTTATGCACTGTACTTGCCATTATGATTGAATTAGATTAGCTGCATTGTGTTGTGCACCATGGAAACTCTCACTGTCCAAAATTCTTTCAGTCAACAAAATATTATAGAGTATGGAAAACAGCACTCACTTATTGGCAAAGTCGACTTGTAACATGCCTTGGCCTTCATCTTCGATGGTTCCTTCGCTTGAGATGTGCAAGCGCGGCAGCTTCGACTGTACTTCAGCCCAATTCGGTAAAGCTTCTTTGACAACATAATACCTAGAAAAAGTTACAACACCTGTCGGTGCTGTACAATACAAAACCTCAGTAATAACAAAATTGCAACAAATCATTCCAGGCTTGCATAAAAATGTATTATTGGGTGTGCTAGTACTGGCAGGAAAGCGAGGTGTAGTTGGGGAAACTATTCAGTCCACGCATGATTTTTGTCTTTCTGCACAGTTGCTTGTACTGAAAAATAAGTCCGTTTTAAGTCGATGCATACTATTTCCTTTTTTGCAAAATTTAATGGCACTAAAAATGGATACATTTTTGGTCAGTGCATGATTCTTGCCTTTTGGAGACATTTTTCTCAAAATGAGGTAAAGTTGGAATAAAAATCCCACCTAGGATCCCCTATGAAATGGGAGGGAAAATTACTTCTGCACACTTGAATCATTCAATACAAGTAATCAACAATGTTAAACCAGAACAGGTTGAATGAACCAATTGGACGAGTTGAACCAGACAGAAATAAACAGGTGGAGAACAAAAAAGAATGGTTCATTACTTGGCTAACCTAATAAAAAGTCATTAAGCACACGAGTCACTAAGCACATGAGTCACTGAGCATCAATCTATAGATGAGAGTTTTAAAAACCAACACATGATCAATCATAATGCTTTTGAGGTTACGCAACTTTTTTTGAAATGTTGTCTATAGATAAAGTAGCTTAGAAAACATCTAACTACAACTTCATAGTTTAAAATATAGGATATGGCAAATGGTAGATTTTGAAAATAAGGCAAATACAAAACAAACAATCCAGATTACTTTTTTCCTGTATCAACTTTTTTCAAACGTTTGACTTCGATTCCATGTTGCTAGTTTTTACTAACCCACCATGACAAATAAAATGAAGGAGACACGTTCTCTTTCTTCGAAAAACCATTGACAGCCGAAGTGCAAAACCATGTATCTCCATCTGCAATGTTGCAGACTTCCTATCATACATTATTTTTTTTGGAAAACTAATCAACGTAATTTCTAAGGAACATCCTTGATTTATTTCTCTATTAATAAAATATTCTGTATAAATTTCAAGATATAAAGTCGGCTTTGTTTCTCTTGAAAAAAACATAATAGGAACAGGAATTTTGAAACACCGCAATGTAGATACATGGTTCTGCTCTTTGGCCATTGCTATGCGTTTATGTAGTAACTGCCCGAAGCTGATACGGATTTTGATCTGCATTCATATATAAAAATGAAGACAAATGGATGACATTCAAATGAAAAAGGTATCAGAAGATAGATTGAGTGTGTACTTACGATCATTGACAACCCTTCTAAAGTAGTTCATGATGCATTTTAATTTTTCTTGGACGGAGGGTTCTTTATCTCCTCGACCACAACCAAATAACCTGTTTAAAGAAGATAATATTTTTAGATAATGTTAAAATATGTGATTGTCCGTGAAATAAAGGACCATAGTTCACAAAAACTGAAACTTGAGTTAAATACCACAGTCTTAGTATTATTGATACCATAGTGCAATTGATACGGCAGCATAAAGGAATGTATTATGAGCATTTTAAGATAAAGACTGCATAAAAATTTCAAAGCAAACTAATGTTTTGAGGGTTTGGAGTTTCAAGTTAAAAAGACATGGTTTCAAGCAAAAGCATTTAAATTTCTAATTGGCCATGTTCACAGTGCAAAATTGCAAGAATATATGTAGTGCAACTTTATGACCTCTAGGGGTCAGTGGCACTGGTTATAGAGTTGCGTTTAGATGGTTTAAGCTCATGATTAGCGAAAGATTTGTCCTAACACCAAGATGGCACATCTGATATTAACAGAGATGTCATCCATAAAAAATTTCTTGCTAGTCAACACGCTTGAACCATCAAGACGAGATTCTGTAACTAGCGCAACTGACCAATTGGCACAAAAATTAAGGAAGTCACTCACAACTTTTTCTCCAAGGCAATATTAAAGAGTCTCCTGTCAAAAACTACAAATATGACTCTTGGATCTAACTCAACAAGAATTACTGTAAGCACTAAGAATGTCGTCTTCATTGAGTATGATCCTTTTTACCAAGAATGGTTACGTATTACTGTGAATGGTTACACATAGAACCAAACATAAAAGAACAAAGCAGTTAATTTAAATGTTGTTGTACCTGTAAATCTTAATCCTGCTTTCCAGTTTTTTCAACATAATGAATTAAAAGTTATTAATTATTAGCCTGCAAATTTTATAGTCAGACCCTTTTGAAAGAGGCATGAGACAGCCTAAGTCATTAAAAAATTACCTCTGTATTTCAATTTACAATTTTTTACAATAACAATTTTCAATTTATATGAAGATTAAAAATTCTCTAGATCTAATACACATAATTACAGATAAAACCTTCACGCTTCAAGGAAAGGCAAGGTTCATTTATAAATTAAGAATTTTCTTTAATATTCTTCCTTCCTTCATTCAAATTTAAGCAACGTTCATCACTAAAATTTTAAACCTCTATAATTTTATAATATGCAGAAACTCAAACTTGAAGATGAAATGGGTGAGTACCTATTAAAATTAATATCTGGATAGTTGGAATACTCCGCAGTTTGTTTTAATGTGTTTCTACTAGGAAAAGTACAAAAAAATGCGTTGGCTAAAAGAGAAGCTATCTGCAACTGTGACAGGGAAATTGAAGCACTCGAATGTTGCTTTAGCAAAGGCACTCCACCGGTTAAAATTTGCGGCAAATTGCAAGCTAGCTGAGCCAATTTCGGGAATATAGACTCAAAAAAAATTCTTGCTTCATCTTCTTCCACCGTCTGTAAAATAAGTAAAAAAAATATGGTTAATAATTCTAAATAATATTAAAATGTTGAATCCATTGATATATTATTCATAATAACAAACCTCTAAAATTAGATCAATCATGCGAATGGAATTTTCAGCAGATTGTTTGCAGAGAGAAACGAAAAATAGCCTGACTAAATTACATGTGAATCAACTGAAGTGCAGAGACTTCTTAGCTTTTTCCATTTTTCGAACTAGCCTCCCCATTTTAAAAGCCCAATTTTTGGCAAATTGTCAAAGCTATGACTATTTTTGTTCTTAATTAACAAACTGCTGCGATTTTGCAAAAAATGCACAACACTTCCGTTCACCTCATATTCAAACTGCGATGACTTGGTCAATTTTTGTTCAAATAAGTTGATTGCTATTTACTACATCTTTCAGATGAGACCACAATCAGCTTGACTGATACATTTGACCTTGAATACAGTGTCAGTTTGAGTGTTGGTGTATTTAAGAGACAGCCTCTGTAGCATAGCAAAAAATAGACGTAAAGCCTTCACAGGCTAGGATTGAAACGTTGAGCGTTACTCACTTCACAAAAGAAGTAGTGAAGACTTTGAAAGTTCCATTTAGATGCATATCTAGAATTATATGATAAAATTGCTGTTTCTAACTGAGCGGAGGAGGTGATAGATTTTTGAAGTTCTTCTTGGATTATCTCCCACCTTTTCTGCAGTTCATCCTAGAATGAAACAAGATAAATTTAGAATATTAAAGGTAAAGAGGGATTCTCGACAAAAGAGAATAATTAAAACATCATTCTCTTTTCATCATGTGGATCATGATTATTTAATCGATTCTATTTTTGATAGATGATTGATTGAATTAGAGAATTTCATTAACATTCACAATAATGATCCTAGCTTAAAATTAATTTAGATTCCTGTCAGTAATAACAGAAAAAGGACCTTTTGAATTATCCATGATAAAACTTGAAAACTTTGGATTACAAATCTCTGTCATATGTAGTAATGTCTTTGAGGAGTGTTCATTTGGATTACACTTTGCAAAAAGGAACCACATCACTCTCTGCCATCTCTGGCTCTTCCATTAAAGCACATATCTGCATAGGGAAACCAATGGCATGTATGTTGTTTCTAAAATGGGCCAGAAATAGTAATTTTTTATTACAAAAAGTAATCCATTTATCATTAACATAAAATTTTACATCATTTTTTTTCCTTGCCTATTCAAGATCCTCAAAAAATTCCATATTAAATGTTAGTTGATGTGCTTTTTAAAAAAGGTAAAATAAGAGTGAAATTTTTGAAAAACCAAAATCAATATGCACATTTTCTTCCAGTTTCACCATAGTCATAAATCGTTTTAATTAAAGACACTGGCTTGAATTATTCTCTCAGCAATAGCAAAGCAAGAGTCTATTGCTACGCAAGTCTTACAAGTAGGAGAAGTGCTCACTGTACCACTATTTATAGATAGCTTAAAATCTGAGAAAATTCTTCCGAATATGAGTAAGAATTGTGTCGTGTCAAATATGAAAACATTTTGAAAAATTGCACAAATTTTTCGGGGAGCCTAACAACAGAGAAATTCTGAAAAATTAGGTCCTCTGAAAACAATGCAAATTAGCGATTGCAATCTAGCAACTGGCAAGTGTTTTCATAGAATAGGTACATGCGATTGAGAAGCACAGACAAGACATTTAGGATCATAAATTTGACATCATACTTCAGAAACAGGATATAAGCTTTGAGGCGAGCATGGCAGTCGAACGTAATTTCTATTCCATACATCGTGAGTTTGACGAGGGAATGGCTCGGGTATGGCATTTGTCCTCACTGGAAGCTAAAAAAATACAATCCATAGACATAAATTGAAATCACAATAAGAACAGCTACAAGGGCAAACTGTATAACCACAGTTGCACCATTTTTCCCAACAACTGCTTTTTGCCTTGGGCACACGTTCAAGTGTCAGAAAATTTTGCAACCGTTCCTCAATTTTTGAGCAATATATGAAGCTTTTCCAGAGGAAAGGTAACTTCACTAAACCAGCCATTAAAACCTTCAAATGTAATTTTCTCAAAATACAAAATTTTTCATATTGCCACTCGCGCCGTTTTCCCATCTATGTTTTCATGTGATTTAAAACCAGCAATCATTTAACCTCGAATGGACAGCAAACTTAATTTGTTGTTCTCTTCATGCTGCTCTTTTTAGCGATTATATGAGCTCAGTTGCTCATGCAATGATTGTTTCATGTATGTAAGTACACATCATATTCAAAGTTTGGTTCTTGTCATTTATTGGTGCGACTTAGTACATGGCAATTTGCGGAAATTAAAAAACTTGAATCTTAATACAAAAATGGAAAACCGCAGGTTCATCTAGAGATTAGAGTCTGCTGATAGCCGAGGATATCATGGAACTTAGCTCAGTAGATATCAAGATATAACTAGGACCAAAAAAAAATCAAAATTTGATAATTTGATAAATATACTCCCTACTTAACAATGAATAATGCTAATAAATTTTCTACTTACTCTTATTAGAATGGCATGACATGAGGAGGGAAGAAGGGGTGGATACTGAGGTTTCCCATAGCTTCTATCCAGATCTTCTGCTGCAGTGCCTTTCCATGAGCAATCTAGGAAACATAAATAAAACAATACGACCACCTTCTTCACAACTTACGATTCACTTCATAAATTACAATGGCAAAATTCCAGAACGACACATCTCAACTCCGAAAGTTCAAAATCTCCATTCTGATTGATTTTTTTAGTAGGGAAAGAATCAACATAATTCATCGGAAATTTTATAGCATATTTTTCACACAAAGAAAACAAATTACATAAGTTTTGGAATTATGTATATTATTTTTTAAACACCCAAATCCGTAGGAACATTTGGCAATGCTAGATAGTTTTCAACCGGAATTAAAAGGTATGACAGAAAGTATGCAATAATGCAAATGAAATGTTTGAGAATTTGACCGTTGAAAATATATTGCAAAATTAATTTTTTTAAGACCTGGTTAGGAAATGACATGATGCATTGATTTCTGGATCCCAGAGGAAAATGATTACTCTCAGATTCATGTCTGTTTTCGGTATGGAAGAAGACTCTCCTTGATACGATGATTAAACAAAAAATTGGTTATAATGCAGGTATGTAATGTTATAGTACAATAAATACCTACTTAGAGATGTACCTTCATCTGTACATGCACTTCAAGTCAAACACTGATATTTAGTTCGAGTCTGTTTTGGAATCAATAAGTCAGCGCTCAAACTATGGAATTCTCCTGTACGAGGCTAGGTGTTACCTCATTCAAGCCTGTGCAATTCCTATGGCCTGATTATTGAAACTAAGTATGCCGTCCCAACACGACGAGACCAAGCCCTATCTTAACCAAGCAATATATCACAATTCGATGTCTTATCGGGCTGCTTTAAACTTTCAATAATCGGCCCACTGTCAACCTTGCCTTAATCTAAGTTAAATTTTTTGCAAAGAGCAAGCCTTTCAAATATGCCTTATCAGAACTTGCTGATTATCAGTGACGACCCCACTGAAGACTTTGACTTCAGATTTCTAAAACCAAAACCAGTCCTACTTTCTGTTGGAATGACGTATCAACAGAATTTTAAGGAGAACTGAAAATCAAGAACATTAATTGGTAGAACAGCACATTTAATCGCATTCTTTGAGGAAAAAGAACATCTATCTTCAAGATTTGAAATGGATGTTCGTTAAACCTATCTTCTGCTTAATTGGCTAGTAGAAAAGCTAGGTTCTGTATGCTGAAAGTTAATAGTTAAAAAAGAATATAATTTCCAAAAGAATGAATAACTTTACCTGACATGATGGAGAAATTTAGGAAAGTAATTGTTCTTCAACGCATTTTGCAACCAAAGATATTTATTCGTTGGTAACATAACCTACAAATAAATCAAAATAAACAAAGCCTTCATTGGCGGGAAATTCTTATCAGAGGGAAAATTCAAATTGTAGGACTTTCAAAATTACTGCTGAAAATCCCTTGATTTTGCTTGTTCCCTTGTGATAATGAAGATGAACGTGAGTAATTTAAGGCAAGTCTGCATGAATTTCAAATAGGTGAAAATCTCATAAGTAGTTGATGTAGGTAGTCTAAGACTGTTAATTGGTAAGTAGGTAGTAGGTGCCATGGGTACTCGTCTCACAATTTTCTCAAGGAAAGAATGCAAGAATTTAAGATTCTCATGAAAAGGATGCAAGAAGACAAGATAATCAAGCAGCAAATGTTTCAGATAATCTAAAATTTAAGAGAAAGCAGGTACCTAGTCAAAATCTGTTTATTTTTCTGCACTTGAGATATCGGTCGCTTAGAGTAAAAGAATATTAACTACCCTAGTAGCAGTGACTATTGAGAAAAGTTGTAAAAAACTCTTTAAACTTAAGAGAACTTAAAATTTACTTCAGAACCACTTGAAAATTACGTAAAAAACTCTTGAAATATTCGTATCAGGAAACCCTTCAGGGTCTCTTTTTACATAAAATTGAATCAAAATTATAAGTAATTTTTTTTTAACGTAAATTTTACTTAAAATTTACGTATTCTTTTTACAAACTTCCAGCGGGCAAAAACGAGGAAAGTGGTGAACAGAAAAGTATGAAAGGAAAAGTTGCAGTCCATAAAAATTGAGGATATAGTTCGTTGTTTTTCACGTAAATATTATGTTTTCTTTCAATTAAAATAACACTATTTTTTTCTTTAAAAGAACTCTCCATAAGGGTTTCCTAAAACGAGTATTTTAAGAGTTTTTTTACTTAAAATTTACTAACTCTGAAAATTTACAAGTTTTTTACATTTTTTTGGACAAATTTTTGTAGAATTTTTTTTAAGAGCCATTGCTACTAAGGTTAGGTTTTTTTTAAAAATCTAATCATTCGCTTTTTCAGTAATCTGAAATATTGCTATACTCTTCAACCTTATCTTAGGGATCTGCGTGTCTAAGAAAAACTGGTATTAATATATAACACTTGAAACATATGGAATGCAGAACTTCAAAAATTGTTGATTAGGAAGGAAGTGTTCAGTCTACTAGGCAGCTCCTTTTCTTGGAATACCTCAAAACAGAAAAAAATAATAACGTACTTGTGAACCTTCTATTCTAAGCTACAGCTAAGCTAAACTCTCCATAAAGTAGATTGATGGGACCTGTTTGACTGAATGCGGTAAATGAGGTACCTGCCTTACGTACAGGTCATACACAAAAATAAAAAACAAGGCGATGTAAAAAGTGTTCAAATTTTAATCAATAAAATTGTGATATAAACATAACTAGTAAATTAACAATCTTATTTACACATTTGTGAAACCTTCCTTAATTTTCACTGACTACACTTAAAATTTACAACATTTTAAAAGAGCGATCAGCCTCTGTTTGGGACCATTTATCCTTTCTCTGTAACTCACGGTATGAAAAAAGAAAATCTTTGATACACACATGTTCAAAACAAAAAAAATCCACCAATGCTGTATAAATCAATATGGATGAAAAGCTGGAATAACTTCCTCATTTTTCAAAATCCTTGATCTTACACAGGCCTCTCTACTCAAAAATTTCAACTTAGAATATTCAGATAAGCCCTGTGATATATAAAACAATTATTGAAAAGGTGGTATTTCTGGAACAATTAAAAATATCCGGAACGTTTTATGGATAAACGAACACAATTTATTGAATAGACTAAGTAACCGCAAATTACTCTTACATAAGTAGCCAATATTAGGGATCGTAAATAAAATAAAAATACAATATTGGCTGCCAAAAATTCAAATAGTTTCAAAACTCAGTCCTCCTCTGAGTCTCTTTGTAAAACATTTTGAAGCGCGAGTACCTACATAAATGCTAGCATAAAAGACAAAAACCTTTGCTTCTGACTGTTCTTGATGGACCAACTAAATGGTTTCACCAATTCAGACTAAACCTATGAGACAAATTGAAGAATATACAGAGAAAAAGTTGACAAAGGATATTTACTCATTCCAATTAATTTAGCATCGGCAAACAACATAATGTCTATGAGCATTTGAAAAAGTTCAGAGAGAACTTTCATTGATTTATGGTCTATCTGAGCAAGAAACTTAAGTTCCTTTAACTGATTAAAAAGTCATTTGAGATTGCAGAAATAAAAGATTTGGAATGTTACACTTAACAATCAAGCATAAAAGAACTCAAACCATTATGTACTTTGTTATGAGTTTCATTATTTTTACAGCAGTAAACCTGACAGGTTGCCACAGAATTTAGGAAATGAATTTCCTTGCTTTCCCTGACAGACTTTAGTAAAATCCCCTGACAATTGAAGATATGCCGGATCGTTAAAAAGGCATAAGTTGAGATAGTTTTCAGGCAAAACATGTAGGTCCAAAGGTCGAACCCATCCTAAAAAGCAAATAAAGGTGGCCTAACAATGTTTTCCTGAAACTTCAATCATTTCCCCTACATTCCCAGATTTTCCCTGACTTTTTAAAATTCCCTAAAATTTCTCATTTTCCCCTGTATTTCCTGACTGTGGCAACCCTGTAGAAGGATCTTTGGGAAGAAGTACGATCTCAGAAAAAATAATTCTTTTGGGGTAACAATTTAAAAAATATAAATGCAAGTGGAACCATAGGATATGGTTTCCCTGTTGATATAAAATGAAATAGAAATTCTTTGCTTTCATTTTTTACAGCACCAAATGTTTTCCTTACTTTGTTTGAGTGAAGGTAAAATAAATGAATTGAAAAACTGCAACATACTTTGGAAATTAATTTGGAGCAATTCAATGACTCTTTCTGTACAAGGACAGACAATGCTCACTGAAGGTAAAAAATTCCATTTTTTCTATGAAAATATTGTAGCGCCACTTCATCAGCAATAGTTCTTAGGCCTCCTGCTTTTCTGTTCTGTTAAAGCCAGAGTAGATACAAAGGCTTGTAAACATTTTTGAGATGTAAGAGGCAGATTATTTGAAACATTTCTTGTGAATATGGTTAAGAGTTTAATGTTGGAGAAGAGGAGGTCATAGGAATTACATGACCATTCTTAAATTATGAAGATAAAAATGAAAACTTCATATAGTCTCGAAAAAGGGATACAATTAATGAACAGACATTGTTTTGCGATAAAGAACTCCCATTTCTAGCTCATTTTAGAAACAACTTCTGTTCCATTAGTTTTCCGATGCAGGTAAGTCATTTTTCCGGTGGGCCAGAAATGGTAGTTCCTTATTAAAAAATGAAATCCAAATATTATGGATGAATTTTTACAGTTGACAACCAAAACTGTACAGCATGGCAATGGTATAGCAATTGGTTGTAAAAATTAACTTTTAGCACTTTTTTATAGTTTAAGGGATTCATCAATGGCAAAACAGACTCCACTACACGACAAGGAACAACTATCCATTTCTAGCTCATTAAATGAAATACATAAATGCTGATAGTTCCTCCATGAAAATGGGTGTTTTTTTTTTTGGATGAGCCAAGGATGGTAATTCATTTTTAATTCATCCAATTAAAATCTAATGTTGATGATCCATAGACAGAACCAGTCAGAACCTTCAGAGGAGTTTTGTCCCTCAAAATAAAATCACTTAAAGATGCTCACTAGTGCTCACTGGTGATCCCTTATAGATGTTTTTCTCTGTAAGAAAAAAAGTATAAAGTTGTATATCTATTCTCACTTTGTAGCCAACCTTCAATTTAAAGACAATGAGTGTTCGTCATTTCTGTTTCAAACAACAAAAATTTTTGGTATGAAAAAATACATTTAAAAAAAATAAGACAAAAAGTAAACTGAAAAAGGTAAGCACTTTGCACATGAAGTAGTTTTGAAGTAAGTAAATACAAATTGTAAATCAATTTGAATTTTGATTCAGAATCAGTTTTCAATGACATTTAAAATTAGACATTATTTGAGGTCAAATGATTCCTTTTTCAATCCAATTAGCACCATTATTCCTCCACTTTGTTCTTTAATACTTAGTTGAGTCATCCGCTGTGTTTATAGAAAAGTCATTGGTAATACAGGAGTTATTTTTTGGACTACTATACAATTTTCCAGTAGTCCTTAAGTATCACTGACGTAAAAAGCTTCTGTGCCTTGCGGCGATCCATTCATATGCTCTTACTCTTAACATGATGGCAAATTTATACTACCGATTTGACCACAAACGGTGCATTGAAACTCAAACAAGTTTTACGCTTAAAACTCTGTTTCTAATTTCAAAGAGATAGAGGGCTTTTGTGGTAGCTTCTCTAAGAAGTGGCATTTTCACCCTCAGAAGGAAAATGATTCTGATAATAAAATAATTTATACAGCGAGATTTATCAAACTCTACTTTTGAAAACATATAAAAACAACAAACAAACAAAATTAAAAGCAAAATGCCAAATCTCTTACGTTATTGACTAACTTCCGAAATGAGAAGACGAAAACCATGAACTCTCGCGAGTAAAACTAAAAATGGAAACTCAGAACTCATGAGAGGCAGTTAAGCCCTTTAAAAAAAAAAAAAAAAATCAGCAGTAAAAATATGAAATACTCTGCTCACTAGAACTGGGTAGAACCAAACCATGAAAGTTTTTCGATAAAACAAATAACTGACCGACAAGCTATTAAAATTAATTTACGATGCATCAGTAAATTGATGAACTGTCCCAAACCCCAAGTATATGTCAGCAGCTTCTTGATACGAAATTACTTTGGTTGAAATTAGAAAGTAATGAATACTCAGCTTAATTGCTCAAGTTAAAATAATTGTGAGGAGAGGGAAGCATTACAACATGACATCAATAGATTCTCTTCCAATTTACATTGATGCTGTTGTTCGATATATCAATGGTGAAGCTGCAGAAATGCGTAATTCAATTTGCAGCGTTGCAGACTTCCTATCATACATTATTTTTTAGATGGGAAACTATTAAACATCATATCTTGAAAACTTTGAAGATTTTTCCTCCCTACATGAGGAATATTTTGTGAAAAATTCAAACCATGATATTCGTTAGGTCTCCTTTTAAAAAATAAAACTGGAGCAGAGATTTTGAAAAACGATAACGAAGATAAGTATTTTTGCAGTTTCACCGTCAATACGATTGTTAGATGGTGGTTTTATCCATTGACTTATTGCTAGAACAGATATAGGTTTCGTGGTAAAACAGAGTCGTTCTATTGATACCATAGTTTCAGCTTGACCTGAAACTATGGATTTTATCATTGATACGCGTAGAAAAAAAAAAACCGAAGTTTTTGAGGAAACAGCACTATTGATCGCGAATCATTAATAATGATAAAAAAAGCCTCACTGATCTTCGAAAGTTTGTACTGTGCTTCACATTGGCAAGATCAAAAACAGAAGATGCAGATTACTGGAAACACCAGAGCTTACAACAGCTCATCGAAATCAGACATTCTTCAGGCGGAGGGGAAGGAACAAATTATTTGATGCCCCACCTAAAATCAGATGCATTGAACAGAGACTATAAAAATTATGACCCTAGCAACTGCCTTCTGCTGAAAATGTCTCAAAGAGCAAATACACTAAAGGTACTTAGGCAACAATGAGGAACTACAGTATGATTAACACAAGCAAACAAATCGTCTTCCGAACAGATACACAAACTATGGACAGAGATTTCAGATATAGCTTCGGTTACGTGTCAACTGCTATTCGCACATTGTTCATGATTTGATTTCAGCATCATCAACTTCGAAATCTTTTTCCCAGTCATCTTCTGTGCTTTCTAAAAAAAAGGAGGGGCACATAATTAAAATTAAAATTTGAAAGTATGTATAAGTTAGGAAACAAGATAGAATTTCAACATTTCATCACCAAGTTAGGATGGTAATATTTGAGATAAAATTGAGTTGAAAGAAACGATTTAAATTTTTTCCCGAAAATCGATGTGATTTAATGATTGACTGCAAAACGCATGGTTTTCCCAAAAAGAAATTTAGACTCAAAGGATTAAAAATTCTTTAGATTACATCATGAGTATAAATGTAATTTTGATTATCTTAAAAAAAAAAATTAAATGAGATATTCAGTTGACACCGATAAATCAATAATCGACAATCAATCTAAAAATTCATCTCGATTTCGCTGATTATTTTGACCAAACAAATAATATCTCAAAATGATTACAAACCCTCAGTGCTCATTAAAAATTTGAAAAAAGACCACTAGGGTTCCCAAAGAAAGTTCTTATGAATTCCGGTTCATGGTACTCAATTCTTCTGGGAAACTTAGAACACACAGCAAGGCAATCGGTTATGGTCCTCCCAAATTTTAATGACTCCTGTAAACTTATTTTTTCATGCAACTGAAGAAAGAGAGAAAGAGAGAAAGAGAGAAAGAAAGAAAGGGGGCAAAAAATAGATCAGTAACTTCAGCTTGATCGATTGTTTCTCCAAGGGAGTGAACTAAATATAAAAAAAATTACGCAACTTGCTGACATTCTTCACATACTTCATTGTCATGTTCTACAAACATTGCGGCTCAAAAAGGGTCAAAAGAAGTCAACCATGATCAAAATTGTGGCAATTTGAGGTAACCTGTTCAGTTTCAAGAAACAGCTTTTTGAAATTCACACAATGTATTTTCCCCCGCGCAAAGGAACATATTTTGTCTGGGCTGTTCCAGTATTTCCACGCACAATTAATTTTTTCATGGAAGAACCACTTCACAAATTTGTCTAAAAATTTTGGTGCCTTTTCTCACAGCAAAAAAAATTACTGGGAATTAGGGCAATATTATGAGATGGTTCTCCTATAAAAAAATAAAATGTCAATAATGAACACTAAAACAGCGCAATTGAGGTATGTTCTTTTGCGCTGAAGACGACAAATTTTTTTTCAGTGGACTGGAGTCAATTTTTTCAACTCGGTTACATTTTCAGAAAAATTCTTACCTTTATCACCGCTTGAAAGAGTTGATGATGTGGTGGAACTATCTCCAACTATGACCATATCTTTTTTTTCACGAACAGGAATACCTCCATCAGGGGATTTTGACTGTGATCGAGCAAGCTCTGGAATACAGAAAGAAAGAGATGAGGAGTGAGCATTATTATTTGATATTTAAGTTTAGGGTAAACTCTCCTAAAATGATGCTGGATTGAGAAGAATTTTATTAATATGCTAGCATGACATTACCTCATTGATGCGTACTATTTTTTCAGCGATAGGCCACAAGACAAGGAGCAAATACAAGCAATATGATTTAAATTTTTTCATCGAAGTTTTACAAAGAACACGACTTATGCAACAAAAGTTATTGACAGTCACTCCTTACCAAGATATTAATGTTTTATGATGCATTAATTCAAACTATCCGCTAATAAAAAAATTTATCTGATCATGATAAATCGCACATTAGACGTTACTGTAACAGTCTCTGCAGTATGAAAATATAACAACTTTAATTGCGACATATCAGCTCTGCTGTTGCACGTTGTTTACATTTTGAACAACATAGGATAGAATGGGAACATTGCCCAATCAAGAAGCCTACTGAAACCATTGTAGAGCGCAGTTTCATTCACTTGGACTCTGGTTTTTCTTGTGAGCGGGAAATTTGAATTTTTCATGGCCAGTGCTTCATAAAAACATTCATATCTTGGTTAGCAGTTAGTGCCAGTAATTTTTGTTGCAAAAATCGTTTTCTACATGATTTTGAAGAAAAAAACATTAATCGGAATGCTTAAATTTGTACCTTGTCTACGGGTCCATCATTGCATTTCAGTTCCCAGACTGATCTAGGTACTAAAATCATTGAAACACGATTTTGTGATTGGCGCAAATAATTAATTAACTCTTGTTGAAAGACAAAAATGCAAGTGATGTCATTTGTATGATACAACTTTCATTAGATCTGTGTTAAAAGTACTTGTTAATAACTCGTTCAGGAGTTGCTTTCCGAATTTCCTGTTGTTTGAATCGTTTTCTGCGTGAGATTTTGTGGTGAAAAGGTGCGACTTTTTTTCTAGTTTAAATCTTGTCTAATGGCCGACTGATTGTCTAGAATCTGTATTGAGTCTAATTATATAATGAGGAATTGTGGTGAATTGAATATGAAACAGCCTCAAAGGTTAAAATAGTTTCCATGTAAAGGGTGATTATTAATTGATAAAATTTTAATGGAAAGTTAATATGCTGTGCTAAGTAGACTGAAAGATTACAGACATCAAATCTAGTCGAAATGTACAAAAGTACCATCTGGTTTCAACCTGAAACATACATAAAAATAACTCCATGTTGTACGCCTTGTCTCAAAATTACCATTTCCACAAATTTCTAACTCTAGCAAAGGCAAGATTGCAAATATAATACAGCCAAGACTGTAAAATAAATAAATTTAGACCACATGGAAGAGAAGATAGTTGAAAGAAGGGCCAGTAAAAAAAGCAAAAAATGTAAAAAGACAGGACTGACCGGTTCCTAAAGAGTTTCTCCTTTCCTCATCATACTCATTTAGGATTTTAATCTGTTGATCTTCCGTCAACTCAAGATGGGCACCAATACCTTTCTCTAGAAAGATAGGAAAAATAAAGAGAATTTGAAATTCATCTCAGTTGCATTGAGAAAAATTATCTTCTTGTGGTAATTTGTAAAATCCTAGTCGTGGTTGATCCCAATGAATTAGGAGCCTTAAAGTTTCGTGTAGCACACAGAATAGCCTGGCCAAGAGGTGAGCTTTTAGAAAAGCGCGCTCTCCTAGCTTAAATGTCCAAATCAAGCTCTGTTAGCCACTAGTACCTATTGGACCATAGGTAATGACAGCTTCATCCAGAGAGCGTTCATTAAATTCATGATGCCTGAAGTCAGCATTCTAGAGACCTTTTTGGTTGGGCTGTGCTTAAAATTGACAACTCCAGGAAGTGGAAAGCGTTGAGGGCAACTCAGTCTACACCTGTGGCACCATTTAAGTTGCGGTCAAAAAATTACTACACTAAACACAGCCTTTACAAGCTCTACAAAAAGATTACCTCAAAACAAAGAGAAGTAGCACTGCCTGGTGGACAACGCCAAAAGCAAAGGTAAAGTAAAACAAAAACTGTACAATTAGGTGCATGACAAGACTTGGTGCATGCATGCTAAATGCTTTCGCTCAGCTGGTCGTCTTTTCACATGTTAAGGCAAACTTATCAATCAGACATACAATACAATTGAACCACTAGACATGGTAAAAATCAAAGGACTACAAGACATGTTCCCTTCTTCGAATTGTTTGCGGCAGTTGTATTAATGGCAAAGAAAAATCTTAAAGTTTGAAACGAAAATAAATTTAATGCATTATTAAAACTTTGTTCATTGAATTGATGCAGCAACTTTTTGACCGCAATGGTAGGTTATGTTTCAATGGCTAAACTCAGAAACCTCGTATCTCGATTTTAGATGTTGTATCTTTTTGGTTATACTTTAATTTTATATTGATATATTATAATTTCTTAAAAAGGAAATTGTAAAAATTACAAAGGGATGCGATGTCAGCTAAATTTTATTTTTTAAGCTGCGTTTCTTGACGCCCTCTAAAGCAAAATAAGCTTTTAAAATTTAACTTTCTATGTGCCAATTCCGAAAAAAAAAAGAGTGAAACAATAATTTTATGGCATTTAAGACTGCATTTTCTGATGAAATAGTTGCAACACCAGTTTGTTGAGCAAGGAGAGTTTCCCTTCCTAACCAAAAGGAGATATAACAAACACAAACCCTCACAGTATTGCTTCTTGTGGCCAAAAAAATGAAGATCCTTCCCAAAGATAACAACATGCCATCCATTATCTTGTTAACTTACAAATAAGGGTTTGTTTGAAAATTTTAAACGGCAGCAGCAATGCATTCTCTCCCTGTAAAAACTTATTTGAAAATGCTTTAAAATTTACTCCTCAGCTTCTTTCTCTTAAAATTAGCACGTAAAGAGTTCAACTTTTACAGCTTACTAGGCCTATGAGGTTATGAAGAACATTTAAAACAAAATTAATGAAATTTAGTAGACACTGAACTTTTTTGTGATCACTGATTTCCTTTCAGTAATTTTTTTGTCCAAAAAACAAAAAAGAAAAATTTTAAAAAATTAGGAGGGGCTGATGTACTGTGTTCATGAAACAGCTGAGAGAAGAAATCAGTTTTATGCAAAGCGTCTTGTAATAAAGGATGATACAATTTTAAAATCAAACTTGCTAATGAGCAAAAACTAAAACCATCCCCATCATCTCTGAAAACTGGTTGGAAGTTAGAAAAAATGTAGTGAAAATTGCAAGGCAAGATTATGTTTCTTTCATTTGTTCTTTCAAATGGAACATAGCATGTACACCTTTATGTGAAACTAAAAAATAAACCATCGATAAATCACACTTACAGCAATCAAAGAACACAATCTATTAGGGAGCAAAACATTGTGAGTTGAATTCACAGCCATACTTATAGTACAAAGCAGGAGAATAATTTCAAACATGTACATATTACCTTTCTCTTTCTGATAATTTTCAAGCAACTGCTTTTCTCTCAGTATTTTTCTTTGTAGATTGGCCTCCTCGTCTTCCAGGAGCGCTTTGCGAAACAGAAATCGTTGCCAAAACACAGCATGAGAAACCTGCATAGGGAGAAAACAGCTATCATCAATGCCAGAAATGAGTAGTTGAGGAAAAAGAAAAAATTAGCGTGTATCTGTAGGAAACTAAGTGGAAGCCAGTTTGAGACATTAGGTTTGAGAAATGATAGTTGTGACTGATATACTACCAAAACCTAAGACCTTTAAATATGTCCGTGATTGCGAAAGCAACTTTGACTAGTATTGATCGATCTTTGTCAATCCTTTGAACTTTTTTTTTCTCATTTCCTCGTTTTATTTTTTGTTTTTTTCTTTTCTTCATTTTTGCAAAAAAGTCAAGTGTAGGTCAACTGTAAGTCTAAATATTGCACAGATTAAAAGGTTTGTTTATCAACTTTATTGAAGATTAAAATGTAAAAAGGTCAAATAAGCTGTAGGTTGAGTGGTAGAGAGTCGAGTGTTTGGCAAAGCTCTAATAATGAGTTCGAGTTACTAGTAAATTATTAAGGAATTCCAAGAAAACAGCTTGAATTTTACCTGAGATGGAACTAAAGCTTCATAGTTCTCTTGAAGTTTGGGATTGGCATGCAAAAGTTTCGTCAATTTTTCAGCTGAAAGTGGGCTGCTGTCTTCATTCTCTGTCACCTCAAGCCAAGCTTCAAATTGTTTTGAGTAACATTCTTCAATCTCCGTTAAGAATGTTTTGGGATTTGATGCTATTTCTAATATTTGAGCCTGCAAATAGATAATGATCAGATATTAAAAAATAATTGAGTCAACATTTCTTACTTATAGATACAATATGAGAAAAACAATATTGAAACAATGAGCCTACAAAAATTGACATTTAATTGGATGCCACTAACCCAAATCCGCGAAACTACACATTGCCCAGTTTTCTCTGATCTTTTACTAATTTAACAGAAAACTAAAAAAAATTATACTTTGAAACTTACTGTGACTTTCTTAAAGATCATGAAAAATACTCATGAAATTTCTAGTCAGAATATTTTTTAGATGCTTGTTTAAATTAATAAAAAAAGAGAGGATATTACCAAAAGTATTCAAATTAATTCTGGTCAAATCGGTTTAATTTCAAGTCTAACATTCAATTCCTAAAAAAACACAGCCAAAATAAAAAAGTCCATGGTTTGGGATTAGATCTTCATTTACAAGATGAATCAGTGGAAATAAGCATATTCAATTACCTGCAATCGGGAAATGGCAACTGGTTCGTTACTTTTAATTAAGATGGCTTCCTCATCACTATCATCTGCAACTGGATTCAGGGCAGAACCGACTTGATCCAAGAAAGTTGATACAGACCTCTTTACGTTGCTTGCAGTTGATTCTGGTTTGTCCAACTGAAAAAATTAATAATTTCATGATTGAATGATCGAAAAGGCATCAGCAAAAGGAGGTCTCTTAGCTTCATTTAGCCGTAAAGCATGATAAATAAATCAACAAGAATTACTGTTAAAAACTTTTTTTCACACAGTCAGATATGTATTACAAATTGACGATTTTGGAAAAAGCCAAATAAAATTTCATGAGGCTAAAAATAGAAAAGGATGACAGGATAGAGAGTTCTACCTGAAGGGTTTCTTTAAAGATGGTGGACGTTGATTTGACAACACTGCTGGCTTCAGACTTCACTGCAGTTGAAAATTCGTCAAAATCTTTTTTCACAAAATCCAGGACTTCCACAGACTGAAACAGAAATTGGGAGCTCTTTTTAAAAAGTAGAAAAAAAGGAAAAGACCAGAAGTAAAATTCAAAAAAAAAAAAATATGTCTGAGAAACAACCGTTCATTAGAATTCTCAATCTGCAGGTAGGTGAAATCATATTATTTTGTTGAAATTATATATACTGAATTAGAATTACTGAAATGAGAAAAACTTCAACAGCTCCTTATTTTTGAATGGTGATGCATAATTTCTGCCCAAGAAGCTCATATATTCATACATGTCAATTGTTGGAGGATAGGTGACTTGCCCGGATATGGCTACCGCCACTCATAAAAAGCATTTCAAAGATTTATAGAAAATCACAAGTAGTTGGTAGAATTTAAGAACGAATACTTAAATGCCGCTTTCAGTAAGACAATGAGAATGAGAGTTTGTTGGTATCCGAAATGACAGAGATAGATCATACAACCTATGACAACCACAGAAACAGGATTGCCGCAGAATTTGGAGAATGAAATTCCCTGACAGTTCCCTGAACCAATTTGGTAAATTTCCGTGACAACTGAAAATATGCCAGATGGTTAAAAGGGCATAATTGGAAATAGCTTTAAAGAAATTTGTTGTATAAACCATCAGAGTCATTCTACAAAGCAAAAGAAGGTGACTTTACAATTGTCCCCTAACACTTTTGTCATTTTCCCTGACATTTCTCAGAAGTCCCTGACTGTGGCAATCCTGAAAAAATTGATAAGCTTAAAAAATAAATAAAAGATTAACCATACTGAAATTGGATGAGGAAATTAGAATTACAAGATTTGAGTGCATTGGCAAAATCCAATTTCTCAATTACTGAGCTTGCAGAGGTTGAGAAAATACCTTGTTCTTGGCAGCGCTGTACCAGGAGCCCCACCAATTACTTCCGTTGCTGTTGCTTTTGCTGTCTTCTGCCAGTGGTTCATCACTTGGATTTTTATCTTCCGTTCCATTGGCTTCTTCCGCTCTGAATAGAAAAAGAAAAAAAAAAATTAATCTTTCACATGATATAGAAGGATTGGCAAAACACAATAGCCATCACACTATAGCAGCAAGTCACTAGCATCAGAGTTAAAAAAAATTGACATTTTGAGGTAATATCTTGACTACCGAGATAATGGGGTTGCCAGTTTAGTCCTGAAGAGTTTTTAAGTACATTGGACACATTAATTAAAAAAGAAAACAGTAAATGCATTGAGTAAGCCTGGCAGAATTTAGGTCCTCAGGTCCGTTTCACAATAATTCCTCATTTATCTTGGGTGTACCTTCACCTATGGAGGGTCACAAATGAACATAATTTCTAGGAATAATTTTATTATTTTGAAGAAAACTAGCACTTTTACGGCCTATCTGCAACATGGACAAATTTCCTTGAGGAAATAACTTACTTAAATAGAATGATTAAACCTTTCCCTTCAAAGAAAGATGTATAAAAGAAGAAATTAAAAAGTTGTGTATCTTTTTAAGTAATGTAAGCATAATACACAGAAAAGTCTGAAATTGAGATTTAAAGTTTTAGTTCAACGATTATATTCATGCACTTTCTGTGAAACTAAAATCAGAACTTCCCTTCTAATCCTGTTACTTTTTGTCTGCTTTTTTTAGGAGTTTTGAGGCTTTACGTGAACAAGAGACCTTTCTATGAGGTGAGGACATTAGAGGCTGAGTCTGGACCTAATTTATGCTCAAAAGATTTCTTAGCATCCCTGCTCTGTATATGAGTAGATCTTCGTTTCTTTAAAAGAAATTGACCCGTCTCTTACTTGTTTATGATGATAATTGGGTCTAAAGTCAACTTTCAATTACATAGAACCCAGTACATATTAAAACTACCCAAATATCAGGCAAACAAACGATGTCCATACTAGACTAATGAAAAAAATCCCTCCTAACCAGATGCACAGCATCTTATCAAAGCCGTACACTTGTTCAAACACTTTCGTAGCTTCCGATCCCCTGATAGGTACTCGGCAAATAGACTGCTGAAAATATTTGATGTGTAGCGAATTATGGACATCTATGTGATGTGATGTAACAAGGTGGGAATCCTGCCATAGATGATAAAGATTAAAGGAAAAACAAAACTTGATATGCGTTATCAAGTGATCTGAAAAGCTGGAAGAATTTTAAACGAAAAGGATAAGTTATAAAGAATTTGAAAAAGACATGGGAACACAAAGAACAACACTTACTTCTCAGCCATCTTGGTCAGTAAATAAATAACACAGAGCACACGAGACGAACTTTGAGAGACAGAACTCAGTGCTCAGTGAGGTGATATTGAGTGTTTAATCTCGGAGCACACTCTTCAATAAAGAATGAACGGAAAACAGATTAAAATGGGGACACTCCGCGAAAATAAGTAGAAATTAATTAGCTAGTGCGTTTATCAGAACGCGGAACGCCATTCAGCTGATTGTTTTTGCTCGGAACCAAATCCAAAACATTGCAAATAACCAATATAACAACTCAAAAAGAGCTTTTGGAATGTCCAACAGTATTCTTTACAATTATGTAAATCATTTATAATGAATATTATGTTCAGTAATTAATTTTATTATGAAACTTTTTAGCTATTCTACTATATTTCTTGGAAAATTATTGCGTCTGTGTAATCAGTAAACTGATAAGGAAAATGAGCTGAGATTTTTAGCTTTTCGTAACTCATCTCATTGGTCCCTTTTTCCCTACTTTTTCCCTCTTGTCATCTGCTAACCTCAAAACTGTTGTACTCATTCATTTCGCCGTGAAGCCTCCTTTTTCTCAGTCAAATTTTTATTTATTTTAATATTAGGTAGTTATGGCTCTCGCCGATGTTTGTAAAATCGGTCCAAATTTTCAGTTCCGCCCATTCAAGAATGAAACCGTCGAAGATGTGTGCGAGCAAACCGCTAATTTCACCAACGGCTTTCAACTAGCTCTACCTCCTTTTGCTGATGTGAGTATCAGAATCAATTTTGCCATTGATAAAATGTATCAAAGCTAATTATTTCAGACTGATCATGATATAAAACATGCTCGAATACTTATGGCTTCAATGGGTGTCATTCGAACACCAAAACAACAATCATTATCAGGGTTGGCCAAGTTGCGATTCTGACGAGTCATTATCAGGTCCATGGGGGAAGATGGGTGACATAGGGTTCATATGCCTTCCTTTAACATGAGTGAAGGTTCCTTTGCCTCTTTCTTTCTGGGCCCAAAGATCCTCTGGAAGAATATCAGTCCCTGCGATGGTGTCAGCTGTCTGATCAAATTACAGAACATGTCGACATTTGATTTGTATAAATTTGGTGTTTGTTAACGTATTTTGAGGTGCTTCGACAGTGTGTTGTTGCCTACTTTATACTTACTAATCCTAGTCACACATCTAATTGATGCACTGGCTTTCCTTGCCATTTTATGGAGACAGCCTTCGGTGGGTGCCTCTTTCACCCGTTGAGCAACAAGGTTAGACTTGCTTGTTTCGACTAAAATAGGAAAATCAAATCTTATCTCTTGATCATAAAAATTGAGGATCCAAAAAAAGAAATCAATTCATTCTCTTGATTTGGCAATGGCATAGGGTTCTCTGTCCCTTTCATTTGCATTCTCAGATCTTAAATCAGTTCATTCTTCGCAGCCTTACAAGGGAAGTCCAACAGTCTATTGACGCTGAGTTTCCACGTTTTGTGTGTATATTTTTCTGTGGCTGTTTTTCTAAGTTAGCCCACTAATCTGTGTCTCTTTTCCTCTTTCTATTTTTGTAGGGTCTCATGTGTTCCTTCTTCACTCTGTCTTTGACCATAGTTTAACGATAGGTAACACAATTTTTAATAATATCTCAATAATGATTAAAACCTGTTTTTTGTAGCCTGCAAGAAATTTAGCTCGCTTTAACAAGGATGAAAGTGGCAAGCCAATTCAATTTAAATTTGATCATGGAACTACGACGTTAGCCTTCCGATACCAGGGTGGTGTGCTCCTAGCTGTAGACTCTCGAGCCACTGGTGGCAGTTTTATTGGTACGAATTTTATATTTTAATACTGTATTTTAATCAAGAGTGTTGAGGCAAGTAGGTTTCCGAAGTCATCTGATTGAGTCCTTTAGAAGACATCAGTAAGTAAGCATTAATGAGATAGTGTATTTCAGCGTTAAATTTAAACAATGAAAAATAGGGAAATGTGAGAAAGTAGACCATAGCATCCTTTTTATTAAAAATTTCTTTTGACCGCAAGTCCAAAGAAATATTTTGGAAACATTACTTTTATTATTTTCCATTGCATGAATAGATAGTAGGTAGAAAAAACAGGAACCATACTGATGGATTTGCTAGGAAAGTTGTTCCTTCATCATATCTAGTTTGAGCAACCTCTTGAAAATTGCCTTCATACCCAAAGATGAGATTCCTTTCTCTTCAAGAGTTCAAAATAAATAGCGTATGTCTAGCAGTATATCTAATTAATATTGGAATGTACTGACTGATGAGATTAGATGAGTAACTTTTTACCACTGTTTATGCCTTCTATCCATGTATTTTTTTCCCGCAGGTTCACAGAACATGAAAAAAATAATTGAAATCAATGATTTCCTATTGGGAACACTTGCCGGTGGTGCTGCCGACTGTGTTTACTGGGACCGAGTTCTGACAAAACAGTGTCGCATGTATGAATTACGGAACCGAGAACGCATCTCTGTAGCTGCAGCCTCAAAACTATTGGCCAACATGTTTTACAACTACAAAGGAATGGGACTCTCAATGGGAATGATGCTTGCCGGTTGGGATAAGCGGGTAAGACTATTTTTCCATAGGCTCTAGAGAGCACTCCATGAAAAGTGGTGGGCAGTGGCCCACTCCAACAGCCTCTTTGCAAGTTGGCAACATTGTTTATTCTCTGTTTAAACTTATGCTAAATACTCAATTCTAGGTGAGGTAGGCTGCCTCACCTAGAATTAATATATTCAATGAATTAAAATGAAGAATTAACATTGTTACCAACTTTCTGCAATCGCCACTGGAAGTGAGTGATAGGCAAAGTTAGATGAGTGGCTTAAGCCACTTAAACTAGTTTCCCTGCAGGCCAATTATTGAAAGTTTAAATGCATCCCGATAAAACATCAAAATGCTATGTATATATTGCGTGGTAAAGGTAGGGCTATGTCTTGTCTTGTCATGCTGGCATAATTTCAATGATCCGCCTGCTGGTAAGTTTGTGTTGTTTGTACAGGTCAATTTACCTGTGTTTCAACCCTTAAACGAAATCCAAGAACCAGTTGTTGAGTCTATCTTTCTCTTATAACTTTCCTAGGCATCAACCATGAAGTAAAGCCAAGTACAAATAGGGAATGTCTACATTTACCACATCACATGTTTACATTTTTTCAAACAGCTCAAATCACTTCTCAAAATTGATGACAATGTACTGAGACCCCATGAATAAGGACTCAGACTTAGATTCATGGCCTCAACTACAACGGACCTTTTCTGAATAGGCACTTCGACGGTGAAACTCCCAAACCATGTATCTTGTTTGCGGAGTTTAAAAATCTCTGCTCTCAATTTTTTTTTTTTTTTTTTTTTTTTTTTTTTTTTTTTTTTTAAGAAGAACAAATCAACTTCTTTCCTTGAACTTTTCACATATTTTTTCGCGCAGAGGAGAAAATTCACGGAAATTTTCAAGAAATAATGCCAAATGGTTTTTCAATGTAAAAATAAAGTATGACAGGAAGTCTGCTACATTGCAAAGCAAAATACGTGGTTTGGAAGTCTCACTGTCGACTCATCAAAAATTGATTCTTTTCAGAAAAGGCACAAGCAACGTAGCTCAAAATAAGAAGCAAGAAGCAATCTTGTTGTCCTGATAAAGAGTTAAGTAACTCAAATTTGCATATTTTTCAGGGCCCAGGTTTGTATTACATCAGTGACGATGGAACAAGGACTCCCGGTAAAGTTTTCTCTGTAGGATCTGGATCAGTATATGCTTTTGGTGTATTGGACTCAGGATACAGATGGGATCTAACAGACGAAGAGGCTTACCAATTAGGCCGCCGTGCTATCTACCACGCGACACATCGTGACGCTGCTAGTGGTGGTATCATCAGAGGTATGTTGCATTGCTCTTTTCCTCCTTTTCTTCTCTAATTTCAGAGGATTGGGCTCTAGCAATTTAGGATGATTTTGAAAACTAATTTGCTAGTCATTACACTAGCAGTGAAGAGCCAAAGAAACGTAACGAACAATTTTAGAAGAATCTATATATTTGCAATCTTAGCAAACTTAGAAAGGGATCTCTATGCATGATGAAAATGATATACTTAAAGTCCATCATGGAGAAAAGCTATGAGAAAATAATTCAACCTGACTCAAAGGTAACTGATTCAGGCAAAACAATTGACGTTCAGCAAGCAATTGAGTTTCTAGCTAGGGAAGTGAAATGCCCATTGAAACAAATCAAAATTGTTTTCCCAAGTTAGGATTTGTGTGAGACGCTAATGAAAGTTTGATTATGCCAGAAATTCATGATGATTTGATTTTCAGATAGGTTGAGGATTATTCAGAATTCTTGGATTTTGATTCTCATGTTAACAATACTGAGATAGTAGACCATGACAATGTTGATGACGTCACCCTTTAATCACTCGAGGACTGTCAACCAGGATCTATACAGGCCATCATTTTATGCCACCTAGAAAAACTTTTTCGTTTTTTTTCAGTGTTTCTAGAAAAATTCCTTTACATCAGGACGAAATCGCCTTGAACAGATAGGTCCCATCAAAAAGAACTGACTGTTTAAACGAAAGCTCTTTTATTTTGTCCTTTTCCGAGTCTACTTAAATGAAGTGAAAGTAACTTTCCTCTTTTCAATTGTTTTAGTTTTCTCTTATTTCTTTTCTAAGGCAACAATTTTTTTAATCTCTGTGTGTTCTATTTACAGTTTATCAAATCACAAAAGAAGGCTGGACTCACATTGCTGACGAAGACTGCAATGATGTTCATTACAAACTTGAAGAAGCGAAAGCTGCCTCCACTTCTTCCTAATCTGCACATAATCCTTTTTCATATTGTGAATTCAAATAAGTTGTCCCTTTTTCAAGAGATTTGTTAATTTTTTTACTATAAAATAAAACTAGATTGTAAGGAATAATTGTTACGGGTCTAATTTTTGCCACGCAGATTCTCTTCATAATCTGGATCGGATCTGAGTTTCTGATGGGTTTTAACTGCCAGATGGAACATATATTCTTGGAAACTTTCCTCGAATTTTTTGGTAGTTCTTCAAAGGTGAATGAATCCTACCACATTTGAGGGGCTTGGAGGACAAGGTGCACAAGTGTAGTTTTTACTATTTTGAGAAATAGGTGTTTGAATTTTCGAAATTGCATGGATTGGGAAAGAAAGTTCAAACTGACTTTTCAAAGTTTTTAAAAATTTGAAATTCGGAGCGAATGTTTCACAGAATTTGCATTAAGACTAGTTTTACTTGAAATCATTAATAACTCAATTTTTTCAAAAACTGCACTCATGCGCCTAGTCCTCGAAGCCCCTCATTTATGCTTGTTAACTTTCTGGATGTTTGTTTTTTCTCTTAAATGTATCTCATCAATTCAAGATCATCCTATGTGCTTATTTTCCACGATTTTCTAGCTTGTGGCATATGAGCATCCCCAGACGAAATTTCTATTTCCAATGTCTGAAATTTTAGATTATGATCGAAGTTTTAATTGCCACTTAATATCCAAAAAAAAATGAGCTGTTTACTGGCTAAAGAAAACTTTCTGGAACTGTGTATTTGTGCAATTCATGCGTTTCACTATCAAAATTCACAGTTAAATGGATTTCAACCCTTAAGTTTCGTGAAAGTTCCCGTTTTGAGCCTTAGTTCCTCATTTTCTTCCTTAAACGTTTTACTCAATCAAAAATCTTGAAAAGTTGTTTCTTTTCATTATTTTTCATTTTGTCGCTCTGAACATTCTTAATGCTTACCATGGTCATGACAAAGTGTTTGATAAAATCTGAGAGGAATCTAACTAATAAAATACGCGCTGCGCTTGCTTGCCTTTTTATGCAGTAACGAGAGTCATACTTTCCAGCAGATTGGAAAAAATCAATTATTCATGCAATAATGAAACTATACTTCCTCTTAAAACTTTTTTTCCATCAACTACGTTGACTCACACTAAACTCTAGACAAAATTTCTAAATCTATAGATTCAAATTATGGAGTAAGGCACTGGCGATTAGTTTGCACAGTCTTGAATCCAAAAAATTCCTCACTTTCAACGTTTTCCAGATCGTTGGAAACCCTAATGATGCCAACCTGCCAAATCCGGCACTGATTTTACAAAGAAATCATGCCCCCAGACTTGACGGACTTTGTGATAGAGCCATTAGTTAAGGAATTAAATCATAACAACTGAGTATTACGAGTTTAGGATGAATTTATTATGAACAAACTTTCGTTTAATACACTCTAATAACTGAACTAATCATTATCTACAAAGCATTCATAGTATAGAGATCTTGTTAAATTCAGTCCTTGATAAATTTTAATTAACATTAGAGGTAGATATTAACTAAATAAATACAATTATTTATTACATATGTACAAGTGTATCCATGACGCTTCATGATGGATCTGAGAAAATCTTCACATAATGGTACACCATCTCTGGGGGTGCTAAATTTTCAAAACCGAGCAACAGGTGAACCAATAATTAATGAGTTGAGGTGTCGGTACATGATAAAGAATCACAAAATCGAATTAAGTATGTACAATACAGCCTTAGTGTTCCTTTTTTTATTTTCAGACTTACAGAAGAATTATTACTGACCAGTAACTTTTAAAAATACCTTGCGTCAATGAAACCTTCCCAGCAGAACAAAAAGAAAAGTTACCATTTCTCCATTTATATGTGATGGAAACACAGATGAGCAACTATTACATTTTATGTTTCAAACTTAGCCACAAGATATTCGATCAGATAAGAAAGAATGGAATATTATCTTCCAGGACACAGCTAGGTACGCTGGAAAACATGGCGTATAGCAATAGGTTGTATTACATATCAGTTTATCACAGTTCATTGATCTTGCTTATTTGACACATTGGTGGCTTAAATCAAAAATGCATTTTACATTTTTGGAAACATGAAGTGTGTTAACGATGGTCAAAATGCCTTCCAGAAAATCTTTATTCAAAATGCGATGACCGATGTTAAAATTTAAAAGGAGGAAAAAACCACAGTTAAACTCGGTTACAGGGCAAATCTTACATTTCTTGGTTTCAGAAAAAAATTTGAACTTGGACCATTAGTGATATATTACGGCGTTACAACACAAGATTATGGAGGCTCATGAATGTTGTAGAAAAAGTCGACATTAAAGTCTATGCTATCGGACTGAATAGATTAGTTGCTTGGTGAAAAGCAAATCCAGATCGAAGCCAGAGTCAGTTGGTCAGTTGTAAGAGACAAAGATATAAAATTTGCAGACAATGTAAAAGAGTTTTATGCATCCAATTTTGATGGGGAGACACCGCTCTTTGAAAGAATACATCAAAAGTGCAACGTTAATAAAACAAGGCTAGTGGAAACATGGTACGCATATTCCTGGTGGATTATATTATTTACTATATTCTCCTACAAATCGATGATGAAACTGCAGAAACGCCCATCTCAGTTTGCAACATAGTAGACTTTCTGTCATACTTCATTTAACGGAAATTTATTTACCTTTTTACTTTACTTACTATACTTTATTTTCTTCATGGAATACTAATCATCTCTTGTTAACTTCAGTAATTTTTCTTCTCTGAGTGGCAAATATTTTGTAAGAATTTCAAGCCATGATGATGATTAGGTCTTCTTTCAAAAAACAAAACAGGAGTGGTGATTTTGAAACACCGAAACCGAGATACGCATTTTTGCAGTTTTATCATCAAAACGATATCACCATCAATATCGGATGTAGAAACTTTGTGTTAAAAAGCCTTTCCATTTTTTGCTGGTCTCTAAATTCCATCATTAGAACACAATTCTGTGACTTGCTCAACTGGCCCACTGAAATACAATGAAAGAAGTAGGTACAAGTATTAAAAGAATTTTTTTGAACGCTGTCGTTCTAGAAGACGCTTTTGATTGCACAATCAATTCATTATACCTACTAAAAACAAATGGTACCTAATAATGCATTAAATAACAACAGTTTTAGCATCTCCAAGATAAAAAATAAAAGTAATACTGTAGCAGGTAAAGTTCAATCATTGTACATAATCTTGATTTTCAAAGGAGGTTCGCAGGAGTCTCGAATAGGTAGGTACTCAGAAACACATGAGAGGTAACTGGTTAAGTTTTAAGATAAGAATTAAAAAGTTAAAAAAAAATGCTTCACACAGAATATTTTTATACTCATTACATCACATGATAAGTTACTCATAGAAAAATAAGAATCACCCTCCACCCTAAGTATATCACAGGCACCATTAACGCTTGGACGCAATGTTACTGGACATCTCAGTATTGTATTAATTTTTTCTTCAAAACTTTTGCACAAACTCCCATGAAAATTTCAGGGGTCAATCTTGATAACAAAATAAATCAAACTTTCAAGTGATCCTGTCCATTAGTTCTCTCGTAAAAGATTGGAAGAGTTTGAGAAATTTAGACATGGCGTCTAGGCACAAATGGCGCTTGTGATACTTTAGCCGGAGGGTGACAACTTGAGAAGGAAGAAAAATTAGTACTTCAAAAATAAATAATAAATGTACCAAGCATCTAAAAGATGCATTAGAGATATGTCTAACATCTTCTGATCCTTTCAGTGCCTTCATCTTTACTGGAAACTGGAAGGTGACGCCCTCGTCTTCCCTATATGATTAAATATGAAATAGATCAGAAATTAGACTGGTTAATACTTGAAAATAGGCTGCAAGCTGAGGAGATTAAAAAATAAATAGTAGAGAGCCATAAGGAGGATTTTATTTGGTACATACTAAATGAAGTAGAATTTTTCGTTCTCATTACTAATTCTTGAAAAATTGGCAAGGTGCCAACCAGCAAAAATCAAAATTCCTACAATTTTGACATCCAGAGGGCATTTCTTTTGATTTTATGGTCAATGCTGCCTTCTAGAGGTAAAGAGTATTTTCCCAGTTTCAGATGGCCATTTTCCACCCAAAATAGCATGTAAACAAGCTTGATATCCACATAAAAAGCTGATGCCACTACAAAGGTTAGAAAAAAAACCTTTACGCGATATGTAAATGAAATTCATTCGAAGAACATTCCTTCTTAGATAGGAATAGAAAAGAAAATCACTTCTGAGTAAACGGTTGGAAGAAATTTACACAAGTTTGAAAACAAACAAAATAAGAATAAATAAGGACAGAATATTCTTTGGTTTGACAGCGTAAAGAATAGAAGAAATGGAGGGCTGTTACCGTCTAAAACTGAGTGGGTAGATAGCAGCATCGCAGTACAAAGGCAAGAGTCTGAGCAAAATGCAAAGATAATGGCAAGACTCTTTTAAGTAAGCCTCGAGGAAATTGAAAATGGTTTCAGGAAATAACCTACTTCAATTTACAAGTTCATAGGAATAGAAAGTTGGAACAAACCTATTTTAAAACTCAGGGAAAATGTATAGAAAATTTGAATAGAGCAATTTTAACACTGACACTAACTTGGATGCTGGCGTAAAAGTTTGATTTTTAATATTTTCTGAGATTAATTAGGTATGGCCTCTTTTGCAACATAACAATTAAGAGCAGAAAATCTGTTATGAGTTACGGTAAGACGCAAATTTATACAACGTGAGTACATTCGACAGCGTGAAAATAATTCTTTACTTACTGCTACGAAGAACCATAAAAATAAATACGCAAAAATACTTGAAAATACGTACATAATTACAAAATGCGACTAAAACTAACTTTTAATTTAAACTTGAGATCTTATATTGTTTATATATACTTAGTTTAAAATAATTTCGAAACAGTTTGATAAGAAAATAATATTCGAGTAGACTTCCTCATCTACGACAAAATATTTTTACAAAAGCAGTTTCTTGATACTTTCTTTACAAATTTACAAAAAAGGGGGAAAAATTCATTTGAATTTTTACATTAGCTGAGAACAATTTTCTTCTTTACAGTTTTGTAAATATTGCATGTAAGTATGTTTTAGAAATAGGGAGGTACCAAAAAAAATAAAACAGAAAAAAAATAACCCACAAAATATTATAGTAATAATTATGATGATAAATAAATTTAAAAAAAAAAAAATAAATAAATAAGGGGGAGATAAATTAGATTATAAAAGATAAAGA
The DNA here is from genome assembly GCF_918797505.1 of Bemisia tabaci. NCBI lineage: Eukaryota > Metazoa > Arthropoda > Insecta > Hemiptera > Aleyrodidae > Bemisia > Bemisia tabaci. The sequence goes on along the minus strand of NC_092797.1, from coordinate 14,243,631 downwards.
AAGTCTCTGGGAGAATCTTCTTTTAGCTATATAATAAACATAAAAACATTATTCTGTAACAATTAAATTACAGAACATTCCAAGAAAGCATAATAACTAGAACAAAAATAAATGCAAGGTTGGGTTAAAGAAAACATTTTCTAGGAAAGTCAACAAAACAAAAGATTGGAGCAAAAGACTAAGATCCAGTCTGACCTCAGCCTCTGTTTCATTCATTCAGTTCCGTTCAGAGATTGAAAATATACATTCATGTGGCTGGATTAGTTAGATTCTTCCAGTAAAAACACAAAATACAATCGAAAAGTATCAGGTCAGTTTTGAAATTGTTCGATTAAATACAAGAGTGAAACAAATGAATAAAAAAGCAAAACAACAGATTGCACGAATATCAAACCTCTTGATCAATCGTTAATAGCAAGAATATGCTCTTCCTACATACTGCTCTGAGGACACAAAAACAACAGAAACGACTTTTCATCCAAAACGAATATGTACTTCAAACCTCACACTGTTCCAGACAAACTCGAAGGTAAAAAAATATCGGTACAACTGGTACAAAACCAAGCAGCTTACACGTTCTAATGATAAGAATTATTAAACAAGCCTGAATAAAAAAACTTTGGAAATAGCTAAATTTTGAGGTAAGTATCATGGTAATATATACCTAAAAACTCAGGTGGGTATTGACAGGTAGTTATGTTCAACTGAAACCTGCGAGATTTCAATGAATATTTTGACGGAACTGAATCTGAGAAAAAAAAAGAGAAAAAAAAAATTCCTGACTGAAAAATCTGATTTTGGATTACTCCAGTTATGATATTAAAAGACAAAAGCTCTTGGACTTTGGTATTCAGGATCAATGAATGAAATGAAAAAGTTCCTTCTGCAAAAATTAAAAATGTGAAGGCAAGAAGGGAGCAGCAGCAGCCTGTATGTATTCAAAAAATAAATAATGATGTGAATTAAAATACAATGCAATGTAGTCTAAAAAGACACATAAAATCCAAATAATAAACATAAAAAAGAGGGGGGAAACAAAAAACAAAAAAGTTTTCATTTAGTAAGAAGTTCAAATCATAGAGGAAGAAAAAAAAATGCATCTTACATTCAATAGTGTTACAATGTATGATGATACAAAAAACATCTGTGGTACAGTTTCACTGCTGAGGACTTTGTTGTACCTCCAATAAAAAACATAAAAACAATCATGAATTTTGAAAAATCTTTCCCGCAAAAAAAAATATTGATTGAAACCTAATAAAAATGGGAAGGAAAAAAACTGAAATACAAATAAATCAAAATTAACTTCGCAATTAACTAAATAATAAAATAACTAAGCACAAAGAAAAAGAAAAGTATAAAAATAAAATAGACATTTATGCATATGCATGGGTTAATGAACAAATATATGCATGCATACAGGCATAAATAGGTAATCACAGTCAAAAAATATTTAAAGGTTGATTAATATGGTTTGCCTGCCTTACGACCCGATCACTAATGGTAAAAGGCTTGAAAATTTTCTCCTGGCATCTCCTTTGAAACTTATTGTAGAAACCTGCTTCCATTAACAGCATCGCCCAACAATTTCAAGATTAAAAATTAGTGTTTGACCCAAAAGAAAGACTCAAAAATGGAGCGCTTATTAAGACTGATTACACACAAAAGCATCTCTTTTAATCTTTTTAGATTGAAAAGTTTCAATTTTTTTTTCTTTTATCTTTTTGCTTCAATTTTATTTCATAAGACTAAATGATGGAAAGAGACTGATAGAACTAAAACACCCTTAAAAATTGCTTAGTTAAAAAGAAATTGTCTGCAATGAATCCAAGTGCGCTTTTCTCCAAGTATTTAAATAAATGGCTTTAAAATAATGATTAGCCAATCTCGAAAATATTAATCGAAATACTGACCCTGGGAAAAGATTTGTTATATTTTGACAAATTCTTCAACAAGATCAGGAAGCCATAAACGCAAAATTTCCAGGCCTCTACCTATAGTGAAGGGCCCCAGACTGCAATAGTCAGCCAAAACGCTCCTTGACTAACAGCATCAACTTTTTCTTGCCTTTATAAGCTAATTTCATATTCTCTACCAGTGTTGTGAACTGCGCATGACCATCGTGCGCCAAGATGAATGTGTCCCGGGCCTTGCCGAGGAACTCAATGAAATCTCCATAGTGACGCGGAGAAATGTGGGTGAGTCGGGAATGCGTCGTGTGGATGTAGGCGGCAACCGCTGCCTCAAGGAGCTGTCGCAGGGGAGGGCGGTCATAGGAGAGCGGTTTTATGGCACTGCGACTGATGGAGCTTGAAGATCGATGGTGGTGGTGGTGGTGGTGATGATGGTGATGATGGTGGTGGTGCTTTGATTCAGAGGGTGGGATTGAGCACAGACCAGGGGCCGTTACCGAGCACCGGCGTAAGATGTCGCTTAGTACGGTGGCGCATTGCACATTTTTCACGAGCAACGGTATCATATTGCTCAGCTCAGACTTTCCGAGTGAGTGACTCAGCGCGCAGGCCCAATGGATGTCATTGATAGCTGGATGAGTATCCTGCATTTGAAAAAAAAAAGCTCATTAGTTTACAGTCTACAATACATGGAGTAGAAAACTTGATTTGATGATAAAGGTAATTATGGGAACAAAGATTAGTGATAAGTCAGTAATCTACATGAGAAAAGTAAGGGAAAGAGAGCCAACCTCTATGAAACAAACCAATTTTGCTAAAATACAGATTTTACACTTAATTTTTCGCTGAAAATGAGAAATAACGGCATAGAAGCACATTTAATATTTACATTTCTTTTTTTGAACTCTCTTTTTAAAATCCCAAATAAAATTAAAGGAATGAAGGAAAAATTCTTATTTCAATACGGCAAATTGAAATTTTTACTTTGCAATCAGTGACAGTTAGTTTTATAAAGAGGGTACTAAAATGCACTGATAAAACTTACCTGATTATATGCTAGATGAACATTTTTCATGGCAAGCATGGCCAGCTTATAAGCACGGGTAGGGTAGTTACGGTGTTCCATATATCTGGCGATGGTGAACAACTGAGATGATGTCATGATATGTGATGCAGCATCTGTTACAATTTGATAGGCAGTTTCGAAAGACAGCGCTTCGCTTTCACAAAGGGTAAGCGCATTTAATGCACAATTCGGTGGGTCCTGCGAAAAGAAGTAAAATGAAAACAATAAGTTTCAAAATAAGTATTTTTGACATTACAATAAAACTGAGGGTTAAAAGAATGAGTGAATAGCAAATTAAAATTACCTTTTGATAGAATTTTTGTCTTAGGATGCAATCCGTCAAGGAGAGGAAATTTTAAAACTTTTAGCGATTCAATTTTGCAAAATGTGAGGAGAAGGGACGGTAAAAAAGAAGGTACATGCAAGCTTTGAAAAAATTGCTCCATCTTTTATAAAAGCGTAACGCTGATAGAGGAGCAGAGGATATGCGATCATCGCTTGATTGACGAAATTGGTCTGGGCTAGGGCTGATTAGATGAGAATAAAATTCAGATGATTGAAAAATGGAAGACCAAAAGTACCAAGTGAAAAGCGCCTGTTTTCAGAAATATTTGAATGATGCAAGCTCTTTTTAAAACCGATGTTATTTAATTGATCGTTTTCCAAAATTTCCTGGAAAGTTTGGCCTTCTAGGTATCATTTTTCCCACAGCATCCTAAACTTCATCTGAAATTATCAGCAGGTCCTTAGAATTCTAGCAGGACTAAACTTACTAGACCAACCTCCATGATTGTTGATCTAGATTTTCATTTAAGTTATCTGAAGGCTTCTCTTTGCTTGGCTGCAGTAATTCAGAGAATTTACGCCTGGTAGGAGCTAAATATTTAGGCAAAAAGAAGGAATTACTCATGAACAAAGCAATAAAATTACCTTAGTGGCACATTGTAAGGCTAGCTGACGAGCACACCCAGACAGTTCCTCCTGCTGAGTGTATGAGAGATTCAAACGCATCATCGTACTATTAGACATAATTGTAGTTGCAACTGGTCCTGAAATTAAAAAAACAATTGAATTTGTTACATTTCCATTCATGGGGGATTTTTTGCGGGTATTTTTATATTTTTTTTTGGTGTAAAATTTGCTTCCTGTGGTATGACGGAAGAAATAGAGCTTGGAGTAGATCATTGATGTTTGACTTCATTATCTAATAGCTCTTGTCATTGATAGTGTGGCTGCAATTTTTAGAGTCAAAAGTACTACAGAAACTAACCAATTTTCTTTTCCCATTCTCATTTCTTAAACTTTATTCATGGTCAGATGCAGAAATTTGTGCTCTACTGAGAGCTCAAGCCAGGTAGCAGAGATAGCTTTTAAGAAAAAGAGAAAAAATGTAATCTTACATCAAAAGAACAGAAATAAAATAACACAAAAAATCAAAATTACCTGTGGCTTCAGTGGGTGTGAAAAGTTGATACCAGTTTTGCATGATGGAAATAAGGGCGTCCACGCCCACTTCTGTGGCACAAGTGACGAGCCATCGAACCATTTCTCGTCTCCGCCAATTTAATGATGACAGTGTCATCCGCATAACCTACAAACAAAGTAATTCAACATTAGAAAAGTTTTCAGTTTTCTTCGAGTTCATAGAAAGATCTGATTAAGTTCCAAAGTTCACTTTCCCTCACTTAAGGCTGCCAAAGGCTCCATTTCATGCTGGGTCTCAAGTGTCGACTCCCAGTTGACAGAATTGCTTTACTGGTTGCACTTAAGTATTTAAAGCAAGTGCAAAAAACATTAAGTGTTTGAAACAGAGACACATTCATTAAATTCAAAATTCTGGGGGAGAGAACGTCTGTTTCAAAAGTTTTTGAGGTTAAACATGTGAACAATGTCAATTGCAACCAAGTAAAATTTTAAATGCACCTGGTTTTCTGAACAAGTATTGTTTTCAAAGAATAAACCTTTCATGCACTAGTACAAAAATGAATAATCCATAAAAATATTAGGTATCCAAAATGAATACAGATTCAATTTCGCAGATAATGTGACAAACCTGTAATCCTAGTTCAAAAGCTACTGAGAGTAGGGTGGGATGCCTCGGCCCTGTTTCAGGCGTTGCGAAGCGAAATGCATCCTGAGCTAACTTGAATAAGTGAGAAGAGCTATGTATGTGTCTTTGAGCAGATTCTAAAACTGTGCGTAGTCTCATGACTTCACCTGCAAAGTGGATGAATTAAAATTAAAATACTGGAATAAGTTACACGAAATAAAATATAAAGCTTCATAAAGTGAAAAACACCAGTAGATAAATGTAAGAATGGAAAATTTGCAAGGGTCTGAAATTTGATGAATTTCCTGTTTAAGTGGAATCCTCTGAGTGAACTGAACACGAAGATACCCTTGATTCATAAATTGAGCAATTATTAGAGGAGATATGACAAAATAACCGATTCTGCTAAAATACATGTGTTAAAATGGGAAATGCCGCCAGATGACGTCACAAGGCGGCACATTTTCTCACTTTTAAATCAATTTTTCTCCAATTTCCCAAGTCAGAAAAAAATTATGAAAAATATTGCGAACGCAGCTCATTAGACACTTTCAGATGAAGCAATAAAAAAATTGCGTGCAAATTCTCCATTCATTCTTTGCTTGGAATGTATGATGCTGAATTCACGCGCTGCAAATGAGAGCTTCAAATGGGATCATCTTGACCTCAAGTTGCACAATGGGCCAATGAGAGGACTAGGGGAAACATCAGTGCTTCCATTGTCAGCTCACATTTGAGGTGTTTGAACTCCGCATAAGCATTTTAAAATTATGCTACATGGAAATAGAAGACACTTTGAGAAAAGTAATGTTAAATCAGATTTTTTTAGATTCTTCTGAGATTTAAGTATTTTGTGGTCAAGGATCAAACTGGGAACTTTCCTGAAACCACTTAGTTTCTTCTGTTTCTTCTATGAAATTTTGAAAAGGAACACACAAACACAGTGCAAACAAATAAATTAATCACTTTTTGAAGAACAGTCGGGAATGTCTCTGGGAATTTTCTCATTTGAGATTTAGGTTTCCTGGTATTGCACTCTCCCAGAAAACTTCACTAAGTTAGCGTTGAGTGTCATATAGTTTTAAAAAATGAGTGTCAGTAACTCGCCAACAGAGAATTCAATAAAATCCAAAATATTGATTACATACTACTTATGTCCAAAACTCTGTCAAATATATATTATCGTGTAATATAAATTTTAACTTCCTTCACTTCGGAACGTAACAAAAATTATTCAATATGCCTTTTAGACACACATACCTTTAGCAGCACTAAGCATGGTCGATGCAAGAGCGCACTGCTGTGTTTCGATGTGTCCTAGGGTAAACCATCTTGGGTAACGGCTCATGACCAAGGAAGAGACATTGCCGCTCACCGGATCATCGGAGTCACCATGCTCTTCTAGGATGGGCAGTCTAAACAGAACAAACACGCATGAAAGGAGACATTCAAATATTCATCCTCAAATCACTCTTAAATTCCATGAAAGTCATAAAGGGGCAGGCTTTTATTTCCATGGACGAACAAATGAGCAACTTACCTACCCATAGAACTTTCCTTTTTGGCTAATACTCAACACCAAATTGAGCCTTTTTGACCATTTGAATCCATTCAATAACGTTAATGTATGCTAAGACTTGATATCCAAGTTTTTTCCTTTTTAAAATACTTTTTTGACGGATTTTGCCAACCTCTATTAGATAGAGGACACTTTATCGATAGAATTTTGTTCACTGGTTTTCAATGTATCTTACGTCACTGAGAAAATTTACATAATCTCATCATTTTAGTACAGAAAAGGGAAAAATAATGACAGAAACTTACCTCATAGCTCTCAATCCAACTTCATATGCTAGATCTGGGTAATAGTTCAAGAGTGCGAGAAAAAGAAATCTTGCAAAGGTGTGCATTGGAATGCTCTCGGAGTGAATTCCGATACCAAGTCCACTAGTCGGCCCCCCTTCCAGTAGTACGATTGCTTGCCGCCGTAAGACAGCTATTAAACTATTGTCAAGTTCCATTTCTTGCAGTTTAGCAATTAGACGATCTTCTTGCTTACAGGCTTTCTCCTGATTTAATAGAGAAATTGAAGAAAAATTAGGGAAAAATTGTTGCAAATGGGAAAAAAAACTTATGAAGAAGCAGGTATAAAAGCAATAAAAACATTAGGGCTGAAATGGTTGAGGCACGGGTGAAATGCTTTTTTAAAACTATTTGAATAATACTTGAAAGAATTTCGATTTTTGGTGCCACAGGGCAAAATGAAAAGAAAAAAATTATTACACATTAAAAATTAGTTCCACCACTTTCTAACGTGTCAAATGTTTCTAGTACATACGTCCAGAATACGGTTTTTAATTTTTTAAATCAGCCTTTTACCTCATATTAATGATCAAATAAATACGCAGATACGAAGAATTCTCCCTGTAATTTAAATTCTCTGTCACTACACACTTTTCCAGGAAATGCTCACAACAGAATGTAACCTATAAGCTCCATTTAAGGTAACTTCAAAAAAGACCAAATATCTACACATAATACATACTTGAGCATAAAGTCCAGGGGGCATGATACGCTGCTGACCCAAGCCGATGAGCGCCACCTCAACTGCTAGTGTTAGATATGTTTCTGAACGATCCCTAGAACCGACAACCGGAACATGGTGGTAACGAGGAGGAGTGCTGATCGCGTTCATGTTCTCTTCAACTCCAACAGGGTCTGGAAAAATTGAAACACTTAATAGAGGCCAGCAACAAAGAAACTTTTGACAAATGAAACTGTCTCCTCATAAAAATCTAAAGGCTACCCTACAAACCGTGACAAGAGCCATATTAGAAGATTAGAAGAGTCCAAAATTTCTCTGAACTAAGGAAAGCATCTCTAGAATATGAGACCTGAAATCATTGCAAATCAATATACACAACAATGCCCACCATGCAGCAATATCTTTCAATACTGCTTCGATGAAACCTCAGTCTCAGAAATATTGAAACTGAGAGGGATATTATGTGAATGTCGAAGGTAAAATTAGCAAAGACAGAGTTGGTTTTATGTAGTTTTTCAGTCCAAATATTAATTCACCCGATGTTGGCATCAGCCTTATGACTTCGTTTTTGCGAGTGTTGCCTTTTTTGTATGGCCATGATTGCCGAACTATTGCAGCAATATTTCATTTAATCAGAATATTGTTGTCAAATTCTCAGGATCTTACCGAAAAGTAATATTCTAGTAAAAATGTTTGATTCTCTCTTTGCTTATTGGTTAGATGTAGTAAAGACAGTTTAAGCTACCCAATCAATGCTGAAAGGCACTCCCACGTTATAATAATGATTTTTTTAGATGGAGTTATCAATGATGGAGAATCAAGTTTGAATTTAATGAAAAGCTGTGAATTAGGTGATATCATGGATGAGTATACATGAAATTTGACCTAAGATGGTAAAAAAGGCTTACCGAAATAAGAAGGTGAACGAGGAGCACTATCATCAGGAACTAAAGAGGCTTCCGCCAAAGTGTCAAAGAGGCAACCCACAGGGTCCAACGGGTGTCCTACCCACCCGTCAGCCGGATTCCTACTTGACTGGGGACCTGTGTAAGAGCTACTAGAACTAGAACTAGAATTGGGATTAGACGAAGATGAGGAGGAGGAATAAGAGGCAGCGCGAGTATCGTGGGAGGAACGGCTACTGCTCGGTCTCTCTGAGCGGTCAGGCCTATCGCTGCACCGAGAACCGCATAAAGAATTGCGGTGATTATCGTAGTAACCACACCTAGAGCGACAGCTGTAATTACTGACGCAAACGTAGTTGGGCCTTGCATGCAAGTCGCAGTTGGCGCAGCGAGGAGTGCAGGAGAGGTATCGGGAGTAATCCATTCCGCAGCGAGACGTGCAGGCCTGGTTACGGGAATGATTGTCGTTATAACAACGAGAGGAACAGCCCCGATGGTGGTTATCATAACACCTAGAAGAAAAAGAAATAAAAAAATAATTAATGCACTGTTCTCGCTGAATAAGTGTGCCGGCTTCATGAAAATTTTTCAAAACCAAGATCAAAAACTTAGAAAAGAGATCTAATAAGTAAAATCAAGAACCCGAAGGATCTGTCACAGATTTTCAAAAAAATTTTAAACCCTTTCAAAGATGCACAAAACAATTTTAAAGTTTTTAAAGGTTGCCTCAAAAACGAAGATTTCCTCTACCTGTGCGATGGCTCTCTAAAGGATGTTTGTATAAACCTAATTGACAAATATTTGAGGCCTTAACGGTAAAAGAAAAAATAAGACCGACCATTTCAACAGTTATTGATGAAATAATATAAGCTGAAAAATTTAAGGGTTTCCTATTAGATACTCGAGTAATTTTCAAAAATTTATGAACATCAAAGGCCTTTTCAGGACATTACAGACTCTGAAGTGGAAGTAAGGAATAGGAAGATTCCACTTACTTGTAAAATTTTTTATCTAATCCAGTTTATAAGGACTAATTTTTAAAAGGGCAACTTGCTTTCATTTTTCATAGGAGAGCGCTGATAATCACTTGTTTTTCTCAAACCACTTTTTATCTTTAAAAGGGTATTGAGATCTTACACATAGAAAAAGTTAGGCGGAAAATGATGGTTATTGACAGAAGAGGTTGAAAGAAACTAGATAATAGTGACACTGACCTAGAAGAGCAAGCTTGGTGAGGGTCATAGCTTGAGACGCATCTTGGCGAACACATTAGGTTGGATCGGTGGTCGTAACTGTAACACCGTGAGCAAGAATTAGAATGATGACTATCGTTACAGCGAGAGAGGTAAGATTGCTGACTGCTACTACTAGATTTTTGGGTTTGACTTTCATGCCACTGGCGTTGGGCGTCCAGCTGCTGCTGCTTCATGGTTCGCACAACAGAGACTGCTAATCGTAACGCTGCGGCATAGTGCCCATGAGATCGAAGCGCATCCACTCGAGCTGCGCAGGTAGGTAGAGGTTCTGCAAAAGACAAAAATAAGATAAACGTAAGTGAGTAAATTCATTCTTCCACAGCTTCGTCTCTGTGAAACTTCATTGATTAAGGTTTTTTCAGGTGATGGACCATTGAACAGGGTCTGAATTTGGAGAACTTGAAAGCCTAATGCACACAAAACACTGAAATCTGCAGGAGGAGTTAAATTGGCTTTTGGCGATGACTTTATAATTATATTATACCAACTTCCTGTGGTCGACTTGACAAAACTATTCTCCCCTTCTGTGATGTGACTCACTTACAATTCGGTAACATTAACATCTGTGGCCTTTGCAGGTACAGCACAGCATGTCTGGATTTATTCGAAGGGCAAATTGGCCTGAGTAGATTTCGATTTTTGATTAAAAGAGCCTTTAGTTACAGGGATTTATTTCAGAATTAAGTAGTTTAAAGAACAAGAAATTAGACGTTCTTACCATGCCACAATGGTTGACCTTGAGAATTAAAACTGCCAGAAATTAGGGAACTGTCAGGAACATGGCTACAATAGGAATCACTTGAGAGAATAAGCTTCAAATGCATGTTATCCCAGGACATATCAACAGCGTCCAGCGCTCTGAAATAATAATAATAAAAAAAATTGGCATATTAATTTAAAAGAACAAGAGCAAACAGCAGAGGAAATACAATGAAAAGTAAATAGACTGCTTTTTTGGGACTGGAAGACTTCAAAATCAAACCGAGAAGAATTTTAAAATCAGATTACATAGAAACCGTAATTGAACACAATACATAAAAACAAAAGTGGAAGAATCTAGAGTTATCATTACGAGAAAAACAGCGTAAAAATAATTGATATGAAACTATTGCCAGAAAATTCCAATCAGTCATTAATAGAATAAAATGAAAAAGTTTTGTGTTTCGGTTGGAAATCACCTTAATAAAAAACTCTTCCACTTCCTTAGGAGGGCAGATTTCATGGTTAATAATACAGGAGGATACCATTTAAAAATGACTTTGGTATTACTAAATCAGTTAGTAGTTGAGCAACGCACCTGTGAAAAATAGTACGAGGGATTGCAGGTGCTCTACTATGACTTGACCCATGGGACCGAGACCATGGTCTTCTGCGGTCATTACGGTGGTTATCACGAACATTCTCTCGGGGGTTATTTCCTCCTTCTTCATCAGATGAACTATCAGAGGAATGGTAACCTCCTCCTCCTCCATGGTACTGGAAAAAAAGCAAGAAATATTCATAAGAATTGAAAAAAATATAGTGAATAAAAAAACAAAGTATAGTTCGACTCACGATATTTCAACCTAAACCAATTGTTTTGATTCATCAGAAACAAGTTTTGGGAGTCTATATCAATACTTCAAAATTGTTCACAGTACATAATCCCTTTAAAAACGTAGGTAGGTATAAAATTAAATTTTACCATTATATTTGACAGACTCATGTATTTTTTTCACTATATCTAGAATATTTGTAGGTATATTAAATTAATATTGCCACTGGGAGTGAAAGCTACTCAAAATTAGTTTTCTTTTATTTGTAATGGCTGTTTCTACCTTAAACGATAGTCTGCCCAGCAGAGACAGAAACCAAGAGAAAAATACAAAAAAAAATGTATAAAATACCTAGATATAAAACTGGAGATACATGAATACTTGGAAGAGGAAGTGTTAATTTGTAAATTAAGTGTCATCATAGTGTTTGTAGAAGTGTCTGTAAGAATGTGAACAGCTTTCCATAACTTTCTGCCCCATGAGAGGGACTTAGAAAAAACAAATATTTCAAGAAACTTATTCCTTCTTCCATACTTCATCTTCAAAATTTTAATTATGTTATTTGTCTTATTTGGCAAAAAGAGAGATTCAGTGGTAGAATTGTATTATTTGGACCAAACGTCTATAGAAAGGAAAGTTAGGGAAAGTTACTCAGCAGAATATGAAATCAATCCTCATGGGATCAGCTAACCTTTTATGATCAAGAAAACAGCTATGAGAAACATAGACACACACAAGATTGCAAAAACAAAAGGCTGGTAATATAACATTAAAATTTATTACGTACCGAGGGAGGAGGCCTAAAGTCTGGGTCCTCTTGGGGGCAAATGTCGATTTTTGTCCACTTTTCCAACATAACCTTCCAATGTTGCTTTTCTGCTGTACTGCAGTGTGGATTCAAAACAACGCACACCCACAAAGCTCCTGAAAACGCGAGATATATTTTAAAGAGAAACAGTGAGAATTTTCTTAAACTTGAAAAACTAGCTGATGATTCATGATTGACAATTTTGAATGACTGAGATTCAGAATCTCAGCAAAGCCCTTTCCCTGCTTTTATTTGAGCGAATATTTATTGCTCCGTTGAGCTAGAGCAAACAAACAGGTGGGACCAGGAAAAAAAAACACATTTAAAAATAATTGATCAAAAAGTAACTGTGCATCAAGGAAAACATAATTCAAGAAAAAATTACTTTCTAAATAATGTATATGCTACAAGAGAACATTTGGCATTTATCTTTTTTAAATAGTATTTCCTAAAGAAATTCTCAGATACCTCCTCTTAATTTTAGACTGATGTCAGTTGAAGCTCACGGATATTTTAGTAAAAGTGCTTACCAAGTTGATCCCATAGCTGACGGCATTTGTCATTCATGGGAGTACCCTGGGATTTCCATAAAACAAGCCGAGGGTCTGATAGGAACTGTTCCGTGATTAGTGTTAGCATTCGAGCTCCATTGGAATCTCTAGCTCTCAACATTTCTCGCACCTATGACAAAGAAAATAAGAAAAATAAGGATCCAATCTAAAAAAAAATATGGATATATATCCATAAATGTATGCTTATGTATTAAAATTACTTGTTTTTTATGGGAACTGAGGGATCTGCTTACTTCAAGTATTTCCTAAGAAATATCCAGATCACTCTATACATGGTTCTTGAGAAATGAACTTAAAAATTTCACAAACTTCTACATATCATAGAAGAATAGCATGCTTTAACTGAAAAGTACTGTTCCGGAGATAATTTTTTAAAGTCACATATTGAAGTACGATTGTTGCGGGTGCTTTTTATATTTAAGTAGTCGTTACTTACCTTTGCAAATAAAGAATTGAGCTGTTTGTTGGCATTGTAGTAACTGCCTTGAGCAAGATATGACTTCACTTGTTCGCAAACTTGTTCTTCGTCTAAATGCCATGAGTGCTCGTCATCAGCACTAGCACCGGCTGTAGGATCTGGAGCGCCTGAAAAATTGATAAAAAAATTGGGAGGTTTAGTCGAGAATATAAGAGCTTAGTAATATTCACTTTAAAAAAAAAATAAAATGGAATAAAACCATAAATAAAGTAGGTATTAAGTTTAGATTTAATATTTTCATTTCATATGATGACAGCAGCAGTTTGATTGAAATTTAATCTCCTTCCTGCCATTCCTTACTTTTATGCAGAGAAAAGGCCGACATGAATAAATTTTTAGTTTTTTGTAATACCTACCTCACCCATTTTCGGTTCACAGAGGAGTCAAAATTCCTGAGAGATATTGCTAATTCAGGCGACTTTCATACAATGCATAATGATACAATATTACTTTTGGAGAGAGGTCATTCAATATTTTTGGGATAACATCACTGGCTTTGTGTTCATACTTAAACGAATGTCACAGAGAAAAGAGCGTCTTTAGTTTCATGAAAATTAGGATACCAAGGAAGTAGGTATGATACACCCAAGGCCCTTAACGGAGACCGTGTTTTTGGTTTCCCTAAAAATTTAACGCTTGGAAGTTTAGGCCCTCACCCTAAGCCCTGTCACATTCATGGATGATAGAACAATTTAGAACAAAGAACTTTCGTTACAAGTAACTATAATTTTTTGTTCCAATATACAATACGTACAGGAATTCTTAAGACAAATACCTGCTATTTGGTTGATTTCAGAACGCTGTTGAAGGATTTCATCGGCCAGTTTCTGAGCCGTGGGAAGCACTTCTGTATGATGCTCTGATATGAGATACTGAACGAATTTCTGTAGCTGCTGCCTGTCCATCTGCAGCAACGTTTCTGAAAAAAAGAGTGAAAACGAAAAATTGAAAAATCGAATTCGTTCATGAAACGGATCTTATCGCCTAATAAATAGGTATACTACCTTAGTTTATTTACGGAGTAATTTTACACGATAAGAATGGTGGAAAAATTGCATTTAACAGAGATTCCATAGTCTGGCTCATCCGAAAAAACACTCATGGACATAGGGGAACTAATGGCACATACGTTGTTTCTGAACTGAGCCAGGATTTTTAGTTCTAAAATACACAATTCGGTTCAAACAAAGCAGTCTGCTTTACCAAGAGTCGATCGCTTTCCCAGGGTTGCCATAATTTCTTTTTCTTCTTCTTCAAATTCCCTGATTTTCCCTGATTTTTCATGGCTATTTTTGCTTTTCTCTAACTCGAAAATTTTCAAATTCCCTGACCTCCAAACAAAAATTTCCATTTTTTTTAACACTGGAAAAAAAAACACATTGGATCTAGAGTCCAGACTCTTGAAAATATTGACAAGAAAAAGGACTTTATGATTCAAGCAGATTTAAGCTTAAATCAAAAGGAAATCCGCTCAAATTAAGAGGCTTGGTTCTTGATTTAAGCTTAAATCTTATTGAATCAAGAGTATTCTTTTATTTATTTATTTATAATTCATGTACATAAATGCCACACTTTGTGGCTATAATACTTGTCAACCCCCCCCCCCCCCTAAATATTACACATTAATATAATATAGGTACGTAAGAACACAGGGAAGCATTAAGAATATTACACAATTTTACAAAATAAAATAGAAAATAAAAGGTATGGTAAATTACAGTTAAATATTATTAAAAAAATCATTTAAGGAATAAAAAGCCTTGCCAACTAGTAAGGCTTTTAAGACCAGCCATGAACTCTCTTACTTCCCATTTCTGAAGAGCTTTTCTCAGGTTCAAGGGAAGGTTGTTGAACAGTCTGATGGCAGTATGAGACACAGACTGTTCAGCAACCTTCAGGCGAACAATTTCATAATTGATGAAAGGGTTTCTCATGTTCTTTATCATGTCCTTGCGAATCAGGCCGGTGTCAATGGCAAATTGTAGGCTGTCTAGAATAAAAATAGATGGAAGAGTTAAAAGTTGGTACTTTATGAGTAGTTTTTCTTGTCGATGTGTTTAAGAGCCTGGACTCTAGATCCAATGTGTTTTTTTTCCAGTGAAAAAAAATAGAATAAAATAAAAATAAAACAAATACGCTAACTCCCGCTAAACTTTGATCAAAATTTCCTTGTTTTATAGGTCACATAATGGAAAAAAGCATTTAGTAGTCGGTGATAGCCTAAGAAATGACAAGAAAACGAAAGCAGTAAGAAGATAAATTATATGTTCTAGTGATGGCAGATATGTCCGAATTTCCCTGTTGTCGCAAGTTCCCCGACTTTCCCCAAATTCCCAGTTTTCCGAAGCGCCGGCAACACAGGGTCCAGTCGGGGCAGCCGGCAGCCTGCCTTATCTAGAATCGACGGCTTTACGTGCATTTAAATGGAGGAAAAACGGTGTTGCCGGTTTACACAAATCCACCGTCAGGATACTCCCGATCGGAGCCGCGGAGAGCCCGGAGCGCGACTCAGGATTCCGGAGCCATCGCCGGAGCCCGTGTGGGAGGGACGGGAAGAGAGGAGCGGACGCAGCGCCGAGAAGAGGGGAACAGGAGAGACGGAGAAGGAGACGCGGCGGGGCGGAGGGGGGGGGGGGCAGCCGCGAGCACGGTCGCGGCGCGAGCGAATGACCTTGAAAGAGCAGCGTGAAAACGGAATCAACAGCTGATGCCCCAGCTGACGCCGCGGCGGAGTTCACCGGGACGAAGAGGAAAGTGGAAGAGAGAGGACGACCGAGGACGAGGACGACGACGTCACTTTTCCCGGTGCACGTCACGTCATTGCACTTCGCGTCGTCGCCGCCGGTGCAGCGTCGGGGGTGACCTCGGTGAAAGTAAACATGACCCGGGGGCCCGGCCGCCGACCAGGAGCTCGGAGCTTCGGGTCCCGGAAAATCTAAAGAGTGGATTCAAGTTTTCCGGGAAAGTCGGGTGCTGGGAACGGGGAAAGACTCTTCGAAGTGTGAGTGATTACCGTGTAAAACAGCAAGAGTTTCCCGGGAAAGTCAGATGCTAGGGACGGGAAAAGACTCTTCGAAGTGTGAGTGATTATCGTGTATAACAGCGAGAGGTTCCCGGGAAAGTCAAATGCTAGGGACGGGGCGACTCTTCGAAGTGTGAGTGATTACCGTGTATAACAGCGAGAGTTTCCCGGAAAAGTCAAATGCTAGGGACGGGGAGAGACTCTTCGAAGTGTGAGTGATTACTATGTGTAACAGCGAGAGTTTCCCGGGAAAGTCAAATGCTAGGGACGGGGATAGACTCTTCGAAGTGTGAGCGATCACCGTGTATAACAGCGAGTTTCCCGGGAAAGTCGAATGCTAGGGACGGGGAGAGATTCTTCAATGTGTGAGTGATTACCTACCCTGTATGAGAGTGAGAGGTTCCCGGGAAAGTGGATTTTAGCCTGGCATTCCCGGGAGCCTCCCCGGGAAAGTTCCCTCTTGCATCCTTTTTCTTGACACTACATCGTTTTTTGGCTATCAACAAGCCCGGACTCCGGAGCATGCGCAGCGTCTAGGAAAGGACGAGCTGGTCTTTGATGGTATAGGTGCATCTTGACCGTTCCTCCTATGAAAGTCGGTCATCTTTGTCATGTGGGCCGATTATTGAAATTCATAGACTGAGCTATGGACAAAGAAGACAAAAGGGGTATGGAGGGTGGAAAGGGTGGTTGCGATGGACATAGGAGGTGGGTAATAGATTAACTAACGGCAACCCACAAGAGACCCTACAGTATGGATGCATTTTGCAAAAAGGAACCACTAGCATTGCAATGTTGCTAAGATTGTGCAACTTCTTTTGTCTTGGAGGAAAACCCCGATTATCCATTAACAATTTCTATTTTACTCGCTAAAAACTGTAAATTTAGGTCAAAAATTACCATCTAAATTCCATAGTTTTTCACGATTTCCGCAATTTTATTGCAAAAGATGAAGTTGCACAATCTTAGCATCATTGCAATGCTAGTCGTTCCTTTTTTCAAAATGCAATCCAGTTAGTCCATCATATTCTCCCTTAGTCTACAGGAACCAACCATTTCAACCAATAAAATTGCTTCATACTCCCAAAGTCTTCTCTGTCTATAGCTTTGTCTATCAATTCCAACAATCAGCCCACTAAAAGGACCACACGTTTGGGCCAAAGTTCCGACGGTTTCGGATATCGAGCAAACGTCCGGAAAATTGGAACGTCGCCGTGAGTGGGAAAAGCATCCGGCGCTGCTGAGGCTGACGAAACGAAACCAGATCGAATCCTTTTCGCTGCGGCGCGGCTGTGGCGACTCGAAGAAGGCGCGGAAGGTCGATTCTCGGTTTATGAAAGAGTTAATGGTGGCAGAACAAACGGCGGCCGGATTTCAATGTAAATTGTATGCACGGTTTTCTCATTGATTGGCTTCAGCGACCGGAATAAACGGTCGGAACAGTGTGACTGGCGTCGCTCCATGCAGAGGTTGCGGCCATTGCGTGTCCGACTGCTCGAGCTCAGAGTTCCCGGAGCACCTGCCGCTTGCACCCGAGGTAATCGTAAAAGAAACCTAAGTATGGTTCGTAGAAGAAACTTTAGGGTCCAAACCTTAGTACCTATATGGCGCTTGGCGCCCGCGATTTGTGCATGATAACCGTGCTCTCGGCTCTTACAGATCAAGATCAACTGGACTGCATTTTGCAATTTGGAACTATAAATTCTGGCTCATTTGAAAAAACACTAGCTTGGTTGCATAGGGAAACTAATGGCACATACGTTGTTTTTAAACCGGGCCAGAATTTATAGTTCCTAATTGCAAAATGTAGTCCAACTCCTTGTGCGTTGCGATTAATGCTAACCAAGTATTCCTACAGCTCGCAGTTTAAGCTAGAACTTTGGTTACATGAACAGAAGTACCCAACCTAATGGACTACATTTTGCAATTGGTGATAAAAATATCTGGCTCAGTTCAGAAACAACATACGTGCCATTAGTTTCGGTATACACATAAGAGCTTTTACGGATGAGCTGGAAACTCGGCATCAGGGGTGCAAAAAGTGTCACTCCGCCGAACGTTCCACGCGATCAGGGATTTTTTCTTTCCTCCATCACTTCCAAAAAATTTCCTCTATTTTCCAAATTTTTCAGAGTGATTTTTTTTCTTTTTTCTTTCGGTGCTCATCAGTTTTGAAAATTTGATCGAAATGTCCTCCGAAAAGTCGAAAAGATCGATTAATCGTAATTTTTTCGGAAATTCTTTTTCGATGCGATCCATGGATCGCGGATCGCACGATCGGGCAGATTTTGCACCCTTGTTCCGCGCTTAGGCTCATGTAACCGAACTTCCCTTTCATACTGTCAGCGAAAGTGCTTCGAGTTCGTATGGCACATGTATTAACTACAATACTCAAAACATCGGAGTGTATTTCACCCTGCAGTGTATACAGAGCTGCCATACAACCCGAATGATGCGAATACGCAGTTGAATTCGCTACATCAAAAATAGAAAAAGAGCAAAATACCACAAAAAAGAGAAAATTCCGCTCTGACTTTACGTCACTTTGTATGTTTGATAATATGTATGTAGCTGTATACGCTTCAGAGTGAAATACACTCTAGCTTTCGTTTCGGAGGTTTGCATCAGACTGCATCATGCTGTTTGGCATACATGAATAATGTTAAACACTAATTGAACAAGTATTCAATTAAGATGTCGTTAATGATAGTTAAAACCTTTGGATATCACTGCTGACCGGTTTTCCAGAGAATGCTCTCTTTTCAGCCCGACGGAGGACGGGATTAAGCCGAATAGAGATTACCGGAGATTGCGCGAGCCGCGTAATCTTTTCAACGGCTCGTGACGTCATACCCCCGAGATGTTCAGACGGCATAGAGGGACTCAATGACGCCCTTGCAATTGCAAAACAGTGCGAGGTGCACAAAAGATCAGGGCCAACACCTACAGCCGGCGAAAAAAAAGTCTTCACTCACGCTCTCAGGCAAAAGCCAGGCTGACGACGAGAAGCGTGTGTCCTGAATCATTAGAGAGAAAAAGGGTTTTACGTGGGTTTCAGCAACGGTTTACTTATGCATTCGGTTCAGTGGCGTGGCGTGAATAATCGATTATCGATATCTCGCCATTTGAAGCTATGGTAAAGAATCGATTACTAAGGTGTTCGCTGCGAACACCCTGATAATCGATTCTTTACCATACGTTTAAATGGCAAAACAATCGATACATCGCAATTCACGCCACGCCACTGATTCGGTTGTGCAACTGCAACACTGCAGCGGGAACGGGAAGACCAGTGAATCATCCCATCCTCGGATGTATCTAGTCGACATCACTCAGGTTAAGCATGTCGTCATCAGTTTTATTCATTTTAAAAAACGCTACGCCCACTAATCTGCCGTGCTAAGGAAAATCGCCGTATGAGCCTTCAGACGTTGCCAAGTTTCCTCCGTTTAAAACTGCAGTTACTGGGAAAATTGTGAACATTATTTTCTCAAATTTTCAGACGATTTGGTACGCAATTTAATCTAAAATATCTGAAAATTTCAAGGAAAAATACGCATGAATTTTGTCAAAAATACAGGTTTTTTTCTGGGGAAACTTGGCAACTCCCGAATGTTCATACGGCGTTCTTCCTCATAGTTTGTTTCACGTAAGCTGAGACTTTTTATTCGGCATTAAAATCCGTAAATGGCAACGCATCAGTCCCGAACGCGGTGACCTGACCGCTCGCCGGCCACCCTCTTTTGTTCAGCGACGAGAGGCCGGCAACCCGTCCATTGTGAGGGTAGGAACAATTTGCACCCTTCATCCCTCCTAAATGAGCCCTAGTACCCGGACCCAATTTTCTTTCTCGTTGAAAAATTAAACTTTTAGCGTGAAAATTCAGGTCCAGCGGGAAATTTTGATGAAAATGAACTAAAATTTCATCCGATTATCTTAATTTTTACCCGATATACGGCTCTATCGCGGCCAACCACAAGAGCCGTCTATCGCGGCCAACCACAAGAGCCGTATATCGGGTAAAAATTAAGATAATCGGATGGAATTTTAGTCCGTTGGCATCAGAATTTCCCGCGGGACCTGAATTTTCACGCTAAAAGTTGGCATTTTCATCGAGAAAAAAATTTGGGTCTGGGTACTTGGGCTCATTAAGGAGGAATGAAGGGTTCCCAAATCGCGGTCAACCACAAATGCCGTATATCGACGGTGAAACTACCAAACCACGTATCTCGTTTGCGGTGTTTAAAAATCTACGCTCACATTTTATTTTTTTGAATTAGACCAAATCAATATCATTCCTTGAGATTTTCACGGAATTTTCTCCGCACAAAGAGGAAAAATCACAGAAATTTTCAAGACTGGATGTTAAGTAGTTTTTCATTTAAAAAATAAAGTATGACAGGAAGTCTGCGACGTCGCAAACCGAGATACGTGGTTTGGTAGTTTCAAGAAAGAAAATTGGGTCCGGGTACTAGGGCTCAATAAGGAGGGATGAAGGGTGCAAATTGTTCCTACCCTCACAATGGACGGGTTGCCGGCCTCTCGTCGCTGAACAAAAGAGGGTGGCCGGCGAGCGGTCAGGTCACCGCGTTCGGGACTGATGCGTTGCCATTTACGGATTTTAATGCCGAATAAGAAGTCTCAGCTTACGTGAAACAGACTATAGCAAGGCAGTAATCGGCTGTCGCTTGTCTATTTTCGCTGAGCAGCGTTCAAGCAGTGACGATTTTGCAAGTTGGCAACGCTGTTTTTCTTCCATTTAAACCCATTAAAAATATCGATATAGGGCGAAGAAAGCTGCCTCACCAAAAATCAATTGTTTTCCACACATTAGGCAATTAAAGCGGCATTATTGTGGAATTAAAGCATTATTTCACAGAATCCCTAAAATGGAATGGCCGCCCTGCACAATTTAATTTTCAGCGCAGAACTAATGAGCACTATTTGTTGGAAATTTTGCTCGAATGATTTTCTCAATTATACACAGAGTATTCTACCAAACAATAATGTTCGTTTGCTACGCTTTTTTTTTTTTTTTTAAAAAAAAGGGTTCTGAAACGTCGAGATTAAGATGTGTGTTTTTTAATAATCATCACAGAATAGCGTCCCTAAAAAGAGACTCTGATGAAACAATGAGCTTGTTCAGCAATTCGTAATTCTTGCATTTTTGGAAACTAGAGAGTGCACAGAGTTCACAGGAATTTTCCCCGATTTTTTTGAGCAATATTAACCCACGAAATACGAGTCCAAAAGTCCGTATTTTGGGCTCCCATTTAAACGCGCGCCGCTTGGCCCATCTCAAAATGGCGCCCATTTTCTCCGTCCGGCGGTGGCCACACTTTTGACCCGGCGTGCCGGCGAGGTACCTCTGTATGCCTCTGCCGTGTGTGGGTCGTATAAACAAACGAAGATTGATAACACAAATGATCCAAACAACTCGAAATCTCTTAATTTTAATTGATTTAAATCCATTTTCGACTTCAACCAAGCATTTGGCAATAATATTCATCGTATTTTACAACCAGGAGCCACGGCCTATCGGCTCATTTTAAGGTGCATTCTGAAAATCAGTATTACAAGTCCAGTGTCCAAACCCAGACTTTCTTCTTTTACTTTTTTTGACCATTCTCTTTTCATTTTCGCGTCAAATCAAATGTTTTGCAGTTTCTTTGTCTTAAGTATGTGGTCCTGAATTCATTCAAGAGTTAGAAGTTCACCATTTATTTAGTATTACAGCCTTTTAACCTCTCAAGCTTTACCGATATGATCTCATGTAGTTCGAGGTTTCTTTGGCCCAAACCAAGTGATTACATATCTGATGTGTGTCTTATGGCTCTTCAAATTCGCAGTTTAGAACTAAATCAGAGACTACAATTACTTAATCCAGTTCTGCTCTCTTGTTCAATGTTTGTCATAAGTGTTTGTTCGTGTCTGTTCTTTATAAGTGACCACTGTAGTGCATATACTTATACACAGTTATGCTATCGGTACAGGTATTATTTCTTGTTTTCTACAGTCAGACTTTCTCTTAAGCGCAATAATTTACCAAAGAAATTCACCTAGTTGCGTAAATAATTTGGTGTATAGATATTCTGTTAATGTCTCCTTGCGGTGATTCAAAGTTTCTGAGATCTATCACAAGTGGATTTTG
Organism: Bemisia tabaci; assembly: GCF_918797505.1. Taxonomy (NCBI): domain Eukaryota; kingdom Metazoa; phylum Arthropoda; class Insecta; order Hemiptera; family Aleyrodidae; genus Bemisia; species Bemisia tabaci. The sequence goes on along the minus strand of NC_092797.1, from coordinate 14,221,330 downwards.
CATTTAGACGGTCACTCTTGTCTGATAAAATTACTGCTCTAGCAGTTTCAAATTTATACTTTGATCTCTGATTCATCACTAAATGACACTCATGCGGTGTCATTTATCTTTAATCAGTTCAAAGCTATTTCGACAATGAATCATCAAAGGTCCGATCGAAGAAGGAATTTTCTGGTGAGTGCTGCGGCTGAACCGACATCACAACTCAGCTTTCAAAAGCATCAACTTCTAAAAATTTATCAGGAAGTGGTAATGGTAAGTGGAAATCATGGTAGTGCTCACTTCTTTCATGAGCAAATCGTGCGCTCAAAATTTCAAAATCTACTCACCTACATGTTTATTTGAAGAGGAATACGACATGATATGCAGCAGGCTACACTTCATCTATGAATAATACGTAAATTTGTCTTGAGAGCATTCTTAGGAAACTTCCACAATTTTTAGTTTTATTCCTGAGAGAAAATTTGGAGACGACTCTGCTGGTATTCCCAGGGATTTTTCAGAAATTTTGTACTTCATAGGTATCATCAAATACTTAAGTATCAACAGATATTGTACAAGACAGAAAATTTATTTGAGGATTCATGCTAGTATGTTGTGTTTCCTGCAGAAACAAGGCTCATCATATTTCATGGAATGAAGTAATCAAAAACTACTTACTTACCTACAGCTTGGTCAGTTTCATGTCTTCCTAGAGTGAAGAAAATATTTTTTTTTCTCTCTATTTAAGAATTCAGGGTGAATCAAACCTGTCCAACAAACATTTTAATAAGTTCCCTTTGTTCAAAAACACCTAAGAATCATTTCAATGGTAAAGTTGCCAACGATTCTTGTTAAAAGTCTGAAAGTCGGCTGGTTTACTGAATTTCTCAGGTACTGATGGATGGAAGGATTTTGAAAAGACATAGAATTACATCCTCCCATAAGAATAAGTAAGGAACATGGTTAAGGTTATCTGGGGATGACATTTGTAACATTTCGTTGCATGATTTTATAATCGAGGAGAAACAGAAAGTCTGAAACTTTGTAAATCTACGTTAGTGGTTTTCTAGTTAGGCTATGACATTGATATGCTCGTTTTGTTATCAATTAATCTCCACAAAGGTAAGCATACTTACAAAAACTGTACCACAAGAGATGCGAATGTAACTTGTGATACCTAAGTGACTTTACAAATCTTACCTGTTAAACTACCAGCTGCCCGATTATTGAAACTATGTCAGCCCGACATGAAAAGACATAGCCCTATCATATCCATGCAATATATTCGAATTTGATGTCTTGTCAGGTTGCTCTAAGCCTTCAATAATCGGCCTGCTGATTAGTTGCAAAATATTTCCACTTCCAGACGAATGATCATGTCTTGGTTGATGCTTTCGATAGTAGAGTTGTGATGTCGGTTCAGCCGCAGCACTCACCAGCAAATTCCTTCTTCGATCGGACCTTTGATGATTCATTGTCGAAATAGCTTTGAACTGATTAAAGATAAATGACACCGCATGAGTGTCATTTAGTGATGAATCAGAGATCAAAGTATAAATTTGAAACTGCTAGAGCAGTAATTTTATCAGACAAGAGTGACCGTCTAAATGCAAAATCCACTTGTGATAGATCTCAGAAACTTTGAATCACTGCAAGGAGACATTAACAGAATATCTATACACCAAATTATTTACGCAACTAGGTGAATTTCTTTGGTAAATTATTGCGCTTAAGAGAAAGTCTGACTGTAGAAAACAAGAAATAATACCTGTACCGATAGCATAACTGTGTATAAGTATATGCACTACAGTGGTCACTTATAAAGAACAGACACGAACAAACACTTATGACAAACATTGAACAAGAGAGCAGAACTGGATTAAGTAATTGTAGTCTCTGATTTAGTTCTAAACTGCGAATTTGAAGAGCCATAAGACACACATCAGATATGTAATCACTTGGTTTGGGCCAAAGAAACCTCGAACTACATGAGATCATATCGGTAAAGCTTGAGAGGTTAAAAGGCTGTAATACTAAATAAATGGTGAACTTCTAACTCTTGAATGAATTCAGGACCACATACTTAAGACAAAGAAACTGCAAAACATTTGATTTGACGCGAAAATGAAAAGAGAATGGTCAAAAAAAGTAAAAGAAGAAAGTCTGGGTTTGGACACTGGACTTGTAATACTGATTTTCAGAATGCACCTTAAAATGAGCCGATAGGCCGTGGCTCCTGGTTGTAAAATACGATGAATATTATTGCCAAATGCTTGGTTGAAGTCGAAAATGGATTTAAATCAATTAAAATTAAGAGATTTCGAGTTGTTTGGATCATTTGTGTTATCAATCTTCGTTTGTTTATACGACCCACACACGGCAGAGGCATACAGAGGTACCTCGCCGGCACGCCGGGTCAAAAGTGTGGCCACCGCCGGACGGAGAAAATGGGCGCCATTTTGAGATGGGCCAAGCGGCGCGCGTTTAAATGGGAGCCCAAAATACGGACTTTTGGACTCGTATTTCGTGGGTTAATATTGCTCAAAAAAATCGGGGAAAATTCCTGTGAACTCTGTGCACTCTCTAGTTTCCAAAAATGCAAGAATTACGAATTGCTGAACAAGCTCATTTTTACTGGAATTATTTACACAGCGAAAAATGCATCCTAAAAATTTGGGAGATTCCATTATGTATAAAAATTACTGACTCGCCTCAAAAGATTTAGCGCGAGGCTACAATCGAATTTTACGTTGGAAAGTTACCAAAGAGAGCGCAGTTGAGTTACCCAATCTGCTGAAATAAACGCGTTTAAAGGGGAGCTGAGACATCGCTACATGACGTCACTACACGTCACATTTTCGCACCTTAAAAATGTTTTACTCTTTTTCTCACACGAAAAAAAAATCTGAAAAAATAAATTAAGCTCAGTTCATTAATCACGTCTGTATACAGATAAACAAAAAATTGCCGTAAATCCCACTTCTCCGCGGAGCACGAATGAAGTTCCACAGAATAATCGAGGGCAAATGAACTCATCATACTGGTATTCAGTGAAAAAATGGACATAAAGGGAAGGAGAGAGAGGGAGACTGGCATGACGAACAGGAGTGATATAAAAGAAAATGGAACTCACCTGATATAGGAACACGTAGTCTAACACTTTCGGCATTTCTGATTCTATACAAGGACAAGGCAACCACATGTTGACACCAAAAAATATCTTTTGTATCACAACTACAGGTGACAGAAGTAATTTTACACCTGAAACAGATAAAAACCAGAGGATTAGGGGCAGAGAAACAATAAAAAAGTTCTGCTGACCGCAGCTTCGTTTTTTGCTAACGCTGGCGATGAACAGGAAATAAGAACACACCTAGGAGGTAAACCTGTAAATGGCTTCAGCGTTTGAAATGACCTAATTTTCATTTAATAAACCGACGGTAATCTACAAATTAAAAACAAGGTGAAGAGGTGACACGTTTGAAGGGCATATCATCACCTTCCGGCCAAAGTATCCCAAGCGGCATACGACGTTTAAAAAAATCCGTCGCCATTTTATTTTCTTATAGAGAAATTGTTCAACGAAGCTGTACGAGAATTTCACCGAATTTTCTTGGTGCTGCCGATAGAATTCAGTGATTTTTCAAACAGATTCAACCAACAATTTCTCTGTAAAATAATAAGTAAAAAATAAGCTCTGTAAAAAATAAGCACAATGCGCTTGTGATACTGCATGTCGAATATTAGGGTGATTGATCATCATCCGTTTCTTGTAGAAAATCGAGTAATTTTTCTTCTTTTTCTTTAAATTTCGCTACACAATCCGTCATTTCTCGGATGAAAGAACGTAACTTGATTCCGCGGTTGCAGAATTGACTCAAACATTCAATTTTAGACAAAAATATACCTGAGCAATTTACGTCCAAAATTAGTCCGATTTTTGCATGATCAGAGGAAAAATCAGCGGAATTTTCAGTTCAAATTGCCAAAGATACTCCTGGCAAAAATGCAATATGCGTGGGGAAATTTAGCAACATTTAAATTTAAACACGTTCTTTCGTGAGAGGAACGACACTGAAAAAAAAAACACCGGCTGAGGGAGTCGTTCTTACGGGCTATATAGACATACCGTCCATATTTCGGGCGTGGCGCCCGGAGCAGTCGAAGCTATGGCTCCAGTACCTGGAACTTTCGGCCTCTGAGCCTGGAACGGACGGTATGTCTATATGTATAACTTTTTTTCTTACAGTGGACGAATTTTGAAATGATCAACTCCACAAAAATGAAGCAGAAGCGCAAAGGAAACGTTGCGATCAAAACCACCTCGTATGTTCTTTCAGCGTCGATTAATCCTTACTGTAAGGATTGTTTACCGCGAAGCCGCAAAACTTCGACGATGAATGAAAGTGAAAACCTACGTGAAGCATTCTCCGATTTTGACTTGTCGATGCGGCTTAAAAACAATGGCGCCTTGCGTGGTAGGAAATCGACGAGAATCAGCGAAAAACAACACTATCGGTTGCGTTCGTGACGATTTGAATGAACCGGACGGCCATTCCACGAACCGCGAGGCGCTAGTTTCCAACAACTTGCTCTTTTGCAATGTGTCGACGGAAAAGTTGAGCGCAGCAGAGATACGAGTGAAATGGGTCATCTGCGCACGTCAATGAATGATCGTGTTTTGATGGTTAGAATCGAACGATTAGCAAAAACTAATAATACCCTTCCGAACGCAAGTTTACAAAACAGGTAGTGCATATAGCGTAGTTATTCGAGCGTTAATAGATAATGCGCACATTAGGTCAGAGTTGCGCTATTCACAGAATCGTCTTTTGATGCTTGATTTTTGTAGATCAGCTAAAAATAATGAGATCTGTCTAAACAGCAACTTTCTACGTTCAATATTGACCGAGATATCACGCTTTGTAAAATTCTATTAGAAGTTATCCACCGCAGTAGGGACATCTTTGGTTTCTTCCACCTTGTTTTCATCCGAGTTTCACGTCGAGTAACCGCAGATGTGGGACTCCCTGACAAATGAAAGCAGGATGGAAGAAACCAAGGGTGTCACAACTGCGGGGGATGACGTCATTAAACGAATTTTTCAAAGCGCGATATCTCGATTGATTTAAACGAACGGAGCTGCTGTTTTCATAGATTTTGTTATTTTTAGCTGATTAGCAAGAACCAACCATTGTAACACAAAGAAGGAGACAAAATTGCGGGGTTTCTACAAAATCGGGGATCCTAGGATAAGATCGACCCCTCATAAAAACATAGTTTCTCCACCCTTTTCGACACCCTCTCATCCCCTGGTAACGCATGCTCATAGCCGCCCCCTCCCCTCACCTACATCTTAACATAATTCACGAACGTTTCCTTTCCAGATTTCCATAGCCCATGGTGTCAACTAAAACAGGCTGGTCAAAAATAAGTACCTTTACAGTACTTTTTCGGTACATTCTCAAGAAATTCAGTACCTCCTCCAACAGAAAAATTCCGTACTTAATCAGTACCTCCATTTGACGAAATTATAAAAATTTTAAAAATTTGAAATTGCGACTAAATAATAAAAAATTTAAAAAAAATTCCGGATCTTTTTGCAGAATTTCCGCACTTTTTCAGTACTTCCGGACCGCCCTTAAAAAATCACTACAATTTCCGAACTTTTAGACACCCTGATCATACTCTGCGGAGAAACTCTTCAAGGGTAGAGCCCCTTTATAGAGAGAGTTGAGACAACGCGGCTTATGGATGTCACATGTCACAAACTGAAAGAAAGATTACACAAATGGGACGTTTTTTGAAATCTTTGATCTGTCCATTCTCAAATTCCTTTCTCTGTTCCTTCTCTCATTCCGTTTGCTCCTTGCCGAACCCGTAATTCCTTGGTCCACTCCAGATTATAATCTTTGCAATCGGTGAAAATGTAATCTTTATTCCCGTTTGTGACACTGTGAAGGCCAAAAATACGCGAACCAATCAGAAATGGATCCACACTGTCTTGACGCTCAGTATAAAGGGACTCTATTCAAGGGTAGAGTCCCTTTATACCCAGAGTTAAGACAACTCGATTATCAGCCGACTGGCAGCCGGCCTTGGCTGGCCATGGAGGCCGAAACGAGTGCACCCAAACAAACGATATTGAGGGATAAGGATCAGGAATCCTGCGATGTCTGTCACACAAAAACAACAACATCAACAAATTGATCAATCAAAACGAAAATTAGATTGGTTTGTGAATAATTTCTTAATCTATTTTCATTTTAGACCGATGGAAATAACAATTTACTCTTGATAAACCACAATTAGGTAATATTTACATTATTCTTGTTCACATTCGAGGTACCGCCATCTTGGTGCACTCGTTTCGGCCTCCATGAGCGAGAACCAATCAGAATTGGATTTGTTTTTAGGCTACTTTCAGCCCAACCAAAAGTGAGTTGTCTTAACTCTGGGTATAAAGGGACTCTATTCAAGGGCATAATGGAGAATTTGCACGCAATTTTTTTATTGCTTCATCTGAAAGTGCCTAATGAGCTGAGTTCGCAATATTTTTCATAATTTTTTTCTGACATGGGAAATAGTATAAAAATTGATTTAAAAGTGAGAAAATGTGCCGCCTTGTGACGTCATCTGGCGGCATTTCCCATTTAAACACATGTATTTTAGCAGAATCGGTTATTTTGTCATATCTCCTCTAATAACTGCTCAATTTATGAATCAAGGGTATCTTCGTGTTCAGTTCACCCAGAGGATTCCACTTAAACAGGAAATTCATCAAATTTCAGACCCTTGCAAATTCTCCATTGTCCGAAGACAGCCGGACCGTTTCCTAAGCCTAAGCCCGAAGTTAATCGTTTCCGAAACTGTAACGCAGCCTCCGAAAGGAGCCCGACGGCTCGGCTCGGCGCGGAACGGGAGCGTGGCGTGGTGGTCGCGGTGCGCTGCTCGCCGCTGCGCTCGGTATTAAGTAATCCATTACCCTTATACACATGTTTGGAACAACTACCGATTCGTGTCGTTGTCGGCTGATTAGCGGTCATTTATATTTATTTCATTATCACCGCCATGACCCACTTCTGTCAGGGGCTCCCAAAGCACGACTCCCCCCCCCTCCCCCACGCGACTGCCTCCTCTCCCTCCCCCTCGCGACGCCCCCCCCCCCCCCCCCGCCAGGCCAGTTCCGATTGCGACTGGACTCGAGCGCGGCGCGCGGTGGATCGAGTAAGGAGGAGGTCGGGCGTGAATTTGTTTACTATAACTGCGAGCCGATTATTGAAATTTATAGACAAAGCTATAGACAAAGGAGACAAAGGGGGTATTGAGCGATCCTATTGGTTAAAATGGATGGTTCTTATAGACTAAGGGAGGAAATTATGGACTAACTGTCGGGTCTCTTGTGGGTTGCCGTTAGTTAGTCTATTGCCTACCTCCTTTGTCCATTGCAATCACCCGCTTCCACCAATAGGATCGCTCCAAATCTCTTTTGTCTTCTTTGTCTGTAGCTTTGTCTATCAAGTTCAATAATCGGCCCGCAGGTATGTTAAAGATAGATTAAGTTCTATTTTATAACGGAGATGTTGCATGTGTGAGGAATTTGCGATTTGACTGTAGATTCTTTATGTAAAAGTTCGCGAGAAACACGATGGTGCCACTGGCTTTCTCTGGAATCAACTCCCAAGCTCAAAAAAAGCTCTCAAGTTGAGGCCAAAATGGAGGGGATATCCCACGCTATCCTGAGAGTCCACCTCTACATCAGGACGAACTCTCCATGCAAAGATAGGGAGCAAATACATTGACATGGCTGCCACTTTATTTGGGGACTCCAAGGCTGAACACACGGCAACCCTGCTAATGTATTTGCTCCCTATCTTTGCATGGAGAGTTTGTCTTGATGTAGAGGTGGACTCTCAGGATAGCGTGGGATATCCCCTCCATTTTGGCCTCAATTTGAGAGCTTTTTTTGAGCTTGGGAGATGATTTCAGAGAAAACCGGAGGCACCATCGTGTTTCTCGCGAACTTTTACACAAGAATCAACAGTCAAATCGCAAATTCCTCGCAGCACAAGCAACATCTCCATTCATCTCTCGGACAGCCGGAGAGTTGCGGGCTGGAAGACTGGATACTGGAAAGGCGGTGGAACCTGCAAAACGTTTTACCCGAATCGAGGGCAGTGAAGAAACCGCGCGCGAGGCACCGGTGGATCCGGCCGCGCGGCGCGGGCATAAAAACCCGGCTGAAAATCCATAAATTCAACGCAAACGGCATCAGGGTCAAATTTAATTTTCAGGTTAAATAAATTCCGAGTGGGTATGTAAATCAGTGCGTTTCTTGCGATACGGGCGGGGGCCGAGACGCCGCCGCGTTGCCGTTCAAAAGCTCCGCGCGGGTCTCCTCCTTTGTCTATCGATCCATAGATAAACTCCACTCCTCCGGACTGATTATTGATATTGATAGAAAAAGCAATAGACAAAGATGACAAAAAGGATATGGAGGGATCCTATTGGTGAGAGCGGGTGGTTGCGATGGACAAAAGACGTAGGTCATAGACTAACTAACGGCAACCCACAAGAAACCCGATAGTTAATCTATCATTTACCCCCTTAGTCTATAAGAACCACCCGTTTCAACCAATAGGATCGCTCTATACTCCTTATGTCTTTTTTGTCTACAACTTTGTCTATAAATTTTAATAATCGACCCGCTGATCGGGGAAATGTTGTGTATTTCCAATGGAACGTCGCCGTTTCTGAGACGGAGATGTAAGGCGCGACGCGATTACCGAAAGTTCGATTTTTTGAGAGAAAGCTCTGAGAATTTCATATACGGAAGTCAGGGATTTTTCCAATAGAATCAAGGGAAGACGAGGCAAAGTAAGGGAATTTGAAAGTATACTGTTTGGGGGATTTTTATCTTTCCTAAGTCGAGAAGAAACAGGGAACAGTTTGTTACGGAATTTCAGCGTGTGCTGTTAAGTAGTTTTCGCTCGAGGAAATAGAGTCTGAAAAAAGTTAGAACGTTTCAGGATGCGTTGTTGAATTTCTTTTTTTTCTCTCTTCTGTTTTGTACAGCCACGAAAAATTTAAGGAAGTCGGCAAATTCGAAATTTCACCTAAATCTGGACGACAGCAGCATTGCAACACTGCAACATGACTGGATTCTACCCGCTGCAACAAAGTCGCACGGTACGGCTGCTTACGCCAAATTAGTATCCTGAAATCCTGACGAGTCGACCGTTTTAAAGAGCTTCTTCTCGACCAGATGACCAACTGACCATGGCTTAACGCGTCAAAAATTATCGATGCTCCCGCGGCCGGGCCGTTGACAACTTTGTAAGAGACCACTAAAAGTTCCTCCCATGAGCCGGAGTAATTGGAATTCTCACCTCTGCTAACCCGATGTTCCTCAGATTCTATGAGCTAATCATTTAAATTACGGACGAGTCGACCACTGGCGGATCCAGCAAGTTGGCAACACTGTCCTTTCTCGATTTAAACCTATGAAAATGTATCGATTTTCGGAGGGGTCACGTGCTCCGACAAGAATCGATTATTTGGCATAGATTTAGATGGAGGAATCCGGTGTTGCCAAATTTCTGGATCCGCCTCTGGAGTAAACTGGTGCTTCCGCCATCATCCATCAGCCAGCAAGCACTAACTCGTGCCCAATGAAACCGAAGCCGTCCTCTACCAGGGCTTAAAATCTCAGAGAATGCGTCGACAAATCGGCGTTAAAACAGCGGAAAATTTACTCTCGTTCTATTATTTCTCTTTTGAAAGCCAACGAAACTTGCATGAACGAGTTTGGAGTCCAATGAAAGGGAAACTGGTGGGCGCTTACTCCCTCTGCGTCCCCACCCAAATTAGCGTCTCTACTAATACAAGAAAGCTCTTTACCTAAAAAGAAAAGAGAAAAAATAACAAGTACACTAGTACTGCCGTGCTGGGGAAGAACGCCGCATAAACGTTCGAGTGTTGCGAAATTTCCCCGGATAAAAAATGTACTTTTGAGGTAAGTTATGCATATTTCTCTTTGAAATTTTTAGATATTTTAGACCGAGTTGCAAATAACGTTGTCTGAAAATTTTTAAAAAATATATTCACAATTACCTAAGCAAATTCGCTTTTCATAGAAGAAAAGAAGGCAAGGTTCGTGGGCTTATACGGCGTTTTTCCTTAGAACGGCAGAATAGAGGCGTGGCTGAGGTATCGCCGCAAAAACAACAGACTCTCTGTAGCCTGGTGCGATTTCCCCCCTCCCGCCTCCTCCCCCAATGCAATGACGTCATCACAGGTCGGGCGTCGAGCAGAAGCAGACCGAGGGACATGGAAAAGAGGGAGGTAAAATAGGTCCAGGCTGACTCCTGTTGTGGCGTGTCGCCCAAAGAGAGCGCCCATGCGACGATAAATAAAATTCAATCGGGAAAAGAAACACGGTTGCCAATGGCAAGGATTCTGCGGAGCGTGCGTAGCAAAAGACACGTATCTACAGGGGGTTTTCATGTCGGAGATGAGCGGTTTTTACTTAGCGGGACACTGTGGCGTGAATTGCGATTTATCGATTGTTGTGCCATTTAAACCTATGGAAAAGGATCGATAAACAGGGTGTTCGCAGCGAATACCTTAATCATCGATTCTTCGCCATAGCTTCAAATGGGGGCAATATCGATAGTCGATCATTTACGCCACGCCACTGCACAGGGACGCAAAAGCTAGAGGATTCCTGCGCGGTTTCGCAACGTTCAGAAGTGCATAAGGGCGAGCCGTGCTCATGGGCAATATATCACAGCGTTGGCCAACCTCAACCTAACCTTTTTCTGCACAACTGATCAAGGTCTGAGGAGACCCAGCAGCGACTCTAACATCGCGACACCGAGGAGGAAAACTGGCTGCGTTTGGGCCGATGATCAGTGGCGATTTTGCAAATTGGCAACACTGTTTATCCTTCGTTTATATCCATCAGAAATATCGATTTTTATCGATCGCATGACGTGAAATGAAACGTTAAAGTGTGAACTTTCAGAGTGTGAATTTTGCCCTACCAATCAACACTGCCTGGGTATCTGGGGCAGGCAATAAAAATACCTTTTTAATCTTTCTCCAAAAACTAACATCCGCAGTCTGGAACGGCATATCGTGCGAAGCGCACACTGCCGTGCTAAGGAAGAATGCCGTATGAACATTCAAACGTTACCAAGTTTCATTCGGTAAAAACCGCATTTACTGGGCAAATTGTGAATATTTTTTTTCAAAATTTTCTCAAAATTTTCTAAGCAATTTAATCTAAAATTTCTGACAATTTCAAGGAAAAATAAAAATGAATGTCGTCAAAAATAAATGTTTTACGAAGGGAAATTTGGCAACTCTTGAATGTTCGTACGGCGTTCTTTCTTAGCACGGCAGCACATACCAATAGTTTTACAACACTACGATAGTGCCGACTGTAGAGGATACATCAATTCTCTGTTTCAATTCTATGCAGAGCAGATTTAAGTGGTCCGTTCATATGGTCGAAGTATCGATAAAATTAAAAGAGATCAAAGGAAAGTAAAAAAAAAAATTAGCAATTGCCGCGGGCAAGGCAAGGCAGCCAGATCCGGCTTATTTGACCGCACATCAATTTTTACTGGCACACTCTACAAGGACACCTATGACCATTGACCATGCGCTCTGGAGGAAAACATATTTTTTAATTAATGGACTGCTAAAAATCTGTCCGTTTACCAGCATTACGCAAAATGCCACGGAAGAAAAGTTACTAATTCTGTTACAAGTGTCTTTCTTTCATAAAATAACTTTTGCATTTTCATGATTTTACGAATAACACGTGATGCGACTATTGCGACTTCAAAGTAGGTAAAATTGCATTTTCACAAAAATGAAGGAGAACTTAATGCCTATTTCGTAGACTCAGAGACTTTAACGCTAAAGTAGAAAAGTTGGATAGGGCGAAACGCGTGATACAACTATTTCGACCTCAAAGTAGGTAAAATTGCATATCCAAAACAATGAAGGAGAACTTGACCTCTTTCCCGCAGACTCAGAGACTTAAACGCATTCAAATCACCGCAATGTCTGTGTTGAGTCGCACTGAGTCTGTGCTATGTTGTCAAGTCTGTATCATATCTGGAGAGAGCTCCCTTTTGAACTGGTTGATTACGCATCATCCGAAAATTTCTGATGCCAACTCGTATGTTAGTATAGCTTTTCCGCACTAAAATAAATGGTTGAAAGTAGGATTTTTAACTATTAAAAATAAAATTTCCCTGATTTAAGGAGAGTTTGCTCGGTGTGAGAGAAATTGTCATAATTCAAATGCAGATTTTTTTATCATTATCATTACTATTATTATTCAAAGAAAATTCAAGTTGTTGACAAAAAAGTTGCATATCTTTGTATTTCAACCGAAATTGGGGGAAAATAAAAAAAAAAAAAAATCTGGTCGCTGAAATTTTTTACCCGAAAAGATTGTCTCGAGTAATGGAAATTCGACAGCAAATCCAAAAAACTGAACCAAAAAGTTTTCTTAACATCAAAATCCAATTTTATTTTCTATTTTTTTTTCATCCCCCCCACCCCCACACTGGAAAAAAAAGAATCTTAAATTTGCCGCCAAGAAGTATTTCTTCTAAAATCAAGAATTTTGCTGGTTAATATAAGCTACTTTTTTGCTTAACCCGAGCATTATTTTTCATGAATCAAGAAAAAGTCAGCTTAATGCAAGATAAAGAAAATTCTTGGCGGCAAATTCAAGAATTATCACGCTTGATCCAGGTTACTTTTTTTTTCAGTGCAAATAAATTACAGTTACTATCCATGCGTTTTTCAGTGTGTGCCGTATCACCAACAGCGTCGAAAAGACCCGAGTTTCCTTCTTCCGTCGCGCACTCACGCGCGAGGCGGCAACTGGGATTGCGTCACTCGGAGCGCAATGCCCCGTTGCCCGGTGCCCCTGCCATTGCCATTGGTCGGACACCGCCAAGGTTGCCAAATTGTGCAATATGATGTGCATACTTTACGTGGGTTCGAATGGGGAAAAGTGCTGGTTTTTCGGCACAACCTGGCAACTCCGGACACCGCGCCGCGACCGGAAAGACGAGCGAAACCGGAAACAGTCAACGACCTCGCATCATCTTCGAGCTTTCGTTCACTCCACTACTCATAAACGGATATCATCGCTCCTCCCGCCCCAGCCCTGTTGCCAAATCGTTCAGTAAAAGCTCGACTTAGCTCCAATTCACGGAGCCGCACTGCCGTGCTGGGGAAGAAAGCCGTATGAGCCTTCAGACGTTGCCAAATTTCCTTCGATAAAATCCGAATTCACCGGGAAAATTGTGAATATTTTTTTCCCAATAATTTCAGACAATTTTGTACGCAATTTAATCTAAAATGCCTGAAAATTTGAGCGAGAAATACGCAGATTGAATTTCGTCAAAATGTATGTTTCATCCAGAGAAATTTGACAACTCTCGAATGTTCATACGGTGATCTTCCTTAGCACGGCTGCATACGGGACTCTGGGCAGTATCTAAATTAGATGACGCTTTAGGGCAGGGAAGGGGTAAAAGAGAGCGTTACGCCTTTTTTTTTTTTTTTTTTTTTTTTTTCAATTTGTTAAAATGATGGTGACCTACGTCACAAAAGTTTTACGAGGGAGGAGGGGGTCAAAAATACCAAAAAAGTGCGTTACGTAATTTAGGGACGGCTCCGACGACGTTGAAACTGCAAAATTGCGAATCTCAGATCAGATAATCAGCGTTATCAGCGTAAATCAGAAAAACCTCTCCGCAAGCAGAAACTTAATAGTCTGAAAAATGCGTGTTCACGGATAGCAGACAACTCCGCGCCGTTTCCTGGCTACTGGCCACTAGCTTCTGGTTGCCGAGACTTCTGATGAGTGCTAGTTGCCAATAAGTCAAGATTCGACAGCTCCTCAGCGAGGGTTGCGAGGTGTAAGTAAAAATTGAATCGATTCCGTAAAAAAACGGGAGTTAAAGCTACAGAAAATAATTAACCACTTTGTTAACTTTGCAATGCTACTCAGATTTTATTATTCACTCAATTTGAAATTAAACAGTATATATGATTCTCACTGGAATTGGACGGATTTAACATCGTTTCCGCGAAGAATAATAATAATAATGATTTATTGTTTCTTTTGATTTAAAACAAAAGATTACAAAGTCAAAGTAAAAATGTTTATAAATCTAATATACATAATTTACTCTAAATATTCATCAATACTATAGAATACATTCTCCTTACAAAATGTATCTACTCTTCTTTTGAAGGTGCTTCTCTCTTCAATTTCTTTAATATATCTAGGGAGTTTGTTGTATATCTTTGAGCAATTGTATTTGGGCCCTTTGGCAATCATTCCTTTTGATATCTCTGATATACTTATGTCCACCTCATTTCTACCTCTATAGTTCTAAGAATGCTTGGTAATCTTCAGAGTCGAGGCGTGAATGATCGATTTTCGATACTTCGCTATTTGAAGCTACGGTAAAGAATCGATTTTTAAGGTGTTGGTTGCGAACACCCTCTCTATCGATCTTTTTCCGTAGGTTTAAATGGCAGGTCAATCGATATATCGCAGAGCACGCCACGTCACTGGTAATCCTGGTTAAATTCCGGAATCCTACATTAACTAAACCCACCTGCTGCGGGCTGATTATTGAAATTGATAGACAAAGCAATAGACAAAGAAGACAAAGAGGATATGGAGAGATCCTATTGGTGGAAGCGGGTGGTTACAATGGCCAAAAGAGGTAGGTAATAGACTAACTAACGGCAACCCACGAGAGACCCGACAGTTAGTCTATCATTTCCCCCCTTAATCTATGAGAACCACCCATTTCAACCAATAGGATTGCTTTATACCCCCTATGTCTTCTTTGTCTATAGCTTTGTCTATCAGTTTCAATAATCGGCCCGCTGGTACCTCTTCGCGAACCACAGTGGACTTTTCTTGCCCGCGTCCAGCGACGGGCAATTACCATCGGCTACATTAACTCGAAATTGTATCGCTTCGTAGCCTTGTTCCCGGCGGGGAGAAGGCTTAAAACAATTGGAAATCGCAGAACGTTTCGACCATTTCCGTGAATACGTTATTCATTCCTTAAAGTGAATATTCAAAAGGTTATTCAATGGGTTAATTTGAATAAGTGGATAGAGGTTTTGAATAGGTTAATTTTCGCTCGACAGCGTGTGCACTCTCGTCTTATTTGCGGTTTTCCCATTCTATTTTATGCAAGGACGAATATAAATATTTTTCGCGTGGGTGTGTGATCGTGTTCGGTGGGGGAAAAAGTATTCCCCTGTACCTTAAAATACAGGGTGGCGGCAGTGGCGCGGCGTGAATGATCGATTATCGATATCTCCCCATTTAAAGCTATGGTAAAGAATCGATTATTAAGGTGTTCGCTGCGAGCACCCTGTTTGTCGATCTTTTACATAGGTTTAAATGGCAGATCAATCGATATATCGCAAAGCACGGGCGGGAGAGGAAGCCGCGGGAGGAGGGTATCTGCATTCCTCCTCATTTCCTTCGTTCTGGGCGAGCTAATGATTCGAGTGTAAAAAGTGTGGCGTGAGATAGATATTTTTGCTGTGAGGTGTTATTTTTTATGAAAAAGGGGGGAACAAAGCACAAAGCAGCCACCATTTTGTGCTGCTTTCAGCTTACGAAGTTTTTATTAATTTTGACACAGTTCGCACTAATATCGGCTGGGGAACAATGACAGAAACCGTGAAAATCCTGAGTTAAGACATTTTCCCCTGTTAGGTTGTCTATTAGACGTCGAAAGTTTACTTTCTGGATTTGATGATTAAATCGAGGAAAATCATAAACAAATTGAGATGCAACCGTCAAAAAACGCTTCTGGGACATGGAAAGCTGACTCCGTATACTGATGAGCTAATCGAGCATGATGACGATAATGGTGCCGGTTTTTTTTTAAAAAATATTAAGAGGAAGTAAAATGGCACGAAAAAAGGAAAAAGATCTCTGTATTTTGCCTTCAATTTCGAGTTAGACCACAAAACATCCTCCATGCAGCAATAGTTATCTGTCCGAGGAATCATGTCATGTGATGTGTTGTCCATAATCTTACCTCTCTGTAAATTATGTTGAGTTTCATCCATTGATTTCATAGCTGGTTTATTTTTCTGTCCAAGTACATATTATGATCATTAATAATGATAAAAAGAATCATTCACTTCCAAATTTCTATAGGGGAGTTGTGTTTTCCTATAGCTTACGCGCAGAAGACACCTCTGCCACAGTGATTACAACAGTTGGACGTATTTCTGCCAAACGGAACTATGTGCGTTATGACGTGCGCCCTTTTAAGTTCATATTAGGGCTCATATCTTCATGCACATAGTTCCGTTTGGCAGAAATACGTCCAGTTTGCCATCAACGAGCAAGAACCTCCAGCTAGATTTTATGGACACGAAATAATATTCTCTCGGCGAGGATAATACAGAGCGTTTAGAATAGGACGCTGTCAGCGATGAAACATTCCGAGGTTTCTCCTCAAATCGTACGATCTTACCAACGACGGAACGGTCGCACAGCCGACGTGCCGTAGAAATACAGGGTTATTCAAAAGTCACGCATCACTGGCCATAACTTTAGTTCTAATAATGATAACGATTTGCGGTTTAAGACATTTTTCCTCATATCAAGGGGGCACCTTTTTTAGGTACTTTCCAGTTTTTGAACCCCTCGCGGGAGGGGGCGGAGGGTACCTCAAACAATTCAAAAGGCCACCCACCCCCCTCATGACCAGTGGTGCTTGACTTTTGAATAACCCTGTATAATAGAAACAGAGAGAGAGACGGAGGAAAAAATTATGAACAACCGAGTTCACTTTACGATAAAATCTGGTCGAGCGGGCGAGGAGACATCTGATTTTATGACTCGTAAAAACGTCCTTTACTTATTAAATCAGGTTTGAAAGTAGGCAGCTGATTAGCATTTCAAAAATTCACCAAAGCCAATTTGACTGTAAATAAAATAATAATATAAAAAAGTCGCGCAATTTCGATAGGACTCCATCCGGGTCGAGGAGAAAACAGTAAATTATACATTCAGCTGGAGGGTTACCCGGTTCTATCATTTTTTTAAGTGCGGGTTAACACATCGGTAACCCGCTGTAAAATCGGACGGCATCGATCGGGACGCGAACTGCGTGTCGTGATGAAAGTCTGACTGGAGTTTTTTTCATTACATTCGTTATAGTTAATGACTTCTGGCTGATATCATAATTTTGTAACGACCACTCCTCTCAGTTTCTGAGATCTTGGCAAAATATCTTTCATCTTCCGAACGAGATTTCCATACCCTAAATCCGCCTCATTCCGAATCGTGCCGAAGAGCGGCCGAATGAAAAATATTTCATAAAATGATGCAACGGTATTTGGGATAGGAATATGAAAAAACAAAGATAAATCAGATGAAAGATAATGAGTAAAAACACTGAAAATCGAGAAAATCGCTGATAATGAGTCATTAGGAACTTTGAGATGGATGGATTAACTTTAAAAAAAAACTCCGGATAAAACATACAGACGCAGCTGATTTTCTGCTGATTAAAACCAAATCATAATTCGCGTTTCTTTGTTAAATAATTTTGATTATAATTTAATGAATTCAGTATGTCTGAAAATTCCGAGAGGTATTACATTCATGGCTTTCCTCGAAAGCAATTGTTTTCTCAGGAAAATTTTAAACGGATTCAACCTGAGTCAAGTTGACTTCATTTCACGTTGCCTGATTTCTGTGTTTTATTTTTAAAAACAGAAAACTTAACAACATACAGCCTTGAACCTCTATGTACATTTTTCCTCAATGATAAAGCATAATCTCTTACGATTTCAAGTCAGAGTGGCGGCTAGTTTTCTGTTAAAAATTAAACACGTGAAAAACCCAAACAACTTCAAGTTGGCAACACTGGGTTTCATCCATTTAAATGCATGGAAAAAATCGATATCCATCGAGGCGATCTGCTTTACCTGGGATCGATTATTTCTAATGGATTCAAATAGAGGAAAAACAGTATTGCCAGCTCACGAGAATCATCACTGATCACTGTCCAGACTGATATTAAAACGATCAGCTCTTTTACAGCATTCATCTTGCGTCCTTTAATTCATAGGAGGTAATAATTTACAGCTTTGGCACTTACGGTTGAATCACACCTACGGCTCTTTCCCTGAGCACAGCTGCACAGTCAATCAACAGGCCAAAAACACCGCCACACATTACCCAAAAAAATATGAGTCGAGCTATCGGAAACCTGGCGTGGCGTGGAAGCCATTACACCTTATCTTCCGCACCAAGGAAAAACGCTGTATGGTCATTCAAACGTTGCCATATTTCCTCTGATGAAATACACATTTACTGAAAAACTAACCGAGGCTTTTTTTTGAAATTTGCAGCAAATTTCATACACTGCTTGCTATACAATATACTTGAACATTTCCAGGAAAAACATCCATAATTTTCTTTAAAAATTAATATTTAACAGGGAGAAATTAGGCAACGTTCGGATCCTCATACGTCGTTCTTCCACCGGTCATCTAGACCGTTCCCGACCAACGCAACGGGCAACGCAGCGTCGTTCGCCATGATTGAGGACTGGAGCGAAAATGAGAGGCGTCCCCCTCGCGAGTAAAACCTCGCAACTCCCGCCGGAACGCGGCGTCGGATGCGCGGTTTTGAGGCGCGGGGGCTAATAACGCGGTGAAAAAACACAGTAATAACGCTCGAAAGCGAGGAGGAGGCGGAAGACGGACGGTCCGGGGCCGCACAGTGGATCGAGTCGGTCGGAGAGGATGGACAAAATTTGGAGACTTTAAACGCTTATAACTCTGTTTATGCAAACTTTTGAGGTTCTAAAATAGAGTTCGTTGGTATCCTCGTGAAATTTTCTTCTAGAAACACCCCTTAAAATTTAAAATGTGACAAGATGAACATCAAAATTAGCAGTTTTGATTAGAGCCCCTTTATACTGAGAGTCAAGACAACACGCCCTCATGGAGTCACAAACGGGAATAAAGATTACAGAAATTGAACGTTTTTTGTAATCTTAGATCGGCCCATTCTCAAATTCCTTTCTCCGTTCCCTCTCTCATTGCCGAACCCGTAATTCAGTGGCGTGGCGTGCTTTGCGATATATCGATTGTTAGGCCATTTAAACCTATGGGAAAGGATCGATAAACAGGGTGTTCGCAGCGAACACCTTGATAATCGATTCTTTGCCATAGGTTTAAATGGCAGAACAATCTATACATCGCAATTCACGCCACGCCACTACCGTAATTCCCTAGTCCATTCCAGATTATAATCTTTGCAATCGGTGAAACTGTAATCTTTATTCCCGTTTGTGACACTGTGAAGGCCTAAAATACGGGAACCAATCAGAAATGGATTCACACTGTCTTGACTCTCAGTATAAAGGGACTCTAGTTTTGATCGAAAATGTCATGTCCGACCTCTCTTGTGGGCTCGTTCCACTGTGGGCCGGAGCGAGGTCTGGCGGAGGCAGAAAAATAGTAAATAACATACCTGTCAAAACTAACAGATACTTTGTACTTCTTGTCTGGCTCCGCGTTATACGACGGGGTTGAAGGGCTGCTCGCCCTCGGTGTGGAGACCACGCCGCTCAGATGGAAACCTGCAACAGGAAAGCTTCAATTAGTCACCGAATCCGAATGATATATCCACCAATTGCATTCGTAATTTACATCTAAAGAGAGCGTGGAATTCCAAAGCCTGCTCAGCGCCATCTGGTGTTCCTCAGTTGTGAGCTTCCAGTGTTCGAAACTCACAGGCGCCAACGCGCCAAATGCGCCTAAAAAATGAAGGCTCTGCGCCAACGTGGCCCCTGAAAATTGCCCCCTAGAAATCTGGATTTTCATAGGAAGTCACATGAAGAAAGAAAAACAAATCTATTTGATTTAAAAGAACTCAAAATTTTCAGCACTACAAGTGAAAGCTTTTTCTTTTTTCCACGATTTCATTATTAGTGCTTTTGTCTCCCCAAGTTACAGCTACTTACTAGTTCTGTTACGAAAATATCTTGCGTTTAATTTTTCACTAAATGCGCCGTAATGTATAGGCAAGAAAAGGTGAGTTTCGAACACTGACGATCAATCTAAATAGTCCAGTCTTTCCCGAAGACGAGTTTTGGAACTCTACCGCGCAGTGACGTAGGACTGGTTGTTTGCAATGTATTTCTTATGGGAGCAGCCGATGTGGCGTCACACTCGCTGCAGCCGAGTTAAGGCCGAACGAGGGAGTGGATTTCAAAAAGATGACCTGTGTAGATTGGTCTTAGGTGTAAGACTGTTTCTCTTGGAAAATTGAATCCAAGGTGACGTCACTACTACAGGCATTCTCGCTGAAAAGCAGTTTTGGAAAAAAGAACATGCAAGATCGGATCACCCTATAAGTATACACTGCAGACAATTGGGAATCGCGGGCTAATAGCGATCGAATAAAAACATGTGGAATTCAGAAATAAAGGAATAACAGAGAGTGCTGAAGGAGTAATATAGAACGTGCTGACAATGCTTACATCAGTTAGCGCATTCGCGAGTGCGCGCAATGAAATCAGCGACCCCAGTTGGGTTCGGTTCGGACAGGCAACTAAACTAACTCCCTGGCAAAGCGTAGAGTATTGCCGGATTTGAAGGCGCCCAAGCCGAATTTATGCTTTCGAAATTCTTCATCAATGAAGTCTTTACTGTTATGATGTGAACTATTGCAATTTGACGGGTTGAAGCACATTTTTCCGACGGTTGCTGACTACCTGCGAAATATATTTCTTTCTTAAGTTTTTTTTAACTTGAAAAGCTGCCAAAGGCTCATCCATCACTGGAATCTCCCACTCTTAATTCCTTGGCGTATATTAAGCTTCGTTCATTTTCACTACTCTATTGATGATTCTTCCTCATCAATAAACATTCGGTTAAGTTTTGACCAACAATGTATGAAAATTTGACCAAAATTAAAGAAAACTTAAATGAAAATAGAACGAAAATTAGCTTCGCGCAAACACAAATGCAAGAAGGGCAGAAGTCCCTCCAGTTTTGAAAAGCTTTCGTGAGCCCTGATTCCGTCCTTGGATTTTCCCACACCTGATTTCTCATGCCAAGAACGCAGTCCAATCACTGCTTGGACGCAACTTCAGCGCGAAGTTGAGCGTATTTAAGCTCCTTTCATTTCCGCGCCCTCTATTAATGTTGCTTGTGCAACTTAACTGCTTCGTTGCGATTTTCATTTTGCACAATCGCTTCATCATCCAGACGAATTGCGTCTCGCAGCGGCTCGAGCTGCATCGCCATCGTCCGGGCGTTGATCCACACAGCTCGTTTTTCTTATCGAGTCGCCATCGTGTCCCGGCCGGGCGTTAGCGCGTTAACGCTTACTAAGTTTTACCGAGTTCTCTGAAATTTTTCCTCGGTTGTGGTTCTCCCGATCGTATATTCAAAGACAAAAAATGGACTTTCCGTGGAAAGAAATGCATTGTACAATGGACGTACATTCAAAGACAAAAAAATGGACTTTCCGTGAAAAGAAATGCATTGTGCAATGGAGCTGTTGCATGTGTCAGGAATTTGCAATTTAAGCACTTATTCCTGAGTAAAATTTCGCGCGAAACACGATGTCGCCACTGGTTTTCTCTGAAATCAACTCCAAGGCTCAAAAAATCCCCCTAATTGTAAGTTCAGGCCGTAATGGTACAGGGGTACCCCACGCTACCCGATGAGAGTCCACCTCTATATCGAGACGAACTCTCTATGGAAGGAAAGGGAGCAAATACATTAGTCCCCCGACAGAGTTGCGACCGTGTTAAGTGTTAATGTATTTTGGTCGCTGCCTGAAACGTCTCATAATTTTGCAGGGTTAGAAGTGCTTGAAAAACGATGAAAAACCTGGAAAAAGGGGGGACATTTTACTCGACCGTGAAAATTTAGGAATTTTTTCTCCGGCGAGCAAACCTTACCTTCAAATTTCATCCAGAAATTTTGATTTGTCTTTGTGCCCTAAGGAAGATAAGATTTTTATTAATTACTGCTTTTAATTTTATGACTTGAGACAAGTAAAAAAATGAGGAAACTATGAGAATTCTCTCGCTGCGAACGTGATCGATTCTATAAAACCGTCATAAAAAACAGTTTTTGTATCCAATACCTACTTCAAATTTTGCATTTTAATTTTTTGTCACATTTTTTCCCCCCACAATCAAGGATCTTACAATAAGCATTGATAATTTCTCATGAGTCATGAGCAACATTAAAATACTGAACACATTTAATTGAAAAAATTAGGGAAAACAGAAAAAATTGTGCGTTTGGAGACTTTGAAAATGGAGGGAAAATCAGAATTTTTTAAAACCTGAGAAGAAAAAAAAAAACAGGATATAGTTTCACAATATTAAGAAGTCGATAAAAAGTTAGTAACGTCCTCGGAATAGCGTTTTTCCGAAAACAACATTCATTACCTATTCCAAATCCAGACCAGTCACTTCTCAGCATAACGTTTCTCGATATAACCTTTTTCCGGAAATAGCGCTCTACTTTTGATTCCTCTCCAATTATTTATAACAAGATACGACTATATGGGTTATTTTATTTATTTATTTTTTTTTATTTATCTATTTTTTTTATTCATTTATTTTTTTTTTTGGTCACGATCGATCAATTTAGAAAGTGAAAGACATAGCAACCCACATTTTGTGTTAATTACTTCAGTGTGATTTGCGTTAAATTTAGCACGGCAAACGATTTAAAAACCGAAAAACCACAATACCAACCGGAGGTTTGGGTTAGTTTGCGTTTAATTTCCCACACCGATAGAACTTTCGCGCAACTTTTCCTTTCCGTGTGCGAAAAACGACACCATCCGTGTTTACGGCAATGGTGGACGACATTATCATTCTTCAGAAAAATATCCTTGGGTATGAAAATAATTAATTCAGAGCACTCTTATCCAATCGAGGCTTGTTCTAATTCAATAGAAAGATGAAACCACTAAAGCTCGATCGAGCATAATAGTTCGATTAAAATAAGAAGCATCCCTGGGTACAATGGTCCGTCTGATTGTGGAAGAGGCATTCAAATTCATCCAACCTGCTTTATATTCACCCTACCCACTCGAAACACTAAATTGTACGTATGTACACTCGCTCGCAGAACAGGGTTGGCGATTGTGCAAGAAATCCTTTAGTACTGCCTATAACAGAGGCAAAACGCCGTACGGACTGAGAGAAGTTACCAAATTTTTTCGGTTAAGATGCGCATTCTCCGGGAAACTTGAAAATCTTTCTTTTTAATTTTTCAGATAATTTAACAGGAAATTTGCTCTGATGTATTACTTTAAAAGTATTTTTTTCTCTTGAATTGAACAGGACAAAAATGGGGGAAATAAATTGTGTAAAGCATCTCAAGACTTCACCATAAAATAACTTAAAATAAAAATTCTGTACATTTTGACGTAGATGGCCTCAAAAAATCGGAAAATGTTTTTTTTTTTTTTCTTACCTAAAAACGGTTTGATTACCAGCCATCACGAAACTTTCAAAAACTACTGAAATACGTAGAAATTTATCGAACCACAAACATGCTAAGGACAAGGTAAATTTTCACAAAAATGGATAAAAAACTTGTTGCAGAAAGAAACCACAGCAAATTTTTTATAACCTTTTGAAAATTGTAAATCGTATGTACAGCCGCCGCCGTAACGAAGACCTAGCTATTACCTGGATATTTTATTGTTTTTCAAAAATAATGTCCGGACACATTTCATGAGCTTTCATTGAATTTAATATATTTGCTGGTAAAATCCCCACAGTTTGTGTCTAAAATGAACACTTTATCCGGGTCAATTTGGCAAATTCTGTGCACACACGGACACGGTTTTCTTCCTAGTTAGCAGCAGCATTCAGGTTCATCAGAGTGATTCGACAACGTCGAGAACAGCTGCTGGACGTAAACAGGTCCGGTTTAAAGGTGAATGCTACCTTTCAATTCGGTAATTTCGCTTAAGTTCGTCAGCGATAAATATTTAAAACTAAGCACTGGTCTCGACGAGCTTTGGTTGATGAAGTCGGTAGAGCTAGACCGATGCTACCGGTCATAGAAAAACGTCATTTGAGCATTAAGACGTTGCCATACTTCATCTAATTAAACAAGAATATTCTAGAAATCTAGTGAATGTTCATCGTCAAACTTTTAAGAAAATTTTAATCACAATTCAATCCATCGTGCTTGAAAGTTTTAAGGAAAAGTAATCATACATTTCTCAAAAATAAATATTGCATTGGGGGGAAATTTGACAACATTTAACGGTTCTTACGTCGTTCCTCCTTAACATGGCAGAATAATTAAAATGCGAAGCGCTGATGACCGGTTATGCTAAGAACCGTCTTGACGCCTCATCAGGTTCTATCATGCTGATCGGTACCTTCTTTTCTGGATCCGAGCGAGGCAACTTTTTTTCGCTCTCCTTTTTCCAGACACTCATACTCGAACCACCCACCTGCACAGAGGTATGTTGGGATGAATGTGAAATTCATGCCTGGGGCGGAGGTTTTTAATTCAATCATTCATACCCGCGTATGTGAAATTTTAAGAGAAATACTATATTGACGATAGTGCCAATGATTTTCTCTGTCTTCGACTATCAAGCTGAAAAAAGCTCTTTTAATTGAGACCGTAATGGAGGAGCACTAGTTCTCTTAACGTCCTAGTAAGTAGTAACGCAAGGTAACACAGAGACGTCGAACACGGAAGTTTTCAACTGTGTACACTGACAAAAATATCTGCGTTCTTGTGTTACTTTGGGTCATTACAGGAGGTGAAACACAAATCAACATAAAGTTCGTGTTGATTTTAGTACAGTTTGCACTGAATTTAGCGCAGAGAACAATGGAAAAACTGGGAAAATGCATTCCTCCGATTGAGACGTTGTTTGCATTCCTTCAAGAAAACTAGCTGGCATTTTCTTTTCAAATTTTCAAGCAAAGGCTGGGGTTATTTTGCGTTTAACTTCTCACATTAGCCAAACTTTTGTGTTGAAATTTCTCTCTGTGTAGAAGTGGCACCAAGACTCCGGAGGGACGCAACGACCACCGAAGAGCTCCTAATGTTCGCATTCGTTCTGGACGAGCCAGGAGCCCCACCCCGTGGCACTGGACCATCCATCACTTGGCACCACTGCACACCGACGTACCAAACAAAAACATCCTACCTACACGGGGTTCATGCTGGGGGTTGCGCGGTTCTGCAAGGCGCGGACCCCACCACCCTCGACCCTCTTGGGCGGGCGGCGCGCAGGGCCCGGACTAATTACAGTGATCATACGATTCGGCGCAGCAGATTAAGGGGTTTCCAAAGCTCCCGGGGAATAAATTACTTTTTTCGCCATGTGTTCCCCTAATAACATTTGCATTACGGGAGCTTTCGGGGCTTCGGCCGGCGCGGCGCGGCGTCGCAGGCGTCGCTGCTTAATCATGCTTTGAGCTTGACTAATGCTCGATATGCCGGCTTAAATTCAGCCCGCTCGCCTCGCCACCCGGCTGTCGCCATTTTTGAAAACCCTTCCGGGGCTGAATTCTCTTCGCTCCGATTCCATTGACGGATGTTCGTGAAATGGATCGATGGCAACCATTTTTGGTGTATTATCTAAAAAGATTACCCAATTTTTTTATTCATTTTCTGCATGTTCACGCTGAACAAAAAGAATCACACTCTCAACTATACTCCTGGCTGATTTTGGCGCCATTTTTCCGACCTCCGTACCAACCTTTAACTTGAGAGAGAGAGAGAGAGAGAGAGAGAGAGTTAGACAAAGTGAATTGCAGTAAGGTTAATTGGACTAAGTTTTGCAATCACTAACTACAATTTCTGGCTTAGTTTAAATACAACGTATGAAACATCAGTTTTCCTAGGTACATACAGTTTTTTTTTCTTTTTTTTTTTTTTTTTTTTTTTTTTTATTTTACAGATGAGTTCATTGGAGTTCCGAATTGAAGCATGAAGTCACATTCCGGTTAAATCCGGCTGTGTGTAATGATGAAAAAGAAACAATGAGTTTTGGACAAACCTATCTGTTGATTCATAAAATGTCTTAAAGAGCTTCACTCGATCGTGGCAACCTCACGTCTTCATGAATGCATTAACTTTATAGCAGAAAATAATCCTTCAATTTTCAGGAGATGAGGCAACGATGCCAAGCTGCCCTCCACGATGTTGCCAAGCTGAAGCGATTTTTTCTTCGGAATTCCATCCGAAGGATTTGCTTTTCTATCCGGCCGGAAAAATCAAGATACTGCGCTCAGGTGCGCTTGGTCGGAGAGCCATAAAACTTAGTCCGGGCCAGAATTCTACCTGGCACGAACTAAAACATGGCAGAGAGTCTATGGGATGTGATGATCAACTGTGATCGAATTACTGGTCCACGTTGCCGCAGCTGCCGCACCTCGGGATCCCTAAGTCCTCAGGACCCCCAGAGGTAGGAGGGATCTTTATGGTTTACCGATATATTCAAGATTTTCTAGGGATCCCGGGAATTCCCTTTTTCCCGGCTCGCTAGTGACTCTAATCAACACTAGAAGGTATTTTCTTCAGAGACTTCGGGGGCTGATTTTCGTTCCGCAAGTTTGCCGGACATCTAAAACCCCAAACAGACGGTAAAAGTTTGTTTCTTCAGAGGCTGAATTCACAAAATTTCGAGTCCCTATCCCAATCTATTCCAATTAAAGTAATACTGGGGAAAATGAAACTTTTCTCAAATCCGATGAAATATTTAAGCAAACAGGAAGAAGTATGTACTGCAAGTAACCTGAAAATCTGAGAGAAGCTGCAAAACAAAAATTTTGCGACAGGAATCTCAAAAAATCTTTGATCAAGCAGAGTGGTATTCGGTTAAAAAATCCATGGATTATTGCTGAACCATTGATGATATACGAATATTTATTGTGTATTCTTGACGTATACGAAACGACATTTTGCACAAAAATCAAATAAAGCAGTATCGTACTTTATCTTATCTGATCAATGTGTTCAAAATTTACAAAGGTGATGCCTGGTGCTTGTGATTTCAGACTTTTGGATCACCCTGTGCATGATGAGGCGACATTCACATCACCCTGTATATGCTGAGCAAACATTTAAGTAAATTACAGCGTCAATATGGCATCATCGCGACGACTTAACGCTCATCGCACCGAATGGGATGTTGCCGATCGAGGGATCGAACGACGGGAGGCTGTAATTAAATTAACCAGTCCGTAATTGCAACTTGGAAAAAACTCAATTAATTAATACAAGCAGGTAAGATCCTCGGTTTTACGATTCCCGACCGGCGCACAACGGATCGAGTCTTTGGAAGAGCTCGGACATGAAATTTTTCACAAAAATTGTAAAATTTTACGTTAATCTCGTCACAATGTTAATTTTTAGGGATGCTTAGGGAAGAAAATTTCACGAGGAAACCAATGGAACCACTTTTAGAACCTCAAAGTTTTGTATGAGCAGAGTTATGAGCGTTTGAAGTTTCCAAATTGTGTCCAACCTCTTCTATGGACTCGATCCACTGTGCGGCGCGGCGGACCCGAAGCCCGATCACGATAAATCCCCGACTTTATTTTCCCGGATTTCGTTACGTTATCCGTGTTCGTGGCTCGGAATCCGGCGCGAGATAAGGAGGAAATAAAATCGATGAACCACGGGGCAGAGATTAGGAGAGTGGTTTCTGTAGTCCCTTAATGTGAGGGTCTAAAAGGTCACAATAAAATCGGTTTTTTAAAATCCAACACATCGATTTTATAATGAGCCCTGAACTCCGTAAGAACATCTGCAACCTGGAGGTCATCACATATTCGGGTTTAACCTAATGAGAAAAGGAATAAAAAGGAGGCGCACCTGAGGGCGAGGGGTTCCATAAACAGAGCCTTGTAGACGAATTTGTAGATACAGCGCGCGTAAGATTTCAAAGAGAAATCTTGAAATCCGCGCTAGAAGGCGCGCTAATGCTTTTCAACCTTAAAAAAAGGGGGAAATGAGTTGGTGCTTGGAGGAATGGAGGGGGAGAAAAAATTGTAAATTCCACGCGCCGTAAATCGACTCTTTCTCGCCTTGTCCTCGCCCGATTCAACAGCACACCGCCGCCATGCTAGGAAAAAACACCGTATCGATATTCCGACGTCGCCAGATTCCCTCTGATAAACGACACATTTTTTTAGATACTCTGGAATTTTTTATTGAATTTTTCGGAGAATCGTGTTCCCACTTCAAATTAGTGTCTATCGATACATTTCAAGGAAAATTACTTAAAATGGCAGTTGTAACACGACTTTTTACAACTCTTAAAAAGGAGAAGGGGTGAGGGGTAGAGGGGGAGTCTGACACTGCAAAACGTCACGTAAAAACTGACGTTTTTGGCGAAAATTTCAGGAATTCAGGTGAGAAAAAAGTTTAAAGGTCTAACATTTTGATTTTCAGTGTGACGCACTATACATTTCTCTCATAAATAAACATTCATATTAAGTTCTATAGATCGGAAGAAATTTGGCAACGCTGAAAAGTTCATCAGGCGTTTTTCCTTGGCGCAGAAAAACTGTGAGTCCTGCGACATTTTTTCTCCCGAGTTCTCCTTGAGTCGGATTCGGCGGGCAAAAACTTAGCTCGAGACCCACTTCATGTCCCACATCAAACGGCAGCTTTGAATTGCGTGATTAGAAATTTTATCGGCGCGTTCGGGTTTCATGTCGACGAGGTTGCTAAAATGTGGATAACTTACACGGGTTAAATAGGGTAGAAGTCCCGATTTTCCGACACTACCTGGCAACAGCGCGTGTCAAGCTTTAACGGACGTAGGAAAATTACAAGAACGGAAATGTACGGCGCTTATTAGGCGGGCTTTATGCGGTTCCCGGAACTCGAGAGCAGACCGGGAGGCCGCACTGGAAGTCTAATTACGGAAAAATCAAAGCGATTGCGAAGCGACGAGACGTGCGCTAAAAGAGCGATCATGACCCGATGAAGTAAGTCTTCGGTAGCCAATATCAATGGCGAAACTGAAAAAACGCGACAAGAACCTCGGTTGGGGACGTTATTAATTTTCGTTACTAACGTTCGAGGCTTGAGGGGAAGGGTGGGAGAGATTCCCTGGTTTCTCCAGGGTTCCCCTCACCGGCATTATCAAAATACCTACCCTTCCTTTTCTCATTAACAATTTTACCGCGTTTGACAGCAAGAAACCAATTCACATCATGAGCTACTGCCAAAACTAACCGGACAATTTGATTTTATACGAAAGAACGTTGGTGCGGATTCCTTTGAAAATGTTAAGGATTTTGTTTCGTACTATGCAGAAAATTCACTGAAGTTGCACACAAATACGCACAACCATTATTATGTAAAATATTTAATTGCCCATATAAAATTTGGCAATAGCTGATATGGCTTGGTTCCTTCCTGCTTAACGCTGTCCAAGCTGCACCTGTGAAACTGGAAATGATCGATTTTGGGATGAATAGTTTCTCCATGAATTTCTCCACTTTCCAAAAATTTTTGAGTGAAATTCTGTGCCGGAGTCTACATACGGCAGCGCCCAAAAACCCCGAGTGATATAAATGCAGAGCGGAATCTATTCCCTAACGGATGACTTTCACTTTACTATTACGGTGCGGAATCTAGTCTTGGTGCGGAGTATCATACACTGTCATGGTGCTAGCTTCACTTTGCAATTTAATAAATAGGGATATTTGGGCGCCGCACAGATTCCGGCACCGAACCTCTTTCCTCGATTTGTAAAAGTGTGAGGCCATCGCACCGTGCCCCCTTTGAAATTTCGACAGTTCCGCTCGAAAAACAAAATTTCGGTTAAGCGTCCTCATCTAAATCAACACCGGCGTTGCGAAGGGGAAAAAGGGCCCCGTCCCTGAGGGACCGATCGTAAAGCGCGCAGCCCGCACAGGCACGGACGCTTTCAATTTTAAATTGGTATCGATCCGTCCGTGCCCTGCAGTGAGCAATGAGACAAATGATGCATTTATTCAAAACAGCCGTGTCATATGCACGCGCGTCGGCCGTTTTATTGTTTTTGCTTTATTTGCAAGCCGTGCGCACAGTACGCGCACGCAGCACTTGCAGCGCACCCTTGCCTCGGGGCGGGCGCCTCCCCTCTGCGAGATTCGCTCATGTGTGCTGACCGAAATGAGCCGAAAGCTCAGAAAACCGGTCCACCCTTGCACCGCACCAAAGAAAAACGCCGTATGAGCCTCCGGATGTTGCCAAATTTTGCCCGATAAAATGTTTATTTTTTAGAAAAGTTGCGAATGTTTTAACTTGAAACCCTTTGATATTTTAGATTAAATTGAGAACGAAATTGTCTGAAAAATTGGAGGGCGAATATTCACATATGTTCTTGAAAAATCGTATTTAATCAAAGCAAATTTGGCAACGTCTGAAAGCTTATATGGCGCTTTTACTTAGCATGGCAGTCTTCCCTTCTGACCCTGTTCTGAGCTTTCTGAGAGAGCTCTCGTTTTAATTTTGGACATCCGATACGTTTTCTTTGTTCCCTTGGCAGTTGCCTCTTATGCCTATCGATGGCTAAAGTCGACCACTATATTTAATTTTTTCTGCCTTTTAAATGTAACAATTTCATAATTTATGGTTATTGTTCATGAGGTTTCATTTCCTACGGTCACATATGGTGCAGGAGGAATTAGTTTTTTCAACCTTTTGCGTTATATCTTCCTTCCCTAATATTTGCGGAATCGGAGGGGCTCTTTGTAAACGGGTTTAAACCAAGTCTGTTCAAGATTGGGAGAGTAGACTATACAGGGTGTACCAAAAGTCCGTCCCACCCCTGCTAACTTTTGAACGAATTGAGCTAGGGTAATGAAACTTTGGGAATGTTCCTTTCTCAAAGGGGACCATCTTTTGGGGGGGTCAAAATTTTGGTCCCCCCTCAGGGGGGGCGCAGGGGGCCCCCAACTTTTTTTTTTCAAATGGCAACCCCTATCTTGTGATACATCATTCGAAAGAGCATAAAAAACTAAGAATTTTGGCGCAAATCGCAGATCAATATCTTAATTTTTGACCGAGTTATGATAGGTCAAAGGTCAAATTTGACCTATTTTCAAAAAATCATAACTCCGGTTCAAATTATCGTAGAGAAAAAAATAAAACGGAAAAATTTACCAAATTGTGTCCGCTTTTAAGTAAAAATTGCAGAAATCACTTCGCTGTAATTTTAAGGGGGGGCTCGGACCCCCAAATACGTCAATTCAAAGGTCATTCAATTTTCCCGCGAAAGAAGGCAATTTCCCCTAGATTTGCCTCCACATTATCTCAGTAAGGTCAAAATTAGTTCAACATTACGTTGGCAAGTCCCCAAATTTCGGGAAAAGTTAAAAAAAAACGAAATTTAAACGGTCAAATTTAATCACCTTAAATTTCGTTTTTTTTTAACTTTTCCCGAAATTTGGGGACTTGCCAACGTAATGTTGAACTAATTTTGACCTTACTGAGATAATGTGGAGGCAAATCTAGGGGAAATTGCCTTCTTTCGCGGGAAAATTGAATGACCTTTGAATTGACGTATTTGGGGGTCCGAGCCCCCCCTTAAAATTACAGCGAAGTGATTTCTGCAATTTTTACTTAAAAGCGGACACAATTTGGTAAATTTTCCCGTTTTATTTTTTTCTCTACGATAATTTGAACCGGAGTTATGATTTTTTGAAAATAGGTCAAATTTGACCTTTGACCTATCATAACTCGGTCAAAAATTAACATATTGATCTGCGGTTTGCGCCAAAATTCTTAGTTTTTTATGCTCTTTCAAATGATGTATCACAAGATAGGGGTTGCTATTTGAAAAAAAAAAGTTGGGGGCCCCCTGCGCCCCCCCTGAGGGGGGACCAAAATTTTGACCCCCCCAAAAGATGGTCCCCTTTGAGAAAGGAACATTCCCAAAGTTTCATTACCCTAGCTCAATTCGTATAAAAGTTAGCAGGGGTGGGACGGACTTTTGGTACACCCTGTAGAGGGGACACATCAGAAGGGAATATAAGAATAGAATATGTATGGGAAGGATTGATAAAATAAATTTAAGCGGGGAACTATGAGTTACATATTTGAGAGGAAAAATAATCAGAGTGACTCTTTGAAATTTTAAGTGACTATGATGGAATTAGTATGAAAAATTACAGAAAGCATTTCAAATTCTATTGCTGCGTTTCCTGTAGGAAACAAACAAAAATCAAAAATGGAAACTGATTGAGAGCGGAGATTTGCAACAGCGCAATTGGAGATATCGCATTTTTCGACTTCAGCCATCGATATTCTGTAGAATGCACTGGGAAAAAAAACACATTGGATCTAGAATCCAGACTCTTGAAAACATTGACAAGAAAAAATACTCTTGATTCAATCGGATTTTTGGTCGAATCAAAACGAAATCCGCCTAAATTAAGAGGCTTGGTTCTTGATTTAAGCTAGATTCTGATTGAATCAAGAGTACTTTTTCTTGTCAATGTTTTTAAGAGTCTGGACTCTACATCCAATGCGTTTTTTTTTTTTCCAGTGTGGGTTCCAAATTTCGGCGTAAAGTTTCATTTTAAAATATTCCTCCTTTTTTAGAGTGTGGAAAACAACAATTTCTAACTCTGTAAAATGCATTATGAAGCAGACGTGGGAAACTTTGCCGTTGGTGGAAATTTTCGGACGCTTTAATTGATCAGCCCGAAATCGCCAGGATTCTGCGGAAGAATGAGGGTGTTTCGCCCGTATTTTTCATCATCCCCCCTCCCCGCGGGCCCTCGACGAGCCCCGATCGCCACCCCCTCGCCGCGTTTCGCACTGGGTAGGTGCTTTTCTCGGGGCCATTGCATCCGACAGGCGACCCCTTTGTTGTGCCAAGCATCGCGGGACATTGAAATGTAGATGAGCCTGTTAGTGAATGAACAGCGTTGCCAGGCTTCGCGGGAATCGCGCAATTACGGAAGTCTCCCACCCTGGTTCGGCTACGTCACATTTCGTCGTATCCAAGAAGTAGGAGGAGCCTGGTCCAAAGCACGCCTCCGTCTCTTTTTACCTCATTCAACCCGCGATCGCAACCATGAAGATGGTGAGATCCGAGACCACGATACCGCGTATTTGCGACGTGCCAGATCTCCTCTCACTCATCATTATTCGAATTTTGTCGAGTAACTTTTTCAATTTTTAATAAAATTCTTTGAAAAGTTTTTACGAAAATGTCTGATGATGCCAAGTCTCTTTAGAAATATAGTAGAAGCGAAACTTTATAATGCAACAAGGGCGACCAGACTTGTACGTTGGTGATGGTCAGCAGTGAGAGAAGGGTTGGGCAACCCCCAAATGTTTCGAAGACTTTTCTGTTTAAATAGTGACGTTTCACCGATGCAATGAAAACAACCGAAAATTGCATGGGATAGGATACCTAAATTTCAAGATTTTAAGGGTGAGGACCCGCGGGCTTGCCTTGATTTGGGGGAACACCCAAATAAATCCATTCGTCTCTGTTTTCCAAACTTTACCCCTTGAAGCTTCAGTCGACTGCCACTGCCGCACAGTGGATCGAGTCAATTGGAGAGGTCAGACATGAAATTTTGGACTAAAGCTGCAAATTTTGATGTTTATTCCGTTACATTTTAAATTTCAAAGGGTACTTTAAGAAGAAAATTATACGAGGAAACCAATGGAACCACTTTTAGAACCTAAAAATTGTGTATAAACGGAAGTCTATAAACGTGATAAACGTCGATAAACGGAAGTGATAAACGTAACTAACGGAGTTATAAGCTTTTAAAGTTTCAAAATTTTGGCCGACCTCTTCTATTGACTCGATCCACTGTGTGCCGCCGCCACTACTGATCAGTCTTGATCTTGAGTATAAAAGTAATAAAAAATAATAATAAAAAAATCTGTAGGTATGTTGAATAAAAACAAGAAAGGAGGAGGATAAAGTTGGGCAAAAGACGGTAGTGGAGGGCCATTTGAATTTTTCTTTCCCTTGAAAATTAAGACTCCAGCATTTCGGCTCTCTCAAAAGGTACAATGATAGTGTCTGCCCTGGGTTGCCTCTTTTTTCCGGAAAATCCGTCGTTGGGTAAAATGTGGCAACGTGGTGAGTAATTCTCCGCACTGATGAGACGTCCTTTAGAACTCCATCCCCTCCATCTCCTGCCCTCCTCAAAATTTTCCCCGCCCCGGCCGCCGACCTCAAGCCCGTATCGTGCACAAGTGCGCGCATCTCATATTACCCGTTCAATAAGTCCGCATACACAAGGCTTTCCCGCCCGCCCTCCCAACCGGGTCACTTTACGCTGGCCTGTTTTCCCTCCGGAAAATTGTTCGCGAGATCGCTTCGAAAAAAAAAAAAAATCCGTTTTTGCCTGTTTCTTTCTTACAGAGAGTTGGGGGTTTTTTTAAGGGGGAAGGGGGGTTTCCCCGGTGCTAGAGGCTAGAATGGGAGAGAACCGAACAACGTGGCAATGCAGGCCGTCAGGATTGGACCACTGGATCAGCGGCGTTTCCTGCCTGCAGAATGGGGTGAGGGATTTTCTCCAACGAATGAGAGATTACGCGTATTTCATTTCGCCTTCAATATTAAAGGTAGGCAAGATAAAGTCCTCCGTGCAGCAATAGTTATCTATTCGCGTTTGTGTCCTGCATTGTCCACAATGTTGTCTCGTATCGTTGGAAATATGATGATTTTTTCACGGAAAGCTTCCTATGGTTGAAAATTAATACATTTTGAATTTAACTTTGTGAAACTGACTTTATCTCGCGCATAATTCACAGGTGTATACATATTAATGGACAAACGCACAAAGAAAATTTAATCATTCTATCTTCGATGTTTCACCGACTTAAAGTCTTCGACACTTTAAAGATTACTGATAAAAATATCGATTTCGAATGCATAAAGAAGAGCATCCGCACAAGATGAACTGATGGTAAAATGTTGAACCTCAGCTTCGAAATGTCGTAGTTTCCCAGACGAAAGAGCACACCTATTTCAACACGGCAAAATTTCTGCTCGTAAAATGAATCGCTCGCCATTGGAAATTCCTCGTTAAAAATTCCACTTTTTTTCTCGTTACACGCGAAATTCGACGAAAATTTCGCCAAAAATCGCACGCAGTCTTGTAAAACAAAATTAATTTTTTTTAAAATCAATTTAACAATGTCGGGATGGAGTTACACCCCTTTGTCTGGGGAACGACGATTCCTACACTTTTCTTTGTTGTTTCCCTGTCGCGGGTAAAATTTCCTAACTTTTCCACGCTTACCCTAACTTTCCGCCACATCGTCGAAATCGAAAAAATCGCACACAGTCTCGTAAAAAAAAAAAAAAAAATGAATTTTTTTAAATCAATTTAACGATGTCGGGATAGAGTTACACCCCTTTGTCTGGGGAACGACGATTCCTACGCTTTTCTTTGTCGTTTCCCTGTCGCGGGTAAAATTTCCTAACTTTTCCACGCTTACCCTAACTTTCCACCGAATCGTCGGTCTGTTTTTCACGACATTCATAACCCCATCTAGCGGAATTTTTCCGAGCTGCCTCCGGGCGCCACGCGTGTGCCAAAAAACCGAGAAAATTGTGCCAATTGTCGTGGTTTCCGAGCGATTTCCTGGGTCCTCGTTACCGGCCCGATTCTACTTCACCGCTTCACGGAAACCAATTCAGCGGTTTCATCCGAAATGAAAACAAAACCTCCCAACTACGCGGAATTGCAATCGCAGTTACGTGATTCTTGCCCGTTCTATCTCGCGCCTAAGTGCGCGGTCAAATGAGCCATTATTATTTTTGGATTTTGAACGGTTATTATCGTGTTAGACTATAATAAGAAACCAGCACCGCATTACAATTGAAATTTATTCCGAGCGCTTTTTGTCGACTGTCGCTCCTTGCGCAACAGCGGTCTCGCGGCCGTCCGGTAATTCGACGCTCTCCTGACGTAAGGACGTAACGCAATTTTAACGTGAGCCCTGAGTTGCGTGGAGCTATACGAACGACAGGGCTCGACTCGAAATACGAGTACGCCCTTACGTCAGAGGGGTGACGAATCGTTGGCCGAGGCGGCCCCAATACCGAGGAGAATTTCAAGTTTTATACATTTAATTCATTGTAGAATAATACACTAGTCAAGGGTAGTCGAAAAAATCCCACTCCATTTTTTCTGGAAAAAAAGTTCTGATCTTTTTTCTCTCTCCACGATCTGGTGGCTTTTCCTCTTCACGTGGCATTTGCTCTGGTACAGGCGTGGAGGAGGTTTTTGCACCAGAAATCCGTGCGCCATTCTGTGCACTTTTTGCTGACACATGCAGTTTTTCCGACGGATTTTCGTCATCAGCTGATTAGGAATAAGAAAAAAGGGAAAAAAGGACGATGGGGTGAGGGGAGAGAGGAGAATTGTCTGTGAAGTCATCATTACGTCATCGTTGCGCTCTTTCCAGAATTTATCAGAGGAATCCATGATCAAGCCTATGATTTGATCACGCCTGAGGTTATATGCCTAAAGATATGCCGATGGGCATTCTACGCCTATATCAGCGTGCATTCATGGATCAGTATTCAATGAAGTCATGGGTGTTATCTGTAGTCATGCCCATTCGATATCTAAGGCTGAATGTCTGTGCATGCGTCCATGTATGTTCCACACTTCAGTATATATACATAGCCGTGTTTAGCATTATGTCAGACATGAATAGCCTAAGTTGCTGATTTCTCTAAATAAATTAACTAACTGTACTCGGAGGAATCATCGATGGTGTCGTCGATAAATTAATCGATGAAATCTGCAGTTATGTCAACTATCCTAAAATTATGCCTATAAAATTATGTTCATATACATGTCTAAGTACATACTATAGCAATGATTTCTAAGGTAAAGAAAAACATCGATTCTGTGGTGTTCATGGCAACATCCATGTCTATAAATTTGGAGAACATTTTCAGCTCGTCATCCCGTTGACGACGGTTCACCGGAAGAACCATCGATGGAGACATCGACGACACCGACCTGTGTCAAAATCCCTGCATAGACGATCAAATTCCCGAACCAATTCCGATCAAAGTAGCATCAAAGTGTCGGGAGTCATCAGTCTCGAACTCATTAATTTGCTTCATTAATAAATGAAAACTTGGCAGAAATGTTTCCTGTGGCAGGAAATGATGAATGCTGGCACTCCGTTCTGATCTTATTTTGAGCAAAAAAGTGCGGCCCGTCAAAATTTGATGGTAGATGGTGACCACCAGTCATCAGCATGTCTACTTTGATCGGAATTGGTTCGGAATTTGATCGTCTATGCAGGGCTTAAAAGTGCGCAGAGTCTATTCTCCGCTTCAAAAACGCTGCTGCTCAGTATTCGGAGGAAGCTGGCGATAGTTTCGGCACTGCTGGACCATTGCAGGATTGGGAGGAGGCGCGCTGGATCGTGGCGGGTCCTTGAGTGAAAGTGGTCTCGGTCTCAATTTCTGATTCACGACCGCAACACTCAACAGTCAACAGTCAACAGTCAACGACGATTGGGATCGGCGGGCGAGTCGACCTCTGTCGTCGCCATGTTCCTGCTCGGAAAGCGGCCGCGGCCTTCGCACACTTACGCCGCGCCAGACCCCGCGGGGCTTTCAGTGCTTCAGCCGCTTCAGCGTCGAGCAAAACAG
Source organism: Bemisia tabaci (assembly GCF_918797505.1). NCBI lineage: Eukaryota > Metazoa > Arthropoda > Insecta > Hemiptera > Aleyrodidae > Bemisia > Bemisia tabaci. Next base: position 14,183,622 of record NC_092797.1, on the reverse strand, counting down.
GCCTCAACACCACCGTCACCGCCACCCAGACACCCGACGAAAAAAGTTCTGAGGTGCAGACTCCGAACCCCCAACGTCAGAAAAGGCTCCAAGAATAGTACCTATGGAGGAGAGTATAGACACGTCGGTAATTATGGAGGCTAGGCCATGGTCATGGTGCTTTTAGGGCCTAGAAGGGCACACGGAGAAAAAAACTTCGTGCGTGGGATCCAAAGTTAAGGTCGTATGGATCTCTGAAGTTTTCGGATTGAGCATCCGAACACTTAAGGTCCAGCTGCTGAGGTTTGGATCACACATCTGAAACTTCAGTTCTTACATCTGAAGTACTTCGGTTTTTACATCCGAAAAACTTCGGTTCTCACATCCGAAAAACTTCGGTTCTCACATCTGAGGTACTTCAGATGTAAGAGCTGAAGTTTCAGATGTGTGATCCGAACCTCGACAACCAGACCTAAAGTGTTCAGATGCTCAATCTGAAAACTTCAGAGATCCATAAGACCCAAACTTCGGGTCCCACACACGAAGTTTTTTTCTCCGTGCAGCCAACCTTCAAGCTCGTATTATCCAGAATGATTTATTTATAAAATTGTTGCGACTCATCGTTTGTAAAACACATATTTGACTTATTTTTGCATCAATTTAGTTATTTTTGCGAAAGGACGCTCATTTAAAAGCAGTCTGGGCAATCTTAGTTTGGCACTGGAATCTGAATATTGGCAGGAGCATTTTTCGAGTTGGGAGGTTGGCTACTACTCTTAAGTCAGAAATACGCGTTTTTCGTTGTCGTGGATTGAAATTTTCCCCTCACCAAAAAACCTATATCCACTGAGCTAACCGAGATCACTGAGATAATTCCGGTGTTCATAGAGATGAAAAATCTTCGTGGCGGGCTGAATTGTTCCAGAGAGGGTTACATATTACGTGATCAAAATAGGTAAAAAGGAGAGTTAAAACAAAACAAAAAAAAACCTAGCTTTTTGTTAAACTTTCAAAAAAGAGTTAGATGGTCAATTCGACTAACGTGAAAATCTAGCGTTTGTCAGTAGCATTTTCTATCAGTCTATGCAAGTTTTGAAATTTTAAGTTCAAACACCAATCCGTCACTCGCGCAACTAACCAACTATCAACTCTCCTCTTTTGCGCAAAGTTTCTGGCGATGAATGTGCATTTCAGTGGCGTGGCGTGATTTGCGATACATAGATCGATCTGTCATTTAAACCTATGGAAAAGGATCGATGAACAGGGTGTTCGCAGCGAACGCCTTAATAATCGATTCTTTACCGTAGGTTTAAATGGCATAACAATCGATACATCGCAATTCACGCCACGCCACTGGTACATTTTGCCGGATGAAAACGGAAGAGCAACCCAGGACACTGGAGGACATATACGGGACTGCCTCTACAAGGTATCAATTTGAACTCCAGCGAGACGGCTTCGAGAGGAGATAGATAATAATATCGTCACAAAAGAGGAAAAACAAAGATTAAACGGCGGAACGGAGGAGCGGAGTGCTTTGACCCTAAAACAGAGAGGCGATAGCCGAGAACACATCTAATTGCCATGGAGCTCTACGGGGCAGCGACAAGGCAAAGATAGCGCTCGGAGCTTTTCCCAAGAGAGGATGTGGTTTCGAGAAAATGTATTCAGCTCGAGTTTTACGCATTTGTGAAAGAATCACTCGTCGTTCCAACCAAAGCCACAAAAAAGAACAAGAGACTGACGATAAGTTTGATTTAAAAACTGTTGAGCGGTCACCGGAAGCAGCTTATTCCGGTCAAAGTATCACAAGTATACTGTGCGACGCTTTAAAATTTCCGCCGCCATTTTATTTTTTTACGGAGAAATTGTTGGTTCAAGCAGTCCAAAAATTTTACGGAATTTTCTTTGTGCTGCCGGTTAGGTCCAATGAAATTTTCAAACAGTTTCAACCAACAATTTCTCTGTAAAAAAATAAAATGATGGCGGAAATTTTGGAACGTCGCATGGCTCTTGTGATACTTTGGCCAGAAGATGACTCTGCTCCACTTCAGGTGCCACGTAGCTAAAAGTTGTTGCGGAGCCAAATAAATTCTATGTACTACTGCTACTATTTATTTTTTCATTTACTTATTCTTCTTTTACAGGAAAACAAGCAACATTACTGCCTGAAAACTTATCGGAGTATTCGGTTTCAGCACTGGGGGAAAAAAACATTGGATCTAGAGTCCAGACTCTTAATAACATCGACAAGAAAAAATACTCTTGATTCAATCGGATTTTTGCTTAAATCAAGAACCAAGCCTCTTAATTTGAGCGGATTTCCTTTTGATTTCAGCTTAAATCTGATTGAATCAAGAGTATTTTTCCTTGTCAATGTTTTCAAGAGTCTGGACTCTGGATCCAATGTGTTTTTTTTTCCAGTGAGAGGAAGAATTATTAAAATACCGACCGGTGGCGTTCATCGGTTTTCCTTCGAAAAAATTGACTAGGACGAGAAATCTGCAACGTAGCGAGCGGAGATGGTGTTTTCCGACTTTCACCATCGATGAATGATGAAAACACGGAATTCTTTCATGGGCACGAACGTAAACACGCCATTTGGCTTGAATTATGGAAGGAGTGGGTTTCGGTGGAGGACTTCCAATTACGTTTTTCGGACGGAAGAAACAACAACCGCTCAAGTTGTGAGCGCGGGATCTATTCACGAGAGGAAACAAGAGAAAACAAAAAGCGCTGACGCCCCGGAATTTTGACGCGTGGGTAGGTGCGGCTCTACCTTTAGACCCGGAAAACTTGACGGAAAATTGACGAAAGTTGGCCGCGTAAACATCGCGCGGATGAATTTTTCATGCATCGGCTTGCGCACTTGGGGAGGTGTATTTACTCAACGAATTCTTAAGCCGAATCTACACCGAAACTAACAAAACATCCAAATACCCAACAAAATTTGCTAAATTTCTGACTTTTCGTTAAATTTTTGGCCAAAAACAAAGCCATGCCGCGCTTAGAAGCGCACGTGGATAGACAGAGTGATAGACAAAATACACACTGGAAAAAAAAAAAAAAAAAAAAAAAAAAAAAAAAAAAAAAAAAAAACCAAATTGGATCTTGAGTCCAGACTCTAGAAAACATTGAAAACAAACAGTACTCTTGATTCAATCGGATTTTTGCTTGAATCAAAACAAAATCCGCTTAAAGTAGGAGGCTTGGTTCTTGATTTAAGCTAGATTCTGATTGAATCAAGAGTGCTTTTTCTTGTCGATGTTTTCAAGAGTCTGGACTATAGATCCAATGTGTTTTTTTTTTCCAGTGCATTTCAGCTGTTCATTGTCGAACAAATTTGGAAGCCGAAATGACGCTAAAAGAATGCAAACATCAAAACAAACTATTCGATTGGACAGATTCGAAGGGGATTTCAAGGATTTGCATACTTTCAGCTTTCTTTTAGGGTCTACGAAGTTGATTCTTCGGGGAAGCGTGCCTTTTACGGATGATTGATCAACAATCGACAAGAATGGCAATTGCGACATCAGAGAGTGATACCACTATTCGACCAAGTGGGAGCTCGGGTTGCGTCTACACTGTGAACTGAAGGCGAACCGACAATGAGGTAAAGTCACCGCGTTTGCGAAAATACTTTTCATACACTCTACCCTGTGAACTTGTAAAGTCAGTTCCGAGGAATATTCATCCGGTGGGCGAACTGGAAGATTCACGACAGGTGCAAAGTCTACGACCATTTCTACAACGATAGGCAGAAAGACGAGACGCATAGAGAGACAGGTTGGTCAGCCATTTTTGAGACTAATGAGAGCGTAAATTTCAGTTAAATTTCCGGTCATTCGATGCATTTTCACGAGGAAGCGAACCTGGTTTTTGACACCGGTCGTCACCTGAGACCGCAGATCGAACCGTAAATTTACTTACCTGCGCTGGATTTATCGTAGAATCGCAGTTTTTTAGCTATCGTTTTTGCGCGGTTCGTTCATGCCTCATAGTGCTGCATAATGAACTTTCGCAAATCCACGAGGTCGCAAGCTGAAACACGTGGTTACTTTTTTCGTTTTTAAATTCGCGAGTTGTGCACGCCACAAAATCTCGTGTTCGGAGGTTTGATTACAGCCAGATACGATTTACTTGGATGTACTTATTCTAAAAGGAACTATGTGCATAAGATTTGCGTACAACATTGTTCATCCTTTTAGCATGTTTACGCCCATTTTAGTGCTACATTTTCCCCATAGTACAGACGTTACTCACGGAAGGCAACAAATATATTTTCTCAACGTGTCGCAAACAGTACGGTTTCTAAATTCAATGAGTGAGTCTTCTTTTGGATCCCTGCGGAACCCACAGAGCCCTGAAAACCAGTCAGCGATGATGCCCGTGCACACAGTCTAGAGGCAAAGAAAGCTCAACTAGCCCCTGAGTGACGGGAATTGACCGCTTCCGTATGGACAATTATAAGGGAGCTACAGTCTTCACCCTTTTTTTAGCTGTTGACTTTCCTATTAGGTGGATGATGTAGTGAGCAAAACAAGTTAGCTACATATCGGCCAGTTTGCACGGAGAAAAAAACCTCGTGCGTGGGACCCGAAGTTTAGGTCATACGGATCTCTGAAGTTTTCGGATTGAGCATCTGAACACTCTAGGTCTAGCTGTCGAGGTTCAGATCACACATCTGAAACTTCAGTTCGGAAGTTTTCGGAAGTTTTCGGATGTAAGAACCGAAGTTTTTCGGATGTGAAAACCGAAGTCCTTCAGATGCAAGAACTGAAGTTCCAGATGTGTGATCCAAACCTCAGCAGCTAGACCTAAAGTGTTCAGATGCTCAATCCGAAAACTTCAGAGATCCATATGGCCTAAACTTCGGGTCCCAGGCACGAAGTTTTTTTCTCCGTGTGTGAAACTAATTGTAAATACTCAACACGTTGTTCAACATCCACCTACTAGGCAAGTCAGCAGTTGAGCGTTGGAGGCCCGAAAGTTAAAGCTTCCATCATTGCCCAAATCTCAATTGAGGGTCCCTCTAGCAGTGACCCGAAGCCTACTCTACGTAACTATAGACGCTTACGACTCTCGGCTTACGCGGCGTCGGACGGCGGGCTCGTCGGCTAACGAGTGTCAAGGTCGGATAAATTGCGAAATCGTTCGAAACGGAGTGGCACGAAATTATAGGTCACCGATGCAGTCGGTCCGTGGGAACTTGGGCGAAAGACGCCGTGTTGCCGCTTTTCAGCGCGGATTTCAAGGTCGTCTCGGAAGCGAGAGTAATGTGTGTGACACAGAGAGGCGCGGGGCGGGCGGGCGGGGCGCGCGGGGGAGCGACCCGACGCGGGCTCGGCGTGGCGCGCCGCACGCGCGATCCCGTCGCACGGTGCCGCGCCGCCAACCCCGTCGCGGATCTCCCTCAGTGACGTCACTCTGGAGCAAAAGTTTACACCACTTAAAGTTCATCCTCAGCATTTTTCCTCGTTTTTCTTATAATTATGTACTTAGTAGGAGCTACAGCACCTGACCGCTTTGCGATCAAAGCCGCGAGCGCTTCACGCCTTAAACACAGTCGTTACTCTGAGAGACTTCATATTACAGAGTAAGATAGGTCGCATTTACATCGCATCCGGGCGCTCTGCGGACCTAAACTCCATCCTTGTCTATCGAAATAGAGATTGTCCGATAGACTGAACCTTGTAATTTCATTTGGAGTGCCTCCTATCCACGACTTCGAAATTGTGATTTCTTCTTACTTCTTGGCTGAAATATTGGCATTCCACTACTCGAGAAAAACGAAGGGAATCCTGGAAATGTCCTTCATTTGATTTTTTTTTTCAAATTGATTTTTGCCCACATTTCTTTGGTTTTTGCTATAAAAGCAACTACATGCGTTTTAAGAGGCCAGGAGGCAGAGCCCCCTAATTTATTACATTTAATTTTTAACCGACTTTAAGTCATTCCCTTATTTGTGTGGCACCTCCTCTCCGAAATACTTTTCTTGTAAAATTTCTGCTTATACATATTTAATTACTTTATTCACTTTTTATATTTATTCGTTTTATTCATTTTTTTTTATGACCCTGTGTGCGACGGCGAGGCTGGCGGTAGACAGTGAGTCAGAGAGGAAGCGCCCGCCGCGGCTGCGGGTCGAGACGGGAAGGCGCGGGGGCGGGGGGGATTCGCGGGCGGACGCGGGGGGCGGTGGGGGGGGGGGATAAAAGTATCGTCTTTTTGTGTTTTCCGCTGCCGCTCGCTCCGCGATTCTCGGGGATCCGCCGTGTTGCCGCTCCGTCCCTTTTTCCGCGACCCTCCCCCCGTCCCCCGCCTCCGCGCGTCGCGACGAGACAACGAACGCCCTTGAATTTTCAAGTTCTAATTTTTCCGCCGTTCCCTGACCCCGAACCTTTCGCGAATTTCCGTTCCATTCGCAGTTGGCTGGGAGTGGCGTTGCGATTGGTGTGGCGGTAGGGGGGGGGATGGTCAAAACCCGGAAACGTGCGTTACGCAAGAGTTGATCGCCCCCCTGACCACCATCATGAGGTGGCGATATCTCCACGAGGGTTTATCAGATTTGAAACGTTCTGGTTGGAGACTTCTTCCCTGCAGAACGGGTCTATTTGCAGTCTCCTAGAAAGCTAACCTTCACCCAGGATTACGAATATGAGAGATAATAAATTTCATCAACAGATGAATCTGAGTGTTGATTTCCAAGAGTATTTTATCAACTGTGGGAAGATAGCAGGAAGATGGCTGTGGGGTCTCCAAAGTAGATTGTCTCTGTCGGATCTTAAACCTCACTGTAAGAGGACTACTGGTTAGCCCGGAGACAAAGACAGACCCTCCTCGCTAGCTTCATGGCGACAGGTGGAAGCTTTTACTCTCGGGGATTCAACTCTTCCTAATGGAGAATTATACGGGAGCAACAGTCACCTCACCTGCTAGGTGGATGATGAGCTTCGGGTGACGTCATGACTCATGAGCCAAAGAAGTTTACCGAACTTCGGTTAGTTTACCCAACGAAATACTCAACACGTTGTCAAGCATCCACCTAGTAGGTAGGTCAACAGTTGAATGTTGGAGACCCGAAAGTAAAATCGTCCGCCATTCCCAAGATACCAATGAGGGGTTTCTCTTCGTCTCTGAGCTAACATAAGTGAGCATAACCTAGAGTGCCTATATAGGGAGAGTATGGACAACTTGAAATATGTAGCTCTTAGGGCCCAAAAGGGTGGGTAACCTTTGAAAACTAAAAATGTCACTGTCAATTTTTAGACTCCAATATCAAACGAAAATGGACAAGAAAATTCATAAGTAAGCCTTCTTCCGCAAAAATGAGTAAGTTTATAAGCAAGAACCAAGTCAAATACGTGCTTTACCAACGACAGTTCCCAACAATTGTGATTATAAATCGCTCTGGATAATTTGAATTCATAGATTGCCAGCCTGCCCTTTTGGGGTCTAAGAGCTCCATCACCTAACCTCAAAATTGTCGACATGTCCATACTCTCCCTATATAGGTATTCTAGCATAACCTACATGTGCTCCTAAGTTCTAAAAAGCTAAACTAGTCAGCTATTCAAGCGGTCTAGTAGTTAGTCGCCGCGAAGCGAAGCCGCCAGCTGTTTCTTGGCTCCTGCAACGCGCAAGGCGGCCCACCGCGGGGACACGACGGCAGGGCAATCCAGGTTGAAAAAAAGTTCCCCTTTGGATTCAATGACCCGCTCCCGCGTGGATTTTTACTGATATTCGAGTAATTAATTATTTTCAACTCGGCGGAGCGGCGAGGCAGTCACGCAACGCGCTCGCTCGCGCGACCACACATATCAGAAGCTCGGCTAATTAAAGCATCTTCATTCCCAGCACGGGACCCGTGTTAGTCTTATCTCGGCTCTTATCCCCCACGCTCTGGTTTCTGCTCCGAATCGAACGCTAATTGCGACTCCTGCACACTGCAAATTGAGCGCATAAACGCCAGCCCAGGGCCCGCTACTCTCCATCGCCACCGATCGAGAGAGGTTGAGGTTCACGCAGGAAAGCAACGGTCTAATATAGCCTTTTCGAGGAGAGTATTGACGTTTGTGGACAAAGCTGGATTAGCCGGGGTGCTGAAGCGCACCCCCCCCCCCCCCAGCGATGTTTTAGAGTCTAAAGACAGATTTAGAAAGGCCTGGAATTTAGGTGTCATGGGGTCCTTACATTTTCTGATTTGGGACCTTACCCTCCGCAATTTTAACGTGGCTAGAAATATCTCATGAAGGGATCTATAACAAGAAAATGTATCAAATGTTTCATTTCAACGAGGCGAAAAATTCTAGGAAATGAAAGAGAATACATTATATGAAAACGGGAATTTTCTAGAAATTCAGATTTCTGGGTCTCTAGGCGCATTTTTTGCTCTACGACATCCACGGAGGATGGATTTATTGACTTTTCCTGTACGTAGGTCTGCGTTTACTTTGTCCATACCACTGATAGAATAAAAGATCAAACCTTTGAACAGTTACCACAGGGTGTTAATACTTAAGACGGTACGCTTGAAATTATTCGTATTCTCGTACATCAGTACAGCATGTAGGTAGTTCGATCGTCATTGACAGCAACAGGCACACTTACCTGTAACAGAAACCAAACACAGATCATTAGTAAATATGAACGCTCTAGAATCGTGATGAGAGTAAAATACGAACCATTTACAATGAGAAGCAATGTACAGTGAAAACTCGCTAAGTCGAATTGTATAGGGACTGACAAAAAATTCGACTTAAGCGGTAATTCGTCTTAACCAATTCTCTACTTAACTTATGGACTTGTCTAGGGACCGAAAAAAAAATTCGACTTGATTGGCATTTCGTCTTAACCGTAGTTCGACTTGACGAGCTTTTGCTGTATTTTGAAATTCGCAAAACGAAAGAGTCAAAAGGAATTAGCAAAAAGAGGGGAGTTACAACTCGAGTCAAGAGATGAAGTTGCGGACCGGTCGAACTTCGCTCTCAATTAGACTGATTAGTTGTAAGTTCTTCAAGAGAGGTTCGGTGGATACTCGACGCTTAGCAGTCTTAGCATTATCTGCCTATCGGTATCTTACGAAGGACTGTGGGGTTAGTTGGTTGGTGTCTGGACCAAGAAGACACAGATTGTGTGATGTGAATGTGCTGGTTACACGCTCAAATTCCCATTAATTTCCGATCAAATGGTGACTGGTGCGCACCATCTACCATCAAATTTCTGCGGCCTGCAAAAATTTGATGGTATAGATGATGGAGCTGTGGGGCTCATCCTTCATCTGATTTCCACACAACCGTGCATATTTCATGCTCATTTCAATCAACACGCTGTTTTAATTGATTTTACTGATCAATCTAGATAACTCCCGACCGCCATCTTGGTCATCATTTTGATCGGAATTTGACGGAAATTTGAGCGTGTAACCAGACCAGAAGAGTCTCTCGTTCTTTCCGTGGTACTTTAAAGGGAGAGCCTAGCCACTAGAGGATCCATTTCTGATGGACTCACGATCAGTCATCTTGGCCTCATGGAGCTCTTGGGATTGAAAAAAATGAAGTACGTTGTCTACAGATTGTCAAAACGTGCAAATAATGAGGATTGATTTGCTTTTGGTGTCATGAACTTTACTTCAATCACTAAGTTAGCTGTATATTTTCAATTTTGAAACAAATTATGCGTTATATTTGAAAAAAAAAAAATTAAAAATAAAATTATTTTCAACTTGAACCTGACAAATTATGGGATCATGTGATAAACTTCAAAGTTTATAGAAATAGCCCCTTCTCACCCGCTCTTACTTACCCCCATCTAGTACCGCCATTTTCTTTATCCTAAAGTTTTCCACGAGACTCTACAGTTCCGTGTTCCGTGAACGGGTCCTGATTCAAATATGAAATGTTCGCACTAATTCTTAATTCTGAACTTCTTCGAAACACTTAAAACGCTCTGTTGGATGCGGAAACATATCTTCAGGTGTTTCTGTGCTTTGGGTAATTTGAGTATTCTTATCCCATCTCGCGATTCATTCGAAAAACGAGCTATTCCAAGCCTCCCAATTTCGGGGGGTAAAATAGTGTGCGGCCTGAATCGAGGCGTCTCTGCTTCTTACGGCGGGGACAAGTTGGTTGAGCGCGGACGAGAAATCGGAGCGGCCATGCCGTGGGGTACAAAGGGGGGCCCGGGGGTGGGATAGGGAGGGGGGAGGGGGGCCGAATCCGTATCGAACGGCCCCGCTCCATGACGAAATAGTGCGGCCATGTCGCAGTTCAGCTTCGTTGCCGCGCCACGCCGCGCCCGCGACCAATTCTGCCGCGCTACGGAAAAACGCCGTAAGAGCATTCGAGTGTTGCCAATTTTCCTCTTGAAAAACATATATTTTTGGAGAAAGTTACGAATATTTCTCCGTGAAATTTTCAGGCACTTAAGATCAAATTGCAAACAAAATTCTCTGAAAATCGAAAGGAAAACATGTGCAAATTTTCTTGAAAATTCGTGATTTGTCAGAGGAAACTTGGCAACGTCTGAAGGCTCATACGACGTTCTTACTTAGCACAGCAGAATTCTTCACAGGGTAGATCGACCATGGTACGCTGGAACATACCTCAAATCGCCACGTCCGTTTCTTTTCCAATAACACGGAGAAAAATACATTTCGTTACAGGCCGGAGAATTTGGGTAGAACCCTGGGAGGCCATGACGATATAGGGATAGCGTTAAGAAACCAGGGAAATCTAAATTGGATGACAGTTTGTAATAAATACTATTATACTGTAAAGAAATACTATATTCAGAATATGGTGCGGTGGAGAAACCTCAAGGTGTCTAGAATTGCTGATTTTCTCTATTAGTCCAGTCAATTTAGCTCTAAATAAGGGTCATCTGGGAAAATCCATATATAGAAGGTTTTTTTGCGGAAACATGTTGCATTAGGCTACCAGAACAACATATCAAAAGTTTACCAAAATCGGCCGTCCGCTAAGGCCGCCATCTTGAAAAAAGGGGGGGCGGGGGGCCAAAATACGCCGCCGGCGACCGGTTTTTAGCTTATATCTTGAAAAATATCGATCCTACGGAAAAATGTCACTGAACCTTTTAAAAAGATCATAAAATTTCCTATTAGAAACACTATACATTTATTAAGTTGCGACTTCTGGTTCGTGAGATATGGCGGTAGTTTCCTGCGGCTAGGAAAGTCAAATCTTGCGAGAAATCACGTTTTTTCAACAAAATCTGTAATTATCTTAAAAACGGCGAGTCTGAGGCAAAAAAGTGTTCTTACCGGAATGAAAGAGCATAAAATTTCCATGCTACGAATGCTTATAAATTCACCAGGGGGTCCGCCCCCGGAGCGCTATGCGGTCCGAACCAACGGCGGCTACTACGCGGTGAGGCTCGGCTTGGCCGCGCCATGAATTGTTGCGGTCCAAGATGAAACGGCTTCACTTTTTTGGTAGATTTACCGCGAGGGTAAGTCATATTATCCATTTAAATATGTGCTAATTTCCTTTCATCATGAACCCCCCCCCCCCTCCCCCTTTAGGTCATGCATAAAGTATAGTTAATAAATGTCAACGGTCGCGCTTGAAGATAATGTTATTATTTTATGCTTTCTTATTCAAATTAAATTTGTCAACAAATCCTCTTTTTTCAAAGTAACTAAAAGGAAATGAATTAATACAAAATATAGAAATAGGAATAAGACAAGCATTTCTTCGTTTATTACCTTAAGCGGTGGAATCGTTTATTAATACCTATATGTTGAAAAGCATGATGGTCTTGAAGGTTCAATTGTTTTTGATGGATACGAACAAAAAGCGCAACAGATTCTACAAAAAGCGTTGAAAGGTGACGACGTTATAGCTTTAAGAAATGTCCTGCCTTAATTTTTTTTGAGGACACTCCTCTATCCGTGGCCCAGGACTTGCTTCTATCTATAATGAAAAGAATGAGGCGCGTTTAATTCGCTTGTTATCGAAACACTTTACCACAGGGAGTCAAGTTAAAGTATCTCAAGCAGAGGACGATGCGGATACTCTCATCGTAAATGAGGCTATCAGTCTGCCGAGAGGAACGAAGAAACAAGTTGTTATCGTTGGTAGAGTACCTACCTATATTGAGAGAGTATGGCCACTGGGCCCCATGGAGAGACTTTTAGGACCCAAAAATGGCGGTGCTTTGTTTTGGTTTTTGTGGATAGGAGGGGGGTCATTGCCAACTTTTGACGGTTTTCACCAACCGCACTTGCTGCCAACCTTACTACATCCAAGATAATTTTTCTCAAAAATTGCACACGATTAGCCTTAAAAATATGCAAAGAATCGCAATAGTGCATTTGGGTAAATTTCTCGTTACGATAAGCAAAGAAAACTACAATTTGAGTCATTTTGCATCACATTAATTTATGGCGTCCGCCATTTTTGGGTCCTAAGGGCTCCATTCAGCCTAAGATGGCTGAGCCAGAGCCAATCAGAGGTGGTAACACCGGTGGCCATACTCTCTCAATATAGGTACTCTAATCGTTGGTGAAGACATTGACCTCCTTGTTCTAATGATAGCTTTGACGCCTGCATCAAGCGACGTCCTATCACTCAAACCAGGTATAAGGGCAAATATGCAGCCCAAATTTTTAGCTCAAATCGATTGCGAACATCGAACGTAAATTTGAAGAAGAGCATTCTGTTTATCTATGTCGTCAGTGGATGTGATACTACTTCAGCATTTCGTGGCAAGGGCAAAGGCAAATTTATTAAACTGTTAGAAAAATGTGGCGAAGTCTCTTGTATTGCTGAGAAATTTGATGAAACCGACTGCACTCAAGATGAGCTTTGTCAAGCGGGTGAGCAACTCGTTCTTTTGCTGTATGGTGCTGAAAAATCAGTTACCTACTGCTTTGAACAAATGCAGATTTCAGCAGATTTCAATGTTTTAATCGTGCTTTGGCAAGGCAAAAACTGAGGTGAAACTGCAAACGTTGCCTCCAACTTCAGATGCGTGCAAACAACACTTCTTACGTGTATATTATCAAGTTCAACTCTGGAGAGGAAGAAAACGGAATCCCAAGGAATGGGGGTGGAAATCTTCGGAACTCAGGCTTCTCCTTGTGCCTATGCTCAACCCGCCTGACCCCCCCCCCCCCCTCCCCCCCAAGAACTTTTACAAATCATCTCATGTACATGTTCGAAAGGCTGTAGTGCCCGCTGCTATTGTAAGAGAGCTGGTGTACCATGCAGTGACTTTTGTCTACATTGTTCCGGCTTGGGATGCAGCAATCAAGCAGAAACACTGATCGAAGAGGAAGCAGAAGATGAATTTTAAACTCCCTCTTTCTATATTTTGTATTAATTCATTTCCTTTTAGTTACTTTGAAAAAAGAAGATTGTTGTTGACAAATTTAATTTGAATAAGAAAGCATAAAATAATAACATTATCTTCAAGCGCGACCGTTGACATTTATTAACTATACTTTATGCATGACCTAAAGGGGGAGGGGGGGGGGGGTTCATGATGAAAGGAAATTAGCACATATTTAAATGGATAATATGACTTACCCTCGCGGTAAATCTACCAAAAAAGTGAAGCCGTTTCATCTTGGACCGCAACAATTCATGGCGCGGCCAAGCCGAGCCTCACCGCGTTGTAGCCGCCGTTGGTTCGGACCGCATAGCGCTCCGGGGGCGGACCCCCTGGTGAATTCATAAGCATTCGTAGCATGGAAATTTCATGCTCTTTCATTCCGGTAAGAACACTTTTTTGCCTCAGACTCGCCGTTTTTAAGATAATTACAGATTTTGTTGAAAAAACGTGATTTCTCGCAAGATTTGACTTTCCTAGCCGCAGGAAACTACCGCCATATCTCACGAACCAGAAGTCGCAACTTAATAAATGTATAGTGTTTCTAATAGGAAATTTTATGATCTTTTTAAAAGGTTCAGTGACATTTTTCCGTAGGATCGATATTTTTCAAGATATAAGCTAAAAACCGGTCGCCGGCGGCGTATTTTGGCCCCCCGCCCCCCCTTTTTTCAAGATGGCGGCCTTAGCGGACGGCCGATTTTGGTAAACTTTTGACATGTTGTTCTGGTAGCCTAATGCAACATGTTTCCGCAAAAAAACCTTCTATATATAGATTTTCCCAGAAAAATGCTAGATTGACTGGACTATATTCCCTAACAATCCCCTAATTTTTCCAGATTTTCAGGGAAAAATTCCATGTTGAAAACTCAAGATTTCAACCTGTTTTCCTCTGGATTTTCTTGAAAGTAATAAGATTTTATAATAAAGCCTATGGCAAAATATCAATTTTTTCATATTTAGTTTGATTTTTCACGGCCGAATTGACAAAAATCTCATTTTAAGAACAATTTGATTTCAGAGCGGAAAAAGAAGAAATTCCCGATTTTAGTATCAATTTCCTGGCAAATTCGTTGCTTTTCACGGATATGTTTCATTCCCTGATGAGTCCCAGTAATTCCCGGTTTTTCAAGGTCCTGGACACCATGACTACAACCTTGGGTTTGTTTAGGTTTGATTGTAATCACAGTAACTAAATAGATGACGCTAATATCGTTCAAAAAACTTTAAAAGCTCTGAGAATTTTAAAACGATACACTAAACAAATATCGAATACGATCAATATCCTCTTGACGTCGTTGAGCAGAAACCGGCAAGCTAGTCACTCCTGCCAACACCACACAGTGACACCATAGACGAAGAAACCAGGTGTGATTTACGGCTGGGGATGACGTACCAGGCGTCATGGCGGCTTTCAGGTGGTGAAAGTTCAGGTGGTGAAAGAGGTCTTTTTGCATCCAAGGAAAGAACACCACGTGTTGAGGAAAAAATGCCCTCGCTCGGGTCGACAGACAGTGGCAAAATAAATCGCAGAGAAAAAAAAAACCGATACTTGGAATTAGAATTTCATGAGTCCGGGGCTGAAATTTTTTGCCTCCCTTCCGGTTTAACAGCTGGAATCGGGCGAAAACCTATGGAAAGCTCTAAAAATACAATACTTGATCCATGACGCGTCATGAAAGTGGAGAGTGCGAGAGAGATAGCAAAAACCGACGTAGGGTTTTTGCTTTTCAGCAAGGAGTTTTTATGAAAATAAAAAAGATAGATTCGCGTATTCAACGGTTAACCAGACGGAAAACTTTCCGTTTTCGTGAAAGTGTGCGATTTTCATGAGAGTTCCTATAGGGTACGATGTAGCTTGAAAATGGCGGATTAAAGCTATCCGTTTAGGAAAGGTTAGTGCTCATTTTAATAGACCGTTGAAATCACAAAAGCAGAGAGGACAAACAGGTGCCATCATTCGTGTATGATAGAACCTTTTAGCCTCCTTTTAGTAGACCACGAGAGAACTAAAGTTAGGTATCATACAGACTGCATAATTCTAGAGTTTTCGAATTTTTTCATTCCCTGATATTTTAATGATTTTCCCTGATTTCCCGGGCAACTTCCCTCGTGAAAACCTAAGATTTCGTTATTTTCCTCTATAGATTCCCTCGCGGAAGAGGTGGACAAAAAATTCCTCCAAATTTGAGGGGGAAAAATCAATTTTTGTATCTTAGGACTAATTTTTGAAGTTAAGTCAGCACAGATCACCGCTTTAAAAATGATTTGATTTCGGGGTAAGGACCGAAGAAATTCCCGGGTTTTAACAGTAATTCCCGGACGAATTCCATGATTTCGCTCCGGATATTTTCCATTCCCAAATGAATTCAGGTTTTCCAGGTGCTGGATACCCATAGACAAGAGATTCTCCGCCAGCCTCTAGGCGATAGGTGGAGGCTTCCACCATTGTCAAGATACCAGTGGAGGGTCTCTTGCAGAGACAAGATACCCTCCACTGGCCTCCTAGCGACAGGTGGAAAATTTTACTTTCGGGGATTCAACAGGTCCTTATGGACAATTATTAGGGAGCAACAGTCATCACCTCAATTTCGGCTGTTGACCTACCTACAGGGTCGATGATGAGCTTCGGGTGACGTCATGAGCCAAACAAGTTTCGCAAACTTCGGCCATTTTCGACTTGTTTGCAAAACGAAACTGCCAACACGTTGTTAAACATCAACCATGTAGGCAAGTCAACAGTAGAATGCTGAAGTCCCGAAAGTAAAAGCTTCCACAATGGCCAAGATACTAGAGGAGGGTCTCTTCTCTCTGGTCTCTTGCCTCTGAAGACACCATGAAGTAACCTAACCTATAAACAACGGCTTGGTGCGGTCTTGAGACGGCATCAGACCTGGTATAACTCCAGATGGTATCGACAGGGCAGAGCGTGTGGTGCCCCAGCGAGAGGCACTAATAACGGCGGCGATGATGACAAGGCGGTTACCTGAAGATGGAACACGTGTTCGAAGCGAAACCCCTGAAAAAGCGGACATTCTTGCGAGGCAACAAAGAGAGACTGGTGGAGCGCAGTGTTCTGTATCTCTTTATCCCCGATTCTTTTCTCGCGGTGCATTGTTCCCGAAATAAAAATTACAAAATATCCCGGGCGTCTCGCTCCCTCCCGTGCGGAGGAGGCCGCTTCCCTCTCGCTCGGGCAACAATGCCGGCCGCTCTCGAGTGTTTTCCTTTCATTTCCAGCGGGGCTCTCCGTCCCGGTTAAAAAGATGGACGAGCCTCGGCGGATTATTATCATTTTAGCCCCCCCCCCCCCCCCCCCGGGCACTGGGGCTTGCGGTGTGCTCTGGACTAATTTGCGGGGAAATGCGAGAGAGGTTATCCTAACCTCGATGCATGACGGTGAAGCCTAGTTGTAAGTAACTTACTCGCCAGTTCTGCTGAACATTTTTCCCTGAATCTGTTCCGAATTTGTCCACTCTATTGTAAGGGAGTAAGTTGACTGTGGATGAATTTCATTTACATGTAGCAATTGTAGCAAACGGTATATAAAATTGCACGATCAGCATTGCTAGCCTCATACACCGAAAAAGTTCTCAGATGTCGTAAACTTTGTACCTCGGTTTACGACGTTGCAGGCTTCTGTCCATACTTTCTTTATTATTTCGAAAACTAGTCAAAATAAATTCTTGAAAACTTCCTTGATTTTTCTTCTCTGTAAGCAGAATATTTTGTGTTGTGTGTGGGCAAAAGCTCAGGCAGATAGCGATGAGCCCACGAGATTTTGGGCCGATCCCGAGATGAACTTAGAATCCGGGATTTGCCCAGCTTCCGGCTTTTGCCCGTGACACATACAAGCTGTAAAATTGGCTTGTTTCCCTTCCGTAAAATAAAACAGGAGCGACAACTTTGAAACACGCGAATGGAGATCCGTGGTTCCACACTCGGACCATCGCTTCAGATTTTCGTTGAATAATTTCCTGAAATTTGGCATCTGTGCGTATGCGGCACGGGGCCGCGGCACGAAGGATGGCGTCGACGACGTCGAATACGTCATGGCACGATGACGCCGGGGCCGGGGCCGGGCCGCGAGAAAATGGAAAAAAATTAGCATCCCAGCAGCGACATCGCATCGGGCGCGGAGAATTAGAGAAAACTACTTATTGTAGCTAATGACATAATCCGCGAGTCACTCCAGGCAGCCGCCCCACCCCCCACCCCCATCCCCAACCGCCACTTTGTCGCGTCTCAGAAACAGAAATACTAGCTCGGGTACGTCTATGTGTTTCGTGCGGTTTTAAAGCGTTGATTTGACTACCAATCAGCGCATTTTCAAAGTGAATTTTCAGTATGACGAGCCTTTGATAAATCGAGGTTAAACTTGAAAAGTTAGTAAAGTTCAATTGACAATAAAAATTCTATAGAAAGCCGGGAAATCCGCCTATTGAGATCAGAATTATCTTTCTCAGTTGAAATTTCAGCTGAGTTCCACTCACACTTAAGCTCTCTATCTGCAAAGCTCGAATATTGAACTTCCTTATCTCGTAAGCCTCATTTCCATGCCAAAAATCCGTGAAGAGTCACAAAAACATTAGGAAATTAGGAGGAATTTAACCAGAATTAGCGCAACTACACCAGGCGTTGGCAACTTTTCTCTCCTGTTCTACTTTTTTTTAAAAATAATTTTCGCAACATTTAGTCTTGAATTCTTGTGAAAGCGAACTATATTTATAACAAACTATATTGAATTCAGAGGAAATTCTAGGGCGTTAAATTCTGTTTGGTTTGCTGTTTAAAAAAATAAAAAATAATATGAGAGGACATTGGGGCGATACGAAATTCAGTAAGGCTCCATTGGATAATCTGCCCATTTTATGTTCAAAACCCTTGAAAATTAGACAATCTTGAATTTCAAGCAGACTTCACGCCTCAATTTTTGAACACTCTCTCTGTTTGAAAAAGACTCTATTAAAACCGCCAGACCAGCTATAACACACCCTCCTCCTAAAAAACTCAGAAACCTCAGTCGAGTATAACATTCTCCTAGATACACCGGAAAAAAAAAACACATTGGATCTCGACAAGAAAAAGTACTCTTGATTCAATCAGAATCTAGCTTAAATCAAGAACCAAGCCTCTTAATTCAAGCGGATTTCGTTTTGATTCAAGCAAAAATCCGATTGAATCAGAAGTATTTTTTCTTGTCAATGTTTTCAAGAGTCTGGACTCTAGATCCAATGTGTTTTTTTTCCAGTGTACGCACCGTAACGAAACACCATTAGTATAAGAACCAAACAGGGCGCGAACACGAGAGGGCCCGTCTCCACCGCGCCCCGCATTAGAAGGGATGAAATTTCGAGGCGGTGACCGAAAGGCGGCGGGGCGGCCAGACGGGGGGAGGGGCGCCAAGGTAAACTAAAAAAGGGCGCGAGGAGGGAAAAAAAGTCGGTCTGACATTAACAAATCATATGCCTTTTTGGTTCAATACTCTTTCTGCAATATTCAAAGAGCGCCCGATGCGGGTGGCGGGTGGTGGTCGCCGCGGAGGGCGCAGGCGCCCCTCGTTTACGGATTTTCCGCCGGGTGGAAACCGCCCCGACACCGTAGCACCGCGCCAGTCGCTCTTAATCCACTTTCCCGCCGCCACCGACGTCGCTCTCCGGCTCAAAGTCGCCATCGCCGAACTCTAGGTACGCACATCATGTTATTCTGTTGTCTCAGAGAGGAGAATATGTGAGGAAAAGCAGCGTTTCAACCCTTAAAGCAGAATGAGAAACCCTTAAGGGGATTGCATGGCTTTTTAAGGAGGATTCACAACTTAACTTTTACTTTATCTTTCTTTTACAGTATATGCTCCATAGAAAGGCTTATTTTATTCTGTTGTCCACAAGAAGAAGAGTATTGCAAGACTTTTTAAGAGCGAGTCGCAACTTAACTTTGATTTTATACTTTTTTAGCAGTATATGCTCGCAGTATGGATAGGCTTATTTTATCCAGTCGCCCATGAGAAGAGGACAGTATGTGTCAAAAATTAACATTGCAACCCGTAGAGTAGAGCGAGAAACCCTGTCGAGTAACTTTAATTTCATCTTTCCTGAAAATTATTTGTTCGAAAAATAGACTTTTTAACTCATTTTCAGTCAATATGCTGGGGCCTGATGCTCTGCGTTGTGAGCAACGGAGAAAACCTATAAGTGAGTAAGTGAGCTGCCAATTTTGAGAACCACTTGACCTAAAAGCTGTTAAAAACGACTAACATTTTCTTGATGAACTTCTGAAGCATTTGATAAGTGTAAATTACGCTACTTTTGAGGCTAAAAGCTTCATGAATGATTATTTATCCACCGTCTGGTTCATTTGCATTCCGATAAGGTACAGTTTTAGAATGCGGGGTGATGGGTTTGTCTTGATTTTCTAAATTGCCTGACTCTTTCTTGATTTTACACGGTTTACTGCACTTTTCAAGAACTCGTTGATCTAAAATAATCTTTCTTGGTGCAATGTTTTTCATTATTATAATATTTAACAGTACTTAACAGTTGTTACAGTATCAATGCGAGCTCCAGCGTTCAAAATTTCAGATAGTATCTACAGGAAGTGTTTTTTGAAGCTGGAAATTCATCCTATCAAGAGAAGAAGAATGCTGCATATCAGCCTTCTTGCAAGAGATGAGGATCTTGAAGAGACAGTATGGCATTGACTTTTTACTACTAACGCTGCTGAACACACCAGGAAAGATCTTCATGTTATCACTTCAGGTGATATGGAAAGTATGATACAGTGATACAAGGACCTTCTCAAGTTTGTGTCAATAATTTTAGCACAAAGAAAAATGCGATTACGTTACTGTGTTCCTCCTCCTTTTTTTTAGTGTTATTTTTTCTTCAAGCATGTACTTTATGTCAGAAATTTCAGCTGTCAAAATCGGATCTCCGAATGCATAATTTTGTCTGTAACTGTAAAAATTTTCAGCCAAGTTTCAGTTACGGACAAAAATGATCTGCTTATACAGCGTACCGCTTCAACTTCTTGATCATGAAATAAAAATGGCTTATTATTTCATTTTCAAAGCTCTACTAATATTGGATCGAAACCAAGCTGAAAATGCATAATCTTGGCTCAGCTTGGCCATATCCCACATTCGATTGTTTTGTGCAGCTTGCACATGACATGCTATGCCAATTGGATCGAGTATACTAGAGAGAAACTAGGACACACATCAGGATCAAATCGAGAAAAAGAACTGGGAGTTTTATCCCTACGGAAAAAAGTGTAAGGGGTCATCCCCTAAAATTGTCGTACTACCCCAATTTGTTGGATGATAAGAACATTTCCGATAAATTAATTGTGGTAGTATCGCAACTCAAACTGGGGTGATGCCGCAACATTTGGGTTAGGAACCTAATTCATTGGGGAGGTTAGTACCACAATTAATTTGAAATGCTCATATCATCCAACAGCCCCTACTCTTTTTTTTTCGTGCCCACAAGTCTCAATGTTAGCGATTGTGTTCAACGCTCAATTTCGTCGCTCCTCTGACGTAAAGGGCGTATCTCGATATCCAGATGAGCCTCAGAAAGCATGGGTTTAATGTAAAAAAGGGTTCATGTGGATATTGAGATACGTCCTTCCGTCAAAAGAGCGACGATTTAACGCTTAAAGTATTTTTTCTCGACCTGGAATTTTTGACCAGAGAAAATTTGCGGCTGGTTAAACTCAAAACTACTTCAGAATCAAAAAGTGACTTGTTCCCTTTTTCTTCGTTTGATTCAATCTATTCCCTTTCAGCTCGAACAAAATGTTGCATCAATCCTACTTCCATGTTTTAAAATTTTGTGGCCGTTCCCAGGGTGATGCGTTCGGAGACTACACACCCGCCATCTGTCAATTAGACTTTTGCGTGGCTCATTGCCCCCATTGGACGAATTCTCGCCGTTAACAAGGCAAACTCGACCTGGGCTCTGGGAAGGGAAGTCCTGCAGGGGGAGGCCGGTCAGAAGTTGCCCCCTGATTCCGACCCGGATACAAACCCATCTTTCAACAACAGCGGTGAAGGTTTTTTTTAGCAAGCTCATGGTTTTAAATGAGGATGGCTCGATCGAAGTTGTCAGACAGAATAAGTGAAATTCGCTCGTGGTGGATCGAAAATACGAGATGTCTCCATTTTTTATTTGATTTTTTCCCCTCCTTCCAGGCTCCTCAGCGTCACGCCGAAGTGGTCGCCGCCAAGATTCATCTTTTTCGTGTCATCCGGAGCAGACGAAACGAAAGTGATGCTGCCCTCTTTCGATATTTAGTGATTTACTGGATATTGCTTGGTCTCGTGGAGTATGCTTCGATTTTTGAGAAGTGCCGATTCTACAGCCTTGTACTTAATGTTATAAGGATGTTAGAAATATACATTCCTTCACGAGCCATGTCAATCCAGAGAGAGGGAAAGGATTCAAGCTATTTTAAAGGTGTTAAAAAAAATCAAAGTTCCATGACAACTGCTTGATTTTTCCCTTGATTTTACACGGCTTGAGTGAAATTTGCTGATTTTTCTGATTTCTACCAAGAACTGTCAGTGTTTTAAATGAGACAACGAATACTTAATTGTCATCGTGAAATATTTTTCCTCAACACGGACAAACATATTTCATAACGACAGGTAAACTTCCGTTATCACCACATAACATCTAATTACCGTAATAGGCTACTTCCGTGACGCAACGAAAAATATGTAACGAGAAACTGCCGAGGTAAGGTTTTTAGGTTGTTGTAATGCGCTCATTTTTTCCTTCCACAGCAATTTCTAATTTCAGTATTTGAAATTGCGGAAGTTTTCTTTATGAAACTCACTCGCCACCCAATAGAGTGACAAATTTGTCCATTCAACCAGACAAGACCTGAATGCACATGATATTGTCGAATTTACTTTAATTTTCTAATTTTTCATTTTTAGCCAACAACTTTTCACATACGTGAGACGTCCTCTGAATTTTCGCTAGGAGTATGAAGAAGATGTTACCGAAATTTCAATGCAGATATTGCTTACTTATCGATCAAAAAAAAAAAAACGCGAGAGGAATTTAGGCAGCAGCGTCTAGGGTAGTTAAGCTGCCTCTGTTCAAATCCATGCTACTTATCTTACGCTGACTGAGAATTTCGCGTGCGTTCAAAGGCACAGCTGCTCTGGGCGAGCGGGAGGCGACCGATAAGGCTTTCCGAGGAGAAAAGCTGGCAATAAATAGGAAAGCCCTTTGAAAATCCACTTAGAAGAGGGAGGGGTCCAGCGAGCGTATGCTAAAAACGGAACAATGCGGGACGTATAAGGTGCGCGGCGCGCGCAATTGCGGCATAGCCCTTCAAGTGCTCCTGCCCATGCGCACTGAGCCCTTTGCCCCGCCACGCTGCCGGATGGTGCGCAAAAAAGTATGCAATTTCATGAAAGGCCTTGCATGGAGAAAATAGAAAAAATTCGAAAATATGATGCTCAAAACTTTCAGAACTGGTTTCGTGGATGCTGCTGATGTGGAAAAATTGGGCTACATTTTGCGATTAGGAACCACGATTCGCGGCTAATCCGTAAAAAAAACTCATGTACATAAGGAAACCAATGGTACTTACGTATGGTTTCTAAATTGATCCAGAAATTGTAGTTCCCAATCTGCAAAATACAGTCCAATTTATTGTAGGTTGGAAAGGTGTACCATATCATCAAATTTTCGAGGTTGAACTAATTAAACTGAAACCGCACCTGGGGAATCTCATGGAAAGTACAATGAACTTTTTCCGAGTAATTTCTTGGGAGTGATTCCCATTTCCCAGAGGTTTTCAGATTAGTCTGAGCTAGGCGAATACGATGACAGATTTTTCATAGCGGGAAGAAAATACTAGTCACGCCAAAAAGAAACTTTGAGGGAAATCAGAGTATTTTCGTCGGCAGAGATCGTAATTTTCCGGACGAAGAAACGTAACTCCATTCCAAGTTTGCCAAACTGACCCGAACAATTAATTTATTTTACAAAAATGTACACGTACAATATATATCCAAAATCCTGATTTTCGCAGCAAATCTGATGGAAAATTAGTGAAATTCTCAGTTAGGAATGCCAGAACATCTCCTACTTAATATGCAATTTACGAGGAGAAAGGCAACATTGAAATGGGTTACGTTATTTCGTGACGGAAAGGACGAAATGTTGGTTTATAGTGGGCGCGTGGCAAGTGCGCGTATCAGTTGCGGCATAATGCAAAGGGGCAGAGAAGCTTGCTTGATGCTCCCGCTCAAAAAGGAAGCACCCGATTGATTGATATTAAAAGACCACGCTACGCCACGCAGTGTTGCGCTAATGCGGCCAGCACGCCAACGATATCCCTCGATAATGGCCGCCATTCCTCGGGTCTATTACTGCCGTGCTGAGGAAGAACGCCGTATCAGCCTTCAGGGGTTGCCAAATTTCCCTTGATAAAATACAAATTTTCAGGAATACTCGCGGATATATTCCTTCCAATTTTTCAGAAAATTATATCCGCGGCGCGATTGGATATAAAGGATCTGAAAATACCAAGCACAGATGCTCATTGATTCCCTCTAAAATATATATTTTATCGCGAGAAATATGGCAACCTCTGTATGTTTATACGGCGTTTTTTCCTAGTACGGCAGATTACTGGCGTAATTTTAGATCGATTTTCTAGTGATGCTGCGTTCGAGTCGATATGCTGCGCAGAAGCGGATTTGGCGATTTGGTGGGATTTCCTCCATTTAAACCTATGCTAATTAATCGATTCTTGTTGGAGCACATGGCCCCTCCAAGAATCGATACATTTCCATAGGTTTAAATGGAGAAAAGGCAATGTTGCCAATTTGCTGGATCCGCCAATGATGCTGCGTGCGCCATTGCGAGGAAACAGCACCAAGGTTCAGTGTTCTAAAACTTTATCAGGCGCCATGCACCACATGCGCCTGGTATTTAGGCAATGAAAAATAATAAAAGACAATGGTTTTCAGGGGGTCTCTGTTACAAATTTTCTGGGGAAGAACCCCTGAGCCCCCTTCTGGGAGGTATTCCCGAAACAAAATCCTGGCTACGTACATGTAACTCCTGAAAGTCGAATAAAACTAAACAGATGCTTCTGACAAGGCACAGGCGATACACTTAATCACGACTTAATTGCGAAAACTTTCCACGGCGGAGGGTTACAAAATTTCCAGCGAGCAAAATCTTTCCTCAGGCGCTAA
Source organism: Bemisia tabaci (assembly GCF_918797505.1). Taxonomy (NCBI): domain Eukaryota; kingdom Metazoa; phylum Arthropoda; class Insecta; order Hemiptera; family Aleyrodidae; genus Bemisia; species Bemisia tabaci. Next base: position 14,159,066 of record NC_092797.1, on the reverse strand, counting down.
ATTTAAAACCCTTGAGATCCGCGCTCATTCTGGAGATGACCGCCATCTTGAATCCATCGAAGATGCTCTCAGATGCTCGAACAATGAAACGGGGGAGGAGGGGGGCGGGGAAGCCATCGATTAAACTTTTGAGAGGACCTTGATAAAAATATCTTTGCTCTACAATTGTACGACCCACGTCTCAGTTGATTTCGAGAGGTGGAACACTTGAGTCGGAGAAATCGGAGTGCTTCGAAGAGGACAGCTCCTAAGCAACATGCGCGGAGCGAATCGCTGGATTAAGATAAAAATCGGTTGCGAACATGCCTTACAGCGACTTCCTAACAGTTTACGAAAATGGAGCCCACAAGGTCTGCGTCAGCGTTACACATGTTGCGATGTTGCAAGATGACCACATCTTGCTCGGAGTCGACCAATGATGGCTGACTACGGTTTGTTTAGAAATTCAATGCCCTCACTAGGGTATTCCCAGATTAGGCACTTGAAAACGTGATCATGACTGAGAATCAAGATGGTCAACACCGTGCATCAGCATCGAGCCATTCTCCAAAATTCATAATTATTCCAGGACTTTTAAAGGCGTCGAAATCAAGCTCCATGATTGTATGATTCGTCAGTAGAGGACTTCATCTGGGCATTTTCCAGATTACAGAACATAACCACATATCAAGTTTCCCCTACAGATTGTATTTATATTGGGAAGTACTGCGCGTTTCTGACTAAAAATTTGGAGAATTTTCCTTCTGTCATCACGCAAAACCCAGCTTTTTGGACAGATATTGCAGTCATATTAGTTGCAAATTAATTTACTTGAGATTAATTTGCAATCTTGGCATGCAGTTGCATTCCTTCGGCTGGGAAGCGACAATTTGACCAGTGAAGCAAAAATTGGAAGACGCATGGGGGAGGGGATATTTTTTAGTTAAAATTTAATTTATTTTTGAATACTCGTTGCGTCAAGGAAACTATCACATACGCAAGGTAAAACTATGGTTTGAACGAGAAGATACCGAGAGTTAATTTTTCAGTTTTAACAACCGGAAGAATTTCATTGTGATTGGGTACCTTTCGTTGTCTCGATTAAAATTTTACCATAGGCATAACTAATCGCTTTCTTGGCCCAATGAGAAACTCCCAAAGAGAGAATAGAAATAAAACATTCATAAAAGTACCCCCAAACAAATGCGGTTTTTTTTTCTCCTCCACCTTCCCGCTTTCCCCGTCGGGTAGAACGCGAAAAACCATTCGCTCCGTGGAAAAATAGGAATAAAAGTTGATAGGAAGCAGGATGGGCCCCGGTACAAAAATAACACGAAAGACCGCGCGCGGGCGACGAAAAAACCCGTGTGTAATCCGAAACGGGCCCTCAAGCTCCGCCTGGGCGTGCGCAGGCGGGACGGGCCTGCCAGAAAATCGGCCGTCCGAGCGGACGAACGCAAAAAAAGTCGGGGGGTCCGGGGGCCGGCTAGAGCAAACAAGGGCGAACTATCAAATATACATGCTCCTGCGGGGGGAGGAGAGGGGGTTACAAAGTGCACGGGCACACCCTGTCAATTGATCGAGACAGGAAAGGGTGTGCTTGTTGCGAGCCGGAGGGATCGATATCCCTCTCGCTGGTCGAACGGAGACGGCGAAAGTTTACCACCGCGGGGGAGGCGGCGGGGAGGGGGGGTTGTCGCCCCATCTGCGCTCCCAGCGCCCTCCCCCGCGCGGCCGCCCCGCGCCGCGCGCACAGTGGTCGCACATGAAAACTTGATTACGCGACGACCCGCTGGATCATTCATAAGTGGCCGGTGACGTCATTTCTTGATCAATACTCGCGGCGCGGGCCAATCGCGGTCGTCCGATCGACGCTCGTTTTGCAAGAAAATGAACGGTCGTGCCGCCGCCTCCGCGTCCACCTCCGCCTCCACCGCCGCCGCCGCGTCCGCCTCCGTCGCGGGATTTGCATCTCCCCGCGCTTGGCCTCCTCTCCGACAGGGTTGCCGAGGGGTCCAAACGTGGAATTCCCCGTTTCGTAATAGATCGGGAAAAATCCCTGACGGTCTCGGGTTTCCTTAGAGCATTTAGGGAAAGAATGGCTATTGGGTCTCATGGAGACTCATAGAGGTTGGGGGAGGCGGCGTCTCTAGGTGGCAGTAGGAAGGAGCGGGTGAGAGGGGGTTATTATCAACCTTTGACGTTTTTCACCTGTTTCACCTGTTACCAACCTAGTAATAGCAGAGGCTCAAGTTAAAATATTTGTTCACAAATGGATTGCATTTTGCAAAAAGGAACCACTAGCATTGCGATGATGCTAAGATTGTGCAACTTCATCCTTTGCAATAAAATTGCGGAAATCGTGAAAAACTATGAAATTTAGATGGTAATTTTTATCTTAAATTCGCAGTTTTTAGCGAGTAAAATAGAAACTATTAATGGATAATCGGGTTTTTCCTCCAAGACAAAAGAAGTTGCACAATCTTAGCAACATTGCAATGCCAGTGGTTTCTTTTTGCAAAATGCAATCATGTAATTCACATGAAACCTGATGAAAGCGAGGTGGAAGAAACCAAGGGTGTCACTACCGCGGTGGATGATGTCAAAAACCCGACTTCTCAAGGGGCGATATCTCGGTTAATCTTGAACGTAGAAAGTTGCGATTTGGACAAGTCTTCTTATTTATAGCCAATCTACAAGAATCAAGCATCAGAATACGATTTTGTGACCAGCGCAACGGACCCATTGCTCTACTCTTGGGTCACCAGTCATCATTAGGCGAATCTAAACGTTGACTACCGAAAATAACTTTTGCACAAGAGGGAATATAGCGGTGCGAGGTCTCTAAAATGGACCGCGTTAGGCAGAAATCAAGCAACATCAGCTACTGCCAAGTTTGATTGCGCACTTCAATTTTTTACATGAAAACGGTTGTGCGGATTTTTGTGCTAATTTCAGCGAATTTCCTGCATGGTACAAAGCAGATCTCTTAAAATTTTCAAAGAAGTCTGCACAAACGTTCTTTTGTAAAAAATTAAACTACCCAGTTGAATTTAGCAATAGCTGGCTTAGTTTCTTTCTGCTAACCGCGGTCCATATCATCTCGAGAAAATATATCAAGTTCGTTCGTGCACTGAAAAAAAAATCTCGGTGTATTTACTAAGAAAAGGGTAAAATTACTAAGAATTCAGGGTTTCTCTTTGATCCCAGTTTTTTCTTGGTAAAATTACAATTTATGGAATTGATAATTTTACCGGGAAATCTCGGTAAAATTATCGAACTTTCTCGGTAATTTTACTGGACCTTGGTAAAAACGCCAATATTTTTTATCAACTGTGTTAGAATTGCCAAGATAAAATGGCAAAGTTACCGGGAATTGATTACAAATAAAAGTAGTATTCTTAGCTGAAAAAAAACAGTGAAAAAACCGGTTTTTAGGTAAGTTTACCAGTCTGTCTTGGTAAAATTACCAATAATTGGTAAAAAAAAAGTGAGATGGTAAAGGTACCCACGGACCTAGGTAAAAACGCCGATAATTTTTTTCAGTGTTATTTCCCCGGAAAATGTCCTCAATTTTCCGAGTTTTCCTCGTGTATGGCAACCCTGTTCCCGGCTCTGGCCATCTCCGACCGCATGCTCCCCACCTTCGTAATCGTCGATTGCTGTGCAAGCTGCAGAGGATAATGGAGCCGCTGAATTAACTCCACGAAAGCACGATTTAACACCGAAAGGTCACAAAGCGCATACTTAGCACCGCTCACAAGGTGCAACCAAGGATGTGGGATGACTCCGCCAAGAGTCTGCGCAAGGCTTCAGCCTTTGGAAGTTCAAAGAGCGCATTGGTAGTGAGCTGGATTTGAAGTTGGACTGAATTTTGCAATGGAAAACTACTATTTCTTGCTCATTTGTAAAAGCACGTGCGTGCATAGGGAAACTCACGGCACGTACGGCGTTTCTGTAGTGAGTCAAAAATTGTAGTTCACAAAATTTGGTCCAAATTGAATTCATTACTGTCGTGCTTATAAGAGATAAGACAGAACGCTGTAAATGCATTCGCATGCTATCAAATATTCCCCAATTCATCTTTAATTGGACAACATTTTGCAATTCGGGGCTTAAATTTTCAGCTCACTCAAAAAACAACGTATGTGCCATAAGTTTTCATAAGAAGTTAAGTGATTTTACAAATGAGTCAGAAGTTGTAGTTTCTAATCGCGAAATGAAGTCGAATTTAAAAAAAAAAAAAAAAAAAAAAAAAAAAAAAAAAACCGCTGAGAATTAAAATTCCCAGCACCTGCACTATTTTGATTGAAAATGAAAGTCTTTGAAAACCGTAGAGAGAACACTTGATACGTTTTCCAAAAAAAAAAAAAAAAAAAAAAAAAAAAAAAAAAAAAAACCATCATTTTTCGGAAGAAATTTTACGCTCAATTTTGACCATTTGAACAAAAACCAAGTGTCTTTTTGTGAAAATGAATGCTGTCTTTACGGTAAGTTATACCATTTTGATATGACATAAAATTGAAACAAATTCTAAACGACAAAAATATGATATTTGATTGATTTGACGGCAAGAAATCTTTCCACGCTAAACTGCCAAGTGTCAAAGCAGGCATATCAGTCCTATAAGTATTGTTATATGTACACCCTTCGTGATGAAACACACGCAAAGTGTAAAAACACAGAAGTTCGCCTCAAGACTGCTTCTGTGCCTGCAAAAATAACAAAATGGATGACATCAGGCCAGAAATCGCCTAAAAATGAATGACAATTCCCTGAAGGAATAACAAAAGATTCCATCTCTTTCGCAGGAGGAAACCTCACGATTGTTTTCTTTCACTGATCAGGGGTCAAGATTCACTCGTCACGCCGTACGGCCATCATCCGCACGCTGCTGATTATTGGGTTGATTTAGTTCGTGAGAAGAAAAATAAGCTCAAAGTCTAGCCATCCTCTAATCTTCTGGCAACATTTTAATATTCATTTCATCAGAAAACATGTAAGCGTGTATAATTCAACGAGTTCCACGAGATGATTTGAATTCCAACCATATCTTATTTGGCCACTACCGATGAACTACGATCGAGCGATGCATACCATAATGTTAAGAATCCATTTAACCCTTTGGAACCCTTTGCAAACCCTTTTAGAAAAAGGTAACACGTTTCTCAGCATATGTGAAGCAGTGCGAGTCTTCCGTAAAGTTTTGGTACTTTGATAAATATGAGTACGAAGTTTAATTTTAAAGTAAACCTTAACAAAGTTGCATTAACTACAACCTTATATATTCTCTAGAGCGTAGGCTCCACCTCGAAAAGATTAGATAGGTCTATCAATTAAATTTGACCGAGGCGTCAAGGTAATGCATGTTCTACATAATATCGAAACTAAAATGAGTTTGAATGCATATAGTTGGATTTCTACACTCTATCAGGAGGAAGACAACTTCGTTTTATACTTCGCTTTAAATTCGCCGTGAAAAATTACAGATATTCAACTTTGACCAAGCGACTGAAAATTGGCGACATGCAGCAAGAAATTTTCCTAGCATTGCTTAGGTTTTCCAGAAATCGAAGGAAAGATCTGTTTATAACGTTTCAACAATAACGGACTGCTTCGTTGACATATAAAGCGTGCGACCTCATTCAGAACTTTTCATTCCTTGCTCTTCTTAAGAAATCTGATGTGAAATTAGTTGTCCTTGGAATCATTCAACAGACGAATCAAAACAAGTCTAACTGCGCGAAAACTTCGGGGAAAATCACACGATTGCTCCACGACAAGTCACGTCATTTCACCATTCACAATTCTTTTGTGTAGCTGGGTGTCTTTTTGGGCGAGTCAAATTAGTAGTTGCTAACTGCAAAACGTCGCCCATATGTGACACTAGTTACCGTCTACAGAGAGGAGCTTTTAAGGATGGGCCCAAAATAGAAGTTCCTAAGTTTAAAGTGGACTAACTTTGAAATGAGGCAGAACTATTTCCAGCTCATCAATGAAAGCACCCATCTACGTTGTGCACATACGTTGTTTCTAAAATAAACCAGAAATAGCGGATTCTCGCAAAATTTAGTCCATATGTGGCATTAGTTACCGTCTACAGAGAGGAGCTTTTTAGGATGGGCCCAAAGAAGTAGTTCCTAAGTTTCAAATGGACTACATTATGAAATAAGGCACAAGTATTTCCAGCTCATCAATAAGATTACCCATCTACATCGCAAAATCATTGGCACATACGTTATTCCTGCAATAAGCCAGAAATGGACTGAGATAAGCAGAAAGGAACCAACCCACATTTTGGAAAAAATTGAGTTATGAGTGGTTTTGAACCCAACCACTGCTTTACTCTCTATCGCCAAAAATTCAAAGTTTTTGTTGGAGCAAATTTAGCGGAAATTGAACTTTAAGTTTAACTTTTACATTGAGCCTTATGCAGGAGCTAAACTTTAAGCCTCTTTTTCTCGGTTCAATCCCGATGTGGCTTGGTTCCTTTCTGTCTAACTCCGTCAAAATATCAGTTCCATACTGCAAAATGTAGTCCACGGCACAGCGCGACTTCAAAAAGCCAGAAGCCGTGGTTAAATCCATTCGTTCCCAGCCAGGACGACGAGGGCGACAACGCCGGAGACCTCTCGAAAAATGACTCTGCGGCTAATTAAAAAATGACACAATTAGGAACCGAGACAGCACCGACAGAGAGGCACAGATCCCCGGGCCGCGAGCGCGAGAGAGACGGCGCTACGCCGTGCGACGCGGTGATGCATACGCGTATACATGAAGGCGAGACAAACACGGCGGAGCCGCCCGCGGGGGGAGGAGGCGGAGGGGGGGGGCTGTTGCCAGGCAACACCTTCCCCTCCGACACCGCTGCACCGAACCTATTAACTCGTGGGAAACTCACGCCGCACGCCCGTTAAAGAGGATAGACCCGTCGGCCGAGTCTATCCCCTTTAATAACACCGCCTCGCCCGCTCGCATTGTTTCGTTACGTTATGTCGGGGAACCTGTTCTGTTTGTCGTACGCACAAAGTGTCTTCGGCGCTCGCCTTCTCGCTCCCTCGCGCGGCGCCGCCCGTATGCTCCGTCTCTCTCGCTCTCGCGTCCTTCTTCCCTCTTCGCGATCCCTTCGTTTCCTCTTCCTGCCCCCGACCCCCGACGCACTCCGTCGGGTCGTCGTCGCACGCGAAAGTGTGTCAAGAGCGTGCTTTTCGGCCCCGGAATCGATGCCATCTCCGAGGAATGCCGGTCCTCCGATTTGGTCATTAAAAGGCCGCAACGGCCGATCATCGATGACGTCACACGATTTTTCCGATTCCTTGACCCCCTCTTTCCCTCTCCTGCCTTAATCCGTGAGCCTTGTGTTCCGTATGATTCTATGCTTTCCAGGGCTCATGTGAAATGGAGTTATGCCCTTACATCAGAGGGGCGACGATTTAGAGGGACTTGTGACGCAGTTCTGAACGGACCTCTGGTCCATAATAGGGATATAAATGGAAACTTATCGGGGCAACTTCGATAAAGAGAAACATAGACATGAGCATATACACCTAAATACGCTTGATTAAGCTTCTTGTTGGCTGGTAAACTACGGATTTAGCGATGCACCTGCAAAGGGTTGCTAAAAAGATCCCTCAACTCATTTCTCGACGGTCAACAAGAGGTCTTCAAAGGTTGAGTGGTGAACTAAAGCGAAATGAGTATTTTCTACCCGTGGCCAAGATCCGCTTCTACTAAAAATTCGCGAAAAACACATTCCAAATGCGCAATGGGCGTTCATGAGAGGATTTCAGACATTTCTGATTTGATTAAAATGATTTTCGGGCGATTAAACCTTTGATAAATCTGCTCACTTGGCCATATCGTCGCTCACTTGAGCCTTGCTCTCCGTATAGCTTTATGCTTTCTGGGACTCATGTCAATGGGCCTGCCAAGTGTATAGTTAAGGTGATTCTGGTTAAATGGACTAAACTTTGCGATTTGGAAATAAAATGTCTCAGTCTTGCTAGTTTCCCTATACACAGCAGTGTTTTTATGAATGAGTCAGAAATCGTAGTTCCTAATAGCAAAATGAAGTCCAATAAATGTTAATCCATCCATGATTTGTTTCTAAAATGAGCCAGAAATAGTAGTTCCTTACAGCACAATATAATTCGCAACAGCCTTTCTATGGTTGATGTGAAGAATCACGGGTGCGTGGCTGGAGAACTACAATCGGAAAACGCGTCGTCCAGGGTCCACTATGGGCGCCCGCGGGCGAGGCGAGGGTAGGGTAGGGGGTTCGTTAATTTCGTTTCATGACTATTCATGTGCTCCCGGAGGCGCATCGGTGGGGGAGAGCAACATCCACATCACAGAATAGGAGACAGATAAAAACAGTCGCATCACAATGGCCCCCACGGCTCGGACGAGCGTGGCGCATGAAAAATGAGAGAACCCGATAATGAATAAATAAAAAAAAAAAAAAAAAAAAAAAAAAAAAACAGAAAATGATAATAAAAATATTCCCCGGGGGTGCGGAGGACGGTGGATGGATTTGAATAAAAGAAAAGGAATATGGCCGGGCGGAGGAGCCCCCTCAAGGGTTCGGGAGGCACCCCACTGGTCACCGGAGAGGCTTTCGAATTTCCAACCCGAATCCTCTTGCCCGTTCGACTCCACTGTCTCCGGAGCCCGATCTGTTTTCGACTCTGTTACAACTGGACGTATTTCTGCCGAACGGAACTATGTGCATTATGACATGAGCCCTGTTATGCATAGATTCTTATGGATTTCAGGGCTCATGTCTTAATGCAAATAGTACTGTTTGGCAGAAATACGTCCAACTTTTCGATGAGCCTCTTTTGTTTCTCCAGAAGACGGTTGGGCTGCAGGGAGACATGCGGATGGCAACTTTTTTTTGTACCCTTGCTGTCCTTTCTTCTTCTGAACCTTTTCTCTCTTTTCTGATATCTTTTTCCGAAGCCAAATTGGATTGCATTCAGCAAAGAGGAACCAGCACGATTACAGTGTTTTCAAAATCGTATAACTTCTTCTTTTCTTTTAAAAATACCGAAGAATGTGAACTGTATTTAAATTCACACAGTAATTTTAATTTAAAATTACCACTTTTTTGGTGGGAGGCAAAAAATATTTGCTATTCTTGGATATTTGTCAGATAATAATGAAAAAGTATCATTTTTAAAACACTGCAATCGTGCTAGTTCCTGTTTGCTATTATTGTTGCTCAGTTATGGGCGATGCATTGGCGATTCCTGAAAGTCGGCAACACTGTTGTTCCTCCATTTAAATGTATGTAAAACAGTCGATTCTTAGTGAGATAGCTTGCATCCACTAAAATCGATATTTTCGATGCATTTAAATGGAGGAAAAACGGTGTTGCCAACTTGCAAAATCTTCATTGTATTTTCGCTAGGAGGCTTGGTTCCACTACTCGGTTTCATCCATTAGAATATTTAGGAAAGGAAAGGAAACACATCTATCGTGGCAGGTTGCCGTTATGACTAATGATTTGTAGTTTCCCAATTCAAGACAATCAACATAACAAACGCCAAAAATTTCACAGAATATTCATACAACAAATAAGAAAAGTAACCGAAGTTCTCAAGAAGTGACGTTGGGGTTTTTATTTTTTAAAAAAACACATTTTGACAGGAAGTCTACAGCGCAGCAAACCAAAATTGCATGAGAGACGACTCTCCTTTTCTCTATGGCAAAAGTTTGCGACCGACCCAATCCATTGCAGACTGGCAGGATCGGGCAGAAACGCAACGGAATGGAGCAATAATTCGATCAACATCCTGACATCCCGTGCGAAATGAATTCATCGTCTCCCTCGCTAAAGAGCGTACCTGCATTTCACGGTTGCCAAATTTCCCCTTGCAAATAGCATTTTTCCCAGGTGAATCTTGAGCATATCTTCCTGAAAATTTCACCGATTTTTCTTCTGATCCACTGAAAAAAAATTCTCGGCGTTTTTACCAAGGTCCGTTTGTACCTTTACCATCTCACTTTTTTACCAATTATTGGTAATTTTACCAAGACAGACTGGTAAGCTTACCTAAACACTGGTATTTTTACTGTTTTTTCAGGTAAGAATACCACTTTTATTGGTAATCAATTCCTGGTAACTTTGCCATTTTATCTCGGTAATTCTACCACAGTCGATAAAAAATATTGGCGTTTTTACCAAGGTCCAGTAAAATTACCGAGAAAGTTCAATAATTTTACCGAGATTTCTCGGTAAAATTACCAATTCCAGAAATGGTAATTTTACCAGGAAAAAACTGGGATCGAATAGAACCCTGAATTCTTGGTGATTTTACCCTTTTCTTAGTAAATACACCGAGATTTTTTTTTCGGTGTCTCAAGCAAAAATCTGAAAAATTTTGAACACATGTGCACGTCTGTAAAATAATGCATTGTCTGAGTCACTTTTGGAAGCTTGGGATGGAGTTACGTCCTTTCAGAAGGGAAAAGACGAATTTACGCCTTTGCGAGCGGGGAAAACGAAGCACAGAGAGACACAGACACCGCGACGGAGCTCTCTCCGTTAATGATGACACCGGCACCGACGGCCCGAGGAGCAGTATTGACCGGGGGCTAATTTCAATAAATAAATATGCATGATGGAGGATGGAGGATGGACGCCTTGGAAAAGTTGCCAACTCGACCCTCCGACGAGGCGCCAGCGTCGGTGGCGCTCTCTGCGTATACGCATACGCCAAGGTAGCGCGACTGCTTTCCAAAAGAAATTCGGGCGTGAATTATTATATTTTTATATGAGAGAGATTTGAACTCGTCGGGTTGAGCTCGACTTGATTTACTATACGAGGCAAGATTTCACACGACTCAAATCGTGGCATAGGTGACTATCGCTGCACGGAGGATGTCGTTTGGCCTACCTCTAAAATTGAAGGCGAATTGGCGATGCGTGCCTCTTCATTGGGCTGAATTTCGCAGTTTTGAACTAGAATAGCTGGCTCAGTTTCGAAACGACGTATTTGTCGAAGGCAATTAGTCAAATCAGGCGCTTTATCAAATGCCTAGGCCGGTAGCCAAATTTTGACAGTTTACGAAATTTTGTAAATTTATCGCAAAGAGTTCACAGGTTTTCAATAAAGTCCTTTTTACAGGAGCAACGAATTAATTTGTCTAAAATTAAGGTAAAAAATCAAAATTTCAATCTAAGTAAGAATATTTGACTATTTGCCTGGGCATTTGACAAAATGCCTGATTTGACTACTTGCCTTCGACATATTTACCATCAGTTTCCCGATGCACATGAGTGTTTTTAAAGATTTCCTAATTGCAAAATGTATGTAAAAAAAATGTAATGTCCAATTATTCTCACCCACGTCAAACCTCACTGAAATATTGATGTTTCCCGGGCGAGGGAACGTATCGTAACCTCTGAGTGACATGGAGAGAGACAAGAGTACAGTCTGCAATAGTTCAGTAGAACACACTCTCCATCACGACGTCTCAGAGTAACCTTCGGAGTCGGTGGATTTCACCAAAAATTTGGTCGATTGACCATGTCGTTTACTTCTTTATTGATCTGCCCGAAAAGAACTAACTTTAAAACAACCTTAAAATCACAGACATTAGCATTGTATAAGCTCAGCTTTGGCTCATATTGAACACCAAACTTTTAAGGATCAGGTAGCATTATTCTTCGGTTACTGGTGTGATTTCCGCCACCCGAACCGAGAAAGTTCGGTGTTCAATGTGAGGAACCGAGCTTTTTTACATCCTCCTGGTTCTTAAAGAAGACCTGTCCATTTTTAGACCAGCGTTGGACCGCGTGATACTACTGATGTCCTGAGATTCGTCTAAAATTGGACAGGTTCCTTTTCAGAAACACCTCGTTCATATGAGACACAGTCGTCGCCGTGATGATTGCAAAACATTATGTAGGACTGGCTAAAAAAAATCGAAAATCTCCACTGCATTCGGGGCCTCACACAGTGGATCGAGTCAATCAGAGGAGTCGGACATGAAATTTTTGACTGAAACTGCAAATTTTGGTGCTTATTTTGGCACATTTTGCATTTCAAGGGGTGCATTACGTAGAAAATATTACGAGGAAACCAATGGAACCACTTTTAGAACCTCAAAATATAGTACACACGGAGTTGAAAGCGTTTAAAGTTTTCAAATTTTGTCCGACCTATCCTATTAAATCGATCCACTGTGCCCATTCTGGCACGGTCGCTCCACTCGACGTCATCGTCGGCGACTCTCCTATCTCCTCTTTTCGGTCGCACCTTATTTTATATTTTGGGAGCGAAACAAGTGAATACTCGGCACCCATTTTACTTGCAAATATCCTTTGATTTTCCTTAGATATTTTAATACGTCCGGCGGCCGACGGCGGGCAGGCAATTATTCCGAAATGCAATTTGGTGGAATTTTAAATTTCGCCTCGCGCGCACGAGGAGTTTCGAAGAAGTTTCCTCAACCCTGCGGCTCGATGCTCGCGTACGTTTCATCAGACTAATTACTGTTTGGCTTCAAGTGACAGCCTTGTTCTCTGATTCGTACCGTTAAAAGGAAAAGGAAGTGTCCCCTCCAGTAAAAAGCTTGGGGCGCTTCCACACTTTCGAAATGCATCGCTGTGCGGAGGGACCGGTTCGTATTCAGATTGGCGGTCATTGATAATTCTGAACACATGGAAAATAAAACATGATGATTTGAACTATATTCCTGGCTGATTTGGCGCTAGCCAGAGGTATGGTGCCGTCAGCAAGAAATTTAGTTGAATCGAGATTCATACTCAACCATTACCATACCTCTGGCTCTCACCAAAATCAGACAAGAATATACATAGTTGAAATTAGCATACTTTTAATCCGCGAAAGAAAAGGTTGAGGGTAAAATTTTCAGTGGTCGATACTTTGGGACAAAATAAGACTGTTCTGAAGTACATAGTTTCTAATTTCAAAAAACACTTGCCCTCGGAGTAACAACACTCAGATGTCTAAAAACGTTAAACATGTATAAACATTGTAATGCCATACAACATGTTAACATTTAGGAATGAAATATTTTGAAAATTGGACTTGACAGGGAATTTTCTGCTGAATAACCAAGGATAATAAATTTAAAGATTTAATCCGAAAAATTTGCCAAAATGTTGAAAAACAATTTTCTCTCAAAATTCAAGAAGCTACAATTTCTTGCTCCTGGTCTTGGAAAAAATGTTCTACAAAAACTTTAACCCAAGAATCGACCCCTGAACTCATCACACTCAATTTTGAGTCACCCTGTAATCGCAGTCTATTCCGTGAAAAATGATTCCATTCCAGTTCCGATAGTTATTGTGGTTATCTGATTTTTTTCACAATCCAGGGGGCAGGGACGCGGGGTGTCTGGGCCTAATCCCTGGTTCGGAGCACGAATCCGATCTGTCATCCAACTCCCGACCTGGTGGGGCCCCTCCATTCATAGCCCGGCCCTAGCAGCCGTCGAATCTGCTCCATTATATCGTCTCTCCTCTAACGTAAGGGCGTAACTCTACTTTGGGATGATCCCTATTGTCCATATAACTCGGTGCTTTCAGAGGCTCACGAGTAAATTGAGATACGCCCTTATGTCAAAGGAGCGACGCGATATTCGCGACAATTTTCGTCGGGATAATGCCGGCCGACGGATTCTGAGCGGAAGCGCTTTTAGCTCCATTGAAGCAATGATTTACATTAATGGGGTTTGCCAGCCCGTTGCGATGCATTCGTTGGCGCGGCGGAGGAAGGAATTCGGGGAGGAAGCCCGTTCCAATCATGATCGTTTCTCGGGGATGAAAAGATATACATCAGCGAGGCTGGTCCATTGAATGGGACCGTTGAGAACTTTTCTGGAGCCGAAACGAGAGAAATGCTTCCGATGTAAAATCGATCAAAATTATGAGGCGAAGGCAGGGCAGTAGGCAGGACAATATATTTTGGAGACATCGTACTAACGATTTAGGCATTGGCAACGGGTGAGGCCCAGGATGCGAAATGTAACGTCATTTTACTGAACAGTGAAATTTCATTTTCGATGAAATGTCGACGATTTGGGGCCGACGATGGGCGAGGCCGAAGATGCACAATGAAATTTTATTTTACTGAACGGTGAAATTTCATTTTCGATGAAATGTCGGCGATTTTTAAGGAGCTGCGCATGCAACCCACAACAATTATTCGATGGCTCGATGCGGAACGTCAAAATTTGGCACATGAGATTTTTGTATTTTTTTTAAAAAAAATTTCAAGATTAAAAGTTCCTGTTTCTGTGCGTTTTATAGCATACTGATTGCAAGTCCATCAATTACAGAAGTTTTCTATGCTGAAATTTCATTTTTTAGTTTCATTAAATTTTGCATCTCTGGGTGAAACAAAATTCACATTCGGAGGTCAACTTTAATCCCGCCTCATGATGGTTGATACTCAATTTTGTAAGCAAGAATCCTAATAGAATTCGCCAGATGAGCCCTGATGTCGCGGTGATCATTTTACTTGGCTTGTTTTTGCGAATAGGATTTGGGTTGATAGACCAAGTACACATTTCATTTGGACTGCATTTTGCAATTTGGAACTATAAATTCTGGTTCTTCTAGAAAAACACTTATGTGCACAGGGAAACTAATGACAGATACTTTGTTTGTAAACCGGGCTAGAATTTATAGTTCCAAATTGCAAAATGTAGTCCATTTGTCATTTTAGTCATCCCTATGCGGACCTGCCTTTCAAATACATCTTTCACGGTGCAATAGTGGCGGTTCCAAACAAGATGGCGATACTGTTAGTAACCCATTTAATTCCATTAAATATATCGATCCAAAGTGAGGCAGGCTTCCTCGCTTAAAACTGATTGTTAAACATAGACTTAAATTGAGAAAAAAACAGCGTTGCCAACTTGCAAGAATCGCCACTGCCGTAGAGGGAAGATAGCAGGGCGTGGTCTTTTAAATATATTCTCTATGGCGAGCAAATCCCAAGTACATAACATCCTTTGGTTGACAAATACTGTACATAATTAATTTTAGCATCAATACGTCCAGTTCCTGTATTTTCCGGGTTATCCACCGGCACCTCCGCGTCCCGGGAAATTCACGCGGAAAAATCGCAAATCCCCATCGGTCGCTGAGAACTCCTCTCGGAGGAGAAGCGAGGTTGCTGGACGGCCCCTCCCGGCGGCGCAACAGGTAGGCGACGAAGGACACCGGGGCGCAAAGCCGGCAACCCTGGCGGGGAGATGACAGGAGGGAGGCAGAGGCGAACAGGTCAACATTCTTGGGAGCAAGTGGAGGGCACCGAGCGCGGAGCAGAGCCGGTGCTCGGCGCTCCGGCCCCTCGGTCTCCGTCGCGGGATGGCGCGGGGGGCGGGGGGTGGTCGCGGGGGATGGGGTGCGGCTCGGGGGTTGCGACCGCGCCGCCGGGGTGCGACGTGCGGGCCCAAGCCGGGAGGGAATAAAGGTCACAGGCGGGGTTGCATCTGCCCCTGCAGTCCCTGCACCCGCGACAACGGGCAACGTCGCGCCGTGTGCGATTCCTGCGGGAGGCGACATTCCGACCGGCGTTGCCTCTTCACCGCCTTTTTATTACCGAGTGGGAGTGGACGACCGACACCTGGCTCTAGCTCTCGGTCGTGACGTCACATCGGCGGACCCAACAAGTTGGCAACAATTGTTTTCTTTCCGTTTGAACCTATGGAAATGTGTCGATTCTCGGGATTTCTTTCCGTTTAAACACTTGGAAATGTATCGATTCTCAAGATTTCTTCCCGTTCGGACCTATGGAAATATATCGATTCTCGGGAAGACTAGGTGCTCCGACAAGAATCGATTTTTCAACATATATTTAAATGGAGGCAAGTCAATGTTGCCGGATTGCTGGATCTGTCTCTGTGACGTCATCTCGGGGATTCTCTGTAGCAACGAACGGAGGATGTATACACGAGAAAAAATGTGTTGCTTCATGTGTAAGAGCTTGATGAGTGAGTTCGCGGTATTTTTCAGAATTTTCTTCATGGGTAATTGGAGAACAAAAGATTTAAAAAAAAAATTAATTAAAATGTACTGCCTTGTGGCGTCATAGGGGTCATTTCCCTTTGAAGCACATGTATTTTTCCAGGCCCAATTCACGCTATTCAATTTTTCCTTCGACTCTTCTTCCACGTTGGTCGAATGTAAAATCGAATCGAGTGCTTTTAGCCCTGAAAGATCCAAGGCTCTCAAACCCAACTTAAGATGTCAATATTTTTACGGCACGGATGAATTCAGCGTTAGGAATTATTAGAAGGGCCAACCATTAACACGAGGTTTGGTCCAGAACCGTTTCCACATTCAGAAAAAACGACGACTCCTCTGAAAAATAGGGAAGAAGGAGGGGGGAGGGGAGTTTGGTCCATGATCGTCGCCAAAATCCAGAAAAAACGACCTATCCCGAAAAATTGGGTGTGGAAGGGATGGAAGTTTAGCTTTTCCTCGGTGCACTTTAGGGGGGAAAAATGTAGTAGGAGAAAAATGTCTTATTTTTACTTATAGAACACGCTCTTGCAGTTTGTTCGTTGTACCTCGGGACACATCGTACTTGAGCGATATCCCAAAATTATAGAATATTATAGAAACACCAACATTTCAGGATTTTCGAATCGTCACGAACTCTACGGACCGTCGCACGCTTTTCCCAGATACGAAGGAGACCCGAGCCGGGTATCAAGTTCGCCGAAGCCCCCGCGAGTCTGAAAGGTCCGTAATGTATTCACGCGTACAGTATACATAAACGCCCGAGTGTGTGCTGGAGCTGTGTGCGCCTCTTTGTTTGGTGGAGCCGGAGTTTTTTGACCTCCGAAGAAAAATAATTAACATAATACCATTAATACCATTAATGCCATTAATACCCCCGGTATAAATTACTACCTCAGTGAAACTCGGCACGGTTAACGTATTTGCTCCCCCTCCTTCCGAGGCGTTGGGATTACTCGCGGAAAACCGACTATGGAGCTTAAAATTTTACGCGGCAGTTAGGCGGTTCTCTCTTCGAGTTTCTCGCGGGCGCCGCTGCGCGGCGCTGGCGTCGCACGTCACGAAGTTGCCATCTGCCACGTCGTGGTTCCGGAGATTTTTTCTCTCGTTTTTCGACAGGAACTCATTATTTCGTGGCTCCGGGACCGGCGAGGAATTGGGCTCCTGAAAAAATCGTGAGCGCGGGAGATAAAAAAGCGAACAACGGCGGATTGATTCGGGATTTTTGAGTTGATCTCAAGAGTATCCGGCTCCGAGTTCGAGGCGTCATCGTAAAATTTATCAATCCGACTTGATTCTTTTCGCGGAACGGTATTGCTTACCGTCATTGAGCGCCGTTTCATTGCTACTTTGAAATGGAAAGGTGGCGGAGGAAAGAGCCTCCCAAAAAGAGGCTGATTTTGGCCCCTTTTTAGGTATTCGATTCGACCATCGGACCAAGGTTTAAATGGAAGCTTATAGTAACAGAAAACTCAGGAAAAAATTTCAAAATGAGTATAGGAACCGTTTTCGAGTTACGGGGGGGCAAAGGGGTCGCAATCAGGCCTAATTTTTTGCTGTTTTCTTGTAGAATTGATGTATCGGCGGGGTTCTCATCGTTATTTACGCATGTGTAGCACATGGATTCCTACGTGTTTTTACACGTAGAATCTATTTTTAACGTTGCCGAATCGATGTATTGATCAGTTAAATCGATTTTGAACGATTTTTTAAGGAAAATCGATGCTATTTCAGGATCGAAATTGTTTATTTTCGATTCATGAATGAATAAATGCACCTGAAATGACTGAAGCACATGTAACCCTATGTATTTTGACACGGAAAATTGATTTTTAACATTGACGAGTCGATTTATCTACAGTTTGTATCGAATTTTTGCGACTTTTTACGAAAAATCGATGACTTAGCGGAATTAAAATCGGGTTTGCTCCATCCGAGATCATTTTAAGTGAAGTCATTCATTCACTCATTCACTCTGGTGTCAATGGATTTGGTTCCAAACACATGAAGTCAATACGTCCAGTCAATAAATCGACTCGTGGACTTCAAAAATTGATTTTGCGAGAATAATCACAAACGAATCGATGTGCTCCAGTCATGTCTGTTAGATTTTTCCAATGCCAATCCAAAAGAACCATCGAATATCTTTAAAAAATCGCAAGAGTTGTGTATGTCAGATCGATATATCGACGCGTCGACGTTTAAAATTGATTCTACATGCAGAATTACGTAAGAATTTATGTGCTCGCAATCATGAAGGGTACATTTCTCCGATCTTGGACGGAGAGACACCAATCTCAATCCCGATAAACCATCGATTTTCCGCAAAAAATCGCATCAATTCAATACAATTGATCGATATATCGACTTATTGAGGTTATATATCGATTCCACGTATAAAAATTCGTAAGAGTCGATGTGCTCCAATCATGTTGGGTACATATCTCCGATCTCGGATGGAGCAAACCCGATTTTAATTCCGCTAAGTCATCGATTTTTCGTAAAAAGTCGCAAAAATTCGATACAAACTGTAGATAAATCGACTCGTCAATGTTAAAAATCAATTTTCCGTGTCAAAATACATAGGGTTACATGTGCTTCAGTCATTTCAGGTGCATTTATTCATTCATGAATCGAAAATAAACAATTTCGATCCTGAAATAGCATCGATTTTCCTTAAAAAATCGTTCAAAATCGATTTAACTGATCAATACATCGATTCGGCAACGTTAAAAATAGATTCTACGTGTAAAAACACGTAGGAATCCATGTGCTACACATGCGTAAACAACGATGAGAACCTCGCCGATACATCAATTCTACAAGAAAACAGCAAAAAATTAGGCCAGATTGCGACCCCTTTGCCCCCCCGTAACTCGAAAACGGTTCCTATACTCATTTTGAAATTTTTTCCTGAGTTTTCTGTTACTATAAGCTTCCATTTAAACCTTGGTCCGATGGTCGAATCGAATACCTAAAAAGGGGCCAAATTTTGGGAGGCTCTTTCGCCACGTTCTCGAGACGCAAGTTGTAGAAGTGGATCGGTCGCACTGGGAAAAAAACACATTGGATCTAGAGTCCAGACTCTTGAAAACATTGACAAGAAAAAATACTCTTGATTCAATCGGATTTTTACTTGAATCAAAACGAAATCCGCTTAAATTAAGAGGCTTGGTTCTTGATTTAAGCTAGATTCTGATTGAATCAAGAGTACTTTTTCTTGTCGATGTTTTTAAGAGTCTGGACTCTAGATCCAATGTGTTTTCCTTCCAGTGCGTCGGTGGTGGTGGAGTTTCTCAGTTCA
Source organism: Bemisia tabaci (assembly GCF_918797505.1). Classification (NCBI taxonomy): domain Eukaryota; kingdom Metazoa; phylum Arthropoda; class Insecta; order Hemiptera; family Aleyrodidae; genus Bemisia; species Bemisia tabaci. The sequence goes on along the minus strand of NC_092797.1, from coordinate 14,139,777 downwards.
GCACAATTCTGCTCGAATGTGACTTTGCTTTGCTTCGATTTGGTTTCTCGCGGATAAGATTAAATTTTGAGAAAACAGTCAGAATTGAAGTGCTGGGTGTAGAATGGGCATTTCCTAGTTGCGGTATCTCAAAATCTCCGCTAACGTTTCATCCGTTATGATTAAAGCAAATGAATGTAATTCGTTGTGACTTTCACTGAATATTCTTTATGATTTTTACAATGCTGAAAACGAGAAATTTCGGAAAAGTCATCAAAAATTTAACCCACTGAAAAAAACACATTGATCTAGAGTCCAGACTCTTAAAAACATCGACAAGAAAAATACTCTTGATTCAATCAGATTCTAGCTTAAATCAAACGAAATCCGCTCTAAATTAAGAGGCTTGGTTCTTGATTTAAGCAAAAATCCGATTGAATCAAGAGTACTTTTTCTTGTCAATGTTTTCAAGAGTCTGGACTCTAGATCCAATGTGTTTTTTTTTCCAGTGATAAATTAGCACTGGAGATTCTGAAACGCACCGAAACGGAGAAATGCCCTGTCTGCACCCAACGCCAACGCCTCAATTTCGGCGAAACTTTGAGAAGTAACCTCGCCTCTCAGCTAACTCAAAAGTATAATTTCAACTGAGAACATTTATTCTCAAAAAGCTTTGCATGGTTTAGAATGCTAATGTTCATACTTAAGTGCACCGGCATGATTAGACATCACCTGGTCAGACAGACGATGCGATGGCGGGCCCGTATGCTTGGCGAACCCCTTACATTACAAAGTACACTGCATACCAAGTAACACCCAGGTGATGCTGCTCGACTGGGACGAATGACCGCTGAGAAATAACCTTGTTTTACCTTTGCAACGCGCCAAACAATTTTCATTTGCGCCCGGAGGCGTCCAGCGTCCGTTCAGCAGATGTGCGAAACTGGAAACGATACATCTGCCCAGCGGAATTCATGGGAACGAGATTAAACGAAGGAACTCACCTGAAACACACAGAAAAAAACCGTTTATTATAATTAAATAAATAAATATATCCGGTTGAAACCGAACGAGAGTTCGCTTAATTACAAGGTGACACAAAAAAAACCTCTATAAGCTGCTGACCACGATAATCCCACAGTGGTTAAGAAAACAGCTGAACCGATATTTTCCTGACCGGAAATAATTGTTTTCCTCTTATTTTGCAAGTTAGCAATTGTTTTCCAGAAAAACGATCTTGGCTAAACTGTGTTTTGTAAAACTTGAAAAATGAAGAAAACGATAAGGGAAACAAACCGTTGGGAACTAGAATATCTGACTCACTTGTAAAAGCACTTTTGTGCATGGGAAACCAATGGAACATACGTAGTTTCTAAACTGAGCCAGAAATTGTGGTACCTAATTACAATAGTCCAATTTTTCCCTGACATTTCCCTGTATTCCCTGATTATGGCAACCCTAAAAGATTCAGGAAATCGACCATAGCTGTTCCGGGACGACTGCAATTCCGGTAACTCCAGCGAAATCCGGTCGGTTTCGAAGCAATAGCGCCCGGCAGCTGGAATGGATGACGTAACGAAAGCGAGAGACGTTAGTGACCCAAATCTAGGAACTTGAGATATGCCGAGCGAGCTGTTCTCGGGAGTGATAACCCGCGGAATCGACGGAGCCGATTGGCCGATGGCTGCTTCGCGGAAGGCGAGGCGTTGCGAAGACTTAAAAGTGAAAACTGTGAAATGAGGCGAGTTGTCACTCGGAGCGCGACGACCGACGCCACCGACGCTGGAGACGCCAAACGACGTCACCGTGTTCCGACCAGGCGCCATGCGCTGTATGCCTCGAAGAATCAGGCTGCGACGCCGAAAAATAAAGGGGCCAAAATAAGGCGCTGAATCAGTATCTCCAGCGTCCTCAATGGGCCTTGTAGGGAAAGGGGGGAATGGGAAGGAAATAAGGACAAATCTATCGGGATCAGAAGAGCGTGTATGAACGTGAGAGAGGATCAGAAAGACAAGTCGTGATGCGTAACCAAAGATACATACAAGAGATGACACAGACACAGACAAAATCGTACAGGCCTGTTGCAAACTTTTGACAATTAACCATGAATTGACTCAATTTGCATATTAGATGCTTTAAAATTTCGACAATTTTCTATGAAAAGTCCCTTAGATCCCCTTCTTCCCCCTCCCCGTTCGAAGTGTCTGGATCCGCCTGAAGTTCCAGTTGGCTGATGAGCTTCGGGCGACGCAATGTGCCAAAAAAGTTCACCTGACTTCGGTTTGCTTACTGAATGGAATGTTTTGCGCGTTGCCTTCTAGTGCGTAGTTGGACAGTTGAATGTTTAAGTCCTGAAAGTAAAAGCTTCCATCTTCACCAAGATACCAGTAAAGGGTCTCTTGTTAGTCTCGGGAGTGTTTTAAACGGCTGGGATGCTTTTCTAACACGGCCTCAACTTTAAAAGCTTCTTGTTGAACTCTGCAGTGTGTGAGTATGGCCGATACTGTATCGATTGGTTACAGAATAGTATCCCCGTGTTCTTGTCCGAGATTAAGAAAGTTAACGCAGTATATTCTCTGAAAAGTGAGTCGATCGACAGAAAAACCCACTGAATTTGTTTCTTAGTGAGCCCCAAAGACAATCAGACACCGCGCGAATCGAAGTTCATCGAGGAGAGGCCGGGTTAAGTTCTGCATTGCTCATTCCGAATGTTCAACATGAGTGAAAGTATAGTCACATAATTTTCAAGCTCCGAAAATGTTAATCATTCCGATGAATTGGTATTCGCCCTTATTTTTAAATTTAATTATCGACAAAAAAGAGAGAAAAAGATAGCGAGTGAGAATCCTGTTCGACCAGTCCCAATTTTTTATTTCGCGTTTTAATGGTTTGCTCGCTCACGACCTTTACGGAATCGCAACCGATCGACTGCCCTGGCGTGTAATACATTTAAATTTATGGGAGAAATATGTATCCTTATAAATTATTCGAAACTCAAAAAACGACGAATAATTACGGTAACATCGTTTTTTGTATTTTATCTGCGTCATTATCGGTCTGAAACGGATGTGGGTATGCAAGTGAGACATTCGGTTCTATTTTCTGCCGTTAAAAAATGTCTTTACCGACCATTCACATTTCAAAGTTTCATCGTTTAGCCTAACTACAGACGGCAAGTCAAGTTTTTTGTCAGTCGAATAATGGATAATTTCTCATTTTTTTGGCCCCATGTTATTTTTAAACTTCTTTCCTGCAATTCGGAAAAAATTGCAGAGTCCGTCACTTAGGACAGTCTCTTAATTTTTTCGCTTCGAAAGAAAAAAAAATCAGTACATTCAACTCGGAGATCGGTTCGCACTTCAGGCGGAGAGATCCTAAAATCAAAAAGCAGGTTCCGCTCGCCATGATATTGTCATTTATTTTCGGTTTTTATCTTTTTACTTCTTCCGTTAGTTAATTCTTTTTTAAAAATTAATTCTTTATCGCTGTGCTTTACGGCCCATGTTTTAACACACTCTCATATTACACGTAAAAACTATGGGTGCTTTTATTTCAAAAATTTAAAATTTGACGTTAATTCTTAAATTTGTTGATAAAATACTCAAATTTAATCTTAGTCATTATAAAAAGAGGATTAATTTGAGAAAATAATGCACCAAAATTTCTTAGTCCTAATTTATTCATTGAAAAGGTAGGAACGCGAAAACTGAGTGCATCTGAGGTGCAATATTCTATATTCAATACTCAGAAATGTTTTCTCTACATTGAAATCCGTGATCAACAATGCTAGGAAGAAAAGTCTGCTTCGATATATTTCGATTGTTTTACATGCTCTTGATTGGGCACAGTCCAGAGTTGCCGAAATTCGGAATCACCACTGGATTGGCAACACAGGGGAGAAACTTAGTGCGAGTCTATACGCAGCTTCCAGCTGTAATAACGAATGAGTTACAACTCTTGGACGGAATAGCCGGAATGGATATCGAACTGGAACTACTTTCCAAAATAATGCAAATCTGACTGTTTAACATTATGATGAACCGGTTCCGCGGTTGAAATATAATATCCAGAATTCGATTTGGAGAAAAAAGGAATGAGAGGAGGCGCTGCTTGGACGGTACACTTTACCCAATCAAACCTCACGCCCGCAACCCAAATTTGATACCTACCCCTAAGTTTTTGGGCTACGAATCTATTAGTTGTTAATCGGAATTATATTTGGAAGATAAAAGCTCACTGACTGGGGAAAGATATAAACATAAAAACTCTTATTCAGACGCCAGGTTTCATTTACAATGTCGATCGAGAAATTCCTCTTCGGAAGATAGTGTGGAAGACGTACAGCAGTGCGTTCGTACAAAACATGCACTGGGAAAAAAAACACATTGGATCTAGAGTCCAGACTCTGAAACATTGACAGAAAAATACTCTTGATTCAATCAATCGATTTTTGCTTGAATCAACACGAGTCCGCTTAAGTAAGGCTTGGTTCTTGATTTAAGCTAGATTCTGATTGAATCAAGAGTACTTTTCTGGCGATGTTTTTAAGAGTCTGGACTCTAGATCCATGTGTTTTTTTTTTTCCAGATGGCTGTACCGACCTTAGAATCCACACTGATCCACATTTCAATTGTGATAAGTACTTTGTTATTGAGGAGGTAATCCTAGAATAATCTATTTCAGTTGATTAAAGCAAAAATGCGCACGTTAGCATATATCATTAATGACGATTTTTGAAACTTATCACAAAAAACCGCACAAAGCGCGCAGTGACTTTTTTCGGGGGAAATAAAAAAATATCAAGTACCAAAAAGAGAATTTTCGTATCTACACTTGATTAGAATTTTTAAAATGCGATTACTCCATTGCTGGAGCGTCATTAAAATACTAGGAGCAGAAAACAGCAACTCTCAGCATCCTAGAACATATGACGAATCGACCACGCTCTACATCCAAGTTGAATGCCGAGAACTTGTAAACTCACGAACTTTGTTTATTTCTTCCACACGTTTTCCAGAAGATTTCCGTTGTCTTTGTGTAAAGAAATTTCAAATATGGCTATTCATCGACTTCTAAGTATAAAAGCATTTCCAAGCACAGAACAAGCTAGTGAAAAGAATTAAGTGCAAACATTCAAGCACTTTCAAACAGAACCGGGCTTTCCGTGCTGCTTTCTGCCACGAAAGAAAGGATTATTGCGCTGTGAGGCAGGCAACACTGATGTCAATTTCTACGGCGCATCGCGGCTGGATGGCGCCACCGTTTGACGAACGGATACCTGAAATTAGAACTTGATAGAGCAATTGGCACTAATCACGAGAAAATTGTGAGACGGGCAGCCCCTACAGGGCCTACAGGGACAGGGTGCGTTAGTGTAATTGGATGGCGTAATAAATCTTCCACTCTGTGCCCGAGGAATATCCTATCAAGAGTTCCAACTGGTTACTGCCGGAACAACTTTTCTAGGTAGCCTCCTTTAAAAATCGTTATTTTGTGAAGTTAGTTAAGGAAGCGGACAAATCGTCCCATTATACGAGAGCACACACGGACCAAAAGTGGGTCAAATTACCGACTTTCCCGATGGGTATTTATTGATCACCAGGAATTCTGAAGAATTTCAGCGCGTTCCTGGGAGTCTGACTGCGTTCCCGAAAATATTATTGTATTCTCTGCTATTTAACTATACTACACTAACTACTTTTTTTAAATCTGATTTTACCAGACACCGTAAAGTTTTAGTTTTAGTATTCCCTGAAGAGAATGAAGAAAAATTAATCAGATTTCCAAGAAATATTGTTCGTGGGGTTTTTTTCTTCGGAAAAACAGAACGCGACAAAACTACGATGTCGCAAATCAGGATGCATGTTTTTTGACTTTCTGATTTTACCGACACGGTAAAGTTTTCGTTTAAGGAGATTCCCTGTAGAGAATACAGAAAAATTAATAAGATTTCCAAGAAATGATGTTCATAGGGGTTTCTTCGGAAAAACAAAACGTGATAAAACTACCAGGTCGCAAAACAGGATGTACATGTTCTCCGACTTTCACCATTGATTTGCTGCGGAGGAAGAACTGAGTATTTTGATAAAGAGAGTTCGAAAACGGGCGAAATTTCGACGCCAATCGTGGCGCGTAAAGTAAATTTCAAACTTTGCTGCCGCGCTCATTGTGATTTTGAGCAATTTCACAGAAGAGAAAACTTTCCTTTCAGCTCCGGCGAAAAGTTGGCGACAGCACCTACATCGTGGGGTCTCTGAAATATTTCTTCCCCGCTTCTCGGAAAGCCACTGCTGGGAGTTCGAAGAAATACGCGATGGCAAAATGGCTCGAGTTTTGGGCGAACGAGACCAGAACCCACTCGCAGCTTTTTTCCTGCAGCCGATCGATCGCCGAATCGATAACGAACGACTTGAATCGATATAATATCATTGCTAGAATACGAATATATCGATCGAGTTCATTCCGAGAATCGACCCGCAGGTGGACGGGGACACCGAGTGACTCCCAGGCAGAGCTGAACCAGGCGCAGACCCTCATCCTCGGCCTGCAACTGACCTCATTTGCAGAATTAAGTTATTGCCGATTGGATGATAAGGGAGCCCAGGATGAGCATAAGAGGGAAGTGAGTGGAGAGGGAACTTGCAGCAGCACAGCGTTGCCGAATGGGGCGTTCGCAAAATTTTGCAGCTGCTAAAAATTAAGTTGATTCTCGTGTATATTTCGGCGGAGAGTGGTGAAAGGGAATCAACTTTCTAGGGAAAGAAGGGGTCTGCTTGTCGAGGAAGATCCGGTCGATTCCAAATTTATTCAGATGAGGTAAAATTTTCGTGTCGACTTTTGACTTTGAGTAATGTACAAGTCATTCCTTAAGTTTCCGAAGTCATTGATTAATTCCATGAACAGAAAAAATAAAATATTTATTTCTTATACTTAGATAGAATACTTGTAAATCACAGGGTGTCTACCAAACATTTAATTTTGGATTTTCCTGATATTTTCCTGATTTTTTATGAAATTTCAGGCGAGATTCCCTAATTTTTTGCGCGAATAAATTGGTACTAGTTTGATTTAAAAAATCAACATAGTGATGAAATTAAACAAATTTTTGAAATTGCTTGAAGCACGTAGAATTTCCTGCACTATGCCCAATTCTCTTCCCTGATATCAGCGAATTTCCTGATATTTTCCGGTTTTTACTGCCGGTAGACACCCTGGAATATTTTTCCTTGAAATTTTCAAAATGTTTTTTATTTGTTGTTTTTTGTTGTTTTTTGTTCAGGAATCTACTCAAGGTATTCAGCCTGAATTTTGATGGTACGATTTTTCCAAATTTCCGATTATATTAAAAAACAAAGGATATTCTCCAAAAAGTTCAAAGTGACGTCACAAGTGTGACCCAAAAATTCTTGTCTCATCAGCTGAGATTCGGCAATACCCGAACGTCGATCGGCGTTTTTCCTTAGAGCACGACAGAATTCGTTCGGGGGTCCATGGAGCCTCGAAAAGTTGGCACTGGCGGGATGCAGAGTGGTAAAATCGGCGTTGATTGGTCGCCGAGCTGGCTGGGGCCGCCGCTGCGCTGCCGGGGCGCTCCAGTTCTCCGGCGGTAGTCGCGGTGCAGCGTTCCCGTTCCACCCTTTTCCCACGCGATCGAGGATTTATTTTAAAAATCCGGTTTCTCATTAACCGCGGTTGGGCCAAGTCATCAGCGTCCGACGCCGCAAAGAGCACCGCTCCACCGCCGCCAACTTCCACGTTGATGCCACATAACCCCCATCAGACCATCGATCACCGGTCCTGGATTGCCGAACATATTCGAAGTTCGGACGAATCGTAGAATCGGAACCAGAGTTGGTTAAATAGGTTCCACCGGATTGCCGAACATGTTCGATGTTCGGACGAATCGTGGAATCGGAAATAGGGTTGGTAAAATACGAGGGGATCAGACCAGCGATCACCGGTCCTTACCGGATTGCCGAACATTTTCGATGTTCGGACGAATCGTGGAATCGGAACGAGAGTTGGTTATAAACGAGGGGATGTCGATCACCGGTCCTTACCGGATTGCCGAACATTTTCGATGTTCGGACGAATCGTGGAATCGGAACCGGGGTTGGTTAAATACGAGGGGTATGCCACCTGGCCACTACGGAGACCGACCCCAGAGGTCGCCCTCATGCGGCCGCTTCCTGGATCATATTTCACACATTATTTTGTCGCTCCTGTGACGTAAAGGCGTATCTCGATTCCCACATGAGCTCCAGAAAGCATGGATTTACATTTAAAACAGGGGTCGCGTGAAAATCGAGAAACAGCCCTACGACGGAGGAGTGAGAATTTAAATCCTGAAGGGCTCGTCTGATGGCAATTAACTGCCGAGCATTGCAAAAATCTTGAAAATCGGCCGGAGTCTTTGGAACCGATTAGAACCAAAATTGAATGAAAATTCAGGCCGTATAAATGGACAAATTTAAAATTCATCGTGTGACATTAAACAAACCTCGATCATCTTAAAAACATATAAAGAGGAATGAGTCATTTATAGAGGATATTATTTGCGGATGGCCTTAAAAATTATACAAATCAGCCCCGTAGATCTCTATTTTTGGCTCATTTCACAAACGACATTTCGTCGCTTTTCTAACGTAAAGGCAAATCTGTACTCCCAAATGAGCTTCGAAAAGCGTGGATCATTACGGAGAACAAGGTTTACGTGGAAACTGAGATACGCCCACAATTTGTGCCACTAGGTTATAGCTACACAGATAGGTGCCTTCATGAATGAGCCAAAAATAGTAGTTCCTCATCGCTAAATGTGGTTCCTTTAAGTTGGGGATTCTTAGAAACTTTCCTGAAAACGGGAAAGCTCCCCCTTCCGTCCCTAGTCTGCAGTTTGTGTGCGATAGACTAAGTCCTTGACTATAGACGCATTTAGTGAGACGTCACATCTCGTTATAATTTCGATACCTCGAAAGTCAAAACGTGCCCCAACAAACGAACATGGAGGAATCTGCGGGATATAGGCGGGGGGGGGGGGTTTAGGGGAATTCGCTCGATGACTGTCTATGATATTACGTGTTAATTTTAAAATCAATTCTTGTGATCGTGATCTCAAATGATTTGGTAAATGAGTAGCTTCCATAATATTAAAGTCCCATGGATTAATTGTTTGGTTTCAGGCTAGTTTTAGCATTATTTCGTCAATTGTTCATTTTGGAGGTTATGTTTGTTTGTTGGGGCACATTTCGACTTTCGAGATATCGAACCAACAATATCGCTCCGGGACGTCACCACTAAATGCGTCTATTTTGATCAAAGATCGACGTAAAACGGTTCACTGGGCGGCTTAGACGAGACAACACGGCACGAATTTCCGAGATGCGAGACTTGCTACGTTGGCGAGGTCCCATAATTCAGGGCTGATCGGGCAGGCGGGCGAGCGGTGAAAATGATTTACTTTTTTGGACACGACGACCAATTAGCGGCAGCTCCGCGGCCGACGTCATTAACCGATCCACACACAACACTGACAAATGACTCCATCCCCACCGAACGAGTGCTCCCGTTCTGACGAATAACGAGCCAATCAGTCTACAGCTCCCGGGTGGGAGTCGACCCGCCGTGACGTCAGCGTATGGATTCTCCACCAAACAAGTGCTCATCAATGGCGATTTTGCAAGTTGGCAACACTGTTTTCCCTCCATTTGAATCCGTTGAAAATATCGCTTTTAGGAGAGGCAAGCTGCCTCACCACGAGTCGATTCTTTTACACACATTTAAATGGAGGGAAAGCAGTGTTGCAGACTTCTAAGAATCGCCACTGGTGATGTATCGAATTCAATACAAATAAAATCTGTTAATACCTCCCGATCTATTACTCCTCGTGACTTAATTAATTTTAAGTACGGGGTCGTCGGCGCACGGTGGATCGAATCGATGAGAGAGGTCGGACAAAATTTGGAATCTTTAAACGCTTATAACTCCGTTTATAAAAAAAACTTTGAGTTCTAAAGTGGTTCCATTGGTTTTCTCGTGAAATTTTCCCCCAGAAGTTCCCCTTGAAATTTAATATGTGACGAAATTGACATCAAAATTAGCAGTTTTGGTCGAAAATTTCATGTCCGACCTGTCTAATTGACTCGATCCACTGTACGGCGGGACTAGAAATTATATGGCAAAAATAAAAGTCCCAAAAAGTCCGCCAAAGTGCCACGGGCCATTACTTCCTGAATTGTATTGCCTCTAATAATTTAGATATATCTACGGTAAGACTCACTCTATTAAACTGTTAGTTTATGCTGCTCACCATTTTATCTGGAGTGGTTTCCAAATCCTCAAATCACGGATTCAAGCTGGCATGGCAGCTTGATCGAGGGCCTGTGGATCGAGGAAGGAAATGACATCTTAAAGCTGATCGTACGGAAATTCGGTCTCCGTTCGTAACGATTTTGGTCTGGTTGGAGGTGAGTGGGTGGAGGGGGGGGGGGGGGGGGGCTGCGGAAAGATGACGTGAATGTCAACAGCGGCAATGTTACGCAATCCTCGAAAAGTCCGCAATTCCAATTTTCTCGCTCGAGGAAAGCGAATCAATCTTGTTACGGCACACCGGCTCATCGATTTTGGATATCAAAATGAAATGGGCCTGTGCTTAAAGAGTGTCGGAATAATTGAGGAATTTGTGCGGGAGCAGTCTTTCATAGAGAAAAAGCCCTCAACGAGAGTTCCAAGATCAACCTATCGCGGTACCGCCTACATTACGATAATGATATAATTTACAATCATTGAATGGCAATATATTTTATGAACATTCTAGGTTTCATTCCATTTCCTGCTATTGCGACGTCTTGAACGTGACTGATTTCGGCAGATTACATTACTATTTCTGGTTGCTGGAAGGACGAAAACCACACGGAGAAAAAAAATTGAGAATCAACTTTTTACGTCACGTAAAATTCTAGTTGTGACAGTGTGAGCATTTATTTGTAAATTGGCATTGCACTGTTGCAACGCGCCGGAAATTTTTCTCACGAAAAGTAAACTAACTCTAAAAAACTGAACATTTACTTGAGGTAACAGGTCCATTTCTTTGGCGCAACGAATCTCTTGAGTACACCAAGTACAAGAAAAACGGTGCATAATTTGGTACGGAGTTTGATTTTTCTCAGTGTAATTGTCGAGGGAAGGGATTTAACTCTAATTATTGGTTAAAAACCTCAAAGCTCCACTGAGTAGCACCCACCCCTCTCTCCTTGCGTAACGCTGGCATCCACCCCCTGGAGCGTGACGCAATTTTAAATACAGATCCTTACAGAAACCCCGGACTTGAGAGGTTAGCGGGTCCTCCAAAGAATTTGCACGAAACCGTAATGCTCCTTGAAACCACTACCGACGTTCAATTGCTCGACGGGAAGAGGACTTAAAACTTACGGAAAAACAAAGGGGGCCGTCTCGAATTCGCTGGGAACCAGCGAGCATCCCCTGCGGTTCCGAGGCCCAGTGGTTTGAATTAATCGAACGGAGAGCTATCGGAATCGGGGGAGGTTATCCTGCCGAACAAAACCGCGTATCTCTACACATTTCCGCTAGAGTTCAGCCATCGTAACCGTTGCCGTGGAAGAAAGGGGCCTCCGCGACCCCTGCAAGACAGAATCGATTTTTTACTGCTGAGCGAATCGCGATCAGGCCTTGTTCAAAGTCCCCCTCACCGTAAGACGAAACCGCGTAAGTGTAAGTGGGGTGCCCGCGGGAGTTAGGCTGTTGGTGCCTTTTTCCTCTTGGCTGGATCGAGATCGAACCTAGACGTTCTGTTCTGCCCGCGGACGGAGGAGTCATTCGCTATGGCGCGGTGGTTAATCAATGGAACACTCGGGCTGGGAAACGAATTAGGTATCGAAAACTTGATTTATTCCGGGCGCGGAGATCGAACAATACGGAAAAAGTCGCACGATGAAATCCCGGAATGAGAAAGCGACGCTATACGTAACCGCCCGAAATTTCGACTGTGGAATACGAGGAGAAATCCGCACATAGTTAAAAATAATTAAGATCTGTTTCAGTATTGACCGGATAAAGCGAGTCGATTGACTCACAGACAGAGTCAAATGGACTACATTTTGCAATTTGGAAATATAAATTCTAGCCCGGTTTAAAAACAACGTATATGCCATTTGTTTCCCTATGCACATAAGTGTTTTTTCAAATGAGCTAGAATTTATAGTTCAAAATTGCAAAATACAGTCCAAGTGAGAGTCCGACTTAGGGGCAGTTAGAGTTATTTAGAGATAATCTGAGCCATTTCATAGTCGCTCGATGTTGAATGAATCGAAATTTAGTCAAATTCAACTCGAAATAGTCATACTTGACTTCATCGCATTTTAAATGAGGAGACGAGATATTATTTTTAAAAATAAAATATTATACATTAAAAATAAGTTTTGTAGGGCAACACACGAGAGACTACAAATTTAGTATGTTTCGAATCAGTTACACGCCCATCTTCGGCTGAAACTGGAACCCAAAGAATGAAAATTGCATGTTTACATGAAAATTATTTAAATATATTGCGCAACCTTTTAACTATTTGCTCCAGTGATTCTAAATGAGCATTTAACTTGCGCAAAAATGTTTGACTATGTTTAAATTAGCTATTCCCATTTTTGATGAATCCCTACTTATATTCTATCGGTCAAATCCTATGTCGTGATGTCAGACACTGCTATAATTGGCTCTTTGAATCGATTTAAAAATACAATTCGATTTCCTTGAGTTTTGACTGTCTTCACACTAGTTGGTGACATTTGAGACTCCCTGAGCTGTAATACGAGAAAACATTGTGCAAAAAAGACGTCTTGGCGGGAAAAAACAATAAGGAAGGAAAGAGCGATTAAAATGGATCGACAAGGGGAACGCACGACTGAAAAACGTTTTGTTCATTTAAATTACAGCTGCCTTGCGCATTTATAAAAAGGTTCAGTTCCGAAAAGGGCAAACGAGATTTTTTTTTTGCAGACAAGTCAAAGAGTCGATAGTTGCACATTTTTATTTACTTCCAGTGGATATTGAATGGAATATTCTCTGGAGGCAGACTGAACGCGACCTTGCAGTGGAAAATTTTTCGGCGTATCAATAGTTTTCCTACAATACAAATTAGGGCTCCATGCATGGCACGAACAATACCAACATGTTCAGCGCAGTTTTACGAAGATCTTACGCACACGTTCAAAAGCCCGTTACAGTCAGAAAAACTGGGATTTGGATTTTTTTGAGTGCAGTCAGTGTCTGTATCGTGATACCGGTATAAACCTGTTTCAGCCCACAGAGCCCTTTATAAATCTCAACTACTGCTCAAGGTTGGAATGCTAATCACTTCGATTCGCCGAGGTCTCCGAAAGAGAGTGTCCCTTACTCCGAGTTGTAGAGTGTGTATGACTCAACACTAAGTCTCTTTCGAGTCTAAAACTCGCCGACATAGGGATGCTAAAAGTTCTCATTGTCAACCTTCCTATTATTCAAAGGGGCCGTGCCATATAAAAACCTCTTTTCCCCTCAGAAACAAGAAGATTATACTTTTTTATAACTCCGTGCGTATAATATGCCGCACAATTTTGCGAAATACACGAGTTTTAGACGACGGTTTTGCCAAAAAAACCGCGATTTCGTCATGAAACCGCAATTTTACCAGATTCCCCAGTTAAAACCTCCGTTTTCAAGGCCTTCCAATTTTTACAAGCGCCCGATCGCGACTCGCACAGTTGCATGGTCGAGTATTTTTTGCACCCCTGCACCGACCAATTGAACAACGCATTTTTTCTGAAGCAAGAGTATTGAGATGGCAATACCCTCTTTGCGTAGTTACTTAGAACACTGAAAAAAAAGTTACGGGCTATGTAGACATACCGTCCGCTCCGGGCTTAGGGGCCGAAAGTTCCGGGTGCTACGCCCGGAAATTTCGGCCCCTGAGCCCGGAACCCGGACGGTATGTCTACATAGCCCGCGAGTACGGCTTCCACGGCCGGAGCTTGTTTTTCAGTTAAGTTTTATTATAGTTCGGGCAAGTAAGCAAACGTTGGCGAACAAGGCTTCCAAATTCCTCGACGGCGGAACGAAGAGTATCGACAAAAATTTGGCAGAGCCCTTGCCAGCCCCCTCCCCCCTCGGGGGGGGGGGGGGGGGCATGGCGGATTGATTCGGCGATGATGCGCGGGCAGAACGAGACGGAGCCCGAATCCGAATCCCAAGCCAAAAGGAAACGAGGCCAGGTTTCGGCCGGGCGGAGGCGTCGGCTGTCAAAACCGCGCAAGTGCCGCCGGGAAGAGGCGTCCGGATGCGCGGTTCTGTCCTTGGGGGCTCGAGGGCCAAAAAGGTCGGCGGGCGAAAATGTTGGCACTCTGTCAGGCGGCAGGAAGCGCGGATCCGAGAAGCGTCCGCGCTGCCAACAGGATAGGTTATCTCGCAATAAACCAGAAAGAAATATAATTCAGCTTGCCAAATATGATCTAAATTATCCGCCGCGGAGATAAAGAGGCCGAGCCCGGCGAGCCTCATAAACAAAAATTATCCACTAAATGTAGCCAGTTAATTTTCTCCCGCTCCGACTCCCGGCTCAACGTTGCGCGCTCGAATTTTTTTTTTTTTTAAAAAAACCAGTTTTTCGCTAAAACCGTTCGGTCTATCGACATCTAATTTTGGCAAACCCACAGTTTTTCGCTGAAATCGTTCGATTTATTGATATCTGATATTGAGAAGCGCACAGTATTTCGCTGAAATCGTTCTATTTATTGATATCTGATATTGAGAAGCGCACAGTTTTTCGCTTAAACCGTTCGATCTAGTGACATCTGATATTGATAAACCCGCAGATTTTTGCTTAAACCGTTCGGTCTATAGACATCTGATTTTGGCAAACCCACAGTTTTTCGTTTAAACCGTTCGATTTATCGATATCTGATATTGAGAAGCGCACAGTTTTTCGTTTAAACCGTTCGATTTATCGATATCTGATATTGAGAAGCGCACAGTTTTTCGCTTAAACCGTTCGATCTAGTGACATCTGATATTGATAAACCCGCAGTTTTTTGCTTACACTGTCGGTCTATCGACATCTCTGATTTTGGCAAACCCACAAATTTTCGCTTAAACCGTTCGATTTCTCGATATCTGATATTAAGAAGCGCACAGTTTTTTGCTTAAACCGTTCGATCTGTTGACATCTGATATTGATAAACCCACAGTTTTTCGCTTAAAGCGTTCGGTCTATCGACATGTGATTTTGACATGCTGCAGGCTGCTTTCTACCGTCAGAACTCGCCTCACTGGAAAAAACAGTCCTTTGGCTCTGGAACCCAGACTCTTGAAAAATTTGACAAGAAAAAAAATACTCTTGAATAATTTGGATTTTTTCTTGAATCAAAAGGAAATCCGTTTCAATTAAGAGGCTTGGCTCTCTATTCACGAAAAAAATGTATTGCTACATCGGAGAGTGCTACGTTCTCGGTGTTTTACATAATGTTTTCTGGTATAAGAAATTGTAGAGAATCTGCCACCTTGTGACGAAATCAGGCAGTTTTTTTCCATAATTTTAAACACGTGTACTTTATCAGATTAGGTCATGTTCATATCTTCTGTGATAATTGTTCATTTCAGAAACCAAGGATATTCTCATGCTCAGCTCACTTATGGTACTTTCTACTCAAACATGGAATTCACACAATTTCAAACACCTGCAAAGGCTCCATTTGATAGAACCATGCAAAATTTTCAGCAGAGCGAGAAAATTCAAAGTTTGGTGGCAGAATTTCTTGACAAGACTTCAGAGCAAAGAATTTTCTGACATTTCCTTGACTTCTCAAACACTTCAAACATGAACATGCGCTTTACGAGACAAAATAAGTGCAAAATTCGAGAGAGCAAGAAATTCTACGTTGATGTATAAAAAATTAACACTTTTCCTTGACTTTTCAAGTGCATCTGAGCCCAGTAAGGCTTGAGTAAAAAGATCGATTTGTGCGGGGTCGAAATCCAAGTTTTTTCGATTTTTCCCGACGAATACGCCCTTTGAAATTGCTCCTTGAGATCTCTCTCGAGTTTTGAGCCTCTTGCGACGAACCGGCCGCGCCGCCGGAGCCTCAGCCTGCATACTCAACTCGCCACTTGCCAATCCTTTCTTGCGCGATTAAAAATGAATGAATGCGCTTGAAGACGTTTCGATGGCCGCCATCGAGAAGCAAGTTAACATAATTCAACCCGAGAGCCCCAACGACCGCGCCAACGTTGTCATTCATACACAAGATCCTTTCTTTCTGGGATTCTTTCTTTTTAAGGGAGAAAATGAAGTTTTTAAAAAAACCTAGTGAAATGACACTCTCTCCGGGGAATAAATTCTCTTGTTAGAAAGAACAGCTTGACGTGACAAAAATGTATTCTATTTTCGGTCTCCTCTGCCGAAAGAAACAAAAAACCATAAGTGGATCCAGACGCTGCGAATTGGAGGGGCTTCCTCCAGGATATTTTCGAAATTTTAAAGCACCCAATAAGCAGTTTGAGTTAATTTCGTTATGAATCATCACCAAGTGTACGCTTTCTTCCTTCTTCTTTCCTCCGTTCCTTTTTCTTTCTTTCTTCCCTTATTCTTCCTCCTTTTTTCAGGCGAACAGGACGAACAAGACAAACATGGAGGATGCACGCCCCCCCCCCCCCCCCTTATTTCCGCCTAAACAAAAAACGTGGAATTACTTCAGCAGGAGTACAAAGTGGGGACGGTGTTTTCTGGCCTAGCTCGAAAATTGAAGGCGAAATAACGATCTGCATAACTTCCACACCCCCATTCGTGTCAATTCTACTCCGTCTAAATTTCCAGTCGGAGGACGCCATGAAGCTCTTTACCACGTCTGTCACATCGCTATTTTCTCGGCTGAGCTTGTTGGTTCCACTTCAGCTTAAAATCCTGCCCAACAGCTCGCTTCTCCTCTGGAAAGGGTTCCAGAAGCTGTTACATCGGGGATTGCTGGATTCGTCACGCGCACGAGGGCGATGGTAATTCTTTTCCCCCTCGGATCAAACGCAAGTATAATTCTCCATTTCTGAAAGATGAGGCTAAATAAAATTCTGATTCCTTTCCTTACAACAATTCAAATGATCGAACGGCTTTTCGCGATGTACTATTTCCATTTTCTCCGTAAAAATCTCTAGTCCGGGATGCAGAAACATCCCGAACACGCGACCGCAATCGCGTGAAAAAATCAGGAGGCTTGCCAGCGTCGAGGTGCAATATCACATGCTTTTCGCAAATTTACGGTAAAAATCGTATGTTATTCGGACTAGGAGAAAGTAAGAGGGGGGAGGTGGGGGTTGTCGAGAAGAGCAGAGCAGATCGATGTTTCCCTCAGGAAAGAACGTAACTACATTTAAATGTTGCCAAATTGCCTCTAGAAAATTCTATTTTTACCAGGAGAATCTCAGGAATTCCTAACAAAAAACTTCTCTGACTTTTCTTCTGATTTCATGCAAAAACCAGACAAATGAACAAAACTTTCACAGTACATTCTGGGAAAACATTGCTTTGGACGTATTTCTACCGAACGGAACTATGTGAATTAAAACATGAGTCCTGACACCCATGTATAGCAGGGCTCACGTCATAATGCACATAGTTCCGTTTGGTAGAAATATGTCCAAATATCAAAGTAAGCCCTGCAAAGCTACAAAGGTCTCAAAGGATTGACCGGAAACGGCAGTCACAGAAAATGAGCAAAGCCAACGACATGCACAACGTAAGGGCGTATCTCTATTTTCACATGAGCCTCGAAATGCGTATAAACATACAGAGAAGGAGGCTCAAGTGGAAATCCAGATACGCCCTTGCGCCTGTGAAGCCGACGACACTCCGCCTACGGCTGACGAAAAAACCCCGGCCGGGCGTGACTCACGCGGGGGCAAAGTTGGCGGCGGATTAGGCAAATTTGGGTTATTGATTTCGCGTCACGTAGCGAGTTTTAAAAACGCCGTTCGAGGGGCTGGGCGGGGCGGGGGGCCAGGAGGGGGAGGCGCAGGAGACGCTTAATCTAATGTAAACATTTCCCGGTCGGGCGTCGTGTGAAAACAAAGACCGCAAGATGGGGTCAATATTCCTCCAGTGTCGGCCCTGTCCTCTGCATCCGCGCCGCGTTGGCCGCCCGGGCCGCCCCGATCTATTTAAACAAAGTTAATAAATTATACAACGGAATGAATTGGAATATTAAGCTGCGCCGGGCCCGGCGCGCACCGAGGGGACTTGAGCGCTTAAGCCACCCACCACGTTGCCACGTTGTCCCCGACCCTGTCCCTGCGAGATACCGAAAAAAAACCTCTCCGGAAAACTTGGAGAGAAGGGGTGTCGATACGTGGCCGTTTTCAAGCCCATCCTCAATTTCCTCGACTCGATGGTCTGGAACGTCCACAACGATGATTTTTTGCCCGTTGAAGGTCCATATATTAAGAAAGGCATCCTGATTTGATAAGACATTCATAAATATCTCGAAGGGTATTTTGTACATACTTGTTTTTTGTAAAAAAAAACAAAACAAAACAAAATCATGATTTGATCATTTTCGGTACCTCATCGGGTCTAATACTGGCCTAGACATATGGGTCTGAAGGCCGATAGTGGCCAAAAATGCCGGTTTTATAGGTTTGCGGTTAAAATTGGCGAAAAATGCAGATTTTTCGCATAATAACCCTTCAGCCCCCGATTTGGGCCAGTTACAGACTAGGAAAGAGATCGATAAAGGTCAAAATATGATGCATTCTATAATATTTAGACCTTCAATGAACAAAAAATCGTGGAGTTGAGAAGTTAAGCTACGGTGGGCCCAAAAACGGCCCTCATCGTTAACCTCTCCTCTGAAAAACTTTGATTTTTCCGTCGAGGCAGTCCATGAGTTACGTAACGCGCGATTTTTCTGATTTTCTGTTTAAAACCTACCCCTTGTAACGCAATCGTAATGCTGGTACTAACATTCCCAAAATAATAACGTAGAGTTTGCCGCATCAACTCCTTCTCTTTGCCAAAAAAAAAATAATAAATCAATAAATTGAAAAAAAAAGAAGGAAAAAAACTCGAGAGAAGCTTTCGCTCCTATGGCCTCTATAAATTGGCAAGGCACATCAAATTCGAATATGACTGGAAAAATCGGCGAATCATCGGAAAAATTGGAAAAATCGTTCGCGCCCTTGATGACAGTTAGTGGAAACAAAGTTAGGTTTTCCTGTATGCTTTGGCGACAAACCAAATACTGTATTCCCTTTCGCGAATTGCAGTTCGCCTCTCGACAGCTGTTATATAACCACGTGAGGTTTAACCCCGCTTTCAGCAGGGGGAAATTTTAGAGACAAAAAGCGCCATCACGGAGTGATTCGAGATAATTTTAGTTTTTTTTAATGAGCAAAAACGGTAATAATTTTTTAAGATACATACCCCGAAAAAGTTAAAAAAAAATAAACAAGAATAAAATCGAAACACACAAAAAGAGAGACCTTGATTTTTTCGCTGACTGAAACGCGCGTGTTGAGCACACACCAATGAAAAACTGTACCATCCAAAAAGGTCAATGCTTCGGGGAAAATTCTCTCTCATACCCAATCGTGGAATAAAATTACATAGATTTTTGCAATCCACCGTGGAGAACTTCGAGAAAATGATGAATGGGTCCTTAAAATCAAACCTGATGTAACAATCAAAATCAGCATTGAACTTTGCGTACATTACCCAAACAAAAAAAATAAAAAAACCTTGATTTCTATAGTAACTAGTTTTATTTTTGAAAATTATTTCTGATAAAAATGCTATGCGTCATTTGATAACGTCATTTGGTGCCATACAACTGATTTTAGTCTCAGGAGAAATTTCGATAAGTAACTACATTTCAACGTTGCAAAATTTCCTTACAAAATTTCTATTCTTACTCAGAAAATTTAGGAGTTATTCCTTTGAATACTACGAGGATTTTTCCATGTATTATCGTCAAAAATCAACGAAAGTTCAAACAGAAAATACGTCACGTTTTCCGTAAGGAAACAAGAATCGAACGAGAAGTTTTCAAGAATAAAGAAACGTTTCTCTCCCTTTGGGCAACAACGAATTATAGTGGAAATTTAATCTTAATCCCCGTTTGTGACCCTACGGAGGCCTAAATTACGAGAGCCAATCAAAAATGGATTCCTCATGCCCAGGGTGGCAAAATTTCATGAAAAATAAAATCTTGAAAGTTTACGCGAAATATTTCATGAAATTTCAAAATTTACGAAAGATATTGAAAAATACCGGATCCTTTTCATGTTTCGAAAAATGTAAAAATTGCGACTTTCCTCTAATGTTGTGAGTTTGAGTGCGGGTTGCATACTCTAGCCCTGAAAAATAGAAATATTTCACAGCCTCGGGAAATTTCATGAAACGTTTCACTGAAATTTCCAATCTTTCATTTCTTTATTACGTTTGATGCACCCTGCTCATGCTTTACCTCTCATTGTCAGTGACTCAGAATTCACCCGGCGTCAAGTGCATACACGAACCATATAAGAATGAAATAAGTAATTTCCCGCGAGAGTCGGCAACAGCGCACGTGAAAAACTACACCCAAAACTCCCGAGTTGGCAACAGCGCGGACGGCTGTTCCACTGGCACTCGCGATCGCGGATCGCGACTCACCCACCGCCGCACACTGTGGTATTGGACCTGAAAAGCTGGCCAAAACTATTTATCACCAGATATCGCCGAGTTTTAAAAATATTTTACAATCAGTACTTCTTCTTAAGTGATAATATGCACAATTTAACCACCTAACACATCATATGACAATCTGCGGAGGGTTTAAAGAGGGTGCAAGAAGCCGTCCAAAAATCCTTTAAAAGGATTCAAAGTATCTGACTAAAGCGGTGCATTTAGACGAGTTCCTCCTTTACCTATGGTCTACTTTTCGAAATAAGGACTTTCTATTACCTCATTTATGGTTTTTTTTAAAAACAGCGTAAGTCACTTCAAAATTTTTGACGAAACAGCCGATCTCTCACATTGAGGAGTAATTGTACATTTCTCAAAAAAATTAATATGAATCATTCTAGATATTAGATTTTTGACAGTTTTGAATCAAAATTAGTGTTAGTATGAAAGTGCCGGGACCTCCATATGATGATTTAAGGTTAAATTATAAGATGAAAATGAGTTTTATCATAATAAGAACCATTGTAAGGGCAGAAAGCACCTGTGAAAATGATTCATTTTGATGGGTTCCTTCCTAACCCATGGCCCACATCTCAAAGTGAGGGCACTTCACTGCGAAATTCGTAACAAAACCACATATCTCACTTTTAAGAGGCTGCAAATAATGTGCCTCTCGGCGTAATTTCATGGTGCCAGAGGGCCACTTTTAAAGCCCCACCCCGCGGCCGGATGGACTCAAATTTGTCTGTAAAAGTAAAACGTGGCATAAATATGTCTATACTCAAGGATAATGCACGAAGAGATTGTTAGATAACGGATTAAACACTTTTGCAAGACTTTAAAGTGACCCTCCCATCCGCTTTCAAATTATTTTTTTTATCCCTCTTTCGAGGGCGTAGAGGCCAGAGAAACAGGTTGCGTGACCAAATATCACCCAATTTGGTACTAAATGGGTCAGAGCTGTTGGAAAAATACAATTTCAGTCGTTAGTATCGACATAATTTTTCCCATGTGTTTATGAAAATCGCTCAAAAGTCCATCTTTAAGGTCAAAAATTTCAATTTCCTCAGTTTTCCTCAGTCTGTCAACCCTGAATCCTGAAAGTACCCACTTTGGACTATAACATTCCGCCCTAAACCGCTTGAGCGCAGTTGAGCGTAAAAAGAAATCGGACTCTGAATTTCGAAAAAAACGCACACTTTTATATCACTTTTCAACCTCCTGTGAAAATCACTAAAAAAGGAAATTTCGAAAATACTGTGGTTAGTTGTGTAGAATATACCCCTAAGAATGTGTTGCATATCGCCGAAGTTCCCTTTTATGGCCGCACAGTTGAAGTAAACTGATCGACGAGTAGCGCGCCAAAACATATCAAAACAATCGCTGAGAATTAGGTAACTTCGTGGTCTCTTCGCGGGAAATTGAGCCACTCGAAAAATGGTACATGCATGTCTACCAGGGTAAAAAACAGTGTAGATTTCGAATATCACATTGGTTTTTCAATAAAAAAAAATTTAAAATTGAGGTTTTGGCCAGGTTTTTCGGTCAAATACCACAGTGTGCGCCGCCGCCACCGCCGCCGCCGCACTCGACTGCACACATGGGAGATTTCAGTGACGTCACAGGTCCCGGCCCCTGCGGAACAGCCGCCTCGCATTCCTCCCATGCGACTTCCGAGGCTCCCGGGACTCCGGCCGCCTGTTCCCTCTCATGCCCTCCTTGGCAAAACCACCTAACTCCGATGGAAATCGCGGGTGGATACGCTGTTCCCGCTCGGCGTCCTCCGCCGAAGATGTCCCAGGCGATGTCCCTGCATCCCGCGCCGGCCGTTAAGACTCGGCGCGGTTCTGCCGATCGTCATCGGGGGTTCGTGACGTCACGTCGAGTGGCATCCTGGCATCTGGCCCCGAATTTCCGTGGATACTCACTGCGCAGGTTCCCAGGGCAGGGAGGAGGGAAATACAATTCGGGAGAACCGTGAGGCGTTGCGTCAATACTGCCGTCCCGAAGAAAAACGTCAGTAAAAGCGCTTTAGACGATGCCAATATCTCTTCTACCCTCATGCCGACCCTGCCACACGAT
Organism: Bemisia tabaci; assembly: GCF_918797505.1. Taxonomy (NCBI): domain Eukaryota; kingdom Metazoa; phylum Arthropoda; class Insecta; order Hemiptera; family Aleyrodidae; genus Bemisia; species Bemisia tabaci. The sequence continues at coordinate 14,117,024 of NC_092797.1, read as the reverse complement.
ATCGGAATATTCGACTGTTAATGAAGATAATTTAAGTTGATAATTTTCCGTGAAATTTTCACATATTACCTACATATTAAAGTGCGTGTAAAATTGTTTGAAAAATCGAAAGAAAGATATTCTCAATTCACGTAAATATAATTTTCCCAGTAAATTCGTTTTTCAACGAAGGAAATGTGGCAACGTCTGAAAGCTCATACGGGATTTTTTCTTAGCACGGCAGGGTATGACTCTGAAAACTTTCGGCGCTATCTGGTCGGCAGTTGCTGATTCTGGTTACGAAACGGCTTTCTTCCAAAAACTTGTATTAAGGTTCACTGGAAAAAAACACATTGGATCTAGAGTCCAAACTCTTAAAATATCGACAAGAAAAAGTACTCTTGATTCAATCAGAATCTAGCTTAAATCAAGAACCAAGCCTCTTAATTTAAGCGGATTTCGTTTGGATTCAAGCAAAAATCCGATTGAATCAAGAGTATTTTTTCCTGTCAATGTTTTCAAGAGTCTGGACTCTAGATCCAATGTGTTTTTTTTCCCGTGTTCCCCGATATCTCCTTGATTTTTCTGGACTTCCGATGGGAACATGGAGATGAGAACTCAGGGTTTCCTCTTGTTTTTTCCTACAATTAAACAAAATAAGTAATAGTAATAACCTCCAAAATTACAGGCATGTCCACACTCTCCCTATACAGATACTCCAAAGATGGACAGTAAAACAGCTGCGACAATATTCCGAATCGAGGAGGAGCGCTTGCGCGAAGGCTGGTATGAATTTTTAAAGAAATGCGGCAAAAGTTCATTCGGCGCTGTCGGGGGCGGGGGGTGGGGGAGGCGTCGAGAGGGGAGGGCGGGACGCGGGTGATCGTGGGTACAAATGGCAAAAGCGCGGCGTTTGGCATAAAGTTCCTGTTGTATATGCACCCGCATATGCCCCTCGGAACCGATCAATAAAGTTAAGCTTATTTTACGGATTCGTGCCGTGCACTTGCCGCTGGTAAACCGTCTATGGTAACGTCCAAGCAAACTCCCTTTGTCCCTGGTTTCGCTGGGAAACCCGACAGAGGGGTCTCTTAAGTATCTTCACCGATGTATTAAGACCATCGAGGGACGAGGAATACGAGATTGGAGAATTTTCACGAGAAAATAATTTACGACGCTTAAAAGTTAAAATTTCGTAATGAGCTCAGTTTACTGAATATTTTACAATTTTTTCAATTATGTATAGGATATTTGAGAAAATTCGACTTGAAATCGCTGAACTTCAATTTCCTTAAAAACTTTACAGGGTTGCCACGGAATTCAGAAAATAAAATTCCCTGATTTTCCTGTAGCATTTGGGTAAAATTCCCTGAAAGTTGAAATTATGCTAGATGGTTAAGAAGACATAATTTGAAATAATTTTCGTGCAAAATCTGTTGTGTTCGTCAAACTAATTTTAAACACAGCAAATAAAGGTGGCTCAATTTTTCCACAACACTTTTGTCATTTTCCCTAACATTTTCAGGTTTCCCCTGACTGTGGCAACTCGGTTCATAATACATAATAAAACTGTGAATTTCCTCATGTAAGCAAAATATGTAAATGCTCATCTTTGGACTCAGCGTACCTATTCTAAAGATCTATCAGGCCAATTTTCATGGTTTCCGTGGCTATCTATAGCAGAAAGTCCCTAAATGAGCCCGCTCCATTTCATTCAAATTAACTCGCGGGGACCTGCGAAGCGGGCTTCAGATTGCGCGAGGCGCCCTCTGGGGGATGGGCCACGTAGCGGCCAGGGGGCCGTACCCCTAGTTTTTTGTTATTGAGTTCGGTATGAATCGGAAGATAATTGCACCGGAAACGAGTGGATAGAAAAGAAATGTAACGGTTTGACGACACTGGAGTGGAGACACCGCTCGCGAATTTTGGAGGCGTCGGAACAATCGTGCGACTGAAGTATCAAACGGAGGAGACCAAAAGCCTCAAAATAAGGACGAGGTTGAAAAATAATAAGAAAAAACCCACGTCGATTGTTCTACAATTAAAGAGTGCTTGAAAAGAAACACTTTCACTTCTCAAGAACCATTCTCATTCCGTCTCGTTTTTATAATTTCCTCCGCGAACAAAGAGGAAAAGCGGGCTGTCAAAAGTGTTGGGTATGGACCCGCTTCGACGCTGCCAACTTGGTCATCATTAGAGGACATCGTCCCAACAGCTGAACCTGGATTTTTACACGGTTTAAATACAGAATCTAGTAAGATGGATCCATTGCATAAAAAAAGAAGAAAAATACTCAAATACTTAAATTTTTCGGTAGTTACCGCGAAAACTACGGAAAAAATAAAAAACCTGAATTTGCAATTGGACTCAGTTCATCAGAAAGGAACCAACCCACATTAAGTTGAAACTGAGACAAAGAGGTTTGAGGTTTTATTCCTCCATAAAGCTTTGAAACTGAGACAAAGAGGTTTGAGGTTTTATTCCTCCATAAAGCTCAATGTAGAAATAACCTTTAACCGCTCTTTTCACGAACTAATTTTTTTTTTCGACTTTAAGTTTTTGGCAGGAGATAATATAGGACTAGTGGAACTTAAAAACATTCTTAACCCTATTTTTTTAAAAATGTAGGTTGGTTCCTTTCAGATAAACTCGGTCCAATCAGCGCTGTTACGCCCACGACAATTTTCCGTAGCGTTTCCAGGTCCCGATTTCAAGCATATTCGTCACAATCCGACTATTCCGCGCAGTTCGGATCGGCGAGACAAAATCGGCCGCGATAGCCCCCTCCACCGGGGGGACGGGAGCTGTATCATAATTACGTTTTAGTTACATCATTTCACAACTAAATTATAGCATCGACACCGCGCCGCGGCCGGGCCGGTGAAAATGAATCGGGAATCCGCAGTAATTGTGCTACTTTTCCGTTAAACGGCGAAACCGACTTCCCACTCGGGATGGCGCCAGTCGGCGCCCGAATTCGCGAAGAAAGCGGCCGTGGCGGCGAGGCTGCCGCACGGTGCGGTAAAATTGCGTACTTTACGTGGGAAAATATCTCATTTCCAGCACGATCTGGCGAGCATGGTCTCCGCGGCGCCCAGCGTGGTGTAGCGAGTACCGGTGCAACCGCTTATTACTTTTCGGGTATCCGTGCGGATTTTGTTAAATGGAAGGTGGGGGAGGAGGTGTATGCGCCAATTTCCTCGGCTGTGAGGGAAAAATTGGGAAGAAATTACCCACTGGGTTTCGAGAAGTTAAATGGAGCTCGGAGCTCACTTTCGTGGCGGAGAGGTAGCACAAAGGATGAAAGTAAATGGAGTATTTCACATAGATTCTCCTGTACCGAGAACACTTGGGGACACAAAATTTTGATGTTCATCAACAGAATTCTATGGTGATCTTTTAGGATCAGACACTGCAATCACACGCTGAATGTGGGAGCTGAATGTGGCTTGAATGTGGAAGTCATCGGCCCGATGCCTGAATTTTGCGCGTGACGCGCAAAATTCAGCAACGATTCTCAGCAACCATCGGACCAATTTTGAATTTGTCTGAACTATTCGAGTAGATTTAATACACATCTGGATGAAAATAACTCGAATTTGCTAAATTTCAGCCGTTGGGCGATGACTGTTGACTTCCACATTCAGGTGCTAAATTCAGCGTCTGATTGCGGCAAAAGAGAAAAATGCGTTCAGTGGAAATTAATTTTAGTACCCTAAGATATTCAGATGTGACTGTTTACGAGAAATAGCATTTTCATGCCGAAATCTCAAAATAATGGTATGGATACCGTTTGCCTGGAGAAAATATACATTTTAGCGCATAATACGGCTAATTTAGTGTAAAACACGGTTGAAAAAGACAAATCAAACCAGAATTATGAAGGTTTAAAGCTGGGCAGAGTTCAGCAGAGAAGGACTAAGTCACATCGATGGCAAACCGAGAAAAAGAGGAGTCAAGTTTTACTCCCTCATACGATGGCAAGAAAGAATCTTAGATTGAGGGTTCAGACTCTTAAAAAATTTGAAGAGGAAAAATACTCTTGATTCAGTCGGATTTTTGCTTAAATCAGGAGGAAATCCGCTCGAATTAAGAGGCTTGGCTCTCTGAAAAATTTGACAAGAAACGATATCCTTGATACAATCGACTTTTTGCTGGAATCAAAGGGAAATCGGCTCAAATTAAGAGACTTGGTTCTCGAGTCAAGCAAAAATCCGATTGTATCAAGAATATCGTTTCTTGTCAAATTTTTTTACACTGGAAAAAAAACACATTGGATCTAGAGTCCAGACTCTTGAAAACATCGACAAGAAAAAATACTCTCGATTCAATCAGATTTTTGCTTGAATCAAAAGGAAATCCGCTCAAATTAAGAGGCTTGGTTCTTGATTTAAGCAAAAATCCGATTGAATCAAGAGTATTTTTCTTGTCGATGTTTTTAAGAGTCTGGACTCTAGATCCAATGTACTTTTTTTTTCCAGTGAAGAGTCTGGACTCTGGACTCGAGAGACTTTTACTGTATTTTTTTCAGTGTATTGCATGCAAGCACACGGTTCCGCAACCAAACCCGTGAAGCCGACCCACTGCTCGCCGTTCGGCGACGGAATCCTCCCCGATGCAGGAGCGACCCGACCCGGATCGGGAGCAGGATTTTTCAGGATTTCCTCCGAAAAGCGAGGCGCAGCGAAATCCACTAGGGCTTCTAAGCTTCGCGCCGAAGACCGAAGACCAAAGCTCCGCGGGGTCGGCGCGGAAGGGGGTCGGAAATCCAATCTGCCATTCTTCCCGGCCCGCCCGGAGACGGAACTCCGCCGAGGGGGGAGCCGCAGGACCGGGGGACAAGCGCCGTTGCCACACCATGCGCTCCATCCTAAAATAAACCACCATTACCGTGGCGATGTGGCGGGGGCGGGGCAGGTTCAACGCCCGTGTGCGGGAAAAAACCTCCCTCATCCGAGGCCGACGGGTGATAGTGATAGGATGCAAGGCAGCGACCGTTGCAAATGTAATTTTAAACCGGAGAGGCCGAGGCCGAGCAGAGGGGACACCGAGTGCATACAGTGTGGCCTCCCGCTTGCCGGGCCGGCCTCATAGGGGGGACCCCGACGACCCCCTCCCCCCCTTCACCGAACCCCCTCGGTGCACTCTCCTCTTGGAGGATGCAATAAGGGGAGCCGAAATAATATCAAGCGTCATCGGATGATCTGAAAGTTGCTGTGCGAACTTACTTTGCCAGGGATTAGTGCTTTCGGTGTGACTTTTCCAACCTTGCAAAATTTTCTGACCTTTTCCTACGCATGCTAAAGATTTTGACGATTGAATTCCCTGATTTACCGGTGTTCTTTCTTTCCTCTCGGCATTGCTGCTATTAAAAATTATTTTGTGGAACCAACGCCATAAAAATTTCGGATTTTTGGAGGTCCCCTCTTTGCATGAAAATCCTTGTACTTCATGAAAAAACCCAGCATAAAACCATGCACTGGAAAAAAAAAAAAAAAAAAAAAAAAAAACATTGGATCTATAGTCCAGACTCTTGAAAACATTGACAAGAAAAAGGACTCTTGATACAATCAGATTTAAGCTTAAATCAAAAGGAAATCCGCTCAAATTAAGAGGCTTGGTTCTTGATTTAAGCTTAAATTTGATGGAATCAAGAGTATTTTTTCTTGTCGATGTTTTTAAGAGTCTGGACTCTAGATCCAATGTGGTGTTTTTTTCCCAGTGTGCAATCATGGACAGTAACGCAAGCTCCTCTAGCAAAAGTAAGAAAGAAAGAAAAAAGAAGTAAATGATGAAACTATTGATACCGAAAAAGAGGAGGGAGAAAAATCACAAGTGTAGGATAAAATCCAAAGTTCCAAGGCAATACTTCCTCACCTCTCATAATTCGTTGTTTCCCCAACGAAGTAGCTAAGCTCTAGCTTCAATTGACTCAAAATATTTGATGTTTAACAAGAATACGACTGTAAAATTTATATAAAAATGTTGCCAATTTTTTCATTCAATCAGAAGCAGAATCATTGGAATTTCCAATAAGGAATTTTTGAAGAGGCCAAAAATGTCCTAGTAAACTTAAAATTGAAGAGTGGAAATTTTGCAACGTCGGAATGTAGTAACGTCCTTTTCTCGGGGAAACGAAGACTTGTAGAGAGAAAGGCGACAAGATTTCCTACGAGCTTGCTGCATAGAGTAAAATTTCCCGACTTAGCGACGGACTTGTCACCAGGACCGGATTTACCAATAGGCTACATAGGCTATAGCCTAGGGCGCAACATTCTGAGGGGCGCAAAATTTTTGAGACTTTATTAAAAAACGTGACCTATTAGAAACTGTTCAAAATCGTGTTTCTTTAAAGGTGAATTTGAACATTTTCCTGACTTCTAACATCCTCCCTCTGATCTAAAGGGGAGGGGCGTCTGGGAGACCCCCCCCCCCCCACGAGAGCGCCCACTTTCAGGGGCGCCACCCGAAGTTTAGCCTAGGGCGCTACAAATGTAAATCCAGCCTTGCTTGTCACCCTGTTATCCAATCGCCCGGAGGGGCGATCACCCCCTCACCCCCCTGTCTCCACGTAAGCCTCGAGGGCAGTTTCTGTTTAGCGAGCGCAAGACGCGGTGGGAAACGGGGAACTGCACGGACACAGGATGTTTCAATTAGCGGGGCCGATCGATGCTCATCGCCGAGCGGGGTTGCCAGTGCCGCGCGGGCTCCGGGGAGCGGGCCCCGGGCGCGGAAACCGGGGAAGACGGGTGCGGCAACCGGGGCGGCCGGCAACTGTTGCTCGTGTGCTCGAGACGGCTCAAGTGCAGTCTGGCGGCCGCCCGGCCCGGGCATCTGGCCCGAGCGGGCGCATCCTGCCCCAGTGCCCACCGTCGGCCGCAGCTGCCCTTCGTTCTCCAGTTCGGCACTTGCCACCGATGCATGGTCAAGAAGTCGACCGAGTTTAGCAGAGAGATCCGTGGGTATGTTGCAAAATTCAGTTGTAGCAAAAGTAAATTGTTTTTTAAACGAATAAGGGAGCAGGAATAATTGAACGTTATTCTGCAAACAGGAACTAAACTTTCTGGCATGTCCGTAAAAGCACCTATCTGCACAGAAAAACTGGTGTTCCTTAAAAGAAGTCAAAAATTGTAGTTCCTTGTTGCAAAATATAGTCCAATTCAAAGAGTGTGGCGAGCGAAGCGGTGGCTTTACCTCGCTGTTTGTTTGCCTTCCATTTTCAGTGTAGGCAACCCAAGCTCCCACGTGGCCGAATAGTGGTATCACCCTCAGATGTCAAAATTGCTCGAGAAGGACAGCAGCAAAGTGTGGGGTGAGGAGCAGTGACTTCACTCTACTGCAGGATTTCCTTCAGTTCGTGATTTTTGTTTCTGATTGTGAGTACTATTCCTTTCACATTTTACACCAGCATCAACGATTTGACTCATGTTTCGGCCACTACCACACCCAAAAAGGATCCGGAAACAGCAATACCATGATGAATTCATGTAAAATTCATTAAAAATATAGACCGTCAACGCGCCAAAAATCGCCAAGTTTCTGGAATCTAGGGTGGGCCGAGAAACTGCCCATATCGATACCCCTCCTTTCTCGTGCCAGAAAGTGAATTTCTGCATCACGGACTTATCAGCGATAAAAACGGAAGCACAAGCGCCCGCGAACACCCACTGCAAAGGCGCGTTGTCAAACTAAGAAACCAACTCATCATCGTCGATCACAATACGACAATACGAGATGGAATCCTCCACGATGTGGCAATCCTGTTCCGAATGCCGTCATTCCGTACCGTCTGCCCCCCCCCCCCCCCCCGGGCCCGCGTAACCGCTGATCATACCTGACGCGCTTTCGATTCAAGGTGATGCAAGTGCACGGCTCGGCTGCGTTGTTGTCGCCTAATTACTTTCTTCGCTGCATCGCCGCGGCCGGCAGGGGCCTGGGTCACTGGCTCACAGAGGCCAAGAGCTCGCAGCCGGACGAGGCGAACGCATGGTCGGTCGATCGTGCAATACTGATTCCTGGTGCACTGCGCGACTGCGCCTCGTCTTCGCAAGCGTGGCGATACTTCTACTTTGGCCGAACTAGTTCGGCGAACTGTCCAATGCTTTCATTGATGCATTTCAAGGTAGGTGAATCGAAGATGTGGTCTTCCTCTGTTCAAGCACCCAAAATCAACGGAATGCTCAGTTGCGTTGGTTTTGTTTCAGTCTTGGCGGGTTTACCGTGGAGAGAAGAGGACCAATAAAAATAGATGATTGCAGAATTGAAACGTGTCTTGGAGAAAATCGGACCGATTTGAATTGGATATTTCAGAATTGGAACGCTGTTTCAAACTTACCGCCAAGACTAAAGCAAAACCAGCACGGCTAAGCGTTTTTGTTGATTTTGAGTGGCCTGTAGCGGAGAAACGAACCTTCGTTTTACTTACCTTAAAAACAATCCACTTCGTCGATACGGGCGATGCCACTTAATGTGGTCGAACTATTTGTAGTTCCGCAAACTCGGAAGTCATTTCGGGGAAATCACAACACTAAATATATGCACTGCGTTTTATCTACACAGGCGTGGCGCGTGACGATGCCTCTTACTTTGGTCAAACTAGTTTGGCGTACTAAACGGCTCTTTTAATGATATTGAAAGTATGCAGACACTTACTGTAGGATTCGATAAGAAACTTCGAAAAGGACTTGAATCAACTTACCTGAAACAAAAACAGAAACACAAATATTAGTTACACGGTTACAAATTTTCAGGTTAAAGTTTCAGTGGGTTTTTAGGTGTCATCTGTCCAAGTTGATGACCAAAGGGAAAGATAATTTAAGTATAGAGTGACGTAACATCATGTCGAGCGTTCTATGAGTTATTGAAAAGGAACTCAACTTATTTGATCAAGCTGTCGTTTCATGTCACTGGACGTCCGGATAATCGAAACAAACTTGACAATTCCTGAACTTGCATACGACGTTTTTCCTTAGCACGGCAGAATAATCAATATTCGTATTCTCCGGGCGGCAACGATGCATGGCCTTTGATCGGCGTCGAAGGCGCCGTTGCGGACAATACTGCCGTGCTGAGGAAAAACGCCGTATGAGCATCCGAAAGTTGCCGAATTTCCCTGATTAAATATTCATTTCAAAAGAAAGTTACGCACAACTTTCCTTCAAATATTCAGATATTCTAGATTAAACTGCGAACAAAATTTTCTGAAAAATTGACAGAAAAATATTCACCACTTTTCCAATAAATTCGTCTTTATCGTGGAAAATTTGGCAACGCCTGAAGGCTCATGTGGCGTTCTTCCTTAAATGGTCGGCGGCGGCGGCGGGAGCGCCTAAACAAAATTATGGATTTACATGAAAAAGCAATCGCGATGCCGCGGTGGCGCGGGCCGGGCCGTGCCTGGGCTCGCCGCGCGGGATTTAAACTAGTTGTAAATTCATTACGAGTTTTGCGTCAATACTCGATTCCAGTCCGCCGCCCGTTCCAGGTTCGCCATCCGCCGTGGCATCCGCGCCGTTATTATACTCTGTAATTGGGAAACTGCTCCATATTCCATATTCCTTTCAGGAGCGCACCCCCCTCCCCTCCCCCGTTACCGCGTGCCTGCCACCGTTGTCGGGTTACGCCATGAGCGACGGGATATTTTTAAGGACGAAAAATTAAATGAAACAGGGTTGGAAAGACAAGAAGGCGGCGTGGACGCCCAGTAAAAGGTTGGCGGCAGGGAGTGGAGGAGGAGATCAGAAGGTGTCATTTGCCTGACGATTTGTGGGAGGATCGATTCCACTGCCGATTGCGAGTCGCAGAGCGTCCTAGTGCGCTGAGGTAGCGGCTTGATTTATATATGTATGTAAATGTAAACAGGGTTGATAGGTTCTCGGGGTAGCAAGGAACGAATAACAGGGGATAAAATCATTCGTGACGTCAGATAATGTCCTCAGCAGGGCCTGATTTACATTTTTGGCGGCACCGTAGGCTGAATATTGGTAGTCACACTGAAAGTATACGCTTTAAGGGGGTTCTCAGACCCCACCTTCGAAAACATGATTTTAACTAGTTTATAAGAATATTCACGCCGGGAAGAAACTGGATTTTGAAAATAGAAAGTTAGAAAAAAGCGAAAAATAATTGAATAATACGCAGGTATTGCTGTTTTGGAATGAAGTATTGCAAAATAAGGAGTAAATACGGTCCTGGTCTTTCAGAAGTAAATAAGGACATAGGCGGAAAAAAATTAAGCAGTATAGTTAGGCGGACTGTATTTAAGCAGGATTTTATCCTTTGTGGGGCAGCATTCTAACACATTACACAACGCGTTAAAAAGGGAGAGGGATTTGAATCAGCGTACCAGCGCAAGCATTACGACTATAGGAGAGAGAGAAAAAACCTGCTCCTGAATCACCAAATTGAAAACAAGAAATTTTTTGTGAAAAAATACCTTTTATTCAGAACACAAAGCGTGCAACCCTCTCAGTTTCAACCCCTCTTTTCCACTCACCTCATCGTGGTGGATTCGAGTGATTACGATTTTCAAGCACAGTTTGACAACCCTCTTCCGAGGATATTTCATCCTGGGTGAATACTAAACACATCCGACCGGGTCTCCGAACGTGCCAGCGCAAGACCTGCAATTATTTGGCCAAAAACAGTGTTGCCATCCGTTGATCCCTTCACTGTGCGTGAAAAAGGGGCCCCGTATCGCGTTAACGTTCACGCCCACACTATAGACGCTATTCGTGGTGGTGTTACCAAAAAGCGCAAACAGGGACATCCAATCAGTAACTTCCATGCTGAAATACTCTCTCATAAGATCAGAATCAATTTTACCATGGCCAGAATGCCAGAATTATAGACAAAGCTATGTCTACACATCCCGAGGACGATTCCAGTATGGGAAACATTCATTAAACGCTCCTATTGGACCAAGCGTAAATGTTTCGCTACACAGCAGTTTTCTTCACTTAACTCACCCTACACAGTCGGTTACATCCTTGAAAAGTCATAGAGTACTATGTTCAAAAAGTATCCTCATGGATTTTAAGTCGAGTATTTGGGCAATGGGCATGTAGAACAGTCTCTGACCCCAACTTCTCGAAGCTTGCTTTTTTTATTCATGTTCAAAATATTTCCAAAGAACAACTCCTGGTTGAAAGCATCTTAATGCAACGTGTCAATGGCCAAAGTGCGAAACTAAGTATCTCTATTGCGATGTTTCAAAATTTTCGTTCCCTATATTTTCTCGAATGACAAAAAATTAACATTATAGCTTGGAATTTACACAGGATACTCTACGGACAGATGAAAAATCACAGAATTTTTAAATAGAATATGGCCACTAATTTATTTCCTGAAGAAAAAATACAGTATGACAGGAAGTCTGCAACGTCGCAAACGAAGATACGCGGTTCCTTCACTTTGGCCACCGATATCCAACAAAATTCAAGAAATTTCAAATTCTAGAAACTTGAGAATCTCTCACACAGTAATCTTCGATCCGAGATCGGCATTCCCAAACTCGAGTCGAACCCTTCTCTAAAGAAATCCTCGGTTGAGCCGGCATGGCACCCTATGCAACTTCGGCGGTGATAAGAGCCGCCGAGGGTGGGCAGGAGGGGGCGGGGGTGGAAATCGGGGCTAAGCCGGGCGGAGCTGCGTCGCGGTGGGGTGCATAAGAAAATTCGAAGGGGGAACATGTGCGAAAGTCGTGGAGCGAGTGGATGGTTCTCGTTAGGCCGGGGTGCGCTCTAATCAAGATCTGTCGTGCATGCGACGGGCGACGGTGCTCTCGGAGGGACGGAGCGCGGACGGCGGCAATTTAGGGGCGTCGCGGAGGCCCCGGGGGATGGAGCATGCCCGAGCATTAGTTTCAGATATCATCTCGCAGGGATCCCCGCAGGGCGAGCCTGCCCGAGCTACAGTGGGCATTGTCGCCTTCGGCAGATTTCAGCTCTGACATGACTGAGGTACAGACGGTGGAGCTTGGCTTCTGGCTGGATTTTCTTTTCTTTTTTAAGATTTTCCGGGCTTACCCAAAATATGATTCTGTACTACCGTGCTACAGAAAAGCGCCGTATGAACCTTCAGGCGTTGCCAAATTTCCTTCAATATTTCATTATATTATATAAATATTAAATAATAAATATTAATATAAAGTAATAATTTTCTTCTAATTTTTCAGAGGATTTCGTTCGTAATTCGATCTGTAGTGCCTGAAAATTTCACGGAAAAATATTTATAAAGTTCTTCAAAAATAAATATTGCCTGAGAGGCAATTTGGCAACATTCGAATGCTCATACGGCGTTTTTCTTTACACGGCAGCGTAGAGGATGGTTTCTGGGCGGATTTTCTTTTTTTTCTGATTCTTCAAAGGTGTCTCAAAATATGTGACAGCAGATGGCTTGAATCTGGGCGGATTTACTTTCCTTTTTATCAGATTTTCCAGGATTACCCAAAATATGAGGCTGTAGAGGCTAGTTTCTGCGCGGATTTTTATACCCTCTGCCATAAAGGTTTCCCAAAATATGTGACAGAAGAGGTTGGATCTGGGCGGATTTTCTTTCCTTTTTATCAGATTTTCCAGGATTACCCAAAATATGAGGCTGTAGAGGCTGGTTTCTGCGCGGATTTTTATACCCTCTGCCATAAAGGTTTCCCAAAATATGTGACAGAAGAGGTTGGATCTGGGCGGTTTTTCTTCTCATTTATTCTGATTTATCAATATTCTCATTGTGAAATATGGTAAGAACATGCAGAATATAAAGTAAAACTTCAAAGGAAATACATGCATTCGCTTTTCCTAAAACAAATGGAACATCAGCAGAGATCCAGAAACAACGCAACCGAGAAGTATCCTTGCCACACCTAGCGCCTCAATTTCCACTACCTTCCCGAAAACTCTGCAAGAAATCGATTTCAAAGAATTTGCCTCGTGGTTCTGAAAAATTTCAACATGGAAGCGGACGTTTCGGTGCGGGTATTTGGATCGCAGACACGACGACGCGACGTTGCTCGAAGCTGTTCTCAGCCGTGAACTCAAAAATTAATCGAGATTCGAAAGTGTACAGCTCCCTTATCAGCCGCTGGAAGCCTTGACATTAGGCCTAAGGAGTTATGATAAGTAGATTGCTCCGCCTTGCCATGGCATGGCGTCGTTCTCTGGCTGCCTGAGCCTCGCTTTACACTTATAAAACTCGTCCTGCATGACTAGAACACGAATTTTGACCTCAACAACTCACACGCCCGCTTTTTTTCATGCTTAGTAACAATCAAATCTGTTTTCTAGGAAAAAAGGACTGAGCCCAAAACCTTCAGACTTTTTAGTGTATTTTCCGAAGGAAATACAACATTTTGGTCTTACGATGGGTGCCGAAACGTTTACTGAGAATTTTTTACTTTATTTTCCATTTGACAAAAGGACTATGCTTCTTTTTGTCTTGTTTTGCGGGTCATACCTCCATTCTCTACTCGATTAACGAAAATAAGCTATGATTCTTTCAAAAACTCACTTTAAACCTACTTGTTCAATTAAAAATGTCGTGGTTTTCTTGAAAAAAAGGCGTGAGTCCAAAATTTCAAACAGATTTTCAATCATCCCTTTTCTTGCAATATGAGGTCGATTGAAATTTATAGACAGAGAGATAGACAAAGAAGAAAAAAGAAAAATAAAGCTGTCCCATAGGTCGAAATAGGGTCCCACAAGGTGAAACTTAAGGACGAATTGAAGGACCTCAAGTGGGTTATCGTTAGTTTAGTCTACATTACTTACTTTTTATGTCCGTTGCAACCACCAATAGAATCTCTCCGATTTCTATTTGCCTATCGCTTTGTCTATCAATTTTAATTTCAATTTCAATAATCCGACGAGGGGGCAAGAGATGGAGCCTTTCAGATTCACGAGAGACTTGAAAAATACCAGAAGGATTCCGCCCCCCAAGTGTCAGGATCCTTGCTCAACGGACTGCATATAATCAAAGCCTATCCCGGAGCAGACGATGATTTTTTGTAGGTCTAACCTTTTACCCATTAGCTAATCAATCAGTGTCTAACGGACGAGGGGTCGGCCCTCCCCTGGCAGGGGCTCAGGTCCCTGTTCGGAAATTCATGAAGGCCCAATGATGATCCTTATTCCTAGGTGCATATTTTTCCGAGCGACTAATCTCCCGCGCTGAGGAAGAACGCCGTATCAGCCTCGAGGCGTTGCCAAATTTCCCTCGATAAAACACGAATTTTTAGGGAAACTTGTGAACATTTTTCTTCCAATTTTTACAGAATTTTAATGGAACAGGGCAGTGGCGTGGCGTGAATTGCGATATATCGATTGTTATGTAATTTAAACCTATGGTAAAGAATCGATTATTAAGGTGTTCGCTGCGAACACCCTGTTTACCGATCCTTTCCCATAGTTTTAAATGACATAACAATCGATGTATCGCAGTTCACGCCACGCCACTGGAACAGGGTGTCTAGGTTTTTTTTCATTAGGGGAAATCCTGAAGTAATCCTGATTTTTGACTGCTGATTCCTGATTTCATAATTTTCCAAATCCTGATTTGTTGCGGAGAGAAATTAAATTTCTGCATGAGTGTGTGTGAAAGCATAAAAAAAATCCGATTGGACAGCCGACTTTTCTCAAATCCTGATTTTACGACCGATTTTTCCTTCAAATCCTGATGATATCGGGATTAAATCCTGATTGAACTCAAATCCTGATCGAATCAGGAAAATCAGGAAAATCCTGACGCTAGACACACTGTGGACTCAACTAAGTATCTGAAAATTCCATAGACGAATAAACATAAATTACCTCAAAAAATAAACATTGCATCACGAGAAATCTGGCAACCTCCGAATATTCATACGACGTTTTTCCTCGACACGGCAGTAATAGAACCCTCGGCAGAGATTGCATTTAACTCGGGCCGTGAATTTTGAGTGGGGGCCCGTGGGGCCACTCCCCCCGAAGCCTGTCCTCCCTGTCCATTATTTATTTATCTTTTATTTATTGTTACCTGCTCCTCGCTCCTTTGATGCAATTCGAAATTATAACTATTTGAGCGATGACCGTGGTTAATAATAAGCGAGGAATATTGTTGGGTCTGCGATGCAAGATACCAACCCAAAGATTCCTTGTGGTTAAGAGTATATTTTGTATTGGGAACTGGAGTGGTTTTCACGCCGAATATTGTTCTGCTTTTCGATTTCGGGTGTTGAGTGATAACCTACGTTTATACGAGTGTTGTGCTACGTATTCAACCCCTGGTTGAGTGAACAAAGTACGGAGTTTCTCCGATTTGAGACGTCATTTTGATGCGTATGCTGCATTATGTGAATGGTACAGCATTCACACAGGCGTCATCAAGAAAAAAAGAGAATTTTTTTTCCTCCAAAAATCCAATCATTCACCCGCGGATTGAAAGCGATTCATCTTCTTGCAAATGTTGCCAAATTATGTCTGCGAAAGCGTATGTGTTAAAACTTTTCCTTCGATTAAATCATGCTCCAACGCCGTGCACAATGAGTAGTGTTGGTTGGCTGGTAAATACATTTAAATGAAGGTACCTTGACAAAAAAAGTCATTAACGCAAGTACGATGAACTGAAAATTCAGTTTAAAGGACTAATAACTCAGTTATGCATGTTTAGTAAGTTCAAACCAATTCAATGCATCATATTCGAGAGAATAGACCTCTAATAAACTCGACATCACGCATTGCAAGCGATGATCGTCCCAAGTTTGCAACCCTAGTGCAAGTAGACAGAATTTTCCGTGGTCTTAAGGATCTCCACGGGGCCCAGTGTCCATTCTCTCCATGAAGGTATATACTCTACCGTAGCTGAGACCTTAAAATGCGCCAAGAAACTCCCGTCTCGGCGTTTAGAAAGTAAAGGGAATATACGGTTTCAAAGCTAATTACCGGTATGGCTCATGCGAGTTGGCGCTCACTTATTCATTTGTTCATTTGATCCCCCGCCCGGCGGATAATTAGCCCTCCCCCCCTCACAACCCCCTCCCCCACCTGTCCGCTTTTCGCATTTCACGGCCACAAGCATCGATCGCGGAGCCCCGCGCGGGTGAATGAAAATTCCGGCGAATTTCGTCCGGGCGCGCGGGAAAACAACATCAATTAACCCGTAATTACAGGCCGCCGCGGCCGGGGCAATAATAGAAATTAATTTCACTTGAAAATTCTGACGCTCGCGCGAGTCAAACGCAAACGCAAACGCGAGCGCGCGCGGGGCTTAAAACGGACGCGGATGGATGAAGAGCCGAGCGAGCGAGCGGTGCCCGCCGAAATCGAATTACGGATCTGTTTCGCTCGTCAGGCAAGACACTCGACAGCCATTTTCTCATCCATCATGAATTATTCTGTTTATGCTTCGCGGTGCCGAATTTTACCCGCCCCGGGAAAACACGGGCTGGAAATGGAGTGGTGACGGGAGATAAAAATACGACTATGATGATAATTCCCGAAATGATGGACTGGATTTCGCGTTTGAAACATCGAACGCCGATTCGGAAATCTAGAATGTGCCGGTATTCTTTGTGAGAAGGCCTAATCTACGATTCTCATACATAAGACCGTGCAATGCATGTCAATGTAACCAAATTTTGACGTTGAAGTTAACTGTTGAGCATTTCCGACTTTCATGGATTTTTCTTTTGAATACAGAAAAAATAAACAAAACCGTTTAAAAAATCAAGGATAAGCTAGTTCTCTGTATGAGAGGGCTTGATCGACGGTTCTCACACAAAAGGGCGTAAATACATTTCAGAATCGCAAAATTTCGACTCTGAAATCGCATTTATTCAAGTCAACTGTTGGGCATTTCCGAATTACGAGTACACTGAAAAAGAACACATTGGATCTACGTGTCCAGACTCTTAAAAACATCGACAAAAAAAAGTACTCTTGATTCAAACGGATTTTTGCTTAAATCAAGAACCAAGCCTCTTAATTTGAGCCAATTTCCTTTTGATTTAAGCTTAAATCTGATTGAATCAAGAGTATTTTTTCATATCAATGTTTTCAAGAGTCTGGACTCTAGATCCAATGTGTTTTTTTTTTCCAGTGTACACAAAGTGCATCGATTTTTTTTTTTTTTTATTATGAACAAAAATGTATATAATTTTGGGCATAAATTGATTACAGTAATGTTCTTGTACTTGATGTTCGTATGACCGGGGTTTCTTTTCTCCGTTTAAAAAAGGAGCTGACCGGAGCATTCTTTTCCCCGAATAAAAGAGGAACCTGGGTTCATTTAGGCAATATAGACACGTGTTTTTTGGGCCTACTTCCGCCCAAATTTGTCTCTTCTCACGACTGTTGACATGAGAGTGGACATTTCGCAGACATTATTCTATCAAGCGACCATGATGACGCAGAACGCAACTGGCCGTATGGGGCGCAGAGGAAGTAATATAATGTGAAGTCTGCAAGTCGTCTCAACTCCGGGCTGGGTGCATCGGTAGAGTCAGTTAGCGACTGCAATTCGTCGCCCTTCCGACACAAAGGCGTAACTGCATTTCGCGATGAGCCCTGTCGTCCGTTTAACTCAATGATTTCCCGGGCTCATCTCGATGTGTAGTTAGGCTCCTTTGCGAGCCGAGCGACGAATTCAACGACATCCACGGCCACACCATCTGCTCTCTTTCAAGCCGGTAATTTATCAATTTAAACGAATGCTCAAGAGCAAAGAGTCGCCAGGGCCCCCATGGTGCCCCCAAGAGCCCCCCGAACACCACTCGCTGATCGTTCAATTGCCGTATAATGCCCTTGTTAGTCATTATAATCCAATCGAAAACGTCCATGCTCTACAGGAACGATCCGGGGCGATACTTCAAGTCGCATACGCTCCCATCCTGCTTCTCCCTGTTGCAATTTTTCCTCAGTTAAAGACACGTTGCAGTGGCGTGGCATGAATTGCGATTTATCGATTGTTATGCCATTTAAACCTGTGGAAAAGGATCGATACACAGGGTGTTCGCAGCGAACACCTTAATAATCGATTCTTTACCACGGATTCAAATAGGGAAATATCGATAATCGATCATTCACGCCACGCCACTGACACGTTGACTTTTCGGGGGGAGAGGGTCCTTAGTGGAACTACATTTTGAAATAAGGAACTACAATTTCTGGCCCATACGTATATGGGGCATATATATAATCGTATATATAATCATAAAAACACTCATATGCATAGGGAAAGTGACGGTGCCGACGTGGTTTTTAAACTGAACCAGATCTTGTAGTTTCAAAAGGAATCATCAAAATAGTCTCGTTACCATGGTAAATGGCGTCAACTGTTGTTGCGATACCTATATTGCTTTGTTGCATTTGAAAGGTTTAGCTTTAGAATTGTTTAATGATATGATACCCTTATTTTTCACTCACTTTTTCCTCTTTTCTTCATTAGTTCCGGGAGAAACAAGAATCATCCTTAACTTTAACGTATCGGTTTAGTTTCAGTATCATCTTCCAAGAGAGAATATTTTATTAACTTTAACGTATCGGTTTAGTTTCAGTATCATCTTCCAAGAGAGAATATTTTATTCTTGGAGTAGGCTTTGAAGTCTACATTCTCAGTTCGAAGGTAATGGTTACGTCCCCTCTGAACGAACGAAAGATCCTCTCCCTCTTGTATTTTATTTAAGTTGACAGAGCAAGAAATAAAAGATATTCAAACTAATTAAAATGAAACAGGAAGCAAGAATTGAACCGATCGAATTTGAATCTTCGAGTCCACTTATTAATTGATTCCGGGGCTAATAATCCGGTTGGATCGTTTCTAACAGCAGCGAAATCGGGCGAAATCTTCGAAAGAACGTCAGGTTCGTCTGTGAGTAAGACGGAAGTGGCTCGAGGACCAGGTTCCCGGACGAAATGAAGTAATGAGCGGCCACGGAGGTGCCTCAGGGGCGAGGCCGGGTCATCAAGCGCCGATTCAACAAATAAAATTAAAATAATAATGAAAACGAGGGCATCTGGTGCTCAGACACCTGCGAGAGGAGCCGACGACGGCGCCTCCTGGTGACGAGTCTGGGAACCACTCGTTGGAGCAGAGTTAATCATCAATCACGGCTCCTCTCGCGCGGTGTTTCGAGATGAGCGATAAATTGATCTACCGTGCGTGGAATTCTAGGACTAATGACAGTAAATTTTACAGCCATGGCTCCATGCACAGTTGCTACTTCGTGCCGGGAAAATGATCGTATTGTCATTCATGAGAGATTTTTCGGAATATTAGTTGAACTAAATCTTTGGGCACTACAATACTTCAGTGCTGGGCCCTGATTATGCGCGAACAATAATCATTCTCTCGCGGAAATATTTTAGGATGGCTATAGTTAGATAATATTTTTATCAAAGAGCGAAAAATATAACGTAAATGTGAAAAATTTTAGCAGAATTTTATGAAAACATGTTGCTGGAGTCCAGCTGCCGCTGGCAATTTGCGATCAACTGATGACGCGAAGAAATAGGAAAAAAACTAAAATCCAGAAATGAGGAGCATGATTAGCGGACCAATTATTTAGATTTAAGTGTAAATAGACTCTTTCTCCGCAAAAATATGGTGGTGGCAGGCACACTGAGAAGAACGTATAGTGAAAAACCATGTCTCTTAGAATTTGGCTTGGACAGGCAACTAAACTAACTCCGAGGCAAAGCGTTAAGTATCACTGAAATTGAAGGCGCTCCAAGCAGGGACCGTGCTTTTGAAAGCTATGATCATCAAACCTTAACAATGTGCACTAATCGATTTATCGAAACACCATGTATGCCGCTTGCATATTGCCGAAGATTGTTAAGTGCCTCCGACACACACTGTTACACACTGTTATCAGTATTCCGATAGATATTTGATCAGGTTCTGCATTCAGTGTTTTCAAACTTCGTGATCATAAAAACTAAAAGCTTGCGCGGCTATACTAAAGCAGCACGATCCGGCAAACATGGTTATGGGCTGTTCCTCAAGTCGCATAGGCGCAAAGCGGACGTTCCGGGCATGGCTCTCGATTTTGGGCCTCTCGGGCTTGGGTTTGGTTTAGGCCAGGCCTCAATGCCTCGGCCGCGAAGGGCAGCACAATGACGATTACGAATTTAAGCGTGCCGACCTTGCCGCCGAATTGGGTACGGGTTGAAGCGGCCATCTTCCACCACCGCGCCGACGCGGCGTAATCACCCTCTTTCCAGTGCATTTGTTACGTCACTCAAACTGCAAAATCCACGTCGGATCGCAAATAACGTAATTGTCATTCTGCGAAATCACCCTGTTGAGCAAGAACCACGGATTTGCGGCGGGTTTATGTTGAAGTTACGTGTTATTTACAGGAGTGCCTTTGTAAGGTGAGTTCTACCAAGTCAGAGCCGCACTATGATAGGTTCACCAATTTTAAAGCCTAGAGGCCCCGTGAAAACAGCCCTGACCTACAGGCATTAGTATTTTGGAGGGAAAGATGGACTGCATTTTGTCATTAAAAATTAAATTTCCGGCCCAGTTCTGAAACAACGCGCGTACCATTAGTGTTCCATTATACATATAAACGTTTTTACGGATGAGCGAAAATTTGTTGTTCCTAATTGCAAAATGTAGTCCGACTAAATGTTACCTACTGAAAGAAAAAGAGGTTTCGGGGGAAAGCCCTTCAAGGTTTGTTCGTGACTTATTTTAGAACTTGGAACTTTGATATTTGTTACACGAATTAAAAAAAATATTGATGGTCGCTATATTATTTCTGACAAACAAGTTTGCGCCATAAAATTGCAGCGTTTTTAGGCCATAACCAGGAAAAAACCCGCGGATAATTCGAATCGCGAAAAATCAAGATACTGCTGTCCTAACATTGAAAAAATAATCGACCGCTTTCCACATTGATACAAGTGTTCAAGGGCTCATTCGATATACAAACGATAGTCCGCGTCAATGTGTGTAATTGTCCCGTAATTAAAGCTCTGCGAATTATTAATGCAACTTAACGTGTGGCAGTTCTCAACTTAGCACGAATCATCAGCTATCGATAGTTTCCCATCTAAACCTATGATAAAGAATCGATAATAAATGTCCACCCTGATAATCGATTTTTTTCACAAGTTTAAACGGCATATCGATCGATCCATCGAAAAACGACACGCAACTCTCAGCTTCACGAGTCGACTCTCCTTTCTCTACGATCGTATCTTCCCGCGTGAGAATGCGTTCGGACTAATCCCGCAATTCCTTCTGACGTAAGGACCTAATTACACTGCGCGATGAGCCCTATCGGCCATATAACGCGATGTTTTCTCGGGCTCATCTCAGAGAGTATTTACGCCGTTTTGTCGGCCGAGCGGCGAATTCACTCCATTAATATTCTCCCGCGTTATTATTAATTAACTCGCCGCGTAAGTAGGTAGTTTATTCCGCTTTTTCCATCGGTTTTCTGGGTTAGTTAAAATGATTGTTAGCGGAGCGCCTGCGCTACAGGCTTGACGATGGAATCGCGTACATATTCCTATTCCAGCGCCTTTCCTGGGGGCCCGGATCTCGGGCTTTGTGTCCACAGTGTCAGATGTAAATAATTAATAGGCTTGAATAAGTTATCATTCGTCCGCCATTGCAGTCGACATCCGTTGAATGAGTCAGTTTTACAGTCAACATGGTCGGTGGATATTCCTCATCACCGGGCGTGCAGAATCTGCGGGATCGCAGGATCCTGGATCAGTACACTGTTAAAAATCAAGGAGTGAAATTCGGTGACGCCGAGCTATATGAATGCGAAGTGAAATTAGCACCATAAAAGCGTATGATACTCAGAAAAAGAGTAGATTCTACGCTGTAATATTGTAAGTTACCCCGTAAGGAAAATAGATCACGCTCCGCATTAATGCGGCGGATTTATGGGCGCTATATGCACTCTAGCACAGAATTTCACTCCAAAATTTTTAACAAGGTGTTACTCATGATAAGTTAAAAAGGTAGGGGAATTTTGAAAGGCTCTCAGTCAGCACTGTACTGTTGACCTTTTCGCGAAGTTCAAGCGTGCTAAAAATAAAAAATGCATCAAATGTACGTCATGAGCATAGTTTTTTCACTATTATGAAGTTCAACCACACTAAAAAATAGGTCGATTTTCAGCCTTCTGACTCTGTGCCTTTCCGTGAGATTCCTCGGAAAATAATTAAGAGAGGTTCGGGGAGTTACTGGTAGGGTAAACGAGAAGTACGGAAAGGTATTATTTCTAGCAACCTTTCTCATCGTCGTGTTGAGATCGCGTACCTCTGTCAGGGTGCGCACGGAGTAGGAGAGATGGGGTCATCCAGGGACTAATTCCCCTCAAAATTCGTTGCACCTCTGAAATGAATGGTGTACTCCCTACATTTTGAGATGAGCTCTTTTGTTCATTTGACTCCTTGCTTTTCAAAACTCGTGTAAAAATTTAGTTATACATCTGTGCAT
Organism: Bemisia tabaci; assembly: GCF_918797505.1. Classification (NCBI taxonomy): domain Eukaryota; kingdom Metazoa; phylum Arthropoda; class Insecta; order Hemiptera; family Aleyrodidae; genus Bemisia; species Bemisia tabaci. The sequence continues at coordinate 14,094,611 of NC_092797.1, read as the reverse complement.
TCGAAGTGCGGAAAAAAGTCATATGCGTCATAAGTCATTCCAAAGCTGCGATTTTTTCATCCGTGAAACGTATTGTTATCAGGTGACGGTTAGATGTATTTCGAGGCGAGAATTCTTAAGATTTTCCTTCTGACTGTCCAAGCCCCGATCGGCATCAGCTGATGGAGCTTCGGAAAGGGAGGAGTTTCTTTTGTAAAAAAAATAATGTTAACCTTGTTTGTTGTCGAAAAAGAGGAAGTCTTTAATTCATTGTTCTCTTTAGTTTTTCATCTGAAATAAAAGTTTGGTCCCTTCCAAAAGTGAGTATTACTTCTCCTGCGGTTCCTTTTGAGGTTCCTGATCCCCCCAATATTCTTCACTGACTACGCGCAAAAATCAGAAACATTCGGAACAGAAATTGAAAGGTCATATTCTTGTGAGCGAGTCGATGATGCAACGTCGGAATTTCGTCAGCGAGACAACACATTGTCAGGGAAGAGCACGAAGTGAATTTCACGGCGTTTTTGCTATGGGAGGCAGCACACCAAACAACCTCCCCCAAAACTGAAAAAAACCAACGAGCCAACGGACAACGCGTAAAACCCGAAATAAAACGTGCATTCAGGACCCGAGAGATCACCGGCAAAAGGGCAAAAGCGCCACAGGTGTTCCGCAGTGCTTGGGTCCTTTCAGAACGAGCGTGGCGGACAGAACACGGCCTGCATCCAGAAAGAGACGAAATTAATTATTGCTGTAGCACTGCCCGGTTCGTCCATGCGTCCAGCGGTGCCGATGCCTTCCTAAAGAGAAACACCCTATGGGCATTCCAAAGTTGCCAAATTTATTCTCCTTTAAACTTAATTTTCTCCATATTTAAAAAGGATTTTTCTTCGAATTTTTCACGAGACTTTAAAACACAATTCAACATACTGCGTTTGAAAATTTCCAAAAAAGAATTTCACAAAAATTATCGGAAAAGTAGGCTAATTTCCGAGGAAATGTGGCAACTTCCAAATGCTCATACGGTCTTCTTCCTGAGCACAACGAGAGGAGCCGTTTCCTTTTAACGTGTTCCTGCCTTATCAGCAAGCGCATTCATCAAACCCCCATCTCGACGCACAGGGCACTAGCACTAGCATTGCTGCCCCTCCTAGCATGTCCTGTCCTCCCCACCAATTTTTATGGTCATTTTCCCTGCTGCCTCCCTTCCGCCGCGCAACTGGCCCCGGGATCGCCGCGCCGGGCAGAACCGTTCCCACTCCACCCTATAACCGAGAGGCGGGCTGTGGAGCTCGTTTTTTATAGCTCTGTCTCCCACCGAGCGGACTCCTCCTAAATTGTGGGTGAAAACGTACGGAGAATATACACCGCCGTGCTAACCAAGACGGAAAACGTATGGAGAATATAAACCGCCGTGCTAACTGAGAACGCCGTATGAGCCACAAGACCGTGCCAAATTTCCTTCAACAAAACACGAATTTTCAGAAAAAGTTAGGAATATTTGGATCGCATTTAGCAAAAAGGAACCGGTCCGATTACAGTGTTTTCAAAATCGAGCAAATTCTTTCTTTCTTTCAAAATCTATACTAATAAAGCAGACTTCACGTTGATTGACTCACTCACTGACTCACGTATCAGCGGATCTCGTGAACGGGAGGCCGTGTGACCCTGAGATTCCGCACTGGGATCCCTCTCTACCCCGAGGCGCCGGATAAGGGAGGATTTCGCGATCCGCCCGCCGGTTCGCGGGATATCGCGGTCCGCGCGGGTCGATTTTCCCGTAAGGACAACGGGTGCGAGAGAGAGTGCGAGCGAGATGGAGCGATTTCCGCGTCCCGCGCTGGAAGACAGCTGATAAATTTTACGTGTCTTCTTCTGGTACGCGCAACGGGTGCGAGGAAGATGGAAGGAGTTCGGCGTCCAACGAGTGCGAGGAGGATGGAACGAGTTCGGCGTAGCGCTGTTGGAAACGCCGCGCCATGATTTTTGCGAGCTCCGACTCGTGCATCCGTTGCCGGGCTACTCTCTTGGGGATGTGAAAATCTGGAAAATCTGTCTGTGCATTGGCATAGACTCTTTAATTCTATGGCATTGGTCTCCTTCTGCGCATTGCTCGATCCTTCCTTTTTTTTTTTTGCAAATGATTGGTGAAAAATGTGCTTCGCGGAGCCTTCCGTTTTCTGTTTTTTTTCTTTCTTTTTTTTTGCGAAAATTTAACTGCTCAAGTCCGAAAGTAAATAAATTGTTGAGATTTAGTCTTCACATCGCCTAGGGTTACTTTTATTATCTTCTGTTTGGAAATGATTTGGGCAAATTCTCGGAAAATTTTAAGAGAAGCTGTTGTTTGGCTTCAAAAATAAAACAAATAAACCAAAATGGACCATAAAGACGATGTGCAACGTTGCAATCGGAGGAGAAACGGGGTTTTCGCGCGCATTTCATCAATATTTGACTCCGATCGTGGAAGGCGCTTTTGATAGAACTATTACTCCACGGGGATGTCCACATTGCCGCTTGCTAGATGAAGGCGTTTTGTACTGTGATGACGGCTCGGTCACACTGCGCCTGCAGACGCGGTGCTGACAGCGGAGCAAAACTAGAACATAGCTTCGACATGCCTTTTTTTTTTTTCTTTCTTTCTTTTTTTATTTCAAAACATTAAATCTTATATAAGGAAACCATTCCACATGGTTACATTTCATAGTTCTCGTGAAATTGAATTTGGATTCTTCCAATTCGTCACTTTAAACGAGCAGAAATAAGACGAGCAACTATTTGAACTCCGGAGTGGGTATGTGGTATCATACAAAATTGAAGGAAAATCATACGTTTTCGCCCATCCCAAGTAACATATGTTTACGAGTTTTATGCGCACATTGTGTAGTCTTAATTGAGTCAGAAATTCGCGTGTATACCACGATATTGATGTGAATAACGTGCAATTATAATAATCTTAGAAATTCGCTAGGAACACGACGTATTTGCAGTGATATCGTGGTGATTATCGTGTAATTTCTAATTTGTTTTACAAAATCCCTGGAAAAATCACGTTTTCTCCGCGATGTAGATGACAAACCCGCCATTGCTGTGAATTAAACGAAACCGCTGGCTAAGTTCCGTAATTTTCGCGGCTGAAACTCACCAGCTAACTTCAATTGAACATTGAACTGACGAAAGTAACAAATCTTCATGAAAATAACCAACTTTTGATTGGGTATTTTTTATTATTATAAATATCATGTGAGCTTATTGCAGAACGGACCAAAATAGCAGCATACTACTAATCTCTACTTTTTAATCAAACCAGCGCGTCTCGCCAATTTTGAAATAGTAGATAATAATTCAGAAACACAATTAGTAACTGATCACTAATCACAGTGATTGCTGATGGTGGGGTTTTCCTGTGCGTAGCACGGGTTTCCTGCTAGTACTAAATATATGTACAGTTGTAAAAATGACGCGATTATTTTCCTCTAAAAGTAACAATTTTTTGGTGGGGAACAAATACTGTTTGCTGTTTAGGGAATTTTTTTAGATAATTATGAAGAAGCAACATTTAAACAACGCTGTAATCGCCGTGGTTCCTTTTTGCTAAATGCGATCCATTTCTTCTCCGATTTTTCACAGGATTTCAGTCGTGATTTGATCTAAAAAATCTGAAAATTTCAAGGAAAAAAAAGAGCAACATTCGAATGCTTATACGGCGCTCTTCTTTAGCACAGCAGTGCACAGAAGGTGATGCCACCGACTGAGAACTTTTGATGTTGTTGATGACGTTATTGGACATGATACGATGAAGTAGAAGACAAACGGATTGTTTCTTGGATAATGAACATCCTCTATGCCTGAGGGGCAATTAGTTATTAAATTTTTTTGTTTATCGGATGGACATATAGATGACACGGGTTATGTCTTATCGCTGATTTGTCGTGCCTATGTCGGGTGGAGTTGACGACAAGCTAAAGGCACCCCTTGAGTTCCCGATAGCTTATCGTTAATTTTACCCGGTATGACAAAGCAGAGATAAGACGAAGCCAACCAATCACACAAGGCCTTTTAACCTATGTCGACAAGCAGTTTTCAACTACATGTAGTTAGCTTATGCAAAAGTAAAACACTTAATTCAGTTCATCTAATGTTTGTTAGTAAAATCAAGCTAGTTCAGTTGTACATCATGTTGCGATTAGGAACTACGATTTCTAGCTTATCCGAAAAAAACACGTACACTGGAAGAAAAAAAAAACACATTGGATCCAGAGTCCAGACTCTTGTAAATATCGACAAGAAAAAGTACTCTTGATTCAATCAGAATCTAGCTTAAATCAAGAGCCAATCCTCTTAATTTAAGCGGATTTCGTTTTGATTCAAGCAAAAATCCGATTGAATCAAGAGTATGTTTTCTCGTCGATGTTTTCAAGAGTCTGGACTCTAGATCCAATGTGTTTTTTTCCCAGTGTATACATAGGAAAGCTTTCGGCACAAGCATTGTTTCTAAACTGAGCCAGAAATGGTAGTTCCTAATTGCGAAATGTAGCCCAAATCATTCGCTCAAAACATCGGGAAATATGTTTAAAACATACCAGGAATATCCCAAATGGAATTTTAGTAGACACCCTGTCTATTGTCTATCACTCTGTCTATCCACTATAAAAACAGCCCGCAAAGAGCGATACGAAGCGGGAAAGCTGAGATTGGAGATAGGAGGGCGTTGCCTGGGGGTGCGGGGGCCTCGCTCGCCGGCTCGCCAAGGGGGTCGGAGCGGGGCTGGAGCCGGGGGCCGGGGCACAAAAAAACCGGGCGGGTTAACTGAACTCGGGTGAGCTCATTTAAAAACACAAGGCAAACGAAATAACACGAGGCACGATAGGAGAGCCCAGATACGGCTGCGGTGGCGCGGCGCGGGGCAGGCCCGGATCCAGGCATGTCCGCCACCGCGTGGCCCCGGCTCGGAGCAGAGACTGCTTATGACAGCTGCTCCTGATAGCACGTTACTCCCGACCGCATTGCTCGCTCCACCCTTGAATACGGATCACATCTCGTGCAGACAAAGTGACTGAACGGAGAAGGAAATCTTCCAAAGGAGCTCTGTTCACCTTTCCCACACAGTTAAAAAATGTGTAAACCTTTTAAAAAACTCTTCTTTCAGTCAGATCAGCCGAGAGGACTTGATTCATCGACCAAATTTCGTCCTTTCTACACAAACTGATTGCGGTAGACGTACGGGTCGTAGGACAGTAAGTTGGAATGAATCATTACTAGTGTTGCACGAAACAGCGTACCTCTTTGAAGGAAAATTGTGCTCATGTGAGCTTTTTTCCTCTGTATTGAGATTTTCGGTTTTAAGCTGATTTTTAACGCACGTTGGCTAAAAAATCCAACTTCCGTCGTTTCTCTTACGAAAGAGCGTAACTACAACACAATGTTACCGAATTTCCTCGCGCAAATTGTTTTTTTACAAGGACAATCTTGGGAATGTCTACCTGGAAATTACACTAATTTGTATTCTTATCTCGTACGAAAATTGGAGAAATTTTCAACGAAAATTGTGCAATTCTACTTTTGTAAAAATTGTATTGTTTGAGCTGATTCTTTTCTTTCTTCAACAAATTAAAGGTAAAACTTTTGTCCTACTTTCCATATTAACACAAAATGGCAGTTACATTGTCTTACTGTATAGGCATTTGCTTAAAGCCCGCATAAATCCTCTTTAATACTGGTCTGAAAAAAATTTACATAGGCTACGAAAACGAGCTTGGATTCCAATCCGTTTAGAGCCATTGTTGAACTTTAAATAAGAATCGAACCAGGCTACCATCCGCAAGTTAGACTCGCTCGAAGAATCGCTTAAAATGGCATTCAACCGATTATTCGGCGACCAAAATTCCGCAATATGTCCGCGACCGGTAACGCCTGGCGTCTTCCCACTTTTCCGCGCTCACGGCCCGATAACGGCGCTAAAATCCAACATGGCCGGCGACAACGCACTAAGGGGCATCGGAATGAATTAGTACAAATAGGATTTACGAACGAGGCACGAACGGCGGCGGCGGAACAGGAACGAGTTAATTAAAGCCGATAGACCCATACCTGCCGGCGGCGGCGGGCGAACGCGACCATGTGATAGTTCTGCTTTAATAAGCATCTCTTCCACCCCTCGCCGCGCGGAGCTTCGCGGGATCGCCGGCAAAGCTCGCGGGCGGGCGGCGGGGAGGGGGGAGGTGCGGGGGAAGATAGACTCCAACTTGGGTTTCGACTCCGTCTCGCATCTCGCCCCCTCCCCCTCACCCCGAGTCGACCCTCCCGGACCGATCCTCATGCCGTCGTTGTCGTCGCGGCGCAGGGGCGCACAAAGGGGAAGGGGCGCCGTTCTTACGGAAAAAAAACAGCTGACAGGATTGAAAACTTACAAGTAGGTAAAAAATAGCGTCCTCAGGCTAAGAGTGTGTATAAAAAATGCTTTGAGGATGGAAATAGCTACCTACATTGATTAATGAAATGTCCGATTTTTTGGAGCACAGGGCTGCGAGTGCAAAAAAAGAGGGAACATCCCCGTGCTGTTCAGATGCTAATTGAACAGCTCTGTGTATCATTTGCACTATATTTTGCAATAAAGAACGACTTTTTCGGTGCAGTTTAGAAACAACTTACACACCATTAATTTCCCAGTGTAGATGAAGACTCTGGCGTATGAGATAGAAATCGTGGCTTCTTATAGCGAAATGTAGTCAATTTGGACTGGTTTTTAACAAACAAGAACATTGAAAAATTAAGTTATCTAACCAAGAAAGATAGAGAATTGAAGTTTCATTTTTCAGTAAAATTTGAGGTAAAAAATGAATTTAGAGCCCATGTTAGGGATCCTGTATATTCGTTACCCTGGATTTTTCAACAGAAGTATGTAATGCACTCGTTGAACTTGAGACTACTCTTAATTCAAATTATTTTTCAAATAATTTGATTGATTTGCATGCACACTGCTTAAACTATTGCTTAAAAAATTTTCCATATTTTTACTCATTTTTCGACAAAACTCGACAGTCCTTGTTAGATCTGCTACAGATTGTTTTAGCAGGTTGCAGATTATGGAGAGCACTGCGAAATCTCTTAGTCGTTTCTACAAAGAACAGCTTAATCGGACTTTAGATTCTTTAAATCTAAAACAAAAGACTACATGTGAACTAACTTACTGACGTCTTCAGAACTGAAAAATCAGTATAAAGGCCCGATTTGAACCCGATTTTTTTTTCCCTCAATAAATTGACAAGCTCAACTTACCTGAAACAGAGGAAACAAAACATGATATTAGTTATAAATTATCGCTTCACAAAATGTATCATTTCGGAGAAAGGAAAAAAAATCTATTAGGGACGGCCATTTATTGAATAATTCATCCTGTGTCATCACTTTTGAGCCCACTGTGCGGCGAACTGTGCTGCCGCGCTACGCGAATCCTCACCTTCCCACTGCCTCGTCGGCACTCAAACATTGCTCTTTTTCTCTCGGCAGTATCACAATCGGCTTTTTCCGACCTGTCCGCATTACCACCTATCCATTTAATTACATTTCCACCCCCGCCCCGAGCCCCGAGACACCGCCGACGCTTTAATCCCCAACGAAACCGAGGACTTCGCCCGAATTTGTCACGACACAATTTCCATTTGTCCCCCGAAAATGTTACTTTAAGGGATGGGTCGGTCATTTTAGACTGGCTCAGAGGAAAGCGCCGCGATGCTTACAAGTTTCCTCGTCGAAATTTTTTCGCGGATGAAGCTTAACATATTGAAAATTTTGGATTTTAAGTTGTGAAATGCGTGTTCTTGATTGGAGGGGCTTGGAGGACAAGGTGCGTAAGTGAAGTTTCTGCTATTTCCAGGATTACGTGTTTGAAGTTTCGAAATTATAAGGATCCTTATGGCGGAGAGAAAGTTCAAACTGACTGTTTAATGCTTACAAATTGGACGAATTTTTCACAGACTATGCATTTAGACTATTTTTACTTGAAATAATTAATACCTACCTCAATTTTTTTAAAAAACTGCACTTAAGCGCTTCGTTCTCCAAGCCTCTCATTTGATCTTATACTGCTCGCCCAAAAACTAAAGGGGACTGGGCTAAATTCAGCCATTTCCCTTCCGATGGAATACTTCTTAATGTGCTGAATTTCTCTTGGTGGGCAAATTTATGGGGTGTCCACGAAAATTTCATTTTGAATTTCACTAATATTTTCCTGAGTATTTCTTCGACATTATCCTCTCGACATTTTAGATGAAATTACCTGATCTTTTACGCGAATAAATTGACACTGGTTTGATTTGACGAACCAACGTATTTCATAAGTTGAATCAACTGTTTTCCTTAACTTAGCACAGTGGATCGAACTAATACAAAAAGAGGTTGGACATGAAATTTGGACTAATATTTCAAATTTTAATGTTTATATCGTCACAAATAGAGAATTTGTAGGTGTCTGAAATTTTGTGAATTTCATCTTTAAAATGATACTGTTAGGAAAACTGAGCACGAGGGTATTCTTGGTTTCTAAATTGAACGAATATTAGAGACAATACCACAAAATAATCTGATCTGCTAAAATACATTTGTTTAAATGGAAAATGCCGCCAGATGACGTCATAAGGCGGATCATTTTCTTACTTTCAAATCAATTTTTCTCCAATTTCCCATATCAGAAAAAAATTATGAAATATACTACGAACTCAGCTCATAAGTAAGGCAATCTCAGATGAAGCAATACAATTTTTGTGTGCAAATTCTCCGTTCAATTTCCAAGGGTGTTTCTGCGAGGTAATTTCACAAAAAAACCAATGAAACTACTCTTCAACTTTTTTGTTTTATTTTTGAAAATATAAACTTTCAAAGTTTCCAAATTTCGTCCGACTTCTATTGACTCGATCCACCGTGTCTCGGCAGACACTCACCGCTCTGTCAAACGTTGAACAATCGAAAATTTCCGAGTTACAGCGCTTTCCCTGTAAGCACGACAGAGCACCCGGCCGTGGTAACTGGAAAATGAGAGAGCACACATGTTCCAAGAAGGCTGAGAGCTGGGGCCCAGCGCTGAAGGAGCGCCGGCTTCGACCAGCGCCAGAGCCAGAGCCCGTCGTCAACGCGGGTCCGCCCGTGTGCACAGGCTGTGTAGGCAAATCAATAGTAGGCACTGCTGGCGAGCCGAGCCGAGCGGCCCGTGCCCCGTCCGCTCCCAACTTACGCCCAGCGCAGGCGAAAATATTTGTCAAATTCCTTCCTCGCCGCCGCAGTTTCCGTAAATATTCGCACCGACATTCCGCGCGGAGCTCCAAGCCACCGTCTCTTGCCACTGCCACACAGTGGATCGAGCCGATCAGAAATGTCGGACATGAAGTTTTGACTAAAACTGCAAATTTTGACGTTTCATTCGTCGCATTTTAAATTTTAAGGGGTGCTTACAGAAGAAAAAATTTGAAAAAAACTCAATTAATTGATACAAGGAGGTAAGATCCTCGGTTTAACGATTCCCGACCGGCGTACAATGAATCGAGTCAATTAGAAAGGTCGGACATGAATCTTTTGACTAAAACTGAAAATTCCGATGTTTAGTTCGTTGTGTTTTAAATTTTAAGGGGTGCTTGCAGAGGAAAATTTCACGAGAAAAGCAATGGAGCCACTTTTAAAATCTCAAAGTTTTGATTGAACGTCGTGTGCCCCTTCAGGCGTTGCCAAATTACTTTTAATAAAACAGAAATTGTCCAGTAAACTTATGAATATTTTTCCTCCGATTTTTTAGAAAATTTTGTTCGCAATTTCATCTAAAGTTTCTGAAAATGTCGAGGAAAAATATCTATAACTTTTCTGAAAAAGAAATGTTTTATCGGAGAAAATTTGACAACTCTCCAATGTTCATACGGAGTTCTTCCTTAGCACGGTAGCATGACCAGGTCGTCTAGCTAAAGATGTAGAGAACGCAGATCAGGAATAGACTGGCTCGAAGTAGACTGAGCAGGTCAGCAGATGTAGAGAGGACCAAGTTGAATTTTGAGAATAAAATGAGGTAAAGGTGATCTTCAACATTGCTAGATTTGTCAGCAATTCAGGGTGAAGAAAAAATATTTAGAAAATTAATACAGGGGTAATTTGACATATTAAGTATCATACGTATAGAGAAATATCACTACTAAAATGGTTTTTTTTCTTTCGGTGCCTAATTGGTGAAGCTTAGTTCCTTTCACTTTCCATTGAACTCGGTCCAAACTGTCCCCAAAGTTTTATAATGTTACGAGTTAAGACTTCCGAATTTTTTGTTCTTTCTTCCTTCTCAATTAAATTTGATAATTAAGTATTGTTTTCCAACACATCTGAAGAACCAAATTTCTGGCAATTAAATAATCAAACTAGAACAACTCATACTTTTAAGTTAACGATTTTCAAACTACTTATTAGAACAATAAAATATCTCCTCCGTTTATTATTATTAGTAGAATAAATCTCTCTGCAATATTGCAACTAGATCTGGAGATAGTTGTGTAATATTACCGAAAATAATTAATGAATTCGAGGGAGGGGGAGAATAGGTGAGGAGGAGGACTCCATTATGGAGCGCCAGGTCTATAAAATTATAGCTATTTTTTCAAGACTCAAGGCCTCGTCACAAAGTCTGAGGACCACTGGGCCGCACCGAACTAGTCTCGCCTAAAATTAGGCAATAATTTACGGAACCTTTAATTAAAAATAGAAAATAAAACGCCGGATGGTCGCTTGCATTCTTCGTATCAAATTAAAACCTTGCCTCCTACTTTCAAAACGCCTTTCTGAGGCAATAGGTCACACGGTTTAATGATTCGTGGTTTCGACGGCAAAAGGGCGTAACTATTTCCCCTGATACGAGCTCCATTATGCATATATCTTCATGGTGTTTGGAGAGGGAAAATAATGGTGCAGGTCTTTGTCTTTTCGAGTCGTGGGAAATCTACTGATTATGCGTCCTACAATTTTGAATTTTGAAATTTTGGAAAAGAAGTACGGAGGAGGTCGGGTTTTCTTTTCTTTTTTCGACGTGCGTGTTTCCGTAGAGCTGTTTTTAGGAGAGGAACGTTCTTGAAAGTTCTTAAATAATAATTGCCTCACGGAGATTCCTAGGAGTAAAAAAAAAGTCGCTCTTAAGAACTGCCAGCATTATTTTCGTATGTTATGTAAGCGTATGGTGGTGCTAGTGCTTTAACTAAAATGGTCAAATCACGAACACTTGGACACTTAATTATCTCAAAACTTTAAAAAGCATTTGCAGTTACACTTTCCAAAATAAAATAAAGCAGTCCTCCTAACAATTGGTATATATTAGAAGAAAAAATAGTGGGATGAAAAAGTCCAACATTTAATGCATATCTTTCCAGATACATACTTCTTTTCACTACGAAATGGAACCCTTTTCAGATGACCCTAAGAAAGGGGCTATATAAAAATACAGGAGCTCATTTCCATAGACCATTCATTGGCATCCACTCGGAAGGAGCCCAGAATACTCCAAGATGCTTTTCGACCCCCCTGACGGTACTGACGGTTAAAAATCGCGAGCACCAAACACAAAGTTAGAAAAGGAAAATAGTAAAAGGTGCGATTCCTAACAACACAAAAAAGCCCGAGCGAAGTAAACGCGAGAGAAAGATAAAAACAAACTAAACATGCCCCGACTGGATCAGCCTCCCCCCCGCCCACCCCTTCAACCCCCGACCAAAATCCGCCCTCGGTCCCGGTCCACGGGCCCAAAAACGAAGGCCCGGAGGGCGGGGGTCAGAGATCGAGGAATGCTGAAAAGTCTCGTGGGTGCCGTGCAAAAACAACGTAACCACTCGCGGGTTTTCATAGGGAGTTACGTGGGTCTCGCCGGGGAGGGCGTGGAGGGGGTGCGGGGGTCTCGGACTGGCCGCGGTCGGCGTTCACACGTCACAATCCTCTGCTCCAACGAGGAGGTAGAAAGCTTGGGTGGAGGTGGAGGTGGCGGAGGTGCAGCGGGAGCGGACGGAGGCCCCCAGAATCCGGAGATGACGAGATGGGTACTCCGGGAGCGGGGCCAGGCGGGCGGTGCGCGCGCAGGTACTCCCCCCCCCCCGCGCGGGGGTCGGGGCCCCCGCCCCCGCACGGCCTACAAGCCCACTTACACACGCTCACGCTACGCCGAAGTGTATTTCCTACTTCAGCCAGCGCCAGGAGTGCCGCAGCGTGTGGAGGCTTGCGGTGTTGCCGTTGGGGAAGGAAAAAAAACAGTCGCCTGGCTGGGCTAAAAGGAGGTTTTGCACGAAATTTTTTTACAGCTTTTATCTTGTAGCGTGTTTAATGAACTGAATTTGCAGTATTTTTTAAAGAATTTTACAGGTATGGGAAACTGCAGAAAAATAGGATTTACAAAGAGAGAAATGTAACACTTTGTGACGTCATCTGAAGGCATTCATAATTTAAAACGGAGATTTTGCACGATTTTTTAGAAAACATTTTTGTAGCTTCGACTTATAGCGTGCTTAATGAACTGAGTTCGCAGTTGTTGTAAAAGACTTTATAGAAGGAAACTGAAAATAGTTTGAAAGTGAGAACATGTACTGCTTTGTGACGTCATCTGAAGGCATTTCTAGTTTAAACGAGTATATTTTAGCAGATCAGGCTCTTGGGTCACATCTCTTCCGATAATTTTCTAATTCAGAAACCAAGAATTTTCGCGTTCTAAGTTCACGCAGTAGGTAGTTTTTACTCAAACATGAAATTCATCGAACAGCGTTTAAAATTTCTTATTCTTGGTTCACCTGCAAATTCTCCATTAGGCGTTCATTCAGCACGTTACTGATGATGTTATTTGAGATGACACGGTTTTTTCTCATTTCAGAAAAATTGTTTCTATTTTTTTCTAAATTCGTTTTCTAGGAGCAGAAAGATGGATCACATTGCCAGTTCAGTGGACCAAGATACACTGCGCCGAACTATTAAAAAACATCATAAAAATTCCTGGGCACAACGATCCTCTAGACTCCCACTTTTCGCTATATATTCCGAATTTTAATGATCTGCGTCACGCCAGAGGGTTTAAAGTCGGTTGCCATGACAATAACTCCGGTCTCTCTCTCATGATAATAGGGGATAGCTTCTAAATTCTCGACGTCCTCGGTAAAGAACGGTCCTGCAAGATAGCATGGCCAACAAGAACTTTGGCTACCCAAACCTAAGTTCGGCTCCTATGACGACAACCTTCCAAGATTTAAGCCAAAAATGTTAGGGTGTCTAGTTTTTTTTTTTTTTTTTTTCATTTTGGGCAATGCTGATGAAATCCTGATTTTTGACTGTTAAATCCTAATTTCATAATGTTTCTCGATCCTGATCAAATTCTGATTTTTTGCGGGGAAAAATTGTGAAAAAAAATTGGCGAATGTAACTTCACAAAAATAGCTCGATTAAAAAATCAGATCGGACGGCCGACTTTTACCAAATCCTGATTTTACGACCGACTTTTTTCAAATCCTGATTTTACGACCGATTTTTCCTCAAATCCTGATGAAATCGGGATTGAATCCTGATAGACCTCAAATCCTGATAGAATCGGGAAAATCCTGACGCTAGACACCCTGGACTTAATGTTGTATCAGGATCGAAATGCTTCCCTCGCGTCGCAACTTAAACCAACTTTTTTTGGGTTCCCTTTTTTTACTGTCGGTGCCAGACGAGCTCGACTCGAATAAAAATCCAAAACACCCCGAGGTTCCCGGTATGTTTTGTGGCAAGGAGGAAATTTAAGGGGTGGAGTTTCGTGGATAAAAATCCAGCAACCCTGGGCGCTACAAAGAGAGGAGTGGAGAAGAAGCTGGGCGCTCCTCTCTTGGTCACCGCTTGAGTTCCACTTGTATGCTTCAAGGTGCACCATCAGCATCGTGCTCCTCGCTGCTCCAGCCTCCAGCTTCGTTGCTTCGGCCATCTTTCCCTTTCCTTCGCTCCCTAAAATCTGGCCGCGGCGGGTGACGCGCTGATGCTGCACCTCGCCTTCCACGGTTCCACCTATGTCCGATCCACGCACGAATCCAGATCCCAGATCAACGCCCAAGTTTTTCGGCGATAACACTCTCTTCACAGAAAAAATATATGCTCGTAGAAAGGTGCTCAGTGAAAATGTCCTATTTTAAATGTGCAATTTACTAAATTTCCGACGAGTTTCCTTCCAAATTACTTTCCGGGGCATTTATGTATAATGGACTAATTGTACATTGAACATTTATTTACTATGCACAACTTGAAATTTTGACATTTAATAGTGGACGTTGTTGTAATGGACATTTCTTGTTGGGCGGCAATGGAAAGCCGAAAAACCAAGCGGGGACGCTACTTCAATATTAAACTTCCATCGCCTTGCTGAGGCGCAGGGATACAACTATTTGAACTCTCCGGAACGCGTGAGGTATCACGCCTCAATTGAAGGTGTTTCCAAATCTGCTGTATTTACATGACGAGATTTCCCAAATTTGTTAGAATTATATTGTCGATTTGAGATCCTTTTGTTATTTCGTAATATTATTCCTGCTTCTTAATTTTTAAATATTATATAATAATTATCTTTTTGCGAAATACAATTCTGGCTTTAGCGCCCTTAAACTACGGCCTGAACGGTCGAAACTGCAGTAGCGGCACAGGAAAGCCAAAAACCAAACCGGGACGCTACTTCAATATTAAACTTCCATCGCCTTGCTAAGGCGCAGGGATACAACTATTTGAACTCTCCGGAACGCGTGAGGTATCACGCTTCAATTGAAGGCGTTTTTGAATCTTTTGTATTTACAAGACAAGATTTTCCAAATTGTTTTGCATTACACTGTAGATTTGAGTTCCGTTTATTATTCAGTTAAATTACTCCTGCTTCTTACTTTTTAATTATTCTGCAAAAATTATCTGTTTGCGAAATACAATCCTGGCTTTAGCGCCCTTAAACAACGGCCTTAAGGGTCGAAACTGCAGTAGCGGCACTTGTTGCACATTTTGTACATTTGACATTATAAATAGGATATTTCCACCTGTCACCCTTAGAAACTTACTTCGTATTGCCTCAGCCATTACAGGCTCTCGTGAGTAGAAACAATAATGCAGGGTTGCAAGTTTAATCCAATTCCAAAATTCCCTAACTCTTCCCTGATTTTCTCGGTTTTTTCAACTTCCCTGGCTTTTCCAGGTTTTCTTTCGCCCTTGCAACCCTGATCCGTCGAGTTGAAGGTGAACTTGATTTCACACGCCCGTTTTCAGTTAATCAAATATTAGCACGAGAGAAGGGTTACCTTCTAACTTGAACATATCGCAATGTCAATATTAAAATTGTTTTCTATGGGGAGAACCGAGTAAAAGTGTTGAGTAAGGTTTCGCTAAGAAAAACATTAATGAGACGAGGATTAAAACGAAAGTCACTCGTCCCTGGATATCGCGGTAAACCAACATGCGTGATACAACTATATCAACTCCTGAGCCGCACAAATTGTATCCATCGAGTTGAAGGCGAACTTGATTTCGCACGACTCACGTTTTCTATTAATCAAATATGAGCGCGAGAAAGGGGCTACATTCTTACTTTTAAGACTCATCTCCAAGTCAATATTATAATATTTTTCTGCAGTGAGAATCGAGTAAAACTCAGTGGACGTTTTGCAGCGATAAAAATTAAGAATACGAAGATTACGATAAAAGTCACTCGTCCCTGGACAACACGCTAATCAAAAATGCGTGATACAACTATATCAACTCCTGAGCCGCACAGATTGTATCCAACCGGGTTGAAGGCGAACTAGATTTCTCATTACCGTTTTCATTGAAACAAATATGAGCAAGAGAGAGGGGCTACATATAGCTTTCGCAACTTATCTCAGTGTCAAAATGGAACTATTTCTCTGTGCGGAGAATAGAGTAAAATTACTGGTCGTTTCGTTGCGATGGTCATTAAAAAACATGAAAATGACAGCGATCACTGGTCGTCCATGGACCACACGCGAAACCAAAATGTGTGATACAACTATTTAAAATCCTGAACCATTCAAATTGCATACAGGGTTGCGAGTTAAATAAAACTTCAAAATTTCCTGGATTATTACAGTGGACCCTACAATTCTGACATTAATGCACCGCGCTGTGTCTACAAAGGCGCAGCGATGCCTCTTACTTTGGTAAAACTAGTTCGGCACAATTTTCGGAGAACCTATTTTGATAGTATTGAAAGTATGAAGAAACTTACTGTGAGAACTTCTGAAAGGATTTGAATCGACTTACCTGAAACACACACAAAAAAAACATAAATATTAGTTACATATGTTCAGATTCAGGTTTTAGTATTTTTTTCTTGTCATGACATACAGGGTAGCAAGTTTACTAAAACTGGACCGCGTTAAACAAAAAAGGAACCGCGCCACATCTGCTATTGTCAAATTTAAATGGGCAATTTAATTTCTTTAATGAAAACGGTTTGTACGGATTTTTGTGCAAATTGTAGTGAATTTATTCCATAGTACGAGGCAAATTCCTTAAAATTTTCAAAAGAATCCGTACAAACGTTCTCACGTAAAAAATTAAATTACCCCGTTAAAGGCAATAGCTGATGCGGCTTGGTTCCTTTCTGTTAAACGTAGTCCAATTTCAAAATGTCCTGATTTTCCCCTTTAAGTACCTTACGTAATACATAAAAAACCCCGAAACTATCCAGATAGGTGTTTCAGGAATTCCGCCATGGACGCGAGAGCCCGGCAAGAAACCGGAGGCCAGGGTAACGCGACAGTGGCGCGACGCACGGCGGAACCGCCGAGGGTGGGAGGAAACTAGGACACTGCAAATGAAGTGTAAACTACCTTGATTTGATTTATTGTATCTCCTATTATACCTTTCGCCGAGTCCACCGCTAGAATTATTACCGAAATTATTTCCGAGCCCGACTATTGACATGTCGCTGAATGGAGCTCGTCATGACGGAGCCACGACGCGTCGCGCCGAAACCCGCGTATCGTCCACCGACCGTGAATCATCGGGTATCGATATTTTCCCACTTACAGCTATGGTAAAGAATCGATTATCGAGGTACACTCGGATAGTCGATTCTTTTTCATGGGTTTGAATGGCAGATAAATCGATTTATTGCGTGCCCGCGTCGGAGGTTTGGTTCAAGATACGAGGTTTTTGGCCCGGTACGACCGGCGCACGGCAGCCAGTGCTAATAACTCACCAATCACGATTCATTGCTACCGCTGCATTGAAGTTTATTTCTGCACGATACCAAAAGTATTTCTTCATGACGGTCGTTTCTTTTTCGGAGCGAACGCGGGGCGTCATGGATCCACTGTATGTTCTCCCTGTTTCGAATTTTCGACAAAGAAGTGAATATGTTTCTTCTTCTTCTTCAGGGTATCTACCAAAAATTATTTTTGGAGTTTTGCTGATATTTCTCTGATATTTCAAAAGAAGTTTCCTGTTTTTGGCACGAATAAATTGACAAAAGACTTATTTTACAAACCAACTTATGCGATGAATTGAATGGAGAAATTGCAGGTGTTTGAAATTTGATGAATTTCGTGTTTAAGTCAAGTTTCATGTTTATGGACGCACGGGTTTATCCTTGGTTTCTAAATTGAACAATAACTAGACGAGATATGACAAAATGATAAAGCTTCCTGAAATACATGGGTTTAAAATGAAATATCACCTGATGACGTAACAAGACGGTGCGTTTTCTCACTATTAAATCTATTTGCAGAACACCAAACACGCTCCTGCAGTATAGCTGTTCAACCTTTATGACAAGGAGGAGTACAATTGGACCCTACTTTACAGTTGGGAACTACAATTTTAGGCTAATTGTAGAAAGAACATATTATGTACCATCCGCTTCTGTATGTAGGTAGTTGATTTTACCAAGAGCCAGAAATTGTTCCTTAGCAGATTTTGAATACGACCCTTAATCAGTCGATTCAAGCCTAGTCCAAGAGAAAGCAATTTTTAGTGCCCAATTTGAAGGAGTGCAGCGGCCGGCCGGCCGGACCTCGTCGGAAACAAAGGCCGTGGCAACGCTGTCAAAGGCTCGGAGGCCCCATGAGGCATCGACTCCATTGTTTAGGCCGGGGTCTGTATCAAATAGGCGTTGACCTTTCCTTTGTTATTTATATTGTAGTTTGGCCTTTAGGCCCTGACAGTACTCCCGAGCCTCGGCGGGGTCTTGAGACCTTTCGAACGGGCGATACGACCCTGGCGTCGCCGGCGACGAGGTGCCGCTGCCGCTGGGAACTCCAAAGTCAAATCAATCCGGAATCCACCCTCCTTGAATTTTAAAATTAAATTTCCCCCGCCACGATACGCCCGCGGTTCCTCGAAAGGCTCCGGCCCGGACACGAGAGTTATCGCCTCAGATATCCCAACGGGCTTCACAGCTATCTGTGCAGTTGTTGCAGTTCCTCGAAGTTGCTTGGGATTTTGGTTTCTTCGGTTCCTGTTCCGGACATTTCTGGACTCGGGAAGTCGGGAAATACAAAACAATCGAACTTTGGCTGACTTTGAGGATTTTTCAAAAGTATCTGCATGGAAATTCATTTAACATGACCATTAACGGTACATATCGTCACCTTCCGGACAAAGCATCACAAGCACCATGCGACGTTTAAAAATTTTCGCCATATTTTATTTTCTCACATGCAAATTTTTCAACAAAACGCCAAATTTTATGTTCTCACATGCAAATTTTTCAACATATTTTCTCACATGCAAATTTTTCAACAAAACTGTCCAAAAGTTTCACTGAATATTCTTTGTACTGCCAATAAAATTCAGTGAAATTTTGAGACAGACATAACCAACGCTTTCTCTGTAGGAAAATAAAATGGCGGTGAAAATTTTGAAATGTCGCACGGCGCTTGTGATACTTTCACCACAGGGTGACGATACAATATTTACGTACATATCGTTACCTTCCGAACAAAGTATCACATCAAGCGCCATGCGACGTTTAAAAATTTTCGCCGCCATTTTATTTTTCTACGGACAAATTGTTCAACGAAACTGTCGGAAATTTTCACTGCATATTCTTGGAGCTCCCGATAAAATTCGGCGAAAATCTTAAACTGAATCAACCATTACTTTCCTTGTAAAAAAATAAAAAGGCGGCGGAAATTTTAAAACGTCGCATGGCTCTTGTGAAACTTCGACCGGACGGCGATGAATTGTCGACCTTACAATTATTCTCCTTGGCCTTCATTTTCATTCGTCAGCTCCTCTTACACATGACGTCATCCTTGCCGAAGATTTCGTTGATGCTGAAGCTAGGTTAAAGTCGCGACCCGGCGCACGGCCGGTTGACGTAAATTAAAGGGGGGGGGGGGGGGGCGGCGCATTCATTGAGCGAAGAAAGTCGCCCGCACTCGGGAGCGTCGGCGAAGGCGGCGGCGGTTATGAAATATCGGTCGATCGACGAGCCCGCTTGAGCGCCGCGGCGCGAGGCGTCCGCGTCCGTCCTCCGTCTCGCTAAATACCTCGCGCTCGCTCTTCCCTTTTGTTTCACCTCCGCCCCCCTCCCCCCGCCGCCCCGTTCCCCTTCGCCCCCGCGATCCCCCCTCCTCCCCGCGACGCCTCCGCCGCGCGCGCGGCCACGTTCATTCACGTCGACGTACTTTTACTATGTTTTTTACACGTGACTCGCTTCATTCACCGGATTGATTTAGCACGCGCCCGACGAGCGACGACAACGCCGATGACCCAAACTCGGGGTCGATGACGGAGATTCGAGGAAACCGCCCGGTACCTCATGTCGAACTCGTCGTGTGGAGGACACGCAATGGGCAATTTTAATCGAATTTTCGATGTAATTGGACGCACTTGGGAAAAAAACACATTGGATCTAGAGTCCAGACTCATGAAAACATTGACAAGAAAAAGGACTCTTGATTCAATCAGATTTAAGCTTAGCTCAAAAGGAAATCCGCTCAAGTTAAGAGGCTTGGTTCTTGATTTAGGCTTAAATCTGATTGAATCAAGAGTATTTTTTCTTGTCGATGTTTTAAGAGACTGGACTCTAGATCCAATGTGTTTTTTTCCGGTAAACTATATCCATTGTGACATGAGCCCTATCGTGAACGTATTCTCACGGCTCTCAAAGCTCTTGTCACGATGGATACACTTCTTTTTTCAGTTTAAGAACGTCCAATTGATCATTCTCCTTTAAACTAAGGAATAGCCATATCATCTTCCGTTTGAGTGTTATCATATTTGTTTGAGTCCATTGGGTGGGATCAAACCTAACCTAGGTTTTTGCAAGATGATTTTCAATCAACACGAGGAAAGCAGACGTACATTGATCAACATTGACGATTTAACGATAAGATTGCGGTTCGACTCACAAGTCTAACAGACTAACAATAAGTGTTGGTGATTTCGCGGAACGGCGTTCTACAATGATACACAAAAGTTGACAGTTACAATCAAAGAATTCTGAGATGAGACATCAGTTTATAGACCGAATTCGATGGCGTGTTGGCGCAATTGCCGACACTGTGTCTAAACTTTGACACTGTTTACCGAATTGGCGTCAGCGAGTCCAACTTGAATGAAAACATGACCATTGTTGCATTCAATACTTCAAAATATGCGCTATGGATAGTTGAAACTGTGCGAGCTTTCTTGTGATTTCTTGCCTCTGTTTAATTCAAATTCTGTTCAAGGATTGACTTCAGCGGCGATCCAGCACTGAAAAAAAAGCTCCGGCCGTGGAAGCCATTTTCACGGGCTACATAGACATACCGTCCGCGTTCCAGAATCAGAAGCCGAAAACTCCGAGCGTAGCACCCGGAGCAATCAAAGCTACGTCTCCAGCACACGGAACTTTCGACCTCTGAGCCCGGCACGGTCGGTATGTCAATATAGCCCGGAATTTTTTATTGCAGTAAGTGCATAGCGACCCAAGTGGACCGCGTTTAACAGAAACGAACCAACCCACAAAAAGTTGAAACTGAGAAAAAGAGGTTTGAAGTTTCATTTTTCCATAAGGCTCAATAGAAGATAAACTTTGACCCCTCTTAACACAGACTAATTTTTTTTCTCGACTTGGTGATTTTGGCAGGG
This sequence comes from Bemisia tabaci, assembly GCF_918797505.1. Taxonomy (NCBI): domain Eukaryota; kingdom Metazoa; phylum Arthropoda; class Insecta; order Hemiptera; family Aleyrodidae; genus Bemisia; species Bemisia tabaci. Next base: position 14,073,542 of record NC_092797.1, on the reverse strand, counting down.
GAATATATACGACTAGTAGAACTCAAAAACATTCTTAATTCAATTTTCTCGAAAATGTGGGTTGGCTCCTTTCTTATGAACTCTGTCCAAGTGTACTTTCGGTTTTGAGCGCGGAGAAGATCCTTCAACCCCTCCTCTTGGTCGGTGTCAAACACCTCCAGTGCGATTTCCAACACACGTCAAGAACCCGAAGCCCCCTCCTCCCCTCCACATGCCCAACGTCACATACCGACGGCCCTCAAGGCCACAAATACTACGCTTCCTGCCGAAGAACCTCAATGGAAGCTCCACCAAAGTGCAGAGACCTCGTCTAGCGCAAGAGCGGCACCACCGCGTCGGCGACGACGACGGTCGGGAGGAACCGTCCTCCGGTGGGCGCCTTGGGCGGCGTTCAAGGTCCGCGGCGCGCGTGGAGCGTCGACCGCGGGCGCGGCGGGGCGGGGGCGGGCGGCGTCTATTAAACCTGTTCGGAGAGCTCGGGCTCGCAAGAGGCATGCTCCGGCCGGCCGGGACTTCCTATCATTCATAAACAAGGTCAGTGAATACTCCGTCGACGGTCGGTCGGTCGTCGCTACGGGTTCACGCGCGGACACGCGACATTCGCGTCGCCGGGACGAGGCACTGACTTTGACGAGCCGCCGGTCACCGACCACCCGCGATCGGGATCGCATCGGCGGCGTCTCTTCTTCCTCCGTGATGCGTACAGGGTGATCCCGAAGTCCTGCACTACCCCTGTAAGCCTCATGGATCTCGCTCTTCTTGCACATAAATCCGTCTAAAATGGGCCAGTTGTGGTGGTAACAGAATCGTGTTTGATGCTTAATTCTTGTAGGTTCGCTAAAAATGAGAAGATCAGCCCAAACAGCAACTTTCCACGTTGAATATTAATAGAGATATCGTCCTTTGAAAAGTCGGGGTTTTGACGTCATCCACCGCAGTAATGCATAGACATGGTACGTATTACTGCGGTGGATGACGTCATAAACAGAGTTTTTCAAGGCGCGATATCTCGGTTTATATTCAACGTAGAAAGTTGCTGCTAGGATAGATCTTACTATCTATAGTTGGACTGCGTTAAACAGAAAGGAACCAAGCCACATCAGCTATTGCCAAATTTAATTGGGCACTTTAATTTTATGCATGCAAAAGGTAGTGTGGATTTTCGTGCAAACTTCAGTGATGTTTCTCCATCATGAAGCAAATTCCTTATAATTTCCACAGAAATCCGCACAAACGTTCTCTCGCCAAAAAATTGAATTACCCAGTTAATTCTGGCAACAGCTGATGTGGCTTGGTTCCTTTCTGTTAAACTCGGTCCAGTTGATCTGCAAGAATATAGCATTAAAACACGATTCTGTGACCAGCGCAACTAACCCATTAAAAACCTTCGGTCAACCTCATACACGGCGGCAGGTGGAACCTTCCACCTTGGGGATTCAAAATTTCTGCATAAACGATAATTACAGCAGCAGCAGTCATCTAGCCTTCTCATTGGCTGATGAGCTCTCACTGATACAAGTCTACCCTAACCCTCGAGTCTAGCTTTCCTTGAATCCGCTTACTCGAATCGCGAAAGGCGAAAACCCATCGCTCAGACAATCCTGGAGTCAGGTCAAACGACTATACTTTCGTGATCGGGGCAAATTCTTATTAACACACAATATACCTCTAATGGGGGCCATCAAGCATAGCTTCCTATGAATATGTTCGTGGACACAACAACATAACTGATTTGGATAATTTCACCGAGTAAACGAAGTAGGGCTTTCCTCCGAAACAATGATGTCATTCCGCGGCAAATCGCGAATGCCAAGCTGCAACTACGCATTCGCGGCGGCGTACTTAAAGGCGTCTGCGAAAAGGGTGGAGGGAGGGGGCGAGCGAACGGGAAAAGGCAAGGAGTAAGGTATTTCCGGACGGGACCGACCAAGACTGGATCCTCCTCGCTGAATCACTTATTCATGGAATCAGAATCGATTAAGTCTGCACGTTAAGCAATCGCCCGAGCGCCCAAAAGCATCGTGCAAGCTCAGACTGCAGATGCCCCGCGTTTAGCACAAAGGACACTAAATGCCGGACGTTGCCGACTTAGTCCAGTTTCATGAAGTCTCATCGTGCCACCAAAGGGACTAAAATGAGCAAAGAGAGATCAATATATGTATGTGAACACACCCAGGGTGTCCAGTTTTTTTTTTCATTGAGAAAAATATTAAAATTCTGCATAAGAGCAAGCGAAAGCATAAGAAAATCCGATTGAACGGCCGACATTTCTCAAATCCTGCTTTTACGACCGATTTATCCTCAAATCCTGATGAAATCGGGATTCAATTCTGATTGACCTCAAATCAAGAAATAGGAGAAGTCGGACAAAATTTGGAAACTTTATGTTCTTCTAACTCTGTTCATACAAAACTTTGAGGTTCTAAAAGTGGTTCCATTGGTTTCTTCGTTAAATTGTCTACAGTAAGCACCCCTTGTTTAAAATGTGACAAAATAAATATCAAAATTTGCAGTTTTAGTCAAAAATTTCATGTCCAACCGCTCTAATATTGACTCAATCCACTGTGAGCCTGGACTGGGTGAGTTTTGTTCACTTTACAATGCTTAGTACATGAGAAACTCTACCGAAAATATCCGTCGTGAATGTGTAAAAAAGCTCTCGTGACGAAACGAAATGAAAAAGAAGTAGTTCGTCTCCGTTCTCTGCCGCTAACTGAGAACGCATTTAGTTTTGCGCCAACGTCGTGAGTGAATGACAAATAGATACAAAGGCAAAAGTCTGGGAACAAAAGTAGAAAAATAAACATCAGCCTCGCAATCCTATTAATTTCCTCGGCCTCCCTTTATTTTTTCGTCGCTAATAATAATGACGCGGAATGAAACTAAAGAAGAAGCAAAAAAAATGGAAAAGGAATCCAATATCAAAGACCGAAGGAGCAGGAATACCTTGTGGGTACATAAAGGGGAGCGAACAAAGCTGAGACGGATCAGCTGTTCAAATTCAGAGAGGACGACGGGGAGAGGGCAGGGTTCCAGGGTTGCGAGCTATGGTGGTTTTTATATTCTTTCTCAGCCACCCTTTCTTGGTTTTCTCCTCACTCACGAGTTTGCTACCTCGGGCATCGGGGGGTCTGGACCCGACACACCGGTTGCCGGGCTGCGCGCTGCACCCCGCCCGCGTTTCACGGGGGATAAAAAGGGGATTCCGCCGCAGGTGCGGCAACGCTGCCTGACGTCTCATTGAACTCGCTTGAAATAATGGTTCCACTGCAAGGTTTCGCCGCGGACAAAAAGAAGCCTTCAATAGTCCGTGTAAAATCGGGCAGGAAAAACTGAAAAAGTTCCAGGTTCACGGATGATTTTGAGCGGGAGACTTGGAGCGTCTGACAGCAGTATTCGAGCCCTCTTATTTTCTCATGAGTTTTGACTCTAAACGCAAGATCCGGCAAAACTATCTGGGAGTTCTTCCGTAGGAAACAAAATGTTGTGGCAAAATTGGGTTGGGCGTGGGGGTGGGGAATTACAGAACTAATCCACAGCCTAACAGGGTTGATTAATGTACCCTACAGGGCACAGTGAATCGAGTCAATTAGAGAGGTCTGACATAACTTGCAAACTTTAAAAGCTTATGACTACGTTCATATGAAACTTTAATGTTTTAAAAGTGGTTTCATGCGTTTTCTCGTGAAATTTCCTTCTTAAAGTGCACCTTAAAATTTAAAATATGACGAAAAAACCATCATAGTTTGCAGTTGTAGTCAAAAATTTCAAGTCCGACCTCTCTAATTTGCTCGATCCACTCTACGGCGCAATGAACACCCAAAACTTCCAGGGTTGCAATATTTGATTGAGATAAATGGCAAATTCAAAAAAAAAGCAGTGAGCGGTTGGCGGAAAATAGCCAAATTTCTAAACGATTCACTTCAAACGCTTACACAGCATTACTTAAAATAACAATCATGACTTGAAATTTTACGTATCGAGAGACTGTTAAAAAACTATGTTTTATTGTCCTGAATTGGTTTTGTTCGCTGGGCAGAACAATTTTGAATTTCACCTATTTAAGCACATTTTGCCTCCTTTTTTAGAATTTCAAAACTAGTAAAAGCCATACAGTGCTGTTTGGAATGACTGTGGTGATCCTTACTGCTCCTCAGCAGTCCTCACTATGAAACAACCAAAATATATTTGCCTCGTGAACTCTCCATTGGGAACTTTTGCTTTCTTGACCTTACCCTCATGATAAGATATGTTACTCTCAAGCCATTAGAGACCCATTCAGGACGAACAAATGCACAATTTTAGCGCCACTTGATGTGGCTCACCAGTTGCGATTTTCCACCCTTCAATAATTGAACCACTAGGAATTGATGGTAACAATGAGTACTATAAAATGACCTTAATGATTTCATGCCACCATACAGCGGTAGAGCAGAATACCGTGAAACATAGTCGAATAAGGAATTCTACGAGCCTCTGTAAGACTTGAGTGATCACGGGCCTGTAGGGTGAGGGACTTGGACGAAACGCGGAGCGCTATGACGTAGCACTTAAAGAACCAGTGGAAGTATGAGAACCCCCGGCCAACACCTGGACGTCCCGAATTATATCAAGCTCCAGCCTTTTCACACGTTCAGCCGTTCTCAGTTTCTGATTTCAACGCGTGTTTCAATTATTCTGAATATTTACCTCCCTTCCATGGAGCATAATAAAACTCGTTGAATAAGTTTAGGAGTATAGTAATCTTTATAGGTATTTCTGACACGTTCTAGGGAAAACACCGTTATGGCTCTTAAAGCCTCAGTTGTGTTTCAGACTCCGGGCTAAATGTTTAATACCTCTATACAGAAAATACGGGGGATAGCGGCCGGTTAGGGATTTGTGTCCTGTGACTTAAGGTACGGAACCTTAGGCGCGTCTAGACGCGGCGTCCTGGACGCGGCGTCCAGACGCCGATAAATCTGTCTAATGATTTTTGCGCGGGGACGGCACCTTAGCGGCGAAGAGACGCTGCGGAAAACGCCGAGCGAGGACGCTCCGATCTGTTTCGAACAGATCGGAGCGAAGACGCCGAGAAATTCCGCTCAGTCCGCTGCCTTTCCTACCGATTTTTGAATGTGTTTAGTTCGACAAACCCACGAATCGATCACAAAGGCCGTGAATTGATCGACAAAAGCCGCGAATCGATCGAAAATTCCGTGAATCGATCGACAAGAGCCGTGGATCGACCGACCCACCCGTGAATCAATCGACAAAAGCCGTGGATAGATCGACAAACCTGTGAGTCTATCGACAAACCTGTGAATCGATCGACAAACCTATGAGTCGATCGACAAACCTGCGAATCGATCGACAAACCTATGAGTCGATCGACAAACCTGTGAGTTAAACGACAAACCCGTGAATCGATCCACCAAGTTGTGAATCGATCGAATTACGTCGATTGGTTCACGTTTTGGTTTTTCGATCGATTCATGTCGATTGACTAGATACCGGTTTTCCTTTTAATTGTCAATCATTCCTCGTCTATCGATCCACATTTTTTGTCGATCGAATCGACATCCGTTTTTTAGTAATTTGTCCATCGATTGGTGTCGATCGATTCACGTTTTTATTTTTCGGTCGATTTTTGTCGATCGAATCCATACCCTCCTTAAAAAAAGGGCGCACAGCCATTTTCGTTGCCCAGAGCATACTGTCCGATCAACAAAAATTCGAGAAATTGACGGCGGACAGAGCGGAAAAAATCCACGGATTCCGCTCCTAAGGTGCCGTGCTCCAAAATGTGAGCGTCTTCTCGCCCTCGACTCGGTAGCAGCATTTTCCGCCGGCGTCCAGGACGCCGCGTCCAGACGCGCCTAAGGTTCCGTAGCTTTATGGAAAACAAATCCAGGTTTTGGACTGGGACTGGGTGCGTAAAAAAACCATCGAAACCTTTGTGCCCAAAAAAATTAAACCTTCTGTCCCCACCGTACTGCCATCATATGGAATCTCATTTGGCCCCAACGAGCTAAAATTTTGGTCCAGTTTGTTGTATCTTGTACCACGTTCCTGAAAATTACAAATTCGAAGCGTCGTGCTCGTTGACACCACATGCCTAGACGAATTGTGCGTCGAACTGCAGTCTTTGTTATACATTTTAGTAGCTCAAAAGGAGGAAATGAATAGACGGGATAGTTAGAATACTAAATCGATAAAGAACACCCATTATTGTCGTACATTTTTACACAGAGTTGCAACAGAATTTAGAAAATTAAGTTCCCTGACATTTCCCTGATTTTTATGTCACGTTGTGATAAAATTCCCTGACAATTGAGGATATGCCAAATGCTTTAAAAGACGTGATTTGAAAATAGTTTTCAAGCAAAATTTGGTCTTCGAATCGTCGAACCCATTCTACCTCGGAAGGAAGTAAACGTTACTGGACAATTTTTCCTTGACATTTTAGTTATTTTCCCTAACACTTGCAAGTTTTCCCTGGCCTTTTAAGATTCCCAGACATTTCTTGGTATTCTCTAACTATGACAATCCCGTTTACATCTTTCTGAGTCATACAGATGCAAGAGGATCACATGAATCACATTTTGCAATAGGAAACCACTATCTCTGGCTCTTCTATAAAAGCACCTTACTGCACGGGGAAACCAATGACATGTATGTTGTTTCCAAAATGAGCCGGGAATAGTGGTTCCTTACTTCAAAATGTGATCCACATTTACTTCAGGTCCTAACTCTCCGATCCAAAACGCGCTTTATTCGGTCCTAAATCCTGCAAGTCAAGCGCTACATGCTGCCGCGCTAAGGAAGAACGCCTTATGAACATTCGAGGGTTGCCAAATTTCCTTCGATAAAATGTTCATTTTTGAGGAAATTTATGAATATTTTTCCTTGAAATTCTCAGGAACTTCATGTGAAAGTGCGAGCAAAATCATATGAAAAATTGGAAGAAAAATACTCATATGTTAACCGGAAAATTCGTGTTTTATCAAAGAAAATTTGGCAACGCCTTGAGGCTCATACGGCGTTTTTCCTTAGCACGGCAGCATGGTCCACCCGCGGGGTTCCCGATTCATGAATAAGCGTCGGGCCCAGACTAATTTTCGAGCTCCATCGAGTTCCGATAATTTCGATTTCGGCGTGATTTACCGCGCACGAATTCATGAGCACCGCCGAAATCCGGTGGTCCCGAGGCACCTTAGAAGGCGAAACTGGTACCGCGCCGCTAATGGGCCTCGCTCAACTTGGATTCATGGCTCTTAACCTTTTTTCTGTCTTCCGTTTTCAGGTGAAAGCAAACCTTGTCCCCGTCCGTCGTGAATATGTCTGCGAGGTACCACCACGACGCAGTGCTTCGAAAAAACGCCGTATGAGCATTCAATGTTGTCAAACTTCCTCTCGAAAGATATTAATTTTTGAAGAAAGTTGTGAATATGTAGGTACCCTTGGCATTGTCAGACCTTTTAGATCAAATTACGAACGAAATCGTCTAAAAAATTGGAGGAAAAATATTCCTAAGTTTACTGGGAAATTCGTGTTTCATCAAACACTGAAAAAAAATTCTCAGCGTTTTTACCAAGGTCCGTTGGTACCTTTACCATCTCAATTTTTTTTACCAATTATTGGTAGTTTTACCAAGACAGACTGGTAAGCTTACCTAAAAACCGGTATTTTTACTGGTTTTTTTTTCAGGTAAAAATACCACTTTTATTGGTAATCCATTCACGTTAACTTTGCCATTTCATCCCGGTAATTCTACCACAGTCGATAAAAAATATTGGCGTTTTTACCAAGCTCCAGTAAAATTACCGAGAAAGTTCAATAATTTTACCGAGATTTCTCGGTAAAATTACCAATTCCATACATGGTAATTTTACCAAGAAAAAACTGGGATCAAATAGAACCCTGAATTCTTGGTAATTTTACCCTTTTCTTAGTAAATACACCGAGATTTTTTTTTTCAGTGAAGGAGATTTGGCAACGCCTGAAAGCTCATACGGCGTTCTTCCTTGGGCCAGTTCCATCAGCCCACTTTTTTGTCCGGCAGAAATATGGAGCAGACTCGCACACGAATCGCGGGGTTTTTTTCGCCCCCCGATTCGACAAGGCTTCGAGAAAGCTTCTCCTTGTCCTCTGCCAAGAATCATGATAAAAACTCGAGTTGTTGCGTTTTTTCGATGGAATAAGCAGTCTCATAATTTGCGTCTCAAACGACGACACGGTCGTGCTGAAGACGAACGGCGTAAGAACGTTCTGATCCTGCCAAATTTCTCCTGATAAGATATGGGTCAACGCAGCAAAGCCTGTGAATTTTTTGCTTCATATTGTTCAACAAGGTTGCCACAAAATTTAGAAAATGAAATGACCTGAAATTTCCCTGACCATTTGAGTAAAATTCCCTGACAATTGAAGATATGCAAAATCAAAATGCAAATAATGACAAAAAGACATAGTTTGAAATGGTTTGCAGGTAAAAAAATCTGTCGTTCTAAACGTCAAAATTCTAGGAGGCTAATGAAGGTGAACTAATAATTTTTCCCGGACACTTTCGTGGCTCTCCCTGGAACATTTTGAGAAATTAATTGCATTTTGAGACTACCCTGATGCGAATTGAAAATGTTGAGGATTTTGTGATTTCTTTGCACGTAGGTCGGTAAATAGAATCAATCCATCTTAAAATAGAGCTTTGTCGATGCCCTGATAAAATTATCACCAACTCAATACTATCAGATGCAGTGCGAGTAAACGATCCTATTGTGACAAGAGTTATTTTTCTCGGTACCCAAAACAGCTCGACGTGACGGATCTGGAGTGTGGGAGAAAAACGCGCCGTCTACACCCGTGGTTGGACAAAAATAACGCGTTTCCTCGAAAATCAAAATCCTTTGAAAACACCTGATTTAGTTCTCCAAACTGACACGATTCAGTTACGTGAATAAATTAGTTTCCACGGCTACTAGACCATCTCTCTTTGTTCACCTGCTTAACCCCCGCCTTTGTTTTAGCAGACCTGTCCTTCTTTCTTCTGCCCAGATGATGACCGTTTTTCAAAGCTGTGACAAGAAAAACAGCGGATTTTCGTTAAGTTTCTGGTGTAGTTACGCCTTTCTTTGCTAGCAGAGTAGAACTCTGGCGATGATGGCTCCTGTTCGAATGATAAATTCAAAAGTAGCTGGAACGTGGGTACACTACTATTCCACACTATACTACAGAATTTCTTGATTATAGAGTACTCGGGGTCCATACCTGACTGCTTTGCGGTTCAGGCCCTGACGAAAAATCAGAGTCCTTTTTTAAGTAGCTCTATAGAAGCTGTGCAAAGCCTTTGTAGGTAATCAAAATTTAACCTCATTTTGCAATAAGGACCATTCCTGATCCAAGAACATATTTCTATGTTGGGAAACTAATAGCAAGGGGCCATACGTCGGTTCTGAAATGAACTAGTTTAGGTATCCACTATCTAGGGTAATCTGACTACACTGCATGTTGCCTAATTTATTCTCATATTTTAATTTTTCACTTTAGTAACACGAAACTGAACAATATAACGCCTTGAAACTTGATGGAAATTCCCCTGGATGAGGAAGGATTAATTCGTACAGTTTCAAGATTTAATATTGCCTTGTTTTGCGTCAAAGACATAAGACCTGAGATGAAATGAGGCAAGGTATAGTGTTGTGAGGCGGATTCTCCTTGCATCCGTCCAAAAGAGCAAGAAATGATGGCTCTTCCTCACAAAATGAAGCCCAATTCAAAAATCTGGAGACAGTGATTCCATCAAGAGATTACGCCCAGCTAGGCGATAGTTAAAAAATCGTGGAGATTATCCTAGTAGATTGCATAAAATGAAATTTTAAAGGTAAGAGAGAATTTGAGGATTGATTGAGAGCCAGGAACTCATACCTATCTGGACTATCAAGAGGCTTCCAGGAGCATGGAGAATGAAGGATGATCTAAGCAGATGGAAGTTAAAAAAATGAATGAACACCCCCCCCCCCCCCAACTCATCACTACAAGTTCAATCAGCCAACAAAATGCCCGTGCCATTCAAAGAAGTATGGGCATGAGGAAAAAAGAAACGCAGATAAGATGACACAAATACTGAGTAAAAAACCGAACCATTTTCAAAAACGATTACCTAATGATAGCAATGATTATGTTTATTTATTTTTGTAAAATTTTCCTATCACAAAGCTTAGCTCACGGTCAAATCGATGATCAAAGAGAAAGAAAAACGACCCTCACAATTCGTATCAGCAAGACGAGTTGAGGAGAGGGCTAAAATCTAACTGCTGGAATGCTTGACCTCGCATTTACAGCGTCATACATACAATAAAGAACCACTTCGCCGGCGAATAGGGTATGAGAAGGTTGTATATTATTGTGAATGTGAATTGCACAGATGGAACTCTAATAGGTCTGTGAAGGATACTGAGTTGCCACATTCGCTGTGCAGAGATACCAACACTGGTAATTAGCTTAGTTGGATGGCTCTGGATCTTGCAATCCAAGGTCCTTCTTATTTTGGGGGTTGATTATAAAGGCGAGAATCAATGAAAACACTGTCAGGCATTTGCAGCAAATCACCACTAAAGTAAGCAGCGTTTTGTAAAAGAGAGGCACTGAACATTTTTAAATCAAGTGGGCTGGAGTTAGTTATAAGCTCGTTCAGGGCAATTGATTCTCCTACTTACACCAAAGACTTAAGTATTCAGGAAAAAAATGACGCCTTGAACCTATTTTTCCGTGGTCCTTCTAGGTAACAATCCTGACTGTAAGTATTTCACACATGGACTCTGGAAAAAAAGCTTGGGGTACAGGAACTGGATTTCATGGGTTCCACTGAACCCACAGGGGTTCTTATAAATACTTACCAAAGTTTCCAGTTACTTAACTGAACCGAAGTTCAGTTCAGAGGCCGAAAACTTGGTCATCAGAACCGAAAAACTTTGGTGTTCAATATTGACCCACGTTTTTTCTCAGTTTGTGATGTGTATGTAAGAGGAAAGTCTAAAATAAAACCTATTTTCTGCAGCTGACAAACAAATTTTCCTCAACCATGCATTTTTAAGTAAATCAAACACTAGGTAAGTACTGCTCCAAGTTGACTTTATACAACAAGAGCCTGTTGAGCTAGGGTGAAGTATCTGATTGCTCTAGTCTAGTGGTCAAATGGAAGCAGAAAATAAACCTTGAGTAGCTTGTTTCCAAAAGTGAATCCATTTTAACAGAGATGGCTGATGTTCTACTGGATCAAAATATCGAGTAAACAATGTACATGGGTATTAAATTTTCAAAACTGAGACTTTCAGAATCTTGTCTCAACTTGTTTGTGGTCAAAGCTGAGCCTTTCGCGTTCTGGACTCAATTTGAATACACACACAAACACAGATTCATCGTTAAAAACTCCTCAACGTCTCCAGTTTTGATTGTACTTGGTTCAAGAAATCTAAACTGCCTATACAAACCGAAGATTATGATACCAGGATAACATAGAGGTTTTTCACCTTCTTATGACTTTCAACTGTTATCCTGGGTAGCAGTAAGATAAATTCGAATTTGAGCTAACGGCTTGAGGGCAACAGGAAAGTGATAGCCAATTTGACTCAAAATTCCTGGTTGTAAATATATTCCTCTTCAAAGGAGGCTTGAAGCTCCTTCCTGTAAAATTCAACTGCTGCTTCGAAAACAGGGATCCAACACAATTATCGATCGAGAATACCCATTGATAACATCTCATTAGTGACGATTTGATAAGGAAGGGCACAGACTTGAGTCAAATTGAGATCCTAGACCAACACGGGTTAGCATGCAACGTAAAAATCCATGCGAGGAAAAGATCTGAAAGGTGGACGAGAGAGCTAGCAGCAAATGGCGACCAAACGTGTAGCAGAGTGACTGGGAGTGAACAGAATCTGTCCTGTTTTTACTTTTTCTCAATTTCGTAAGAGGATGCACTAGATTAACTAGGACACAACACGCCTATGGCTTTGTCGCCACTGGGTCGAAATTTACCTAGAATTAATTAAAACGAAGCTTCCATCCAATTTGAACGGAGTCATTAAGCGGATGTTGTTTGGAGAAACGAATTGTCCGGAAATTACCCGATACGATCGAGGTAAGGCCGTCAAGACACTTCCAAATTCCTACAGATATTGCTTTCAAAGTACTGAGCCACGCTGAGTCATGGGGCGTACTCGGAATGCGTTATAGCTGATCGGAAATAGCACGGATCTCATGTGGGTGGGGTGGGTCATTAAGTGTTAACCTGATGATATTGGGACATGGGAGGACATACACTGGTAATGAAATATGAATTGTGTAATAGTAACCATCTCATCAGGAAGCAAGATATACTCGATTGAGATTGATTGGCCTGAAAACTGGGGAAAACGAGCGAGTACTCACCAACTTGCAGCACACTGTCGACACATCCTGACTCGAGGAGCTTTAATCCTTTGTAAAATGATAGATGTTCACCACTGGAAGTCACTGAGGGGACACGGGATAAGGAAGAATACATACAAATATCCCTTTCATCACGGGGGAAAGACCAATAAATGATCCGTCTTTGCACAGGCTCAGGGATCCTATCGTATCGCTCCTCGATTCTTTGGAAAGGAATATTCTCTGCGACCACTTTGGCTGTGATATCGAGGAGCGTGTCCGGGCACTTTCCGCGACGGTGGGTCGAATCATTTTGGAGAGGCACACTACCGAACAAAAACAAATAATTAGAACTACTTTCGAGCAAAGATGAAGAACTGCTGGTGCTGGGACCGCCGACGCGCGAACAGCACAGACGCTTCGCGCTCGACATTTCTCTCGCGACTGGCCCGGTGAGCGGGCGAGGACCTGAATCACAATTACATACTAACTCAGTTCCCCTCCGAAGCATGCGCCTGCATCCCCACCACTGAACCATTTAACTCCTACCACAGTAACACTATACAAAGCCGTTTGTTTATACTCCCCACATGTTACCGTATCTTGCAACAGCAAAGCAAGGTGCACCGGAGCTCTGAGCTATGCTTCGCCTTCAGAAAGAGCAGTCTTCTCGACACATTGACGGCCCAGTCTAACAATAGGATGGAGGAAAATGATTGCTCAACCTTAGAGGGGTAATATGATTCTGTAATAAAATCTTCGGGGCCCGATCCCTCCCCCTCAGACCTTAAAACCATCTTTCCTCCTTTCTGCATTACCACTTATACCATGCCTACACATAAAGTATGCCTACCTACCCTTCAAGTTTGAGAAACCTACATCTATTCTCTCAATTCTCTCGTCATTTTCTTCATCTCGGGAAGTTGGAGCTCCTTGAGCGAGCCCTGTCTGAAGTGTTCGAAACCTGGTTGGATCATAATATCGTCTCAAACTTTACGCTCATTTTTATTTTATTTTTTTTATTTTATTTTATTTTTTATATTTTTTTTATTTTTATTTTATTTTTTATATTTTTTTATTTTTATTTTATTTTATATATTTTTTTTATTTTATTTTATTTTATTTTATTTTTTATATTTTTTTTATTTTTTTTTTATTTTATTTTTTTTTTCAACCTTAATATAATAATCGAAATTAATTCGAAAACTCGAGTTTTTTACGATGTTCATTTTTTTGCGTAGAAACAACCCTTTTCTGACGCTATTTTTATCGTCTCCTGAAAAATTTCATTAATCCGAGATGGGTCGATTTAAAACTGAGAGATTTTTTTTTTTTTTTCTGTTGTTTAATGGCTTTGTGACTAAGCACCTGCAGCCTGAGAGATTCAATTTCTCTTCTTCCAGGAAGTCGAGCCTTTTACTGACAAAAATGTCCAGCGTATTTTACACCCGAAGAGCAACACATAAATCACATAATGGCAGAGAGGAAATATAGAAAAAGCAACAACTTAACTCCAAAACTAGCAGACTTCTCTTTTTAGAGGGGAAAAAATACAACACTGTGGCAGGGCCGAATTGACCGGGGTAGTGGGGTGCCCCAAGGGCCCCCTAATTTTTTTTCTTTCTTTTAAAATACCTACTTATTTCCAATTTTTCCTCTCTGCGAGCGGTCCGATCAAATCATTTGAGGGGCCCCTGCAGTCTTGAGGATTTTGGAGGATTGGTGAGGTCCTGAAACTGGGATTTTAGGAGTCATGAGGCCCTTACAGTTTAGGATTCAGGGCTTCTGATGGCCTTTCGGGAATCTGAGATTGAAATTTCGATGAAACCTCCTAGCGGAGACAGAGACACCGATGATTTTGAAAATTTTGGAACTGCGGTTAATTTTCCCATAAGCGAGCATATACATATTTTAAACGTATTCTGCATAAACAGAATATTTAAAAAAAAAAAAAAAAAAAAAAAAAAAAAAAAAACCAACGGTCAACTTTGAAAGCGAAATGGACTTCCGCCCGTTTGCCCAGGGAAGATTGCTGAGGGAAGTAGACAGGGAGGGTATAAGATAGGTGAATGTACAATATGCGAATTTGGAATGGGATTAGCCTTACAGGCTATTTGAAAAAAAAAAAAAAAAAATTGCAAGAAATTCAGCCATTCAGGCGAAGATGGTCGACGGGCAGCAGCGTGAAGGCAAAGGCATACTTCCGTCATGAGGAAAAACACCGTATTAACATTTTCAGATTGCCAAATTTCCCATTAAAAAATACAGTGAAATCTCACTAACAATAAGTCGAATCGTCCAGGGACTGAGAGAAATGTCGACTTACGCGGTTTTTCGTCTCATCCAGTTTCCTGCTTATTAAACTCGAAAACACGAGCTTTAAGTGACTTTAAGTATCTACTTTCTTTTTTTTTTAAATTTTTCAAAAATCCATCACAAATTTCAAATTTACGTGGTTTAATGTTATCTCTTTGCTTCCGACAAATCATCGAAGGATGTCAAAAGTTACAAATTTTGATTCTCTTACTTTCGTACTTCCTTCAAAATTACAGGCACGTTTTCATGCATCTTTACTTGAAATTTTTTCTTTCTTTTTAAATCGCTCCTCTCTCTTTATTTCCCTCGTAAAAAATCTAATTTTTGTCAGGTATTCCGAAAACTTTTCCTCGACTATAGCAACTTTTCATCCTTGACAAAATAAAATCCACATATTCGTCTTAATTGTAGTTTTCTTACATTGCGTCCATGGCGGTGACTAGGAAACGCAGGAATTTTCGATTTAAACAGGGTTTCGTCTTGACAGTAGTTGGATTCGGCAAGATTGCAATTTGATTTGAATTTTTTGAAAAATTGAATATTTGTCTTTAAATTTTTGAAAGAATATCACTCGGAATTGAATCTCTCAGTTCGAAAACGCGACCCAACTTGGGTTTCTTTCAATGTAAATTTTTTAAGGAAAAAACACTTCCTTTTCTGGCTGTTACGCAGTTCTTATCGTCCTCCAAAAAATTCAATTTTTCCGAGATGGGTAGTTTTTGAATTGAGGGTTTCAATTCAATCCAGCGCATCAGAAAATTCCAAGGAAAAATATTCATAACTTTCTTTAAAATTCATTTCTTCACGAAAAAAACAGTCGGTGCCATACATATACAACAGAACCTTCTGTTCACAGGCTCCTGCACTTTCTTTGTTATACTTACAGATTTTTTTTGCTGTGAGAACAGAATTCCGGTCTTGAACATAGAGTGCTTTTTCCTCATAACGGAAACTTCTGCAGCTGTAACAAAGAAAGTGCAGGAGCCCCATGAATTGAACAGAGCCATTTTTTTTCATTGTCGGGCAAAATTAGGCAACTTTGAGATGCACATACGGCATTTTTTCAATGGAAGTACGTACGGGGACGAGTGTACTGCCGTGATAAGGAAGAACGCCGTATAAGCCTTCAGACGTTGCCAAATTTCCTCCGGTAAAATTTTTATTTTTGAAGAAAATTATCAATATTTTCCATTGAAATTACAGACTTTTCAGATCAAATTACAAACAAAATTATCTGAGAGATTTGAAGAAAAATATGTACAAATTTTCTCGAAAATTAGTGATTTATCATAGGATATTTCACTGAAAAAAAATTCTCGGCGTTTTTACCACGGTCCGTTGGTACCTTTACCATCTCAATTTTTTTTACCAATTATTAGCAATTTTACCAAGACAGACTGGTAAGCTTACCTGAAAACCGGTATTTTTACTGTTTTTTTTCAGGTAAGAACACCATTTTTATTGGTAATCGATTCCCGGTAACTTTGCCATTTTATCTCGGTAATTCTACCACAGTCGATAAAAAATATTGGCGTCTTTGCCGAAGTCCAGTAAAATTACCGAGAAAGTTCAATAATATTACCGAGATTTCTCGGTAAAATTACCAATTCCATAAATGGTATTTTCACCAAGAAAAAACTGGGATCAAATAGAACCCTGAATTCTTTGTAATTTTACCCTTTTCTTGGTAAATACACCGAGATTTTTTTTCAATGAAATTTTCTGGAAAATTAGTGATTTATCATAGGATATTTGGCAACGCCTGAAGGCTCATATTGCGTTTTTCCTTAGCACGACAGGACGAGTGTAGCGGGAGGCGAAGGGAAGGATGCGAGATAATGAATGGACGACGAGGCTAATGATTGGGGCCGACGACTCATAGCCCCGAAGGTTTAAGGCTCCCCTTTTCCCTTTTGCGCTATCAAAAATATTATGCGACTCTGGATCAATACCGGCAGGACTCAGGAGGCAGCAGTTGTAGTGGTAGTGGTGCAATCTCCCGCAATCGTGTCTCATGCAAGCTTTCGCATCATGCGCCTTCTCCTGGGGACGTCGTATTCATATGCTCGTTTTTCAAACGCCTCCTTTCCTTAAACTGCTGTGCTGAGGAAAAACGCCGTAAGAGCCCCTGCCAATTGTGTTCCACAAAGCTGATTTCCATTAAAAAGTGACATGGATTTTTTTTTTCTTTTTCCT
Organism: Bemisia tabaci; assembly: GCF_918797505.1. Lineage (NCBI taxonomy): Eukaryota > Metazoa > Arthropoda > Insecta > Hemiptera > Aleyrodidae > Bemisia > Bemisia tabaci. Next base: position 14,056,646 of record NC_092797.1, on the reverse strand, counting down.
TTTTTTTTGTGTCGCACTAGGCGATTTTACAATTTCCAAAGAGAGACCCGCAGATCCGTAGAAACATTTTTCTAACAACAAAACTACACAAGAAAAATTTGAAGGAAAAACTGGAAAAATGGAACAGGAATTATTTCCATGTCACCTTTTCATGGGAACCAACGTCATGGAAATCAGCCTCATGGAACATTTTTAGCATTTTTAGGCAAGCCTTTCAGACAATACTAAATTTTCTACCATAACATAATAATTTTTAGAAAACTTTTAAAAAAAATTATCAAATTTTAAGAAACTCGTTTTCAAGGGGCGACATAGACAAGGTCTGAACTACAAGAAAACTTCACATGTTTCCTCTTCAGAACCTTTCTCAGAAAACGATTCTTACAACGAAAAGTACGGAAACCAACTCCTGGATGAGATATCAACAACTTGCTTTCAATAGATGTCAAAGAGAAGTTAGATAGAAATAATTATTTTACCCTCCAAAAGAATATCATTGGTGGCTTTCGGTCAGGTCAAAAACGACCCATCTTTGGGGTCTCCAAATTTCAGTCACTCATTTTGCCAGGACAAAAAAAAAAGTTTGGTATCTGCTACGTTTTTTTTTGGTGCTGCCTGTTAGGTTGGTGCTGCTATTGGTGCTTTCTATGATATAATAATAACATGCACCAACAATATTCTCACATCATCGGGAGCTATCGGCTCGAAGAAGTTTTTTTTTTAGTTTTTTTGTATTTTTCTCCCTCAGTATCGAGTTGTCAATTTACTTCGTCCCAAAAGGCGACGGAGGGATTCCTAGCGATTAGACGTACCCATGACCTAAGATAAAAAAATCTGAATAACGGAAGCACGGCAACGCTGCAATGCACTTTTAACACTAAGTGCCTCAATTAACCCAGGGATTGTATTCTCAACGATCTCGAGACACAAAGGACCGAGGAAATTTTGACCAAAAACGGGGAAAGGCCGGGGAGCGTAACAACGGCGAAGAACGCGGAGGGAAAGGTTCAGTGGCGTGGCGTGCTTTGCGATAAATCGATTGGTCCGCCATTTAAACCTACCAAAAAGGATCGATTAACAGGGTGTTTGCAACGAACACTTTAGTAATCGATTCTTTCCCATAGCTTTAAATGGAGAAATATCGATAATCGATCATTCACGCCTCGCAGGAGCCGAAGCACGATGCGCGAGGGGGAGAAGAGGGCGTTTGATCGAGGATGAAAAGAAACGGTGTGAAGTGTCTGGTGTCCTTTCAGCACATTCGGTGCGACCTAGTTTTGATACCCCTGCGACGCGACGAGCGGGGCATACTTTCGTGTATATTAAGATGCATAATTTATTGATTGAAGGCGCGCTCATTAGGAGCCGAGCTCGCCGTTCGTGCCAGCGCGTCGTTCCATTAAGCAGGTGTAAAAGAGCTTTTATGAGTTCATCGGAGCAATCAACGGTGCAGGCTTGCACACCGTCATGAGGATAAACGCCGTATGAACAACCCTAGGTTGCCAATCTTCTCTAATTAAATAAGGACAATTTGTGACTTTTTTTCGCTGAATTTTCTCGGAGGATTTTAATTGCAATAATTGTACACATTCAGCTACATTTGAAAGGGGTAAGAAAGACATTATCTGGCGACAACAAGTACAGGACTCGGCATTTTCTGACCCACTCAATTTTCCAAACCGAACTGAGTATGACACTTAGGGTTTTTTACTTTAGTTTTTTTTTCCTTTTTTTGGTTTTTTTGTTTTTTTTGTTTTTTTTTGTTTATATTGTTTTTGTTGTTTTTTTGTTTTTATTGTTTTTTTTTGTTTTTATTGATTTTGTTGTTTTTTGTTTTTGTTGTTTCTTTATTTTTATTTTTTTGCAAATAGCCAAAAGGAAAACCAGTACTTTAGCAATTCTTGTTCAAAACATCGATGTTTGTTCGGGTATTTCCGATGAAAACTATAATGGTCATCGACGTATGATGGAAGAACAGTCATAAACAGAACCGACTACAAAATTTCATAAAACAGCCGGTGGTTCTCGTCCGTACATTATCAAACCCGGTGCGCGGCGATTAAGTATTCACGCACAATTCCGGGTCGAACGCCGCACGGTGCGTTCTGAATGCAAACGAAACTCATAGGAGGAACGGAATCACCTATGCAAGCCAAACGGCCGGCTATAAGTTTCAGAGCGGAATACTGCCTTGCTAAGGAAAAGCGCCGTATGAGCCTTCAGGCGTTGCCAAATTTCCTTTGACAAACCACTATTTTTCAAGAAAATTTGGGAATATTTTTCTTCTAATTTCTCAGTTAATTTTGCTTGTAATTTGATCTAAACAGTCTGAAAATTTCAAGGAAAATATTGGATAATTTTTCTCAACAATAAACATTTTATCGGAGGAAACTTGGCAACTCTCGAATGTTCATACGGCGCTCTTCCTCACCCGGCAGAATACAATGGTCGAAGCGGAGAAGATTCTGGACGATAGGAGCCTCAGGGGGAGGAACACCCGGTCCGCCCGGAAGCAATTTTTCTTGCCATTAAAAATTCTGTCGGGACATTGCTCTGCGGACCAAGACGTCACCAGACCGAAACGGTTATTTTTAGATTCAGTTGCCGTCCGGCGGAAGGAAGCCAACAGGAGCCAGGTAACCTGCAAATCCTGCCTCCGTAATTTCATGTGCAAAAAATTTTAATTTTACCCCTCACCCTCGCCCTCGTCCGTTTTCGCATACACCCTCCTGCTTTTGCATGTAAATATTCAAATTTCGTATCGTGTCGCCTCTCGCTGTATCCTGCGTCAGTTGCGGGCTTCTCCCAGCGCGCTGATGAGGGTATATAACGGTGGTGTCGGCAGAGTGCTCCAACATCTGCGGTACGAGACATCGGAAATGGACCAGAATTTACCGCTGGATCGACTAATTTTCGTGTGGCACGAATCGTAAAAAATGAGAGACAAACGTGAGCAGGCCCGCCACATCCCATCTCGGGCCCTGGTACCAATTTTCTGGCCCAGGCCCCTAGCACCAATTTTCTGGCCCAGGCCCCTAGCACAGGGGGGGGGGGGGGGGTCCGGGGGGCCTCCCCCGGGAAATTTTTGAAATTTTAAATCTATTTGGACACATTATGAAGCTCTTATGATGGAGATTTTCCATAAATTTCTGCAGAATAATTACGCCTTTTTGTTTACTTTCAGCACCAAAAACTTTCGAATTGTTGCATTCAAAACATCTATAAATTTTTTTTTGAGGGGGCAGATGATAATTTTCAATTCTATGGGGAGCCGGGCCCCCCTGGACTCCCCTTTCGTACGTCTATGGCAAGGGAGTTAAGCCATTGAAGTCGAGGATGTCCAGAAAGGAGCCTGTTAGCATCCGACAACGGAAGAAAATGAAACACAGTTACTAAAAATATCATTCTACATATACTCAAAATCTTGAAAATCTCTAAAAAAGTAAGAAAAATTTTATAGTGCCCTAGCGTGTTTTTGAAACTTTATTCACCTTTCGCGGAATTTTTAGGGTAATTTTTTCACTTTTCCCTACGAGACAAGGGTTACACATGAATTCGTAGTGGTTTGTCACCTGCGTCACGGGCCCCTCCAGGGCCCGGGCCCCGGTACCAAGGACCCAGTATCCCCCCCCTTGTGGCGGGCCTGAACGTGAGAAAGGAACTTACGAGGAAACCTGTGGGAAAAAAAAAAAAAAAAAAAAAAAAAAAAAAAAACCTAAAAAAGGAGAAGAAAAAAGATTAACAAAGATTTTGTGACGTATTTTACAATTTCACTATTATACCCATCATCGTTATTGTTGTGTGATCTTTCTTCATCATCTCAACACTTATTTTCTGGGAATCTCGTGCAATAATGTCAGATGGTAGGTATGCCCTTCAAAAGATGAAACTCGGGCGAAAATTGTGACAAGATGCAGCTGAGGTGGATCGAAGAGGTCATTGGAACCTCCAAGTCCATACTCGATACATGGTTTTCTCAACCATAGAAGTAGAAAATAAAAGTATCGACAAAACTCGGTTCATATCGTTACCACTGTTTCAAATATTTTGGAGGAAGATCAGGGCCGGATTCACCTACTTGCCGCCCATGGGCCGCCTGTATTTTGCCGCCCCCTCTTCATTCGTTTTGAAACTCGATAAAAACCATCAAGTGAACGTGCCAGCGGGGGAGGGGTGCATAAGACGCATTTACTCGTGTTGAACACATTTTTTGGGAAAGCCCTGTCAACACTACTAGCAAAAGTTCACGGAACTTTGCGCGAAAGTTAAGTTTCGTGAACCTATCTCTGTGTGGACAAGGCCTTCCACGTTAGGCGCAAAGCGTGAAGTATTCAGACAGTCTTGTAGGCGCAATGCCATTCACGCCGACCGCTGCTGAACGCACTGTGTTGGACGCAATGCGTGAGGTATTCACGCAGTCTTGTAGGCGCTATGCGTTTCACGCTGACCGCACTGTGTTTGGCGCAATGCGTGAAGTATTCATGCATTCTTGTAGGCGCTATCCATTTCACGCTGACCGCAATGACCGCACTGTGTTTGATGCAATGCGAGAAGTATTCGTGCAGTCTTGTAGGCGCTAATATGTGTTACATGCCGATCGCCAAGGGCTTCTCTTTTTCATCTCAAGTCCTCGTTATCGTTTCTCTCTAAGTCGCGCCGTTCCAGGCCAAATTGTGTGTTTGGTTTCTCTCTTAACTCGACTAATTGAAGGTACTGTCTCTTGTATCACTGAAAGACGACAAAAGTAGAAATTACCGTACTTTCAGTAAATGAGAGATTTTGTCGCCTTTTCTCGTTTGGAATTTTTTTTGTCTAAATCCGATTTTTTTTATACCTACACTTAAAAAAATTGCATATTTTTGCCACCCCTTAGATTTGCCGCCATGAGCCGCGGCCCATGTGGCCACCCCCTTAATCCGGCCCTGAGGAAGATATTAGTCTCAGATTTTCTGGTTCCTGCTTTTTTCTCTTTCATTATTTCCTTAAAATTTTAAGTAGCTCATAGTTACCTGTAAGCAACAATTTTTTTTCCACACGTTTCCTTAAAGTGCATGTCTACATATGATCAAGCTGGGCAATAGTTTATGAAACTCGAAAATCAATGCATTGATCATGACGTCATAGCATTTATTTACTAATTACAATGTGGGAGTAAGTGTAGTAAACAATCAACGTTATGTAATCAGCCATCGATTCATGACGTTTCTCGATGAAGCTAGACGATTCTTCCAAATGATAGACACCGGGAGGAAAGAACCAAAATTGGTATTGGCTGAATCACTTAATTGGTTGATAAAAATTTACAGATAAGTTTGATGAAACGGAAGCTGTCAGAGTGCGTAGAAAAATCTTCGACGTTGTGTGTGGAATAGATGCGTTCTTAATTTATGTCTTAGCAAAAAACCTCTAGTTTGTTTTGTGATTAGAAGCAGACATTTGGACTTATGAACATGATTGCACATCTGGTGAGCGCTGCCGTTTTGGCATTCATCCACGCTGAGTGTATCCTGGCAGATAGTAAGTTAACGAATTTTTATCATCGGTCATAATTTAGCTGTCACATTCCAAAAAATTACTTCGGTGAAGTGATAAGAATAAAATGTGAGAAAATGATATCAGATATGAATAACAGTAAATTGTACTTTCATGCACTGAAGTTCCTTCGCATGGGCTTTAATAGGGATAACCAAATGCGGGTCCTTTGCTGCGTCGGAACTAGTACAAAATAATGGATTGTTTCGTATAGAGTTTACGAATTTTATAAGTTTTCAGTTTTCCTGAATTTTTCACGGTGTTTCAACCTTAGATTTACACTATTCCTCCATTTTTTTTCAGGAAGTATCCTGATGACGGTTCTGACATTACGTAGCTGCGTAAATGAATTGTAAAAGATAACCTAGAATACAGTTAGTGACGTCAGTGACTATAGTGTAAAAATATGTTATGTTCCTTTCAATTTGAGCACATTAATTTTAGCCATTTCCCCTCCGTCGTCTATCTAATGCATCAACGCAAATCTACTAATCATGCAATCTAATGTATCTAAAACATATGATGCAATTTAATTAACTTCTAGGTAGCTCAAAATGCATCTTTACCTCGATGAAGGCGCACGCTTGTGTACTTCACTTCATGAATACTGAGAGCTTAATGCGGGATACAACTATTCGACCTTCCAAGTAATTAAAATTGCATAGCCTGTAAAATTGAAGGAGCTTTTCTTCTTTGTGTCCATAGATCATATTGAGGCTTACCCGGTGTTCGCTCAGGAAGGATCTGCAAAGGTAGGGTCAGTACCTCTGCCTCAGGCGAAACAGCTCCTGGTGCATTTCCAGCAGCGACCTCGCCCACAACCTCGGCCGTACCCACCTCCTCCGCCACCGCCTCAACCTCAACCTCAGCCTCAACCTGTCCCAAATCCAAAACCGGACCCCAGTGATCCCTATGAATTACATGAAGTTCAAGAGAATGCTGATTCTTTTGATCCTTATGGAGCTCGTCAACAGTTTCCTGATCCTGAGTTGTTCCAACCGCAGACTCGGGTTCAACCTCAACCTCAGCCGAACCAACCAGCCCCAGAACCACATCGAGGTTAGTTAATCGAGAGTAAAATGTATCTCAAGTCAATGTACAGATCACAAGTGAACTTTATCAGGCTATACGAGGGTCATCCAAAAAGTAAGGTTCCCTACCTTGTATCTTCCGAACGAAAAGAGATAAATAAAATCGGTAAAAACGTGCATATTAGGCATACTCTAAGCTTTAAAAGAAGCTCAAGTTTTTGAAAATCGGTTGAGGACTTCGCGAGAAAACTCAATTTTACTGAGACGACCTCCCGTCGTCGCGTGCCCACCTCCGAGGTCAGGATGCGCGGAGAGTCCCTTACTTCAGACTCGGCTTATCGCCTCTAAACATCAAATCGAAAAGGAATTTAAAAGATTTTATCAAGTAGGCCTTACCTTACTTTTTGAGATAGTCTCCGCATCTTTTTTGACATTTCTGGTATCATTACAGCAGCTCTTTCATGCCTTCCGCATAAAAGGTCTCGGCTTGGCTCCAAAACCAGTCATTGCCAGCGATCTGCACTTCCAAATTAGTTGCTTACCGTGGTAAAATTTTTCCCCAATCCTCCGTACTCTCTTAATTTAGCCTCAGGTGACTTTTGTCTATTCCTGAGATGAAAAACTCCCACTGTGGAAAGCGATTTCCAACCGATTTAGAGGTGCAGATTGCTGGCAATGACTGGTTTTGGAGCCAAGACGAGACCTTTTACGCGGAAGGCATGAAAGAGCTGCTGTAATGATACCAGAAATGTCAAAAAAGATGCGGAGACTATCTCAAAAAGTAAGGTATGGCCTACTTGATAAAATCTTTTAAATTCCTTTTCGATTTGATGTTTAGAGGCGATAAGCCGAGTCTGAAGTAAGGGACTCTCCGCGCATCCTGACCTCGGAGGTGGGCACGCGACGACGGGAGGTCGTCTCGGTAAAATTGAGTTTTCTCGCGAAGTCCTCAACCGATTTTCAAAAACTTGAGCTTCTTTTAAAGCTTAGAGTATGCCTAATATGCACGTTTTTACCGATTTTATTTATCTCTTTTCGTTCGGAAGATACAAGGTAGGGAACCTTACTTTTTGGATGACCCTCGTATTATGGATTTATTTTATGTATCAGTCAAGGAGTTTTCAAAGAAAGATAAAGGTACATCATGTTTTATACACGGAGAAAAAAACTTCGTGCATGAGACCCGAAGTTGAGGTCATATGGATCTCTGAAGTTTTCGGATCACGCATCCGAAAACTTGAGGTCCAGCTGCCGAAGTTCGGGTCAGACATCTAAGTACTTCGGTATTTACCGGAGTACTTCAGATGTGTGACCCTACCTTTGGTATATATGGAAGTACTTTAGATGTCTGACCCGAACTTCGGCAGCTGGACCTCAAGTTTTCGGATGCGCGATCCGAAAACTTCAGAGATCCATATGACCTCAACTTCGGGTCTCATGCACGAAGTTTTTCTCTCCGTGTAACTGTCAACAGAAGTTAGTACCGTGTCTTACTCAATGCTGATGGCTCCATGAAACTTGGGTCTGCCACTGATACAAAACATGTTTCCTTGCTTGCTGATTTGTACATTACTGAAAAAAGGGAGAAGGAAATTTTGTTACGCACTATTAAGGTGGATGACGTTGCAACTTAGTTTGTTTTTGGGCCAATGTAAGACATATGCTTGCATTTTTATCCGACAAAACTCCCAAACTAAGTATCTCAGTTCAGGATGTTGCAGACTTCCTGTCATACTGTATTTTTTAAACGGAGACCTATACTCATTATCAGTTCTTACAAATTACCGTGATTTTTCTTCTCAGTACCAAGCAAATTCTGAAAAAACTTCGAGGAATAATGTTGATTTGTTGTGATTATTTGTCCTCCATTCCATTTCCCTGCAGTTTTTCACGTCCTTTTCTGTTTCTCGCTGAAGGTTTCAGCATTGAAGACATCGAAAGCAAGCCCATATTCGTGTTCACCACCACCGACGACAAATCCTACGACATCGTCTACGCTCTGAGTGGCATCAGCGGCCTCAACCTAGACCCGGCCACCAAATACATCGCCGACTTCCTGATCTCCAACGACACCGAGAAGCTCGTCGTTGTCTTCAACTACCAGAACTTCCCGTTCACCAAACTGCCCGACCTACCCATCGCTCGGCTTATCCTGCCCAACGACCTGAAGCTCTCTTTCTTCGACTTGGAGAACCTCAACAAACCCATCGTCGCCATCTTCACCAAGCAGCAGCTCAACGCCTTGGACAGTTTCGTTCAGAACACGCATGTCAGTCTCATTGGTCAGATCAAGCTGCCCAAACCCGCCTCTTCGTCGAGGACCGGGAGCATCCATGGAGTAAATTATGTACTTGGAGGTTTTAAATTATGAACTATCTGAAATATCAAGAAAATAAGATGGAGGTAAGAAGGGGAGGGAAGTGGGTTTCCTTCCTCTTCCTGCATGGTAAATCTCACCCTTAAAAATCTCGGGGGAAAGTGAAGAGCGGAAAATTTCAGTGGCGGATCCAGCAACTGGCAACATTGTATTTTCTCCATTTAAACCTATGAAAAAGTATCGATTCTTGGAGGGGCCAGGTGCTCCGGAAAGAATCGATTATTTAGCATAAGTTTAAATGGAGGGAATCCGGTGTTGCCAAATTGCTGGATCCGCCTCAGGACATTTTCTTCCCGAGAGTAGATAGCTTTAAAAAAAATCGAGTAACATGAGGCGGAATCTATACTTCACGCGGGGTGATCTTCACCTATACAGAGCAGATTTTACTCAACATTGATACCCCTTGGCGTGTTCAGCAACTTTAAACGCCCGGAGTGAAATGCTATTTCGCTGTCACTCCGTTATTTGTAACAGTATTGACTTTTTTGTGTGACTCGTTTTGTTCATTTTGATGAGGAATTTATCGAGACTTTTAACGTCTTACCTCTGCCCTCTTCTGACGAATTTTGCCTCTTCATGGCATATTTTGCATCCCTGAGATTTGGCTAAATCAATGTCCCCCGAAATGAGAGATCACACAGATCTGATTACCGCGTTTTGAGGAATTCATGTGTAAATAATGTGTTTTTGGCAGTTGGAATAGATTTAAAACGTTTAAAACGTTACGTTACGTTACGGGTAAGATTCGAGAGTCGATTGATCGCAATTATTTCTGAATTTTAAGACACTTTTTTAAAAAAATCCATGAAAGTCATAATGCGTGTTAGTGTGTCTTGTGTTGTAAAAATGTTGATGACGGAATGAGTCGAACGATTACACATTGTATCGCATTGTCTTTCGACTCTTCGATTTTTCGGGCGTGGTTTGAAAGTTATTTCAAATTTTCTATTGATCAAATTTCTAATTTCACAAATTCAATCCTGACTCACAACCGAATTGTTTGACTTTCATGAATACCGATTTTGAAAAACTTTTTTCTTGAGGTCCATGATTTCAAAAATTTAGGGAAATTCGGATGATATCACCTACTTCAATGCTACGGAATTACTCTCATCACAATATTTCAAATCTGCATCAGCATTTATCAATCACAGATTTGTTCACTCCCTTGATTTTGGAGATTCATTTTTATTCTTAAAAATGTGACTTTCGCCTTACATTGTTCCTAAAGCTCAAAAAATGTGTACATAATTATAAGTATTGTTTGCTGTGTAAAAACTGAGTTGTACTCTGCTTAGGTTTTAATATTTTTTTCTATTTTTAGCATACAGAACCACTAACCTTTTTTCTAATAACACCAATTCTTTCAATTTTGGATTTTTTTTTTCATTAGTGAATAAAAATCTATACTCACTTAAACATCCGCAGCTTTGACAGAAGGAAACAAATGAGTACGTAGGGGTGATTTCACGATAACATAAATAGTTATGCCATCACGAAATGGTTATGAGCCACTTGGAGTAAAACAATTTGTTACTCTCTACCAGAGCTTTTATCATTTTTCTCGATTTTTTTTACGAAGCAACGAATTTTACCGATGCAAAAATTCATATGCGTGCAATTCGTCCTCTTTCAGGCCTTCCTTGAAAAACTGATACCCATGGTCGCTTATCAAAGTAATCGTTCCCCATTTAAAATTATGGTAATGAATCGATTATTAAGGTGTTCGTTGCGGACAATGTTTACCGATCCTTTTCCACAGATTTGAATGGCACACATCAATTGACATATCGCAAAGCATGCCATGCCACAGATGGCAAAAGGAGAAAATACACGTCAGATATTTTCATAATGAACAGTTCCCTTATCTTCATTTTCCATGGAAAGTTATTTGCAATGGAGTCGGTGCTGGTGATCAGACCGTCCTTTGGCTGTCCTGCGTGATGCATCTAAAATATTTGAAGGCACTTAATGTAAAAGCAGAATTTGTATTCTCATCTGAGCTTTTTGGTAACCCACCTCCCCTATGAGTTTCAGTTCCAACATTCCAACTTACCACTTGAATAGGCGTAAACCTCGGTCCAGCACTTCAAAATTTCCGTGCCCCAGGTGAGGATCGAACTCACAACCTCGGCATAGCTTGCGACGACTGTCCTATAAGTACCGCGCGCTAACCGATTGCGCCACTGGGGCCCCATGCCAATCAACCTTCATTTCCAGTCTTTGGCTGAATTCTCTACAATGGATTCCCTCAGATAGGTGAATAGGTGAGCTCATCCATCCTGTCGTCAACGCACCGCATCAAACGGCTCGTTTGCAGAAACGCCTATCTCCCATACAATTTTAGTGGCATCTATGCTTTTCTTCAATATGAATCGTTTGTCCTGGGTTGAAAGCTCATTTTTTGTGGGCTGGGTTCCAGTGGTGTGGCGTGCTTTGCGATATATCGATTGGTCTGCCATTTATAGTTATGAAAAAGGAGCGATAGGTTTTAAAGTAAATAATTTTAATGTAAGTAAGTGGCTATTCTAGAGTTTGCCAAAACCATGGAAATGTTTAATTTTTGTGGTATTTTTAATTTATATCTCGTGCAAATTCACTCGTATCCTGAACGGATCCGTTTGTGAGGTGATATGTTTATGTTTACCCAGACTTTGTCAAAAGCCTCGTCTCCAATGGTTTTTTATCCTCTGATTCGATTTTAAAGGTTTCTGGAAACCTTTTAATGGCAAAGTTAAAGTGAAAGAGACTTCTCCAGAAAAAGGAGTTGTATTCACGGAGCAGCAATCAAATTGCTATAAAATTACCATCGTACGAGTGATTTCACCTGATTTTATCGCAATTTTGTCCTGTGGATAAAATCTCTGTTGAACCGCGATTTCATCTCAATTTATCAGAATTCTTCGTTGAAAATCGGCTTGGATTAAAAGGACCGTGTTGAACAGAAAGGAACCAAGCCGTATCAGCTATTGCCAAACATAATTGGGCAATTTAATTTACACGTGAAAACGGTTGTGCGGATTTTTGTGCAAATTTCAGTGAATTTTCTGCTGCAAATCCCTCAAAATTTTCAAAGGAATCCGCACAAACCTTTTCTTGTAACAAATTAAATTGCGCGATTAAATTTAGCGATATTTGGTGTGGCTTAGTTCCTTTCTGCTCAACGCAGTCTAAATATAAGTAATCGCAAGGAATCACAATTTTTCGAGGATATCCTTCATTCCTTCATCTCACTAGGGAAAAAACACATTGGATCTAGAGTCCAGACTCTTGAAAACATTGACATGAAAAAATACTCTTGATTCAATCAGATTTTTGCTTAAATCAAAAGGAAATCCGCTCAAATTAAGAGACTTGGTTCTTGATTTAAGCAAAAATCCGATTAAATCAGGAGTATTTTTTCTTGTCGATGTTTTCAAGTGTCTGGACTCTAGATCCAATGTGTTTTTTTTCCAGTGCGTGTTTTTTTTCAAAAAAAAAGACGCATTTATTGAATTTAGGACGTACATTGTAATTCCCCAAAACTAAGAATATTATTCTTCGTAGCAATTATATAAACTAAAAGAGAACCATTAAAACCTAATTTCGTGACAATACTCATTGTGTGTTTTACAAACCCTCACGGTTGTAGTGCGGAGGCGATGCCGCCAGGCGCCGTAGCGGGCGGCGCGCTGAGGTAATGGTAGGCGCCGGCGTCAGAACTACCCTGAGGCCGCGTCGGTCGTGGCCGCACCCCTTCGGGATTCCTCCTCGGACTTCCCTGCGGCAGGTTCACGGTATCCACCCCCACACCACCGGGACTTCCACTTCCGCGGACACCGGCGCTCAAGTACTGCCTACGGATCAAATCCGAAAACCGCGGACTCAAATCCACCAACATAGGGATCGGCATAATGGTCAGCGGCACGATCCGAGCCCCGGTGCCCGGCACAAGCATAGGGGGGCTACCGGCTAATTTGGCTCGAGGGAGTGTCTTACGCGTGGTTTTGAAATCCACGGGGATGATGAAGGACAAGACAACCGGGGTGGTTAATGGCGCCCCTGTATTGCCATCTAGCTCCTCTCTCAGTGCCTTGCCGGCGGTTTCGTTGGCGACTGTCATCAAGTAGACCTCGTTCACCTCGAATCGTGACAGGCTGCCGGCGGCTAGAGGCACCTCGGCTTCCGTTATGACTTTCTTGACGTACTTCGGGGGGACGGTGACGTGCGGGGTGCGGAAGAAGTAGAGTGTGACGTCCGTGTCCGGGAAGTTGTGGTCCTTGACGATCCGCATGGCCTCCTCGTAGCTGGCCTGCCGGGCGTCCGTGGCCGGCGGCGTCTCGGGGTCGAGCGTGGGAGGATGTTGCGGATCCATTTGTGGCGAAGAGTTAGGTATGAGGGGTTGTTGGATGTCTATGGCTGGTGGAGAGTTTGCCATAAGGGGCTGTTGGATGTCTATGACCGGCGGAGAGTTTGCCATGAAGAGATGTGGAGCACTCATATCCAGTCCGGAGTTGGGCATGAGGGGCTGTCGTTCATCCATGCCCGGCGGAGAGTTTTGCTTGGAAGGCTGTTGGACATCCATATCCGGTGCAGCATCGGGCATAAGGGGTTGTCGGACATTGATGCCCGGCAGAGAGGTGGACATGAAGGGCTGTCGACCATCCACGCCCGGCGGAGAGTTTGGCATAGAAGACTGTTGGGCATCCATATCCGGTGCAGCATTGGGCATAAGGGGTTGTCGGACATTGATGCCCGGCAGAGAGGTGGACATGAAGGGCTGTCGGCCATCCATGCCCGGCGGAGAGTTTGGCATGGAAGGCTGTTGGGCATCCATATTTGGTGCAGCATCGGGCATGAGGGGTTGTCGGGCATCCATGCCCGGCGCAGAATTAGACACGAAGGGTTGTCGAACATCTATTCCCGGTGCAAAATTGGACATTGAGGGCTGTTGGGCGTACATGCCCGGCGGAGAGTTAGACATGAAGGGCTGTTGAGCATCCATATCGGGTGGGGAATTTTGCATGAAAATTTGCCGTGCATGGACGCCCGGCATGGAGTTTGGCATGAGGAGCTGGAGCAAGTTCTGCGATGTGACGTTGGATGCAGCCATTTCCGTCAGGAGAGTCTTGAAGAACCTGGGCCATTCGGCGTCGATTTCGTGTTTCGGGGTGCTGGTTAAGGGCTTATTGGCGTGGAAATCAACAGGAAGAAACAGGGCGATGACCATGGGGTCGTCTTTGGGGTCCACGTGTCCGGAGGTATCGATCTCGCGGAGAGCTGTTTTGTTGACGAAGGAGAAGACGACAGCTTTCTTGGCGACGAATTTGCCTCGGTCTGCGTGGTTCTTGTTCAAGTGGAGGACGTCTTTCACGACCGGGAAGGGGATCTCGAGATCGTCGAGGTTGAGGAAGAGCATCGACATGGGTGTTTCCGATTCCTCGGAGATGCTGAGGCTTCGCCGGTCGTTGCAATCTTCACCGTCGACGCAGGGTGTCGTGTGCATTTTCGGAGAGGATTCTGTATCGTGTAATTTCAGGATGTCCTCGCTGCTGAGACTGTTCGAGAGCGCGCGACTGTATTTCAGCCATTTTTCGTGGTTGCCTAGGACACATAAAAAGTAAAAAAGTATCAGTATATGGTCATACTGTCGTGCTAAGGAAAAACACCGTACAGACATTCGGGAGTTGTCAAATTACCCGGAACCTAAATGTTTATTTTTGAAGGAAGTTATGAATATTTTTCCTTGTACTTTACGGACATTATAGATCAAATTACGAGCGAAATAATTAGAAAAATCGGAAGAGAAATATACACATATTTTCCTGAATTTTTGCGATTTTTCAAAGGAAACTTGGCAACATTTGAATACTCATACGGCGTTTTCCCCTTGCACGACAGCTTAGACACACATTCGCACAAATATTGCCGTGCTGTGGCTGTCGGAGAGGACGGTGAATGCAAACATTCTGTTGTTGGAAAGATGAACCTAGTGATTTCAGAGCGGAAAATTTTATCGGATAAAATTCCCTTTAAAAAAAAAAAAAAAAAAAAAAAAAAAAAAAGAATAATATACCTGTTCAAATGATGAAAATCTTTGAATATTGATTTATTATATGTTTCGCAATACAGCTGTATGTACCGAGGGTCGTATTACGCATGATCGCAGGGTTTAATTAGACGGAAATCACATAAATTTCTACGCAATCACTGCTCTGGATAGACTTTCGTTTTTCTCCGATATAATGCATTTATTATTTTAGCGAAACCCGTTGAATTTGTATTTTTATATTCTTCAAATAATTATTAAAACATACAGTTTAAGCATCAATGAAGACATGAAGAGAAAAATAGAGAAAAACCAAGAAGGAAAATAAAAAAATAAGCTTTGATGTGATACAATGGTTCCTTTTGTCATCAAAATATGCAAGTTTCAAAGACGCAAAATATCTTGCTTAGCCTACCCAGTGAAATGAGGGCGATATACATTAGGTATTGCAGAAACGAGATCCCTTAATAGTTCCTCAGCACAGTTCTCATTCATCTAGGACTTCAGTGGATATTAAAAAGGATTCCTTGCCAACAGCCTGTTTTGAATTAGTTTTTAAACATAGGCGTAGCTAGGGGGGTCCTGGGGGGCCTGGCCCCCCAGAAATCTCGTGCCCCCCCCCCCCAGAAAAACGGGATCCTCCATTCCTCACCCACCCTCCGCTCTCTTCACCACGAATGGTGGTCCCATGGCCCCGCCAGAAAAATTTCCTAGCTACGCCACTGTATTTTAAAGCCCTTACCTGCACATTATTAAAGGGGCTTTGAGTACAATGTGCATAAGTGCAGTTTTTGAAAAAATTGAGATATTAATGATTTCAAGTAAAACTAGTATCAATGCATATTCTGCAAAGAATTTGATCCGGAATTCAAATTTTTAAGCATCAAAAAGTCAGTTTGAACATTCTTTCCGCAGTAAGGACTCCTTTAATTCCGAAACTTCACACGCGTATTTCTCGAAATAGCAAAGACTGCACTTATACGCCTTATCCTCCAAGCCCCTCAATTATTCTCCTCTGATCGAACCATAAAGGCAAAAAGCACGCAATGGACAACATTTCTGATTGGGGGGGGGGGGGGGGTTGCCAAAAACTGGTCATCAAAGGCACCAAAGTATCTCCCTCTCTCTGACTGGGAAATTAAAAAGCATGGCTGTGTGCGATGGACGCACAGCTGATAGACTCACCGTAGTCTCCCGCCGTGGACTCAAAAGCTGCAGAGCCGCAGGTGAGAGAAAAGAGAACGAATACGGCGAACTTGGCGGAATCCATTTCGGAATTGAGAATCGCAATTTTTCCGCGATGGGGTGTCTGTCCAGAATGCCCCACGGCAAGGCGCTCCGGCCGGCTGGGACAGTAATTAGGCTGCCCAATAGACACCGACCGTCATCCACCACCCCGATAAATTTTCCGCCTAATCACCCGCCAAATTAATAGCTCCAAAATTTATCTCTTCGTCACCACTGACGGTGAGGTTATCTGAGTTGTGCGAATTTTCCCATTGGTGTCACTAGAGTACCTGTACATATACGGGAGAGTATTGCCATCTATGTACCGCTCTCTGATTGGTTCATGAGTTTTAGGCTATCATGGAGCTCCAAAGTTGGCCCAATGTAAATAGACCCAACCCATAGGAACACGCAAAATAGCCTCAGAAGTCAATTGAGCAATCTGAGGGAACGGGTTATTTATGATGATTTTTGATACTTATGTGTACAATATATGGCAATGAAAAGTGAAATTGTTAGGAATTTTCTCATTTTCAGCTTTCCCGACTTTAATCCTGAAATTTTTGTTCTATATACCTCGAGAATGCTATTCAGCCTTGCTAAGGAAGAACACCGTCTGAGCCTTCAGGCGTTGCCAAATTTCCTTCGAGAAATCAAGAATTCGTGGGAAAAGTTATCAATAATTTTCTTCCAATTTATCAGAAAATTTTGATCGTAATTTGGTCTAAAGTGTCTGAAAATTTCAATGAAAAATATTCATAAGTTTCTTCAAAAATAAATATTTTCCGAGAGGCAATTTGGCAAGATTCGAATGCTCATACGGCGTTTTTCCTTAGCACGGCAGTATTCTCGGGAACAGGAACGGAATTCCCGGTGGCTCATTCAATATGCGAATGAATACTTTCTACGTGTTGGTATATTCCTCTGTAAAAGTTTCCGGGAGAATACAGAAATTTCTGGGAAGAGGAAGATTCCCTACTCAACGCCGACGCAGTCCCATGGTCTCTTCAGCCCAATAAAAAAAATCAAATTATAGAATGCAAATACAGCCTCACCTACGGGATCTACGGTGCCATCAGGAGCAAAGTCATAGATTAATTTTTTGATTGCCTGTAAGTACATCGATCCACTTACTCCTTAAACTTATAAGTATAGTCCCTGAGAGACTTGAAAATCTCCTTGAAGGTCGTACGGTAGAATTAGGTAATTAAGGGAAGCAGCGATTAATGCCCAAGCATCCAAAATGTCTCGAGGCAAGCAGAAAATGATGGGAATTAGGCATCCGATGGCGGGCGTTTACCCCATATACTCTCGGCGCTGTTAATTAAATTCTGACAAAATCAAGAATGGTAGGAAGGTTTTAAAACTGATAGGTACGTATAAAAATATTGGTTGGGTTCAGGAGCAGCGGCGGGGAGGGGGTGGAGTGGAAAACGCAGCAAGCGCTCAGTAGTTCAATTTATGCTTCACATGGATATACTCGTAAATGGACCGTTTTCTGCAGAAAGGAACCAAGCCACATCAGCTATTACCAAATTTAACCGGGCTATTTAATTTTTTTACAAGAGAAAGTTTATGCGGATTCCTTTGAGAATTTTGAGGAATTAGCTTCGTGCTATGCAGAAAATTCACCGAAATTTGCACAAAAAATCCGCACAACCGTTTTTATGTAAACATTGAATTTCCCGATAATATTTGGCGGTAGCTGATGTGGCCTTGCATGTGGCCTTGCAGTGGCATTGTTGGCTGTGTTTCTTTCTACTCATCGTGGTCCAAATGGTCCACTGTAAACAGAGGTGTTTAGATATCTTTTACTTTATCTATATAGGGTTAGGTTCATAAATGGACGTATTTATGCTAAAAGGAGATATGTGCAAGTGGAAAGATGGGGTGTGCTCGTTAGTTGGGTCATAAGAAACAATGTAAAAGTGGATATAGCTCCTTTTGAGAAAATTGAGAAGCGGGATTTTCTATTAAATCAAAAGGAGCTAAACGGCAAAATATGCTAACTCATGAGCCGCGGGCATGGCAAGAGAGCCTTGTGCACAGGGCTCACGAGTTACAGCGCCCCGACGACCATCTCCCCGTCGTTAGAGTGCGCACTCATTGCCGCTGACGTCACTGGCGCACAATATTCCCCATTCATTCTTATGGCCCGACCACTAACGAGCACACCCCATCTTTCCACTTGCACATATCTCCTTTTCGCATAAATACGTCCAAATAAAGCAAGGTTAGAGGTTCATTTTTTCATTTTTATTTTTCCCCTACATTCTTGCATATTTTTCCATCCACGCAAAATGAATCAAAAGAAATCATTCATAAAAACACGGAATAATTTTTGAAATTGGAAATAATCATCTCCTTCTAGACATTTTAAACAAGTCGTTTTCCTCGCGTTTTGGACTTGTTGTTTTTCTTTAAGCACTGATTTTTTATTCCGATGTGCGCCGGGTACTGAGGACGGTGAGTCGAGAATAAGGGTGGAAGGGGGCGGTACTGCCAAAGGCGCCGTCAGTTGGTGGGAACAGTCGAACCATGCTTCTGTTTTGGACTGGAGTCAGTGCCCCCCCCCCCCCCCCCCCCCCCGGGGCATCTGATTACGGAGAGCCTGGAGTAATGATAATGATTATAATCTCACTGACGCAAATCTCTTTTGCCTCCCTCGCATAGCTGCTGGTGAGTTAGTGCGCAAGCATCGTAACATATAACCATGAATGTAATATTAGTGAGCGGCGAACGATAAGCATCGGTAACTTTACTGCTGAGGCTCCTGCGCCGCACGGTTGCGGTGAAGTCAAATATAAAATTGAGGAGTTAAATATTTGGGCGTTTGTTGAGAAAAGAGTCAGAAGTACGTGCAATAAGAATAATGCATGAATAAAATGTCGCAACGCAATATATGACTTGAAGGTGGGCGGAGGGTACATATGGACCGAGTTCATCAGAGAGGAACCAACCCACATTTTAGGAAACATTGAGTGAAGAATGTTTTTGAGTTCCTCTAGTTGTATATTTTTTTTCTGCCAAAAACTCAAAGTCGGAAAAAATGATTAGTTCGTGAAAAGAGGGGTTAAAGTTTATTTTTGACATTGAGTCTTATGGAGGAATACGAGTAAAACTTCAAACCTCTGTTTTCCCAGTTTCAACTTGATGTGGTTTGGTTCCTTTCTGATAAACTCAGTCCATATATGAATACCACATCGGACTGCTTTAAATTTCCAGTACTTGGCTCGCTCCAAAGAGATAATTCGACCCAGCTTGGAATTTCTAATGATAGTCGTCAAAAGGAGAATTCTTTGTTAAGACACAATTCTCGCTAAAATGAGAATTTTTAGACGTGCGCCCCCCGCAGCGCTTAGGAAACCTCTAGATAGGTTTTATTTTTTCCCCAAAATGGTTATTGAATTGAACACTCAACCTTAACTTTTCTCGAATTTCAAAAATAAGAGACACCTCGGCCGTGTTGCTCACGTAGTTCTTTAAGCATCGCTACAAATAAGACAAACGGAGACTAGCACAATTTGGATTATGGATGCAGAGCACGGGAAAGGACGCGCGCTGGCGACGGCGCAGAGATACAACTATTCGTGCTTGATGGATGTCCGTGCAGCATCTGCAAAATTGAAGGCGCGATGGCGCGAGGCGGTAATTCGCAATCGCAATGCTCCGCTCTCTGTTGCCAAAAGAGGTATTGCCCAGATACGGAAGAAAAGAAGAGGTCGAATTACGTCTCTCCTATCTTCGGCTTTGTTGACTCGCGATTTTTTCTTTTTTTTCAATTCGATGTCTGGATCTTTTTTTAGGGTGTACTTGTAGATCTATGTCTGAATGTCGTGTGTATCGGCACCATCGCTCCCTCAGGCGAGATATGCGGGTCAATTTGACCCAGCCTGGGATCTCTGGGGGTGGTTGTCAAAAAAAAAAAAAAATAATTCCTGACACTCAATTTTTTTATTTACTTATTTGATGTATTATATTATTTTCATTTGATTTTTTTTTTACGATGTATTTGAGGACCAATATAAAGCTCGTATGAACATTTATATATTTGCTCCCCTAACTTTTCTCTCATGTTTAACATGGCACCGAAACACTGAACTCAGATACATGTTACGACTCATTTATAAAACAATTTACTTGAAAGTAGGGTAACCTAGAATTAAAGCGGGCACTTGCATAGCCAAAAAAGGATTATCCGCTTGTCTATATCGTCCAAAATTACGTGTGTTTAAATAGGCGCTACCGTTGCTTTAAGTCTGCTTTTTCCTGAATTTTAGTCATTTTTTGAAAGTTTTATTAGTGTAATTACTATTTTTATGCTATGATCTTTGGATTTTCAAAGTTTCGGCTATAATATATTGGTAGGTTTTCGAGAAATGTTCCTGTGAAATACGCTGACTTTAAATCGCGTGACCAATCAGAAAGTGAATAGTCCATTATTTGGTTGGTAGATCGCCTCTCTGCGTAGTGCTAGTACTCGCTTTGATTCTACCCTACTTGAAAGGAGAAGAGCGTCATTTTGAATTTTACCGCCATTTTTACTCAACGCTGATGGCCGTAGCGCAGCGCCACCGTCCAACGCTCATCGCGCAGCAACGTTGCGCTTGGAGGTTATGTTTACAGAAAGCAGATACAGAAAGTTCGCTACCGGAAGAAACTTTACCAGCAAATAATTATAATTTAGCAAATTGGTTCTATTTTTAATGTTTTTAAAATATTCAGTGAAGTTACAGCTCTTATAAAGTGACGATTCAACATGGATGATGAAGCAGAAACTTACAAGCTTTGGAGAATTAGGAAAACAGTCATGCAGGTAAGAGATGCAGAGACTTCATAGATTTAGAACGAGTTAATCTAAATTTATTTTTATTTCACAGTGCGTACACTGTCTAATGGATGACAAATCTTTGATCAATCTTGAATCTTTCAAAGTTTTCATGAAACACAAGAAAAGTGCGCTAAGTGTGAACAGTGCGAGACGTTACAGTTGCTTCTGATTGATCGCTAAGTAAGTCTTGTTTTTAGCTCCGCTCAAAGTTGTTTATTAAGCTTTGATAAAGTGTTGGTAAGAAGCCTTTAGCAGCCTGATTGTTGAAATTTTGTGTTCGGCTGGTCGACATAGATGACATAGGTTACAAGGCAAAGTGTGATTGGTCGGCTATGTCTTATCGCTGCTTTATTATGCGTTTGTCAGGTGGAATGGAAGACATACTGTTGGAAACTTAAGAGGTGCCGTTAGCTTGTCGTGAGTTCAATCCAACAAAGCAGCGATAAGACATAGCCGACCAATCATGCTCCGCCTTTTAACCTATGTCAACCTGACAAACATAAAATTTCAACCATCAGGCTGCTGTAATGGAATGAGGAGTAAGTCATGATGTGATGTTTTTCAATAACTCTTCTTTGTAGTTAAATCGTCTAAACTTATCTTGCTTTATCATAGTTGAGACCTAGGCCATCTGTTCCTCACACTTCAGTATTTATTAAGTATTCTGCAGTCTGTTCTGCCTTTTTAATCCACACAGGACTATAGCAAGCCTTCTTTCATCTATTAAACTTTTCCCCCCCTTATTTCAGCTTTGCCACGATCGAGGTTATCTAGTAACACAGGATGAATTGGATCAAACGTTGGACCAATTTCGAGAACAGTTTGGCGATAAACCTAGGTGAGCAATATTTTCAGTTCTTAGCCAGTTTTCATCAAGTTCATGCAATTTTTATACATGATATGAGCTTAAGTAAGTAAATTAATCTCCATAATCAGCCGCAGAAATCAGCTGATGCAGCAAAGATATCAATGGCTAAACTCTTAAGCTGCATACCTAATTCTAGATCGGAGTTTCAAATTTTGGCTCTGACTATGTATTTCATTCATTAAATAGAAACAAAGCAACTATATTGTTTGATATTTTTGATGAATATTCCTTAGGCTGGGATGAAAAATCGTAGAAGTTATCAAGAAAGTATTTTGATGAGTTTACTGCTAGAAAAATAAGAAGATAATTATAATAAAATAAGATGATGATAATAAGATGATTTTCTGATGGGAGACCTGGAATGTGGTAAGCCAAAATGTGCGTTTCCCTAGTCCAGCCATCAAGGTGGTGGTTCATGATGTTTTATTCAAAGATTTTATTTCTCCATCGCCTCATTAAGAACCCCAGTAAGTATCGAAGGAAACAGAAAAAGTTCAACGATTTTCCAGGCAGTTTGCAACTTCACCTCTTTTCAAGAAGTTGGTTCACATTGCGACATGCTGTTGACTGATTTTCAAATAGGAAAAGAGAAAAAACTAGACAGTCAAAAATATTTGAAGAGTCTATTACTTTACCTAGCAATTATCCTCGGTTGATTGTCAATGTGATAGGTTTATTAGTACAATGTAATTTGTATGTGAAAATTGGTTTAGAATGTCATGCCATTTCTTCTTTTCATAATACTGTATTTATTCTTTTTTCTCACAGTGAGAAAAGGCCCTCTCGTGGAGATTTAATTGTGTTAGTAGCCCACAATGATGATCCCACAGGTAAGTTTGATTCGTAACAAATTTCTTTGTGTGTATTCAACTCATCGGTAACAGCATCAGCCATTAGTGTCCGACACGTGAATTTCAAGCAAATTCAATGGAAAAACTGTCTGTTCATAAATGACAGTCAGCCCTTACATCACTGGGCGTCTCATAATTATATTTTTTAGTCCTAGTTCATACAGTCAATGTGCTTTCTCATTTAATAAAAAAAATGAGCTGAAACGTGATTTGAGCACTCATTAGCTCCTGGTGGATGCAAGGGTGCAAAGCCAACTTGCTACAGTATTAGAATGGCAAGTGTTTTCGGAAAATCAGGCCGAAATTTGCGTATTTTTTGTAAAATCGCAGAAAATTTGTGTGTGTTTTTGCAAAATTGCAGCAACTTGTACTAAAGGAACAATGAAGGTTATAGCTTTGGACATTTGGGGGAAAGGGATTCTTAAAATGAAAAGACCCATTTGCAAAATGGGAAGGCTAAGAACTTTCTGCATCCCCGAGTGCTAATGTCTATCTTTCCTCCCCTGCACCACATTTATTTTTATGCAATTATTCGTAAGCATACTTGTCATCAATCTGTAATTTTGCATTCAAATGGATAACATAATCACACATTTTTCTTGACCTGTTGAATTCATGGCGCAACTCAGAAATCATTCCCAAGTAGCAGCTATGAAGCCTTAGATAAAGCGCGGAAGGAAGGGAAAGGCAAGGAGAGTAATTTTCATAAGGCATAGCAGTTCACAGCTACAATTAGTCTAATTTTTTTAACTGTATCATTTTTTTATTTTTTTCCTAGATCAAATGTTCGTGTTTTTCCCAGAAGAGCCAAAAATTGGTATCAAAACAATCAAAACTTACTGCCAGCGTATGCAAGAAGAGAATATTCATCGGGCCATTATTGTGGTTCAAGCTGGTATGACTCCTTCGGCAAAACAAGTACGTAATATATTTTAATACTGTGAAAACTAATTTCTTTTTTGTTTGTCAACTAAGAAAAGAACCTTTATTCAGTCTTACAATCCATCGAAATTGTTTAAATATCTGTCCATGAAAAAATACTTTTTCAACTGTGAAAAATAGATGTTTTTAATAATTTTATGATGGGTAAATGAACCACTAAGCCAAATATGAATGGAAAAAAGAAGGAAATTTGGTGACCAGTCCTTCATGAAGAATGAACCTAATTGAGGCACTGGATGAGAAAAGGGCACTTTTCGATTGCAGTGCTTCAGAATCTATGTTGCGAATTAATCCCTTGGAGAAGAATTCAATGGGTGATATTTCCAGAATACTTTCCATAGCATATTGTAGAGTCATCTTTATATTCAGTAAAATTTTCAGCAATATGGATGCATTCACTTTGCGTACAATGAATGAAATACTAGATAATATTCTGAAACACTGCAACCGAGAAATGCCCTTTTCGCATCCAGTGCCTCAATTTCAAAGCCAGTAATCTTCATTTTTTTGTCTGAAGATGTAATAATCAATTTAATTTATAATGAAAAGAGCAAGAATGCTTTCATGTTCAAGTACAAGTATTCTATTGTGGAATTCAACTTATTTTTCCAGAGCAATGAAGAGTGTCAATTTTGGATCAAAACGTCTTACGCATTCTTCATTCTTGTTCAATCTAGTGGACAAGATAAGAAATAAAATGTTTTAACATAATAAATGAAAAAAACAAGTTTATAAAGTCTCAGTTTTTGGTCTATTTGCACACATGTTAACAACTTGTCTTTTTTCCCCAGTCTTTAGTTGATATGGCGCCCAAGTATATTTTAGAGCACTTTTTGGAATCAGAGCTCCTGATCAACATCACAGAGCATGAATTAGTACCTGAGCACGTTGTCCTGACTCCTGAAGAAAAACAAGAACTTCTCTCCAGATAGTATCCTTTTGATTACTCTGATGAAACCTTTATCTTTACCTTTTCTTGCAGCATTTATAGGCTTGTGGTATCTGTCAAAAACTTTAATTTTTAATAGGTTAATTACGCTAGACCCAGGATTGAATTTTTCAAGGGTATAGGCAAAAAATAACAAGATCCATTTGGAATACTCAGTATTTATGTGCAAAATTAATGGAGAATTTGCCTTCTAAAATCATGATTTATGATGTCATCCATAGCGATTCTTCCACCTTGGATTCGTCAATCAGTGATGCACACCTTTGCACAGGTTGCTTGACTTAATACAGGGATGAAACAGTGGTACTCACTACCACAGTGGATGATGTGAGTTGCATTTTGCAAAAAGGAACCAAAAACATTCCAATGTTGCAAGGATTGTGCAACTCACATTCCTCGCCAAAAATTACTGTGATCAATGATGTGCAAAAAATGAAATTTACAAAGATAATTGTCGTCTTGAATTCATAGTTTTTTGGGAGTAAAGATAAATATTGTTTAGATGATCAGTCTATATTTGCAAGGTAAAAAAAGTTGCACAATCTTAGTGACATTAGAATGCCCTTGGTTCCACTTTGCAAAATTCAATCCATATCATACTCCATCTTTTTTGAAGGTCGACTCCTCTATTAATAATGGATAGTGGAATTTGGCGTTTGCTGTTTGGAAAAATTTTATTACCATCTGCTATTCTATAATCTGAAATCATCAACACTTGATCCTGTGACCAGTGCATTCGACCTATTATCAAAACTTATTTGCTTCATCTAAATCTAGGTAAACCTGCCCTCTAACTTTCGCAGAAGTGGTCTGACAAAATGAGCAGTCGGTCTTATTTACAAACTGGTTTTAGCTTAGTTCAAACCTATTTGACTAAGTAAAATGAAAGGTTATCCTTTGACCATAATTGATCTTTGCAGAAGTAATTTGTTGGAAGTTGACTTGTCTAAATGAAGTGATATGAAGTTTTAAAAATTGATGTTTGTAAGAATCGATATAGTTGAAATTTTCCTCAACGAATATTTCAGTAAACTGAAAGAAAACCAGCTCATGAGGATTCAAGCAGGGGATCCTGTTTCTAGGTATTTTGGTCTCAAACGTGGACAGGTAAGTTATTCATTTTTTTTGAGAGTCTGTAACAAAGACATAAAGACGGAGGGCTAAAAGCAAAAAATGAAGCTTCTTTTCAACCACCTCTACGATTGGCTAGAGGATTGGCGGCGAAATCGGGACAAGTTTGAAATTCAAATGTAGGGCGGGAACTAAATAAAATTGCGGAAACAAAGTATTTTAGGTTGATTTTTGCCCGAATTCAGATACAAACTCATATTTTTTTAACTCTAGGTTAGTTTCCGTCCGTCGTCGACCGATTAATTTCATTTGGGAGTGACGTTGATCTAGAACTGTAACGGCCTGTTTGAACCTGCAGAACCACCATGAGCAGAAGAAAAACTAACTTTATCTGAGATTACTGCCTGTTACCGAGCAAAAGTAGGTGTATTATGTTAGGACGCAGACCGAACTTTCTTAGTATATTCGTTTTAGGAATTTAAAATACGTTTCAAAGAAGAAATGTGCAAAAATCAAGAGGACAAGTTCAAATCAAATTTCCGTTTGCCGCCATGGATTCCCGCGCTCATTTACACACTCACACAAGCGCGCAGCGCCGAACCTAGCTTCACTTTTTCCCCGTGCTTTTAGGTACGAGCGCTCCGTCTTTATGTCTTTGGTCTGTAACAAGTCTAATCTCATATTCTAACTTTAGTAAATATTGATTGAAATCAAGGATCATGAAATCATAATTGGACCACATGTTATAATAATAAGAAACATGTCACAACTATGTCTGACTCATTTCAGAAACAACGAATGTGCCATTCGTCTCCCTATGCATATAGGTTCTTCTATGGATGAGCAAGAAATAGTAAGCTCTATTGGACCATTAGACAAGAAGCAGATCCAAGCATTAACCACCGCTTTCATGATCAAAATACTTTTTCTTGACTCTGAATTTTTGCTGGGAGAAAATGTACGACTGGCTAAATTCAAAACTACCCCCAATTCTTTTTTCTCCAAAATGCAATTCGGTGCATTTCAGTTAATGTCAGTCTAAACGATCCCCTAAGGAACGCATATTGCATCTGAACTTTACATTGCCCATGCGCAGTATAGGGTCGCTTGAAAACACTTCCACAAGAATGGACCCTCTATGATTCCGTATTTCAGAAATGAAACCATAAGATAAAGACACAGTGTTCTAACGGAAGTTGAAGCTTCTTTTCAAAGCTGATTTCAGCGAAAAATTGTTGCCAAGTTCACTTTTTTCAGTCCAAAAAAGTAATTTTGTCAAAAAAGCAGAACATGAGAGGAGGTCAAGGACGAGACTGCAGTTGGGCTAATTTTGATGAAATCCTTGCATTTTGTCTGTTTTCAAATAGCAAATTTTAAAAGCTATGTTCCTCGTGCCATGCACAATCCAAATTAGTTTTACTTTACAAACATATTTTATATTTTTGGATATGTTTTTGCATGAGCTGTTATATTTTCCGATTTGCTTTTTTTCTGCCCCACCAGGTTGTGAAGATTATTAGATCCTCAGAAACAGCTGGACGGTACATCTCTTATAGGCTTGTGTGCTGATTTTGCTTCTTTGAAGAAAGGACCCTTCCATATTTTTGTAAATATTTGTGAATAATTATTTTACTTGTGATACCAATAAAAGATTTTTTTCTGCATTTCTTACTGGATATGTCCTTTTTTCAACCAATTTTTTTCATGAAAATCGGATTATGCTCTTAATACTTCATTTTTCTTTGTCTTTAAATAATAGCTGTGCTAAATTGAGTGCTAGGTGCTGGAGGGAAGCTTCTTGGTCACAAATAATGGGTGATTTTTCTGGAGTTCATCGATAGAATATTGTTAAATCATAAAGAATATTCAGTAAGTTTCAACAAAATGCACGCATTTGCTCTCCTAAGAATGAATGAAATGCTAGCGGAGGAATTTGAATACCACACTCCAGAAGTGTTTCTCCTGCACCCAGCACTCAAATTGGTTTTAATTTGATTCAATGATTGAGAGCCACCGATATGTACACATTAAATGGTTTATTTACTTAATATCACATGTTTATGATCCGTTTGAAAACAAATACATGAAGTTACACATGGATAGTGTGATTTTTAATGCAATCACATCACAAATGATTTTGAGGAAAAAAATGATAACAAATGTTTTAGAAATAAGGGAAAAAATAATGATAACAATTATTTGAATAAAATTGTTAGATAAAATGATAAAATACAATTAAAACATCATTAAGCAGTAAATAAAAGATCTTGCTAACAAAGAAGTAGGTGCAAAAAACTGAGATTCTGAAGAATTCAGAAAGGCATTTTTTAAGTAAAAATAATTATCAAAGCATTTTCCGATGATTGGGACTTCCGGCTTTACACTTGTATTGCATCTCTTCATAGCTCTTTTTCATGCATGGAAATACGACTGGAACTATGAAACTGGACATGGAATCATGAAAGTATAAATTTTAAAAAAAGAGTCTTCCTGCTTACGGTCTCATTTTTTTTTGCTCTCCCCCACTATTCCAGGTATTAGTATCGGCTTACGTTCACCCCACCCATCTAAACTCTCTAATTTTTTCCAACATCAATAGTAATTTCAGACATTATCGATCAAGAAATTATAGCAGATTTGACCCATTTACAATTTCTTGAAATTTTTTTTAGCTTAGAATCCACGCCAAATAAGTTTATGCACTTATAGACAGCAACAGACAATCCGCTATCTTGATTCTTGCATTTACTTTCAATGCTGAACTGACTTCAGACAATCTTTTATGGCAGTCTAAAAGTGCTAAAACTTATTAGGCATGGACTCTATTAAGATTGCAAAAAAATAAGCGATTTAATTTTTTAAGAAGAGCCTGGATCATTTTTCTCTATGAGAAGAATTTCCTGTGAAAATTACAAGTAATAAAGTTGTCTCGTTTTCCTCCTAAACCAAAGTGGGAGGGGAACTATTGAAATACTGCAATGGAGATACAAGGTCTCCAAGTTGAGATATCAAATTTTTTCTTCAAAAACTTTAGTTGAGGGGATCTCAGCAAAATCCCAAAAAGTCAAAAATTAATTTTTCCTTTGTGAACTTTGGCTGTGCTACAGTAAAAATTTAGGAAGAATACTTAGATTAACGATTAAAACTTTCGCTAACCAATAGAGGTTACGACAGGTTGTAACCCTGAAATTGTATAAAAAACAAGTGTAAAAATACAGAACAGAAACATGATAAAATCTTGGAAGAACTAGCAATCTCAGCATAAATATATGAGATGGCTTCTTAATGGAAGGTGCATTAAAATATAGGCAGCATTTATGTGAAGGAACCAAGTTCTTTTGCTCATGTCCGAGTGTATAGGTAAACGATGCCATCGATCTTTCTAAGTATATGGGGGCATTGATGAACAACTCCACTTAATTGGTTCCTTTTCCATAGATGCCAGCCATATGAAAGGAAGTGAAAAATATTCATTAAAGAAAAACAAATGAGTAAAATAAAATTTTAAAACCTAATTTTAACTCTGCATAAGTACATCGAGTGAGTGTTTCACAAATTGGAGGAATAAGCGAAACAGCAGATTCTAATACTTAATTATGTGAGTTCTACGTTAGATTCGGTATTTTTGATGAATGTTGAATTCAATGATGATTGGTTCTTGCCTACCTTTGTAAAAAGGGTCATGTTTGGACTCACAGTTTCACGTTTGGAGTTTTGTACTTTAAATGGAATGACATACTAAGAAACTGAGACAAGGTTCATTTCGTGGTTTTTTCACCGATCAGCAAATCAGCACTTAGAAATCCATTGGCCATTGTTTCATAACAGAGTTGCCTCACATCAGTTTTAAGGAGAAGAATAAACGTTAGTCATTTTACAACAAAAAATAAATAGGCATGACCGTCCAAACAAAATATGAACACTATAATGAAAGTAAGAAACATGTGTCTTGCTTCGCAACTATACAAATTTCTTTCCAGATTTAATTTTTTCTTTAAGAAACACCAACATTTTGTTCCAGAAAATTAATTGATTTTTCTTCATATTGTACAAAATAGTCTAAGGAAATTTTTAACCGTGACTTTCACTCCGTAGCCTTGAAAAGAATAATATGACAACAGCCATTTTAAGGCATTACATCTGAAGTTAGTGTTTTTTACTTTCACCTTCGATGAGTTTTAGCCAATCAGACACTATGTTATTCATTGGATTTTCTGAAACCTGATGACTCCTGCTGACCAGTGAGAAAAAACCTTCTCCTAGGCTTCTTTCCCTCATACTTTTCTCTACGGCTGGGTTTTATTTCAAAAGACTTCGGAGGTAGCATTCAATTACTTTCCTAAATCCACGGTGTCTACAGCTTTTTATAAAAAAACTTTCCTATTTTTCTCAGCTAAAATAACAAAAATTTCCTGATAATTTAATTGATGATCTACGAACATGTGAGAGAAAGGAACAACTTCTACCGATAATTTTACATTCAACTTTGAAGTTCTCAATCCAAAATCTTTGTTCTCTTAGGTGAGGAGCACCAAGATCATGAAAAATTGAGAAAGGGAAAAAATCCCAGTCTTCTACATTAAATCCCCAAAAATTTTCAGTAAAAACTGTTATGTCAGTTTTCTGGCTGGACAGACATCCTGAACCTCTTTTGACTGACGATCATCTAACTGTTATTCATGGGCAGTAGTTCGAGTTAAAAATACAAACGAACCATGTGAGAGCTTAAATACATGGTGGTATGGATATTAATACAAAAGGATACAAAATAGCATACAAATTAGAAAGAAATACGATGTGAATGAACAATTACGAAAATATTCGCTGATTCCGTGTAAAAAAAGTTGACCTGAAATTTTGACGTTCCAGTGAAAAAAAAAAGAATAAAAAATGCATACAAAGAAAAAGTAGACAGGATTGAGAGCAGTATAAAACACAAGGAAAAAAGGTAACAAATAGTAGAATAAATTTTCACTTTGAAGTAACAAAAAATAGGTTGATTTGGATTAATGTTTTTGGAGTTATAAACAAGGAGTGAGAGGGAGAAATTTCAAGTTGATTTTAAATGCATAGCGAGTGAAAAATTCAACAATAAATAGAGCATGAGCTTACGTTTTACTCTGGAAAAGCTTAAACTGTACAAATACTCTCGTTTACTTCACCGATCGGGACATTTCATCTTGGACCAATATAAGCTGAGCTTCAGGCAAAAATTGTTCCCAACATTTCATGACCTGTAAAAAAAATTGAATGATCAGTTATATGCAAACTGAAGACTAAAGTTAAGAAACAATGGAGAGCGGAGAACTCTTGACTGCATGACTGGCAGCAGCCTGATTGTTGAAATTTTTTGTTTGTCGGGACGACAAAGATGACATAGGTTAAAAGGCGGAGCGTGATTGGTCGGCTATGTCTTATCGCTGCTTTGTCGTGCCTTTGTCAGGTGGAATGGACGACATACTGTCGGAGACTTAAGAGGTCCCGTTAGCTTGTCGAGAGGTCAACCCGACATAGACACGACAAAGCAGCGATAAGACATAGCCGACCAATCACGCTCCTCCTTTTAACCTATGTCATCTTTGTCGTTCCGACAAACAAAAAATTTCAACAATCAGGCTGCAAGTCGCATGAAAACGGATTTTGAAAATGGGAAGGCTGTGAAATGCAGTTTCGAAAATGGGATGTGTAAAAATGAAAATAGGAGTAAGTATCGCAGGAAAATTGCCTCAATCGAGACTAACAAACAATTTATTTGGATAAGGATTTGATACGTAGTGAAGAGCAAGCTGAGGTTTTTTTTTCTTCTTCTAAAAAACTGTCAATTTTCACACTTTATAGATCTCTTTGCTTCCCTGTCCTTGCTTTTCATGTAATATTTCTACCGATTCTTCTTGTTTTGGGAAGGGCAATCAGACCACTGAGCAAAATTTGTACTCAGGGCGATGAATCAAAATAATACTTTTACTCTTGCTGGGTAATTTGAGCCATACAAGGACAGCTTTTAAGAAATAAAGAGAGTGGGTAGGTGGGTGATAACTTGAAAATAATGGTCATCAAGAGATTATCACCTGCTGAGAAATCATGGAAGTCACCCTAGACAATTTCTAAAAATAACTAAAACAAATTATAAATACTTTAGAAGGAAGAGAGCTTTTAGTAAATATAGTGCGATACAAAAATAATACTCACATTCTGTTGATGATCTAACATAGATTCTAGATACTTGATAATAGTCTCTTTGAAGTCTTTAACTCGATTTACATCAAACTGCTCCAGTTCTTCACGAATCATTTTAGAGATACTGTTGAATTCTTCTTGACACCTTTCTACTTTGGCCTCCCACTGTAAAGAGAGAAAAAAGAGAATGATCATGATTTTTTGACTTTGTACATTGCAAAATACATAGTATAAACTGACCAATACATGATAACTGGCCTGCATTTAGCAGCAAAGTACCAATATTTTTGGGACCCCCAGAGGGGTCTTCTTTGTTACCTAAAAGTGAGTAGAATTTTTTCGAGAGGTCGATTTATTATTCAGCTCACTGGCTAACTTACAAGAGGAGCTTAAATCTACTGTCTCTTTTCAGCTGAACACAGTCTAAGATATGATCTATTGTGAGGTAATTTTATAAATACAAGCTGGTATTTGAAACATTCGACGTTCTGTTGAGGATTGCTCTTCACTTTGAGGTGAATGGAGTAAATGTAGAGGAGAGCTGAGTGATGAGGAGCGTTATCTGAAACAGACATGCTTGAGTCATCTGTCCCATGGGACAAATCCCATGATAAGCGTCTATAACATGATAGACACGGCAGCCTAGTGAAATATGAATTCACAGTACTTTCCAATACTGTGAATGAGGTGGTAAGGAGATCCTGTTCTCTGCCACTTATTACAAAAAAAAAAAAAAAAAAAAAAAAAAAAAAAATTGTCAACCCATTTCTTTGGAGAATTTTTGAACAAATAAAATGAGAAATATTATTACCTCAGCAACTTCTTGATTAGCAGTGCTACTTTTGTCAGTTCGCATATTCAGTTCCATTTTCACTTTCTGTTCCCGTTTCTTGTTTAGCATTAATTGCGAGTGTTGCCACGTCTGGTAAACCTTGACCCTTTCATGGAAAACATCCTAGGGAAGAAAATCATTCGTTATTATTTAGATAAAAGTCTTAGTGGTCAAAAAAATTAAAAGCGGGGAAAAAATTAGGGGTGAGAATTATCTGTGTTTGCATCTTTAAACGAAAACAATTCAACAGCTTTTAAAAGGTTTTAATTTCTACAAATGAGTCCGAAAAGTCCTTCCATTTGCAGTGTTTCAGAATTTCTTTTCAGGATTTTTTCTTTTTAGGAAAAGCAAAGTCATATTAAAAAAAATCAATTTTTTCACTTTGAGTTTTTACGGTTTCTTAGTGGAGGAACTTCCTGAAATTAACGTAAAACGTATTTACAACAATTAAAGTTAACAAAAGTAAAACATGATTTAAGAAATATAAGAGGGCTTACTCTGATGGCTCCAACAAGAGCTATGTAGTCTTTTAACAATTCACAAAATATTGAGAAATCTGCATTGGCTTGTTCATTGTGGAGAGCTTCAATCTGTAAGATAAGAAATAAAAATTACATAATTTGAAAATTTTGGTATGAAAAACGGGTATTTAGGATGAGAAGGCTAAGGTACTTCTGGATCTAGGAACTTCCCATCTAGCAATTTTGAAAAAAGTTTTACATAATTTATTTTGCAAAAAAAAGGGTACTCTCTCGCATTAAGTGTTCAGCTCCACAACATGAGTTTAATTGATCAGTCAGAAAAATGGCACTGATATGAGGAGATATTTTGAAACCATAGTAAAAAAATGGAATACCTTTTCTTCCGTCTCAGCAAGCTGGGAGAGAGCTCGACTTAGGCTGGTATGTTCTTCGCAGTTACTTAGCATTGCAGCACTTTTGGCAAAAGAGGCAATGAACACAGCAAGATCCTTTCGATGCATTACTAATGTTTCAACACTGAGGTGCAAATTTCGCAAGTTACAATCGAGTTGCTCTATGTACTGAGTTTTTTCTTCAAACCACTGGAAAACAAAAAGCAATTAATTACATAAGATACTGATTCTGAAGTTGAAAAATATATTTCTTCATTTGTGATGTTGCAACCTTTCTACAATTTTGTAGCGCAGGGAATATTACAGTTTTTAATTGGTAGAACTTTGCATGATTTTTCTTTGACATTAAAAATATATTCTCTGGAACTTTATGAGAAAATAGAAAGAGCTCCTTTCAGAAAAAAGAACAAGCAATTGATGGAGCTAAGGGTCAAAAGGTTAAAAACACAATTTGAAGGAGATTGCACATTGCTTTCGATCACCCCCCTCGAGTGCTTCAATACGCAAACTCATATTGGTGAAGAAGAAAAACAACTTTCAGCTGAAATGGCTCACAGAATATGCACAGCTGTATTTTTGGCTTGGTAAATTTAGATAGGGAATGAATTTGACACACCGCAAACATTTCTCTTTAGGGCTGTTGGTGAGTTGATGTCTTCAGGTGGTATTTTGCCTGTTGATAAGACCCATGATACATAATTTATGTGAAGAGCAAAAACTAACTTAATATTTGTGATGATACAAATATTTGCTCTTTTCGTTTGTACAATACAACTTCCAGTTTTATCTCCGTTCATTTTCAAGCCCCAATTCATCACTGCGTTCTTGGCTTGAAAAAAGCTGAAGTTATTATCAATCAAGCTGAGTCGAGAAGTTGCTCAAGCCACAATGCACCTTTGTATTGAGTCAAGTTGGTAGGACCTGGCTTAATTTGACTCAAAATTTGAGTACTTGCACAGCCCTAGATAAAATGACTGGTGAAAAAATAAAACAGAAAACATACCGGATCACTTTCATCCATTTTATATGTCATTTTGTTGACAGTTTCTCCTACTTTGTTAAAAAGACGCATTACACCAGCTCCACTAAGCACGGACGTATTATGAGCTTTCGGCAATTCATGGTCTGAAAAAAAAGAGATAGAAATATGTAATACAATAGAAATAAAATAATATCAGTTTAAGTAAAGTAAACGTCAGTCAACTAAAGTAAGCGGTCAATTTTTTTTTCTCTTTTTGATTTCTGTCTCCTTTCTTTACTATTCACATTTCTTTTCTTTTTTGGCTCATCATTCTGAGAAAGTGCGGGTGATTGAAAATATTGTTATACCGGTATTATGTCAAAACAAACAAAAAAACTAGTTGACATTTAGGGTTTTCAACACTCCTGTGTTTGAGAACTACAACGATTTTAAACTTTATACTATATAAAATGAAATATTGTATACTACTGTATAAAATATTTAGTAACTATCACAAGATATTTCTTGATTTTATATGACATCTGAAGATGTTAAATCATTATTATTTGAGGGAAGACTTAGACCATAGAGAGCAAAGAATCAGCGCAATGATTGTGCCAAGTTTGAATCAGATGAGAGCATAGGATACAAGGTCGAATATCAATGACCAAACCAGAAAAATATACTTCTGGACTGGAATGCCTTATAATATTTGATCTGGATTCATCTTTGCAATAGAAAGCTGACTTACATTTTAGGATGGAATTTTTAAAGAAGATTTAAAGATAATTTAGGGAAAATCCTGGAAAAATTCTTGAGTTAAAAAGGTTAATTTTCCTGTATTAAAAACGAGTAGCAAAAGATCTGTCACATTACCAGCAGAAACATGCATATTTGATAGTTGGACTATTCACTTTTAATTTTAATCCTAAGGGCAGATTGAATGAGTAGTTTTTAGAGAGGCTTTACCTGCTTCCAGAAATTCTCTAAAATCAGGATCGATTCTTAGGACAGGATGAAGGGCAGTTCGTTTCAGATAGCGTTCTAAAGATGCTCTTCGTCTTTCGACGAACTCAGATGATGAGTTCTGTTCTGGCTGTGCTGATGATGACATCTTAATCTTTGTCATTCCTGAAAATTCAGTGAAAAAATAGGTTTATTAGATTTATTCGAGAGGAAACCATTATAGGAAGTTATACGGAGACCACTAAGCTAAGAGCTTGACGAGGGCATGCAATCTTAGACTTTCTTCCGAGAGAATTTCTCTTACTTTAAAAAACTCATTTGAAAATGATACATCTTTTTCAACATTTCCGAGACCATTAAATGACTACTGCTTAGAGGAGGAAGAGGAGGAGGAGGAGGGCAACTGCCTCCTCCCTTAATCATTCCCTATTTCTAAGAAATTAATTGCTTTCTTTCTGAAAAAAATAATTTTGCATTAAAGACAGTTTCACTTAAATAGTTTACCTATGACGCTTTTTTCTGGGGCAGGTGGAATGATACGGCCAGCTCGCAGATACTTAGACACAAGTTTGTCATGAACCCCTAAGAAATCACTAAATCTTCTTCTGACACTGAAACTACGTGCTTTGAATAACTTGATATTGGTTCTGGTGTTGATCTGGAACTCTACGTATGATCCCATTCCATCACCTTTCCTACTGGGCTCAGTGACACTAATATCAATGTACTGGTCCTCTTCTGCTTCCTGAAAAAGATAAATGGGAAATTTTTAATTTCTAAAATATTCATGGGAAAAGACAGAGGACACATTCAAAAGAAAGGCATCAAATCAAAGGAAGTCTCCTTGTACAATTGACCAATGTTCGCTAAATAAGTAAATAAGCCTTTGCTGCTGGCTACACCAATACTTGGTAATCCAAAAAGGTTTGCTTGTTGCGACAGGTTACTGTACAGAAAATGTTAGCCCCAAAAACTCTGAGTCCCATAGGAAGATCTCAAAGTCAGAGAGGAATAATTATTTCTACCTATTATAATTTTTTTTACAAGATTCATTTTAAAAAATCTATGACAATGGAAAGGCTGGTTCATTTCAGTGTAGAAATTATAGATTCATGAGCAAAGAAAAAAAGAAGAATAAAATCATTATTTAAAAAAAATTGGAGGAAAATGGAGTTTACCAAATGAGGATGCTGAGAGCTTTTCGTATTCTTGAAAATTAAAAGGAAGAAAATTTCAACCATTAGGAAAAATCCTGGAGTGGAGTATTTTATCAACTTAGGTTTATAATTTATCTTTAATTGGGCTGCAGCTCTAAGCCATACTATTTAACACAATTTAAAAGTCAAAAGCCCAGTCTAGATGGTCCAGCCTTTAACAAACTTTAGCAAAATTTGTTTACCAAAACAGATCCACCCCATTCAGGTATAAAGAAAATGTAAGTATACTCATCAGCGCCATCCCGAAACAACTGTGCATAGACAAATTGACTCGGGCTGCTAGTTTCATTTGCATGGTTTGATGAACTATTAAACCAGAAAGTTTGGCTGTCTGAACCAAGCCTAAAAACTACCAGGAAAACTTGTTGAAATCGTGTAGAGGAGCTACTTATAGAGTTCTATTTCCAGCTTCAAGAAATAAGTTTGAATGAGCTTTTAGAGCACAAAAAATCTTAATTGAGGAGGAAAGGTTTAATGTCGGAAATAAAAAATTGGACTTACGTCAAAGGAATGTAAACTCTTTTTTGGTGCCTGGGGGCTCTGAACTCCAATACTTGGCGATCCATTTTCGTACGGTGTTGATGGTAAGGTTGCAGGAGCCTGTCACAGAGCAAAAAGGTATTAATTAAATAATATTTGGCTAAGAATAACTCAATCACGCTGTAGATTTTGGGAGAAAGATTTCTGTAATTCAAATAAAATGGCGGGAAAATAGAGTTGTAGTTTGAACATTCTAAAGTATTTTCCAGAAAAAGGGTGTTATTCAAAAAAAGTTGGGTTCATTGCAAATTATTTTGAAAATTCAAATCACCATAATTTCAAGGTATTCATGGTTTCAGGCCTTATCATGCAGAAGTTCTGACAAACATGTTCAGTATCTAGCAAGAAAATTAGTTGAAAAATTGCAGATAATGAATTTGGAGGTAAACCCTTCCTTTCAGAAAGGGTAGTGTTAGCCAGCTTCTGAGGAAGAATCATTTTAAGAAAAAAGTAGAACGACGTTCTCATTCTTAGTTCCACAGAAACTTCATATAGTATTTTTTGGTTATAAACTAGGACTTACTCCTACTTTTAATGAAACAATAAAAAATAATACTTAAACAAACCTGATTATTTGGTAACATTGGTTCAGCTTGCGATGTTTTCATCGAGTCCTGTGACAAAAACAAAAGAGCATCAGACAGGGAGGTCATTTGACTAAGTGCAGTTGGCAGCTCTAGCAAAAAATGATTAGGAAAGAAGCTACGAAAGAAGAGTCTGTTCAAAAAAGTAAAGTCAAAGAGTCCAGTCTAAGATTAAAATAGAATTCAGATTCTTAAACAAATAAACTAAACTCGGCACTCTCAAAGGCACAATTATATTTCATATGCACCTGGTTGAGTGAATCACTTACGTACTCCAGATAAGTTCCTGCCAAACAAAAAAATAGATAAAGCTCAAACTTAAACTAGAAGATAAAGACATTACTTCGAAGGGGCGTAGCTAGGTTTGATGTTAACTGGTTCGTTTGTTCTGACATTAAGTAGGCTGAATTTGAACCATGTTGGCATTACTTAGGGGATAACTTAGCCAATAAAGGAAATAATTAATGCTACACTATAAAGCAGAGGTTGGTAGTAGCAGTCAAAATAAAATTAGAGGTATTTTGACTGATTGCCTTGGGTGAATCTATATTTGCTGGTGGGCCCATTCGGCACGATTTGCACCGCGTACATCTCCTCTGCATTTTACAAATGAAAGAGGCGGCAGATGAATTAAAGCAGAGAAAATGTTGCCGGTGGATTACTTCCCCACTTACTGCCTATTCTTGAAAGACACCAAATTGAGAACTCAAAATGAAGATGATTCTTGACTAGAGCTGATAAGGGCTATCAGGGATGGTTGTTTGCAGAGCGCCAGCACTGAGGGCACTTCAACTGAGTGGCAAACATTAAAGGTTCTAATAAGCCTACCTGACAAGAGGCAGAGAGGAATGAAGGGAAGCGACTGATCTAGGAATGAGTGATAAGAAACTAATGCTCACCCCAATAGCTGAAGTATACAAGTCATAATCATCATCATCAGCTTGATCGAATGGGTCAGAAGTTATTGGATCGACTTCACTTGAACTCATATTGATGGGAAATTAGCTGGCACTAGATAAAAAGTTCTGAGGAATCAATTCTGATAACCGAAAGAAAAGGTTTCAAAAATAATGATTGAGATTGAGAATAAAGTCAAATTGCCAATTGGTGCTGTTGGCTGTTGATAATCTACGGTTCTACTAGATGGAAAAGAGGTGGTGGTGGCTCCAAGGTCACGGGAGGCTGAGTATCAAGTTGGCCAAATCACCAACCAATACAAGTTAGAAGTTACTTTCGAATTGTACCATTGGCGTCAAAATCTCGCAAAAAAAATGTAAGGTTCCTAGAAATTGATTTAAAAAGTTTGATAACGCGGCAAGAAAGGGTTTATCATTGCAATTTTATAAATTTTATTTGTTAAATTACGATAAGTGATAAGATAAAGTTAGTGATAAGGAAATGAGGTTGCATCGGGAATTTCCATTATTATATGACGTCAAATGGATCCGGAACTGTGATTGGCGCTTACTAATGCGTCCTCACCCTCACCATTTATTTTTATTTACATTTTAAATGACAGCACGTGCAACTTGCAATTGCAATTGAATTTTGAAATTTGAATTGAACAGTTCAAGTAGAAGTATCCCATTCTTTACGGTCTCTTTCAGTGAAATTGAGTTTTTTAGCGCTAAAGCTGAAGTCTTACCATCGATATTCATCATGAAGTGTTAATCTTAGTTCCTTTTCTCAAAATCAAATAGTGCTTCGTACTTTTCCTCTTTCAAGTCTTCTATCAATGTTGCGCTTTGACTGAGACTATTGTTCATCATATTACCAGTTCCTTCTGAATATGGGGAAGCCCAAATTTAAAAAGTCCAAATCAAATGAACAGAAACTTCAAATCAAGTCACGTAAAGATAAGAAAAAGAATAAAACCAAGGAGTTAAAGTTGGCGAAAGTTGTGAAGGAACATAACCGTGCCAACCTGAATATTGTCAGTAATTTTGTATCGGTCGAAGACAATGTTCGCAAGTCTATATTCAGCTCGAAGGTCTCAGATGTCACGAAAACAAGAGTTGACTCAACGTGTGTCAGTATCTCTAACCTTAACATTGCAAGTTCCAGCTCCAGCTTAGCGCATCTTGGTGTGGAAGCCCAACTCCCGGGGAATCAGCCTGCTGTTGAGGACCAACCCAACATTTTTGCTGACTTTCTCCAATCAGTAAAATTCGTTGTTGTCAGTTCAAAAAAAGTCCTTGCTATTTGTGATCATACAGATATTTTATATTTTTTTGGGGTCGTAAAGCTGTCAATACTTCACGGGCAAGCAGAAGTTCTAGGTTACGTTTTCAATAATCGCACGCCCCCATCAAATGTGTTCTCTCTGAGAGACTCTGGCATTTTACAAGTAATCATCTCAAAAAATACACAGCCTTCTTTAGATCTTAGAGATCTCAAGGAAAAAATTGAAGAGAGGTGTGCAGGCATTGCCACTCAAACTGTTGATAGGGTTATCATGCTCATGAAATCAAGTAGTACAATCCTCTTGCTCGAGAGAAGTACCGACACAAAAAGAATGCAAGTTTTTTTGAATAGCCATTGCAAGTCATCTATATTTCCAACTATGACAAGTATTCAAGAGAAGCTCATGAATGTTGAACATCCAGAAGAAGTAAAAAAAATTGAACGTGAACTTATTTGTCAGTTTATCCACCCTTCTGAGCCAGAAAATTTTTTCAAAGTCAGTGACCAATGGCAGCCGCTGGTTGATCAGATTTTAAGCTCAATTACAAGTTATACAGGTTCGTTTACAAACTTCAAATCATATTTTTATCTAACTATTACTGCCTATCTAAATTTTTACAAATCAAGTATAATGTTTTGTCTTTCATCATATTTGACCTCATTGGGCTGTTAATAAAATACGCAACAATCTAAGAGGAGAATGGCCAAGGCTAGAAATGTAAGTTCCATCCCCGATCGAGAGCACGGTACTATCAGAAGTAGTCGCGAAATCAGTTTCATAGAAAAACTAGCCCAATGTTTGTAGGTATTGAAGAGAAGTAGAAGCTAATGTAAGTACAATAAAAATATAACAATCATGTAATTTTTTATAAATCAAAATATATTTCAGCCCACAGTGATGACTGTAATAGTAGTAATAGGTATTACTAACCATTTGTTCAAATACTTAGCTTGATTTTTTGAAAGCATAAAAGTGAAGTTATTTAATTTACTCACAATCAGATTATTTTCAAGTATTTGAAGTAGCAGGAGATGTTTATATGCCCGAAGATTATATCATTAATTTCTACAGTCAATCGGTACAAAAGTCAAGTCAGAAGTACTGTAGGAAAAGATTCATGGATTGAGAACAATAAGTAATCAATCAATAGAATTTTTTCGGCTGTAATTGAGATTTTATTTTTGGGCTAATTTACTTCAAAATATAATCATACAATCTTGGGGAATGGATTATCCTTCTGCTGATCCAATTTTTTTATGATTACTTGAATGAAACGCATCATTAGTCATTAATCAAAGTGATATTGGCACTTGGAAGTTTTTACTCTGGATTTGAGTCAAAATGAACACCAAATCTGGATTATTTAGCAGTGTCCTTCAAAGTTTACCATTAATCCAATTTTTACTAATCATCTTCGATTTTTATTTT
This sequence comes from Bemisia tabaci, assembly GCF_918797505.1. Taxonomy (NCBI): domain Eukaryota; kingdom Metazoa; phylum Arthropoda; class Insecta; order Hemiptera; family Aleyrodidae; genus Bemisia; species Bemisia tabaci. The sequence goes on along the minus strand of NC_092797.1, from coordinate 14,015,175 downwards.
CAGGCAGCATATCATTACTAGCTGGTGGTAAGGGAGTTGGGAAGTCTACTCTTCTCCGTTATTTAGTCAATCAATGTTTGAGTCGAACATCTGCGAAGAAGGCTCTAGTAATTGATTTAGATCCTGGCCAGTGTGAGATGACACTTCCAGGCTGCATGTCGGTCCATGTTGTCACCAAACCTCTTCTTGGTCCAAACTTTTCTCATTTGAGTCATTCTGGAAGGTATGCTTTTTATCTGTCTTTTTCTCTTTTTCGTTTTCGGCTGCTAAACACTAGTACTCTTAAAGTGAAACGTTTACCTTAGACCAGCAATCTAAATCTACTGCATATGATCACTGTATTTCCGGATGTACCGTACTCATTTTATTGCTCACCTGTTTTCTCGCAGTCTCTAGAAATTTTCAAAATGACCCCAAGTGGAAGTACTCAGTCTCATTATTTTTCGCCTCGACTTACCCTCTCTACTTGTCTGCTGTGGGACAACTGAGTTAAGAAATCTCAAGTTAGTGGTTAAACTTGGAAACTGCAATTCCTCATTTTTGAAGTTGCAGACCACTTATTGTAGGTACTTTGTTTTTCATTGAAAAACTAATTATCATAATTTCCTCAAAATTGTCACAATTCTTGTTTTCTGTTAGAGGTATGTTTTATGATAATACCTGTTAGTAAGTAACAAAGTTGGCTTGTTCCCCTTTGAAGAAAAAATTAAGTAGCGGAATTTTTGAAACACGGTAATCATGGTTCATGGTCAGTGGCCAGTTTGCAGAAGAAACCATCCAAAGTTTTCAATTGACTCGTTGGAGAAAGAGTTAGAGAAATTTCAACTAATAAGTATGTGTCCTGTTTTCAGAGTGTGGTTTCTTGGAGAGATCAATGTTGCGCAGTGTTTTGACAGGTACTTAAAGTATTTAGAAGAGATTCTTTGTTACTGTGCCTCTAGTGCAGAGTTGAAAAAAATTCCATGGTTCATTAACACAATGGGTTTCTGCAGAGGTAAGAATAATTTTTTGTCAACATCTACATATATCTATCGCTGAAATTACAAAGTATGCCTCAAACAGGGGTGTAGAAAGGGTTTAATTCCATGATCCCCGGAACCATATAAGATGTCCGTTGCAAGATTTGAAGTAATATAAGTATCGATGTTCAAAGCTAAAAAATGCATATCTTTGATTTCATCATTTAAAACTTGGCTCATGTTTTATTTTTTTAAGAGAAACCCAACCAATACTCTCTAGAAATTTTCTATAACTTTTATGCCTTCATTCTCAAAATACCACCCAATATTGCAATCTGCACTTTGCACACTTTGATTACCTATTTCTCTTCAAAGAAACAGAAACATAAATTGAGATTTTCAAATGTTGTACTTGCATTTTTGCATTCAGTCATCGATATAATGCTCTTTTTTCCAGAAACTTTGGTGAATTTCAACAAAAACTTTTCGCATAGAAGATTTTAGTGGAAATGTTGATTAAATGAACATATTTAAATTATTAGGAGCTATATCCATCCTGACATGAGCTTTAGGATCCCATGAAAACATGCATGGCAGGAATCATCAGGGTTGCCACAGTCAGGGAAAACCGGGAAATGTCAGGGAAAATAACGAAAATGTCCAGGAAAATTTGTTAAATCACCTTCATTTGCTTTCTAGAATAGGTTTGAGGTTTCGAACAACAAATTTTGTCCAAAATCTATTTTCAATTATGCCTTCCTAACAAACCGTCACATCTTCAATTGTCAAAGAATTCCCTTAAAATGTGTCAGGGGAATCAGGGAAATGTCCGGGAATTTCATTTTCTAAATTCTGTGGCAACCCTGAATCATGTCTCAATGCATCTAGTTTCTTTTTATTTGTTAGTCCTCCTGTTTAATTAATAATTCTGATAATAATTAATGTATTTCAAATTTTGTGAAATTTATTCGAGGTTTTTGAAATTTCACTTACCATCTCTGCTGATGTCGTATAGGACAAGTTGCTGTGGATTTGGATAATTTTTTTGCCAACACAGGGTTTAATTTTCATATTAACGTTTTTGAAAATCGTATCTAAAATTCACACTTTTAGTACCACTATTATCCCTTAAGAGAGGCACGAAAAGCACACTTCTAAGTCGCCCTCCATCTCTAGAGGCGCCAAAATTCTTCACACCCTCCCCCATCGCTATCTCTCTCTAATTGAACTTTTCTTGTGTCAAATGCCAAAGTATTCAATTATTCTTTCAATACTATCCCTATGCTTTGGTTTTAACTACCTATTGTCAGGAAGACTTTTGTCCTAATTTTCAAGCCAAAATTAAGTGTAATTATTTATTTCACTTAAAATAGCAAATCTGACCGGTTCTTCATTCATGTATGAAGCCTCTATCATAATCATAAAATTTGATACATATAATGCTAAGTTTTTGTGGACCAAGGTTTCCCCAAGGGACAGCCAATTATACTCTTTTAATTCTGAATCACAGGCCTAGGAGTGGAACTGATGTCCTGCACCATCAATTACTTCAGACCAACACATGTCATACAAATACAGAGCAAAAAGGACAACAACAATTATCCACTTCCATTATCTCCAGACATTGTACAAAGGCATCATAGATTCATCAAGTCTAAAGTCAGTAGAGTGAGCGGTGTTGTGACGCATGATTTAAGTGTCATCTCATCCGTTTCAAATGCAAATCCAAAGTAAGTAAGCTCTCTCTTTTTCCTTCTGAAGTGAAGATAAAAATTCAAGATTAATTGAGATAATAGCTCTCAGTTCAATTTTATATTACTATTATTTCATCCTCTTTTGATACTCAAAACAGTCCCAAGAATTTCAATTCGACAAAATCTCAATTATATAGCTCCTTTAAAAATGTACTATGAATGCAGTATGGACCCTATCACATTTATGTCCATGGAAAAATCTCAATATTCAAGCCCTAAGAAGTTCAATGTTGATAACGATGTAACCAAAAAAACTGGGGCAATCAAACCTGAGGTAAACACCATAAATCGTATAAAATTAACATAATCAACTCAAAACTCACTGAAAAAAGAATCAGGTATTTGACTTTTTGTGAGTTCTGAGTTTATTATTTTGATTTCATACAATTTTCGTTGTTTTTACCACAGTTCAATTTTGTTTGAGCTGAGTTTTGCGCTCCATCTAAGGGAAGAAATGAAGCCTGTTCTCCCCAATAGAATCAAATTCCAAGGAGTCATGTGCCATCTTATAGAGACAACTTTAGGGATTCAGTGCAGTTACCCTCTCCACAGGATAGAGCTCTCATATTCCCGCAACAAGCTTATGCAGGTTATCAATAAGAATCGAGTATTTAACCAAAATGAAGTCAATAACTGTACACAATTAACAATTAAACCAACGTAAACAGTCGAGTGAATACCAAAGTAGCACTCAATCTGCTTTCAATTCTTCCTCTCTTAGTTGGTCTTTCATTCCCAAAAGGGCTCAACTTTGCGCTAAAATTAATCTTGAGTGAATGAATTAGTCAGTATTTGTTTCAACTTTGCAAGTGAGACTTTTCCCTGCAGTGAATCTAACGTGAACGTCTTGTGGAGACAAAGCCTAAAGTTTTTTTAAATTTTCTGTTTCTCTTCTCTCATTGCAGTTTCTAATTTAGTGAAGGTTGCCACCATCCTTAAGACTTAAGTTTTTTGTCTATTTTTTACTAATTTTGATTTGTTTCCCCTTTTTCAATTTTTTAAGCTACTGGATTCATTAAATTTTTATCTCTCCTTCAAATTTGCAGCAACTGTTAAAAACATTAATTTTTTTTAAAAATTTTTTTTGCAGTAAAACCAATCCTCCTGAAAGAAGAGGCGCAGTTATACTCTCCTATTTCAGTCAAATTCTACCCAAATCCACGGATGCCATTACGGATGTTATTCCTTTTGTGTAAGTGCCCTCTTGGAGACCTAGTTTCTGATTTTTATAGCACGGAACATGGACCGTCATTTCAAAGATGCGTCACTCATTATGAATCAAATGAGTGTTGCCCAGAAGTGCGGTCTCATGAACCTAGATTTTCTTTCAACAAGTACCTAATATTGAGTATTTAGAATTTCTTACAACAAGTAATAGGGGGAATTTCATGGCCCTTTAAAAATAAAAATTTGCACGGCGGGTTGCTTGCTGAAGTTGCTACAGAATGCGCCTCGCGTTTTAATGAGGAAGTTGTGTAGTGGCTTAAAGTGTGACTGAGAGGTCTGTGGCTCAAATCCTAGTGTGAACAGAGATGGAATATTTCATGAAATTTTCCGAAGCTCTTGGGATGCATTCAGGAGGCCAAAAAGCACCTAGAAACAGTCATTCTCGATTTTGAAATTTTCCACTCCAGCCTAAGACATTCATGCCTTTCAAAGGTTTTTGTTTGGTTTGGACTTTAAGTTGAGGCTAAATTTCTCTCTAATTTCCCCTTAGTGTCCCCCTTTGCACCATTTACTGCCGTATCATCATAAAGTCCATTTGAAGTGCTTTCTGAGCTTCCGAAGGTTTAATGAATTATTTCGAAAAAGTGGACAAATTTCAAATTTTATGCAATTTATTTGAGAGATCTGAAATTTCACTTTCCATCTCTGGGTGTGAATCATAGTTTTTATTTGTTCTTGTGATAGTTTTTTTTCCACTTTCTTTCAACTTGTGGGACACTGTGACATCCCCTTAAGCCAAGAATTTCTTGTACAACACAAAAGAGTATTGCAAGTATGTATGTAGAAAAAGTTTAAAATCGGAGGCCTTTCTGCCATAATTTTCAAAGAAGAAGGAACTTCAAACTGAATTGAATCAAGATGCATAATTTCAACTATACTAATTACTGAACAGTGGTGGAAGGATTTGATATCCACATTATCCACCAAGGAAAAAAATCGGATTAGAAAGATCTGGTTAACATTATTTTTTATCTCGTTAACACATTGGCTCTGTCTTTCCGTTGTGTTGGCTTTTTCCTGTGTTCAATACCAAGTTAATGAAAATTCTGGCGAACAATTATTTGTTATCTTTACAAGCTTTATTTTTGCATCTTTCTTTTGGTTTTAACCTGATCTGCCTTCGTTCCTCATTTTTTTGTGATATATTTTTTTTTCTTGCGATCTCTCCAAATAACTACCACCCTAAGGAAGGGTGCTATGTGAGGAAAAAGTTTGAAAACTGAGGCCCTCTGAAGAAGGTGACCCAAATTGCGATACCTACCTCTTTCTGAATCCAAAGCTTCCCTATTCTTCAATGACAAAAATTCTTCAAATGAAGGTTATGACTGAGGAATAAGAAGCTCAGTAATCTTTCTGTCATTTTAAGAAAAATGCATCCATAGTTTAACAAAAAATGAAAAATATGAAAGCTGAGTGGCTTGTATTATTCTAATGAACCTAAGAATAAAAAGTTGAGAAAGACATGATAATGCACATTATCACCGGTTTTTTTTCTACTTGTTTGTGAGGAAGCCGTTTATTCTTGCACTTACATGTTCTGGGCTGTGCTCATTATTAGTGTACATACATGTGTCGATGACTTTACGTGTAGTCATGTGAACAGATATTTTTCTATGAAAACATGCGTGTTCTGGTATGCAGTTATCCTTACTACCACACTTTTCAACACGCACAAAAAACGCTCTTACGATTAGTTTTGTGCCGTAAAAAATTACGACCCAAAACTGATCTCTCGTTTTCAATCGTTTCACCAGACCCCAAGAATTTTACTCAAAATGTCTAAGGTCTCAAGCTTTTTAAAAATGTCAGGAACTCCTTTACCTCTGATACCCTTCAACTGCTGTAGGTGTCTTGAGAACACCCATTAAAATTGGATGATTTCTTCATCTAAAAGTGCCATCAACCTAACTTAAATTAATTGAATGCTCTTTTACTCATTGCAGAACCGATGTATCCAACCTAGATATCATTATCTGCCATGGTCAGAATCTCAGTCGAGCTCAGTCTCTCGCAGCTATAAATGGGAATTTAGTTGCATTGTGTTCAAAATCTAGTAATGATACATTCAATCATAAGTGCCTTGGCTTCGGTAAGTATATTTTGTCTATTTTCCCCCTAAAAATACTATATAACCCCTATCATCTCAATTTTAATATATTATATATGACCCCCCTTTCTTGAGTAAGTAGAATAGCCTAAAAATATATTCCAACATGATTTACTTTTGTGTGTAATTTACAAAAATATTTAAATTAGAACCGAAAAACCAGGATTTCCATAACCACTTCCTTTTCCAATGCCCTGACTCTAAAATCTTTTAATCTCTTCTATCATAACCTTCCGTGGATTTGTTTTCTTTTAATTACGTTGACCTTTGCCACACTATGGATGAGATCTCCACACCTGGAAATTGTTCGCGCTCTCTCCAATGGCACCAGCTGAGGTTGCAAGGGTTCATGGTAATTCCCAGGTTTCTTGAACTGTTGGAAACATTGGATAACTCTTCGTTTTTCTAATCCGGATGTTTCAATGGAGGGTCTAAAAATCATCTAACTTTTACTGAAGTTTTTTTTCCAAAATCTTTTTATTTTTCTCGTGATTATAAGAGGCAGGCAGGTGTTGGATCAAAGTGATCTTCTTCGAATATCATGTCATGATCTCGACTCAAATCTATTCTACTTTGTGTGCATGTTCTCAGTTGGGATGCGAGCCCCTGGCTTCGATCATCGGACCCTGCGGCCTGCACTTCATCCCAATGTCAGCATTTCTTGCTTTGACTCATGGCTCATCCTGGCATTCTCAACTTCCCACACAAAATGAAGATTTTGCCCGGGAAAATTGGCCATCTCTTTACTCTCTTCTATAGTAAACTTCACCCTTACAGGGAATGTCCCATGCTGCCAAAAAGTATTAACAATCTTTTTCTTGATCAACATTCTGATCTGTCGATCCATCTGATTATTCTTGTCTCTATTGTAGATTCTGCCCTTGAAATATCTCCTAAATTCGTTTTCTAATATCCTTTTCTTTGTCTGATTACCTAGGCATTGTTCGAGGCATTGATTTCTCAGATGGGCGACTGTTTCTTCTCACTCCTTTACGAGAAGACTTGAAAGATGTCAATTGTCTCATGATGGGGAACACGTTCTTACCGCAATCAATTTACCCTCAGTCTCATTCTAGTGGGCATGTCCCATATGTTAACATCGGAGAAGGCCAAATCACCAGCAGGATAACCAGACGGACGTTCAAGCCTGCGTCCACCGTAAGTTTTCAAGGATTTACGGCGAAAAGCCTCGAATATCCGCGAGTAATGGGGAAAAGTCTCGAATATCCGCGAGTAACTGAGAAAAGTCTCGAATATCCGCGAGTAACTGAGAAAAGTCTCGAATATCCGCGAGTAATGGAGGAAAGCTCTAAATTTACGCGAGTAATGAAGAAATGTTCGAATATCCGCGAGTATCAAAGCGAAAAGCCTCGTAAAACCGCCAGTTTTGGAGCAAAGCCTCGAATGTCCACGATTTACGGCGAAAAGCCTCGAATATTCGCGAATATCGGATCAAAGCCTCGAATGTCCGCGAGTATTGGATCAAAGCCTTGTAAAGCTGCGAGTTACACTGAAAAGCCTCGAATATCCGCGAGTAATGGGGAAAAGTCTCGAATATCCGCGAGTTACTGAAAGAATTCCCGATTATCCGCGAGTAACGGAGGAAAGCCCCAAATCTACGCGAATAATGAAGAAATATTCGAATATCTGCGAGTAACGAAAAAATATTCGACTATCTCTAAAACCCTGAATACCAAAAACCCTGAAAACTCAGGGAATTTTGAAATCCAAGGAAACCTTTCATCCTGATAAAGGTGAATTTCACGAAATTTGACAACCGCGCGGAAACCCAGTCGCGCGAGGCTTACCTTTTCAAAAGCGGAACTCGGGCGTTTCTGTATGGATGGCGCAATCCGTCGCCTCTCTGGCGTACGGGCGTATCTCGATTTTCACGTAATCCCTGCCCTACATATAAATCCATTCATTCTGGGGCTCATGTGTGAATGGAGGTACGCCCTTACGTCAGAGAGGCGACGAATTTTCCGAGGCGGTTGACGTCGACGTAGTCGGGGGAAAACGTGAAGGAGCGCGAGAATATTTTCGCTCGTGACTAACCCGCTGCGGGGTCGGTCTCGTCTCCTTTTTGGTCAAATGACGAACTTGACCAAGGTCGGCGGAGCGAGTGAACGAACGCTCGACCTGGACCGGGCGGCCTACTCGAAACGACAACCGCCCACGAACGCGAACAAGACCGACGGATGCCAAATCCGAATCCGTGAGCTTCGGATCATCATCGTTACTAATTTTATTTCATTCACCTGCAGGTCGATTGTTGAATCGTTATCGAATGATTCTGATCGATAACTCCCTATCTTCACAATGCTATATATCGATCAAGGTCATTCGATAACGATTCAACAATCGACCCGCAGGGATGAGAAATTTTCCATCTGCCGCGGATACGGCTCGACGAAACGGCGACGGACAGGGAAGGCCTTGGGTGGAACTGGGAGGGCGTGGAGGGTGTCGAGCTGCAACTTCTACGAAAGTTTCCACGGGAGTGAAAAGCTTTCAGTCCTGTTTAATCAGATTAATTTGTAAAATTGTACACATTTGAATCGGATCGCATTTAGCAAAAGGGAACCAGCGCGATCACCGTGTTTTCAAAATTGTGCAACTTCTTATTTTATTTTAAAAATACTTAATATATGCACAGTATTCAAATTTACACAGTTGTGTTTCTTTAAAATTAACAATTTCTTGGTGGGCAGAAAAAATTATTAGCCATTCTGGGAGATTTTTTTTTAGATAATTATGAAGAAGCAACATTTTTACAACACTGTAATCACGCTGGTTCCTTTTTGCTAAATGCGATCCAATTGTGAATAATCAAAATCACACGCGAATCCTTGTGAAACCACGAAAATCGGTGAATTGCTGACGCGTGTAAAACCTCGAATATCCACGGGAAATTGCAATCGCACCAGAGTACTAACGAGCTCAGTCCAACTGTAAAAAAATGCGATAATAGCAAGACTTCATCCGAACTCCAGTGTCTTTGAAACAACGAAAAAACCGCGGTTGTCCGAAAATATGCGAGTAACGGAGCCAGGCCTCGGATATCCGCGAGTAATTGAGAGAAGCGTCGAATATCCGCAAGTAACAATGGAGAGCCTACAAAGTCAGCCAGTAATTGAGAAAAGCTCGAATATCCGCGAGTAACTGAGAAAAGTCTCGAATATCCGCGAGTAACTGAGAAAAGTCTCGAATATACGCGAGTAACCGAGAAAAGTCTCGAATATCCGCGAATAACAGAGAGAAGCCTCAAATCAATGCGAGTTAAGAAGAAATATTCGAATATCTGCGAGTAACGAAAAAATACTCGAATATCCGCGATTAACATAGAGAAAAGCCTCGTGAAACCGACAGTTTTGGGGCGAAGCCTTGAATGACCACGAGTTACGGAAGAAAGCCTCGAATGTCCGTGAGTATCGGATCAAAGTCTCGAATATCCGCGAGTAACAGAGAGAAGCCTCAAATCCACGCGAGTAAAGAAGAAATATTTGAATTTCTGCGAGTAACGGAAAATTACCCGAATATCCGCGATTAACATGGTATAAAAGCCTCGCGAAACCGCCAATTTTGGAACACAGCCTCGAATGTCCACAATTTACGGAGAAAACCCTCGAATAGCCGCGAACATATTATCAAAGCCTCGAATGTCGGTGAGTATCGGATCGAAACCTTGAATATCCGCGAGTAACGCAGAGAACTTCGAATATCCGCGATGTCGCGTGAAACTTAGAGTGCCCGCTGAAACATTAAAATCAGCGAACAACAGCGAGAACCCTAATGTGTCGGCAAATAATCGCGATTAGGCACTTGCGAGGGCCCGCGGGCGCTCCTTGGAATTTCGAACAAAAGGTGAGTCACACTTATCAACGAGTCAATTTAGATTTCGTGCCGAATCGCAACCCGACGTATAAATGTGACGAGGAGCCTTGCAGCACCGTGTTTTAACACATTTTTTCGATACGTGAAGTTTTTCATTCCGTAGCCTCATAGGCACCAGAAAATGTGAAAAAAGTAATTTTTCACCATCCGGCCAAAGTATCATGAACGCCATGCAACGTTTAAAATTTTCCGCCGCCATGTTATTTTTTTACAGAGAAATTTTTCAACGAAGCTGTCCGAAAATTTCCCTGAATTTTCTTCATGCTGCCGACAAAGGTCGGTGAAATTTTCAAACGAAGCTGTCCGAAAATTTCACTGAATTTTCTTTATGCTGCCGATAAAAGTCCGTGAAATTTTCAAACAGATGCAACCAACAGTTACAGAAAAATTGTCCAACTGTCCGAAAATTTCACTGAATTTTCTTTATGCTGCCGATAAATGTCAGTGTTTTCAAACAGATTCAACCAACAGTTTCTTTGTAAAAAAATACAATGTCGACGGATTTTTTTAAACGTCGCATGCTTGTGAAACTTTGGCCCAAAAGGTGACGAATTGTTTCTATCAAGCTCTTTTATTTTCCTTAACGTACTCTACCTACATTTTTGCTACACTCTTTTTTTTTTTTTTTAATATATCTATATCGTAGGTATTTCGCAAAAATGATCCGGAAGTATTGCAGTGTTGCGATGATTGTGCAACTTCCTCTTGTTTTCACAGTGAAATACTAATAGGAAACCAAGAAACGAAAACTTAATAACATTTTCCTGGGAGTCCAGCATGGTAGAAACTGTTTGGTTAGCTTTTTAGGCTTTTTCACCCTACGGAAATAATCATGTAATCTTCGAAGCACCACAAAGCTCTTATTCGTCCTTTTTTGTTAGTGAATGTTCAGAAAAGAAGTTTTGAAAATTTTCAGTCCCTAAATTTTTAGCTGACCTAGGCACCTAAGCCCCAAAATTAAGTACCAGTGTAGTGCAAAGCCCTATACACGAACAGGATTTTGTGTCTTTTCTGAGGTTAAATTACGATTCATATGTCGGAATTTGGTGAATTCTAATTTAGAAACTAGCAACAATGAATTCCTGCAGGTCAAATCAAGCACGTTATCTGAATATCTAGATCATGTGCTCGAGCTTTTCTCAAAGTTTAGCCCTTCGCAACCGCCTTATGAAGTCACGAAGCGGCAATATCGCGCCTTCCGTATCATTTCGAACCTGGATCTACCGTACCAGAAAATTCGTTAGCCATCGTCGCAACATTTTTCACCGTTGGCTCATCGTTTCTAGACTATTCCCCGTGCAATCGGAGGGAAGGTACGCGATCGAACGAGACGTCTCTAGAAAGCGGTCGCGGCGTTACAACCGGCACCGTTCACTCGTATGCAACAACAGTACGCGCCACAGCTGTCGCTATGGCAACGGCTTGTGGGTCGCGGCGCGCAGCCAATCACAGCGCTCCGTCAGATTGCGCTCCCGCTTTTGAATGGGTGAAACATCTAGAAGAATCTCGAAGCTTCGCGGGCATCGACCGCGGCTATAAATACTAGCCGCGCCGTTATTGCGCCATCAGTTGAAGATCCGAAAGCGATCATACCGTGTGTCAAGTGAAGTTTTTCTCAAAGCGATTTTACAAGCGTTTATTCTGCGGTTATTTTACTAGTGCGAATTTTATCTTTACAACAGTTTTTCAGATCGTGAACATCAGTGCGATTTTCGGAGTTCTTGTGCCGTATCAATTACCGCAAATAATTTGTGCTTTAAGTGTTTCAGTGACTGCGAACTTTTTAACAATTTCAAAATGAAAACCCCGGCAATTGGAATCGATTTGGGAACCACCTACAGCTGCGTTGGTGTCTGGCAGCAGGGCAAAGTTGAAATTATTGCCAACGACCAAGGTAACAGAACAACACCTAGCTATGTTGCCTTTACAGACACCGAAAGATTGATCGGAGATGCTGCCAAAAATCAAGTTGCCATGAACCCAAAGAACTCTGTTTTTGATGCAAAACGTCTCATCGGCAGAAAATTTGATGACCCAAAAATCCAAGCAGACATGAAACATTGGCCTTTCACAGTGATCAACGACTGCGGCAAACCCAAAATCCAAGTCGAATACAAAGGGGAAGTCAAGAAATTCGCCCCTGAAGAAATCAGTTCAATGGTCCTGACCAAAATGAAGGAGACAGCGGAAGCCTTCCTCGGTGACAAAGTTCGAGATGCAGTCATCACCGTCCCTGCATACTTCAACGACTCGCAAAGACAAGCAACCAAAGACGCAGGAGCTATCGCAGGGCTGAATGTTTTGCGAATCATCAATGAACCCACTGCTGCTGCTTTAGCGTATGGTCTGGACAAAAACTTGAAAGGCGAAAGGAATGTCTTAATTTTTGATTTGGGTGGTGGCACCTTCGATGTTTCCATCTTGACAATTGATGAAGGTTCCCTGTTTGAAGTGAAGTCAACTGCTGGTGATACACATCTTGGTGGTGAAGACTTTGACAATCGCCTTGTCAACCATCTGGCAGATGAATTCAAGCGAAAGTACAAGAAGGATCTCAAAACCAACCCCAGAGCACTCCGTCGATTGAGGACTGCAGCCGAACGAGCCAAGCGTACTCTATCCTCCAGCACAGAAGCAAGTATCGAAATTGACGCTCTCTTTGACGGAGTTGATTTCTACACCAAAGTATCCCGAGCAAGGTTCGAAGAGCTCTGTTCTGACCTGTTTCGGTCAACTCTAGCTCCTGTCGAGAAAGCTTTGACCGACGCTAAAATGGATAAATCCGCTATTCATGATGTCGTTCTGGTTGGAGGCTCCACCCGGATTCCGAAGGTACAGTCATTGCTTCAAAACTTCTTCTGCGGCAAATCTTTGAACCTTTCGATTAATCCGGATGAAGCTGTCGCTTATGGTGCTGCTGTTCAAGCTGCTATTTTGAGCGGCGACACAAGCTCTCAGATCCAAGATGTGCTGTTGGTGGATGTCGCTCCTCTCTCACTCGGTATTGAGACGGCTGGTGGTGTAATGACCAAGATCATCGAGAGAAACGCCAGGATTCCTTGCAAGCAATCACAAACTTTCACCACCTACGCAGACAATCAACCAGCTGTAACTATCCAAGTCTACGAGGGTGAGCGTGCGATGACAAAGGACAATAACCTCCTTGGTACGTTCGACCTAACTGGTATTCCACCAGCGCCAAGAGGAGTGCCGAAGATTGACGTCACATTTGATTTAGACGCCAATGGAATATTGAACGTTGCAGCCAAGGAGAACAGCACCGGAAAATCGAAGAACATCGTTATCAAGAATGACAAGGGTAGGCTGTCAAAGGAAGAAATCGACAGGATGGTCAACGAAGCTGAGCGCTACAAAGAGGAAGATGACAAACAGCGGGCTCGAGTCAATGCCAGGAACCAACTTGAAGCGTACATTTTCAATGTGAAGCAGGCGGTAGAGGAGGCAGGATCCAAACTGTCAGAAGTGGACAAGAATTCAGTGAAGGAGCAGTGCGACAATACCTTGAGGTGGCTTGACAACAACAGTCTGGCAGAAAAGGATGAATACGACCATAAGCTTCAGGAAGTCCAGAAAGTTTGCATGCCCATCATGAGCAAACTTCATGGAGCAGGTGGTGGAGCTGGTGCCCCCGGCGCCGGTGGCCCAACAGTTGAAGAAGTCGACTAAACTGCATTGTATGTAGCCACAATTTTATTTCTTTTTTTATCCTATGTATTTTTCTCAAGCTCCTCGATGAATCACCTACTCAAGTTTTTCAACCACATTGCCCCTCTATCTAAGTCTTCAGTTTCATTCATTGAATTGATGTGTTACTATCTAAGCCCTCCAATTTTGTAACCCCTTGAGAGTCAACCTAAATGCATTTATTAGACTTTCCACCCCTCTTGCTTATTGCATCGACTGGATAATTTGTGCAGAGCATACTTTTCATATTCTCAATATTGTTTCTCTCCTTAATAATTTATTCCTTTTTTATTGTTGCACCTTCAGATTTTTCTCTATGTGTGTATAATGCACTAGCACTTGGCAATCAGTTTTTTCTTGCTGAATAACTTTAGTTTAGGTACCTAGCCAGTCTAGTGAAGTACTGAATTTTCATATTAAACTATCATTTCTTAAAGACATTAGTCTTAAAATGACTAAGAAAAGTATATCATCAGAAAGAAGGAGATCTTTTTGAGGTTTCTCTCTCAGGGGTTTTATGTTTTGATATCTCGTTTTTGGGTGAATTTTGAAATAATTTTTTAAAACGTAACGTAAATCAGGAGGGAAGTGCGTAGGTGCATAATACATCATCCAAGTTTAAATGAATTGACAGTCTTTAAAAATGAGCCTTCTTTACCTTTAATTTCTTTTCATAATAATTTATAGTTATTTTTCATTAATTTAAATTTTCTTAATTTTCATTTCTGTATTGTAAATTCATTTCTCTCTAGTATTTTTTTACCTCATTATTTGCCACCGTCCTATTTTTTTGCGCTCCAATGAAATTCTCTTACCATGCTTGCGTTCCTCTCAATTTTTGTGAAAAATTTCCATCCTTTATATTTACTGTACGCAAATTATCCCCCTCCTCCCTTCTCTTTGAACCAAGAAATATGGAGCTCTTTATTGAAATTTCTTAGGCAGAAGAGACCATTAATTCTCAAGTGCTGATTATAACGTAGACTCCAATTCTGTACATGAAGGCACCTGGCACCTACCATCAGTGATGTTCAGTCAAAAAACCGATTTTTATAAGCTCTTGAACAAATTTAGTTTCATTTAATTGCATTTTTCTATTGTTTTCCACAAAGTTTGAGATGATTTTAAACTAAGTAATGTAAAGGTCGTCCGCCTTACTCATCTCAATTTCTATTTTTTTACTGTCTTTTTCAATGCCGAGGCATTCGCTCTTAATAATTCTGTGTCGTTCATGAGTGGATGTCCTCTTAGACTGTTAACTTCTTTGTCTGAGATTGTTTTGTTTCATATTGAAATGTTACTTAGTTCCTCTGATAAATTAAATTGCGCAATTTATTTTATCTTGTTCTGTGTTAATAAAATTTTGTATCTTATAACTGTTGATTTTTCATTTGATTATCTGCTTCCCTTTCACCTTACTCACTTTAAAGTTTGAATATTAATGTAAGAAAGTTATGTTTACTATGAATCAGGTTCTGGTAGGACTGGCACTTATTATTGCATTAATTAGTTTCAAAAATTTCAATTGATAAGTGATATACATCTGTTATTATCCTAGACTTTCATCATTAGAATTCAATTTTAATTTCTTTGAATATACAAGAGATGTGGCTACTGTTTTTTTTTCCCTGGTAAAAACTCAATTTTTGACCAGCACTGATTCGCATGCCCATTTTACTACAACCTAATCCCTAAACGTTTATCACTCAAATTATTTTTTCAATATTGATGGCCAAGGTACAAAGTTGCTCATCTCCATTGCAGTGTTCCAAAATCTCCGCTCCTATTTTAGTTTTTATAAAGAGAAACAAGCCAGTATTATAGCTTGAACTTAAATAGAAAAGTTTGCCAATGAAGAAGAAAAATCAAGGAAGTTTTCTGGAAATTATGTTGTTTAGTTTCCTAAAGAAGGAATAAAGCATGATAGAAAATCTGCAACGTTGTCAACAGAGATACATGGTTTCACATTTTGGTCATTGAGATAGTTCATGATATACTTTTTATGACTCGATAGAACAAAATATGAACAAATCTTCCTTTACATCACTGTTTTCTTTAATGTCATGATGTTCAAATAACTAAAGAATTGACAAATTATGAATACAGAAGTTAGAATCAAATGATCTTACCTATTTAGTTACCCAATCATTTTTTTTTTTTTTCATTTTTCGCAAAATAAGGGGGGGGGGGGGGGGGGGGGGGATTGGGGGGGGGGGTGGGGGGGGGGGGGGGGGGGGGGGGGGGGTGGGGGGGGGGGGTGGGGGGGGTTGTGGGGGGGGGGGTGGGTGGGGGTTTTGGGGGGGGGTGTGGGGTTGTTTGGGGGGGGGGGGTGGTGGGGGGGGGGTGGGGGGGGGGTTTGGGGGGGGGGGGGTGGTGGGGGGGGGTTGTGGGATGGGGTAGGGGGGGTGGGGGTGGGTGGGGGGTGGGGGGGGGGGGGTGGTTGGGTGGGGGGTTGTTGGGGGGTGGGGGTGTGGTTGTGGGGTGTGGTGGGGGGGGGGTTGTTGGTGGGTTTGGGGTGGGGGGTGGTGTGGGGGGTGGTGGGGGGGGGTTGTGGGGGTGGTGGGGTTTGGTGTTGGGGTTTTGGATGAGTGGTGGTGATGTGGATAGGGGTTGGTGGGGGAGTGTGTTTTGAAGGGATGGTTTGGAGGGGAGAGGGGTGAGGATTTATGGGGGGGTTTGATGTGGTTGGGTAAGTGGGGGATGATTGTAGGGAAATGTGTAAGATATTTGGGGTGTGTTGGGGTGTGGTGGATTGGTATTGTGTAGTCTGTGTCAGTTCTTTTTTAGCATGTTTTATGATAGAGATGACTGCATTTTGCAAATAAGAATTTCTATACCTGACCCATGTAACATAGAGCATTTCGATTGCCAAAGTTGTGAACTTTGTATCGGCGGTGTAAGTCAGCAATCACATAACTTGGTTTGTGACATCGCAGACTTCCTGTCATAATTTATTTTTTAAACGGAAAACTACTCAACGGTAATTCTTTAAATCTGCCGTGATTTTTCTTCTCTGTTCGCAGAAATTTCTGCAAAAACTTCAATGAATGATGTCAATTTGTTCTCCTTTAAAAAAATAGCATAGTGGTGGAGATTTTTAGACACCGCTAATGAGATAAGTGATTGCGGACTTACGCTGTCGGTATTTTTATGGTAATGTTTCAAAATAGAAAAAAGTAAAGAAAATTGAAAACAGCATGCTCAAGAATGAATATTCAGAGTTTTAAACCTTAACTAGAACGAAATACAAAGTCATCGACAAATGCATGAAGTAGCTAAAGATGAAAAAACTATCTCCCCCCCCCCCCCTTTTAATTGACAACTCTGCACAATTACACTTTAAAACGTTCAGCTTCCATTGAAATAAAGGAACCAAGATCTTATCAATGGCGACATTTATCTTGGTAGAGAAATCAGTAGCAGTGGGCTGATTAATAATACTGATCATATGTAAGCATGACTAGACATTCGATGTCACAGATAGGGCTGTCTTGTCTCATCTTACTAAAATAGCAAGAAGTAGTTTCAACAATGAGTCGGCTGGCAGGTCATTTTTAGGAAAAAATATACACAATTCTCAACAACAACAGTTGTTTCAACTCTATCAGGCATCAGAGCTTCTTTTGACATCTTCATTTTTTATTAATAAATTAATTTTTGTCAGTAGCTGGATGTAAGGATGTAAAAAAGTGATACAATTTCGCGTACTCACTTGCACTCTTTAACAATTTAATGGGACGCATTTTCGGGTCAAGATCGGCCCCACCATCAGCCGGCAGCGAACCCATGTAAGGTTTCAAACTTAAATAAGTTTTCTTCAAAGTCACTGAAGTGTTAAATGTCTTCTCATGCAAACATTTAAAGATATTCTCCAATGCGTTTTAAGCAGTGGTGCAAGTCTATTAGGTATCATACATTGCAATTATTCAAAAAATCGAATTCAGCTTTATGTCAAGAGAGATAACAGTAAGGGCAAGTATTTTCAAATTCCTACCACATAGACACAAATGAGAATTAGTAAACGTATGTTCACAAAAATTAGCAATATGCATAACTTTTTTTAGAGTTCATTCTCAGCTACATAACGTTTTTGACATGTTGTTGATGAAGCTCATTTTATTTTGTTGCAGATAAAGTTTCTATACGGCTGTACATTTCTCTACAAAAATCATGACAGCACTAGGGAGAGTGAAGGTAAAGTATGATGATATGCCTTTGGTTTGCTTTCAGTTTTTTTTTTTTTTTTTTTTTTTTTTTTTTTTTTTTAAAGCATAATGGAGTCAAGTCATCTACATAGTATGAGGCCAGACTGAAAAGTAACGCCTCCTCTAAGCTCATAACTTAAGAACAACTAAAGATTATGGCATAAACTAAAAATATTCTGAAAGTAGACGCAATTACCTTTCTATGGGTTTTTTGATTTGCAAAATCGAATAATTTTTGACGTCACAGTGTCGGCAAACTTCCGACATGTTCTCTATCGATACTGAAGAAAAAATTTACGAATGGCAAGTTATAACCTTTGTCTCCCTGAAATTGGACAAATTTGATTTATAAACATAACGAGGAATGCACAAAAAGAAGTACAATATATCAAAGATCATCACTGAGTATCAAAAGTAGATTTAAAATGATTTTTGATGTTCAATACTTCAACGTAATCTTGCCAACGCTCAACGAGTTGTTAAATCCTGTCCAAAAAAAAAAATGAATACGGTTGATTTTGAATTCTGTTCATGACTGTGGCTTTGACGTAGGCGTCTGATAAGAATTGGGTGCCTTTGAGGTCTCTTTTCAGGTTTGGAAAGATACAAAAATCACATGGCGCTAAGTCAGGACCATATGGAGAATGAGGAATGATCTTTATATCCAAGCGTTCAAAGTTTGACGTATGCAGAGGGGTCGCACATCATCATGTTGTAACAAGATATTTTTGCGTATTCTTCGAATCCTGGATTTGGAAAGTTCCAATGTCTTGCATTATTTGTCTAAATTGATATTTTCAAGTATTTCAATATCTGCTGCACCTGTGGGGTTTGACAGCGATATTTGTCACCCACAATATCTTCCTTGAACCATCGTGAGAGAACATGTTGGAAGTTTGCCAACGCTGTAACGTCAAAAATTGTTCAATTTTGCAAACCGAGAAACCATCTGAAAGCTAACTATGTCTACCTTCAGAATATTTTTAGTTTTTGCTGAAATCTGTAGTTGTTCTCAAGTTGTGAGCTTGGAGGCGTTACTTTTCAGCCGCGCCTCATACTTATCCCAAATTTTTGGCTTCAAACTCAAGAAGAAAAAAATTGACCCATGAACAAAGCATTAATCACAGCAGTTCTTACAATCTGTCCAGATAAGTTTACTTTCTCATGTGGCTGCACTCACAACGGTTATGCTATCCTTGCAAACAAATAAAGAATGTAACCTTACTCGAAACAAGGCATGACATGTTTCCTGTTTGTTGTTTCTGCTGGAAATGGTTATAAAAGAGATTGTATGCTAATTGCTAATCAACCTGTGCCTAAGGTTTATTTGTGTAGTGTACATGAACAAAAAATATGCAAATGGCAAATATGCATCTGTCAGTCATTTCACTAGCTTGAAGTGCACCTGCTAATGACTTGCTGAAAATTTAGCTTATGAATTAAACACAACGTTATGTCAAATAGTTAATTGTCTTAAAAACATCAATTGTTTCCAGTTTAATTTTTCAAAACTTGAAAGTCAATAATTGCACCACAGAAAATTAAATCAAATTGAAAATATTTCATACATTTTTCCATTCTACTAGGCGATGGCCAATTCAGGTCTCAGAGGTATTTAAATGGTTTAGAAAATTTTCTCTGTTCCTGGAAATTGGCAGAGCGTTATTGTGAAACTTAAGAATTTTATGAACTTCATAAGTTTTCTGGATTTGTATAAGTTAATAGTATAATTGCATAAGTTTCTGGATTGTATTAACTTTTAAAGTAGGTACTGTCATTAATCAATATCAATCTCTCTGACAAAAAAATCGAATTGCCACTAAAGTGTTCAACCAATAATCGAATTTTGAAAACACATTTTATTTATTTGGGAAAAATGTACCTGTCTTACTCAATTGAAATGATGCAATTTACTTTTTTGGCATAACTCGTTTTCTGAATGAAATTTTGAAACAAAAACGAACGCTGTCTAAAAGTTGCAATGCACATTTTGCAGTACATATAATTATAGGCATAACATAATTTTTTGTCATTGGGTGTTGATGTTGGTTTTTTTCGTAATTAGCAATGTTCTCGGTGGTATCCATCATTACCAATTAAGCTTATATTTTTAGTATTTGTTGTACCGAATCAGTGGAAATTTCTTAAAAAAGAAAGAGCGACGCCAAAAACGACCGTTTTTTGGCACAATTTGGGCCAGAAGGGATTTTTCTGAAACCGGGCCCAAACGATACCTTACGATACCCTAAAACTCTGGTTAAAATTTTAGCTTGAGTATACGCACGGTTTTTGAGAAATGAGGGGGCAAAGTTGCCAAATCGCCATCATTCTGGACAGCATTTCTACAGCAAAAAGACGAGAAAAATGGACGAAAAAGTTACACCTTTGATGGGTTTCGGCTGTAAATGTTCTCATTGGGCCCCCAAGCATTAAACTGTGTTCAGTTTCAAAAATTTTGGTCGCACAGTGGTCCATAATGGGGAGAAATCGTCGACAAATCAGGATTCTTGGTCAAATTTTTAGAAATGGAGGTAAAATTGTCGGTCTGCTGCAGTTTTCATGGCTAACAATGTTCTTATCGGTCATCAATGCATGAAATTGTGTTCAGCTTCACAAATTCACATCGCACAGTGGTCAAAAATGGGGGATTTAGTGGACAAATTAAGATCCTCTGTCAAACTTTTTAAAAATGAAGTGAAACTGTTGGTCCCCAGTAGACTTTAGATCCCGGAAAAATCATGTTTTTAATTTTTTAAATTATTACTACATTTCAGACCGTATTGTTTATAGAACATTGTTATAGAATAGACTTTGTAGCATTATCTCAATAAAATATGCAAACTTTCAGAAATTTAAAAAAAAGAAGGAAAAATGGAGAGAAAACATTAAAAAAATATTTAAATAGTCTAAAAAAGAATTTAAAGAATTTTTCCGGGATCTAAAGTCTACTGGGGACCAACAGTTTCACTTCATTTTTAAAAAGTTTGACAGAGGATCTTAATTTGTCCACTAAATCCCCCATTTTTGACCACTGTGCGATGTGAATTTGTGAAGCTGAACACAATTTCATGCATTGATGACCGATAAGAACATTGTTAGCCATGAAAACTGCAGCAGACCGACAATTTTACCTCCATTTCTAAAAATTTGACCAAGAATCCTGATTTGTCGACGATTTCTCCCCATTATGGACCACTGTGCGACCAAAATTTTTGAAACTGAACACAGTTTAATGCTTGGGGGCCCAATGAGAACATTTACAGCCGAAACCCATCAAAGGTGTAACTTTTTCGTCCATTTTTCTCGTCTTTTTGCTGTAGAAATGCTGTCCAGAATGATGGCGATTTGGCAACTTTGCCCCCTCATTTCTCAAAAACCGTGCGTATACTCAAGCTAAAATTTTAACCAGAGTTTTAGGGTATCGTAAGGTATCGTTTGGGCCCGGTTTCAGAAAAATCCCTTCTGGCCCAAATTGTGCCATTCTTGGCGTCGCTCTTTCTTGATAGTAATTTGAAATAGGTATGATTGTTCTAGACCGCAGTCGAAAATAATCAGGGAACTTAAGTAATGAATTCCATTTTTTTTTTTTTTGTGGTAACCATTAAAGTTACCTTGCCTGATTAAAGTTAAATCAAATCAAATCAATAAAAAGTAGTATTCTCTGACATGGAGCATTGTTAATCAGAGAAGATGGTAAAATGAATATTGAACTTCTTAATTTGTGTTAGTGATCTAACATGCTATGTTTCTGTTTTTTTTTCACAGCAATGGAATACATTCGCTCGAACGTGGCATTTATTTGATGCAAAATGGCAAAACCCAATCGAATCAGGTCCGACTGTTGCAAAATATCTGCAAGGCCTCCACAAACCGATTTTCCATCCAATGAGTAAGTTCTTGCCACTTATTTAATTCTCGAAGTGAGGAAGCTTTAATCAGGTGGTATATCTCTCTGTGCTGCAAAACTTCCCGTCTCATTTTTTTCAAAAACAATGTCAATGATAATTAATTTGTGAAGAAGATAATGTACACAGATAGCCCAAATAATTTAATTAGTTAAAACATAAAACAACGGGTAAACAAGGCTAAAAACAGATTCATAAAAACCTAGGACGTTTCAGTATGGTCTCAACCCCCACCTCGACCAGGAAACAAAGATAAAATTAAAAAAATATAAATTATAAAAATTAAGAGACCCTTACTTAAACCCCTATTTGCGGGAATAACAAGAAAAAGCGAGGTTATCACACAGGCATAGAGTCAATTCTAGCGCAGAGGACCATACCCAGGTGCCAAGACTGACGACACTCCCACGTTCCTTGTTTACCCATTGTTGTCATGGGAACGGAGTTCCCCATGATATTAGAATGGTTCCGTTGCTTTCACTATGGGATTCCCTATACCTCTGCGACCTTGAGCGTTTCGCCCAGTCTCCGATTTTTGGTTGATTTTCCGATGTATCAAAAACCGTTGTATTTTTTAGCCAATCATGTCTCTACGTCAAGTTGTGTTGATTGCTAAAATTCGCTTTCAGCGAGTTTTTTTCCACCTAGAGATGTCGTGTCTGACTGGTAAATCTGCGCAGAACCACGAAGTTCCGTTTTTAGGCAAATTCTTTTTTTTGGGAGGTTCTGATTGGTTATTTTTCGCCATCAGTTTTCTGTTCGTTGGTGCAAAAGATCGCCTACCTCGGTGTTCTTGAGAAGCCGCCATTATCCCACCTCAAATTTGAAAAATAGAAGTAAAGAAATAATAACCATCGTACAAGGTGGAAAATTGTTCTGGAGGACTCGTTACGGATAAAGAAGTCAAAATCAGAGCTCGATTGATTGATTTAATTCATGGATACGCAAATATTGCCTTAGCTCAACTGCCGCGATCGGAATGCGTGCTGGGATGAACCTCGAGACGCATTAAAACAGTGCGAACCATGGCTCCTACAGCAATACAGCAATGCGCTTCATATCATCCCAAAAGCAGTCAAGGTCTCTTGTGATAAGTCCCGCCCATTGCCCGAGTCTTTTGTATGCTATTTTTACTCTCGCCCACGTGGATCCATTATAGCCTAGTTGACTAAACCGCCTCGTATTTTTGATTCGGTGCGGGCACCCGGCGATCGGGAGTTCGATACCCGACGATGGGAACTACTTTTTAATGGTTGTATTGAATGTTTTAGACTAATCATCAAAAAATAATTAATAGTAGATGATAAATGTACGAACATTTTCTCGTGAGTTAATATGTTAAACAAAAATACTGGAATATACCTTCTTCATATAATCAGCCACATGTTCCCCCAAATTAATGACGTTATTTTCTTTTTTCAATAAAGTTAATTTGCATTCAACGTTCGTAAGTTAAGCAAAAAGTACCTATTGATACAAATAGAAAGACATGAAAATAGTATGTCTAACATTTCAGTTGTTTTTTTTTTTTATTATTTATTTTTTGTTTTTTTGTTTTTTCAATAAAACAAATTGACTGGGACTAGAATCATCGTATCTCTGAAGACAAAAGCTAAGTTTTTTGATACAGAAATACTAATATATTCATCCTTTATATAATCAGGGAGATGTTGACCCAAATATTGATGTATATTTTCTCTGTTCGCCCAAATTAATGATGGTATTTTCTTTTTTCAATAAAATTAATTTACATTCCACGTTCTTAAAGCAATATTTTCTCCAAAATTCAGCAAAAAATAACAATTTATACCTACGCAAAAAGTAAATAAATAAATAAAGCAATGACATGAAAGTAGTATAGGTAGTACACATCTAACATTTCGGTTACATCTATTTGAATGAAAAAAATGGCAACTTAGGAAGCACATAGGTCACTTATCGACGGTGAAACTACCAAACCACGTATCTCGGTTTGCGACGTCGCAGACTTCCTGTCATACTTTATTTTTTAAATGAAAAGCTACTTAACGTCCAGTCTTGAAAATTTCCGTGATTTTTCCTCTTCGTGCGGAGAAAATTCTGTGAAAATTTCAAGGAATGATATTGATTTGGTCTACTTCAAAAAAATAAAATGTGAGCGGAGATTTTTAAACACCGCAAACGAGATACGTGGTTTGGTAGTTTCACCGTCGTTATGATGCGTATTCGGGCATATGCGTAGAGTAAAAATATCATACTTTACGCCGAAAAAACGAAACTGAAAGTTAAATGCGTTAACTTCCAAAAACCATACATAATCCAACGAAAATAAATAATTGGTAAATAACAGCTTTCTTGTATGCAAAGAAAAAAAATTAAAAATGTTAAAAAAGAGATGTCGACACAAAATTACATAGCCCCTTCAATTCTGAAGATACTACAAACGAACTGTACCTTAAAATTTTCATATCCCAGAAGCAAAAGTTCCCATGACGAATATTGCTATCGCCAGCGATTGCAAAAACCAACTTGTTTTGTGTTTTTTCTAATTTGTGAAGTTTGGATCGTTTCTTTTTTCCATGTTTGAATTTTTCTCTAAAAACTTAATATTTTAGATGACACAGGGTTTTTGAGCAGGTTTGAAAACCTGGAAAGTCAGGGAGTTCACAAAAAAAGAAAGAGAGTTTTACAAGTCGCAGATTTTTGGTACATCAATGGCAGCTGCTGCCATTCAAAACAACTGCTGAGTGCCTTTTTCTATAATTTAAGGTGATTATGGACGCCATATTTTGTGTCAGAATGGCATGCGATATATTGCATCGATTAGTTCCACTTTTTCAGCTACTCGTCATTTTTCTTGAATTTTGAGATCGCAATTCTGTTGTCACTAGACCAAAGAATTCACTTACCAATTTTGACAAACAAATTCAATGTAATGAAGGCGTGGTTTTTTCAGAGGAAAAATATTGCATTCGAGTGCAGTTTCGATATCAGTATCGAAAGCTATATTTTTCCTCTGAAAAAACCAAGCATTTATTACATTGAATTTGTTTGTCCAAATTGGTAAATGAATTCTTTAGTCTCTTAACAACAGAATTGCGATCTCAAATTCGAGAAAAATGACGAGTAGTTGAAAAAATGGAACCAATTGCTGAGATATATCGCATGTCGTTCTGACACAAAATATGGCGTCCATCGAATCTTGCTCAGAGTTTCGACAAATTTAGTGTTATTAAAAGAATAAAAATCTAAGTGGAGGTTTCATTCAAAGGCCAGAGTCAGTCATTTCTGAAAATTTGGATAAGAAAACAATTTGAGAAAAAGTCAGCAAATTGGAATCTGTAGAGAATTTGGAAATCCTGATAAAGCCAGTCTGTTTCTTAGACAAAAAGCAGAGACAAGAGACCCTTCACTGGCCTCTTAGCGATAGACGGACACTTTTTTTTGGAGGATTCAACACTTCCTCATGGACAATTATAAGAGAGCAACTATCATCACCCTTTTTTCAGCTGTTGACCTACCTACTTCATGGATTATGAGTTTCGAGTGACGTAATGAGCTAAACAAGTTTGCCGAACTTTGGTATGTTTGTGAAACGAAATACCCAACATGTTACTCAACGTACACCTAGTAAGTAAGGCAGCAGTTGAATGTTGGAGTCAGGAAAGTAAGAGCTTCCACCATCGCCAAGATAGCAGAGGAGTGTCTTTCGTCTCTGACAAAAACGCAGAGCACCTAAGACGAGATACAAGGATCGTCCAGAAAGTAAGTTTACTTGTTCAATTTCTCCTAAACTAAGGTAGGTACAGAAAATCTGTAAAAAGTATTGAAAAGCCACTACTTTCAGGTCTCTAACTCGCTATAGATTTTTAAATTTGATAAAACTCCAGAAAAGTGGGTTTTTCTGAACCCACCTCCTCTCCGCACGGGTCCAAAATTTCACAGAGCTTCATTTGCAAGTCAGCCGCTGTGTCTATTGCTTATGGCAAAAAAGTGGCTTAGAGGTGGTTGAAATACATGTAAAACATAAGTACAGACTTTTCTCAAGTAGGAAATAGCAGGATTGACCGTGTTTATATCAAAATCAGCTGCATCTGAGCAAAAGTTTACAGAATTGTCAACGTTAATTCTTAATAGCTAACTGAATCCTTCATAAGCATTCAAATTATCCTGTCCATTCTCAAAGAAATTTCTTCAAAGAAGGATGATTTGGAAAAATATGCAGCTTTTACATTTTTTTTATCATGAATGAACCTGAATTTGTGCAGTTAGGGTCACCTTTCTTGGCAAGAGAACGAATAATAGAACTCAATCCAGACACCGAAACCAAATTCAAGGTTACAACTCCACAAGTTGACCAAAAGTAGCTTAAAATTTCCATTTACTGCATTCCAAAGCCACCATTAATCAAAGTAAACACGGTCAATCCTGCTATCTCCTACTCAAACAAAGTCTTTACGTATGTTTTACATGTATTTCAACCACCTTTTTTGCCATAAGCAATAGACACAGCGGCTGACTTGCAAATGGAGCTCCGTGAAATTTTGGACCCACCCGTGCGGAGAGAGGGTGGGTTCAGAAAAACCCACTTTTCTAGAGTTTCATCAAACCAAATTTAAAAATCTATAGGGCAATAGAGACCTGAGAGTAGTGGCTTTTCAATGTTTTTCACTGATTTTCTTAACCTACCGTAATTTAGGATGTATTGAATAGGTAAACTTACTTTCTCCATGACCTTAGCACTTATAGAATTTCCTCATTTGTTGAATGGGAAACTTGAATTTTCTTGTTTCATTCAGAAGCTCCCTTAATTTGGTTGCTTCATTCACACAGTTACCCTGTGAAGTTTGACTTAATTTAATCGTGTACATTTTTTTCTTTGGCGGTATGGAAATCCCAAGGATCACTAATTCCAGGATTTGTGACCCCTTTAATAGTTCTTAACCTCACCTTTTATTCATACCTTTTTTAATGAACTTTTTCAATCAGGTGAATGTGGAGACCATGTTGTCGTTATTAACACTAAAGACATCGCTTTACCCGGTGATGAATGGCGGCTGCGAGTATACTTCCATCACACTGGTTATCCAGGAGGTGCTTCATGGACAAAAGCATGGGAACTTCACGATAAGGACCCTACCATGGTATGTTTTTCGTATACATTATTATTCTGGATGTTGGAGTTTTTTTAGCCAACGCGCATAAAAAGTTCAGCTTAAAGCTTAAGTTCAGCTCTTTGAGGGAAAATAGTGCTTGTGTGTGAGCTTTTTCCCTCTGTAATGAGATATCAGCTTTAAGCTGAACTTTTTACGCACGCTGGCTGAAAAAACTCCAACATCCCGTCTTACGACCCGTGCGTTCACTGCAATCGGTTTATATTATTTTTCTCTTTCCCTGAAGCGCGGACATGAGAAATTGAAGCATACTGACATGAGCACAAAGTTGCTCAGGTCCTGTTAAAGGACAGGGTGTTCATTTGGTATTTTACAATCAAAATTTTGTAGAAATGTTGCAATATCTTAATCAAGGAGAGCTTTTGTCTTCTTGGAGGTGGAGTAGATAAAAAGACGAAAAGAATAAGACTTCTCCGAATGACAACAGCAGGCAACGCAGCATCCACACACATTGCAACAGTCTTCCATCTCGTAGAAAACGCATGTAAGAAGGTCGAAAAATTACTTTGCATTCTTGCTTCTCTCAACATGGCACATACTTAGTTCAATTTTAGAAGCTCATCGTGCTTGGGTAGTTGTAAAGAACATCATATCGAATAATACCGAAATTCAGCCGACGGGATGCCAAATTTCCTGGTATTCCGTGCACAGTCAATGGGATTGATGAAAATAGGAGTTGAATTAGAACATTTTTGACGTTTCCATCACATTCAACATAAAACTTTAATGACAAACTGCTCAAGTGCTCAATGTCCTACCTTGTAAAAAAGTCCATTTCTCTTATTAGGGAGAGGAAGTTCCAAAACAGTATTTAAGTTGTTTAAGGATCTTGGTACACACTCTGCCAAAGATGAAGGATGGAACATTATTTTTTCCAATCAATGTTAACTCTACCAGGATTATTTGTCCTGAAATATTAGTTGTCAAAACTTGTGAACAGGAAAATTTATCCAAATGTTAAAGAAACGATCGAAATTCATCTGTTATGGTAATAATCAGTTCAAAGCACTCTGGAAGTTCTATAGAATGGACCTCGTGACCAAATGCTTCTCTTTGAACTTTAATTGGCTTGTTGCAAAGTTTTGCTTGAGCAAAAATAAGAGTCGTTACTCATAGAAAATGTCTCAAAAATCTTGATGAGCGCAACGGCCAAGTCTGAAATGCACTCCTTACTCCACAATTTGCATAAGAAATGTGCGTTTTTTCAAGCTTCCCGTTTCAAAAACGATACCATGGCACAGGTGAACATTTCGTTAGAGGAGTCATTCCATCTAATCCCTGCCCTGCTCATAAGGATACCATGCAATATTCAACATAGGCGAGGCCAATCCGCAAAAACGCTTGTGACGGGACGATGATTCTAACCACCCGATAACAATCAGTGTGTTTACATTCACATTTTTCTCGCATTGCTAGATATCTGCCTTGATTGACCCCATGCTCTCCTCAACTTGCGCAAGGAAGCGTCGGCCATGTTGAGCAGGGATTGAATGGAACAACTCCTCTAACATCATGTTCACCTGTGCTGTAGTATCCTTTTTGAAGCGGGAAGCTTAAAAAATCGCAAATTCCTCACGCAGATTGTGAAGTTAGAAGTGCATTTCAGAGTTTGCCAATGCGCTCATTGTGATTTTTGAGACATTATCTTTAAGGAACAATTTTCTATTGTTATCGATTATTTAAATTTTCATATTGAAACTCAGATCAAGCCAGTCTGACCCTTATATGTCGTTGTGTCCCTCCCATTCTATTTATTTTCCTGTGACCCCTTAATTTTGCAGGTTATGAAAAAAGCGGTTTACATTGCGATGGACGGTACTTTGCAAAGGCGGTACAACATGTTGAGATTGCATTTATTCGCAGATGAGCGAGTGCCTGATGAGATAATGCAGAATGTAACAAATCAGATCAAGCCCTTACGATATGTCCCACCAAGCCTGTATGACTACTCTGAGGAAGAAATTGAGAAATTCCCCAAAATTGTTGATTATCCTCATGACTATGTTATCCGATAATTATTGGAAATCCTCGCTTTGTAGTCTTGTTTGTTTTCATGTTTCAGGTTAAGTGTAAATATTGTAAGGTGTTCTTTTATTTGTTCTCAGAACAACTTGTTACAAGTCTGGTGATTTGTTGCCTCACTAAAAGTAAAATTTTTCTCTTCTCAAACTTGAAGATATTTTTTCTTTAACATGTGATTTTGGGAAAACTCATAGTGGTCCACTGTAATGTCCACTGCAATCTATAATTTTTTTTTACCATTGTCTAAAAGAGAAAATTTCAGTTCTGCTGCACCTTGCTCGCTATTTACCTATGATTTTTCTTTATCTCAATTCAGAGGCAGCTACACAGTCTAATTCTCTGAAAATTTCTTTCACAAACATTTTACTTTCTAGCTCTTGAAGAGTGTTCGAAACTCACATTCTTTACAATTTCATCATTTGTGCTTTTGTCTTCTCTAAGTTACAGCTACTTACTAGTTCTGTTACAAAAACATCTTGCGTCTAACTATTCACTATGTGCGCCGTAATGTATAGGCTAAAAGTCAATTTGGCCCCTAAAAAATCTTCAATGGCGCCTGAAATTCGGGTTTGATGCGCCACATGGCTCCTAAAACTCAAAGGTGAGTTTCGAACACTGCTCTTGAAAAAAGAACAATGAGGAAAAATTTTGAAATGCTGCAATTGAAAACATCTTTTTCTTGTTTGACTGTTAGTAAAGTTGTCAATATGGTTTGCGTAGTCTTGAAAAATGCTTTAAAGCTGATTGCTTTTGGATTTTTTTCAAGGCCTTGAAATTGCTTGTTTTTTTGGAAGTTACTTGAATTTAATTTAATTTAACTCTTTACTATTATTCAGCATTCAGAATTTTTGAAGAGAGAAGTAAGAAAACATTTGACTATAATGAGATTGTTTTAAAGACATCTGAAAGAAAATTCTTTAAAAATAACCAAGCATTGCCAACTTGAACTTATGATATGCGGACAAAGCTGTACGTCTCGGAAAAAAAATCATGTAAAAGGTTTAAAAAGTGCTGGAAAATACTTTAAGCAGTGCTTGGTTTTTTTTATTTGAGGCTGCATGAACCATGTTTAAACTCTGCCTTTGCATATGTAGATAAAAATGAAACAAAAGGTTGGTAGAAACATAAGAAAGTATCTATTTTACGTCAGAATTCATAATGAAATTTTGTGTGAAAAAGTACATTAAATTATACTTATCAAGGTTAAAAAAAGAAAGAAAGGTACAAACTATTTACAAATGACTATGATCAATAAATTAAGAGAAGAGACAGGAAAGAAAAGAGAAACAAATCTTCAGGAGAGGGTTTTTTTTTTTGTTTCATACTACAGGCTTAAGAAAAAGATTTTGTGACTTTTTTTTGTAACATGAAAGCTTTCTTTGACGTACAAAAGAGAACTCAGCCTCTTGAGGTTGATCACAGCAAAGTCTATACTATCGGAAATAATTGGCATTCAGCCAATCCTGATGTATAAAAATTTTGGTCTGTCAGTAGGAGATAGTAGATTTGATCAGAGCACATGCTCCGGTAACAGGAGTACAAAATCAAGGAGTACATGAGGGACAATGGGTCAGTTGCGCTGGTCACAGAATCCTGTTTTGATACTTGATTCTTGTAGATAAGCTAAAAGTAATAAGATCCGTCCAAACTGCGACTTTCTACGTTCAGTATTAAACGAGATATCGCCCTTCGAAAAGTCGGGTTTTTGACATCATCAACCGGGGTAGTGATATCCTTGGTTTCTTCCACTTTGATTTCATCTGGGTTTCAAGTTGAATAACCAGTAAAACAAGGTGGAAGAAACCAAGGGTGTTGCTACCTTGGTGGATGACGTCAAAAACCCGACTTTTCAATGAGCAATATCTCGGTTTATATTGAACGCACAAATTTGGGTTTGGACAGATTTTGATATTTTTAACTAATCTACAAGAATTAAGCTTCAAAACACGATTCTATGACCAGCGCAACTGACCCATTCTGATCTTCGTATATTTAAACTTGGAGGATATTTGAAAGTTCTAGGGAGAAATTTAATTTAGGTGAGCTCACTAGAAAAATATCTAAATTCTAAGGAAAATAAAAAAAAAAAAAAAACTGTCCAAATTTATCCTTTGTTTTTGCTGTGTACACTTATAAACTTGATCAGCATAATTTGTTGCAGAGAAAACAGTGCAACTAGTTAATTCATATTCCACTGTCCCACTAAATCAAAGAAAGCAAAGGGCGCAAGCACAAAAAATCATCGCCATATGGGACATCATGTATTCAGTTTCAAAGAGAGCGAGTTCTTTTTCGGGATTTGCACGCCCTGTTGACGAAGCTACGATTTTTTTTGCATTCAATAAAAGCTCCAAGACCATCAAATCTTTTTACAGGCTGAAATGTGTCACATTGTGACCCTCGACATCACTATCATTCACGAATATTTAATTGAAGCCGTGTAGTGACTTTTCACTATGGTGTCCCAAGTCTTTAATTTGTCACCGCTACAGACCAAGCAAAAGGGCTATTATTTCCAATAAAAGTAGCTTCGAACTATTTCCTTTAGTTTACAAGAATTTTTCTGATCAGTTGTAATGGCAGTATAAACAAAATTAAGAAATTTGTTTGTTAAGAAGGATTTGTATCGATTTTGTGTGCAGTTTTTACATCTTTCAGATATTCAAACATTTCAAAAACTTAGAAAGAAATCCAAATGTTCACTAATAACCCCTTAAAAAAGCTAAGTTCTCACTTTTGGAGTTGAGAGTGAAAAGGAAAAATCATATGAAATGAAAGAAGGTGTCCAAAGCTATTCCTGCCAGAGATATGTTGTAGCTTTCTTGCGTTAGGTATCAGTTTTTTCAAAGATTTTTATCTCTTTGTGGTAGTGACAAAAAGAAGATTTGGAACTCACAAGTGTAGAGTTTTTTTGTATTGTAGCGCATGGCCTTTGAACTCTTCAACATTCTTGCACCATTAATCTGATGAAAATTTTTACAAAATAATTCTGCCATCCAAGATTGTTGATAAAAGAATAAACGTACATATTGTAGTGAGGCTTTTTCAATTTTCACTCTAGCAGGGAGAATTTTAATATGGATTGATAAAATATTGATAAAGCTAGAGTTAAAAATGTCGGTTGGCGAAAGAGCAGTTGGCATAGAAGAAGAATTAGTCGAGTATCAAAACATATTGAAAACAAACCAACATTGTAAATTATTCGGTACTGAATCAGAACGTTTACATGGCAGTGTTGATTTGACCTATTAGTATTTTTAAAATCTGGTTCTGTTGTGTAGGTATTTTTTAAGTTATCTCTTTTTCGAAGTTATTTACCAGCAAGCTCAAAAGATCACGGTACATTCTCCGTTTGCCAATCAAAATTGAAAGATATTTCTATGTTCTTATTTTTCATTGAGCAATGATCATAAAAGTGTGCAGAACTGTAAGAATTTCAACTAGTAACTTAAATTCTTGACTTGAAAAAACCAAACGAAGGCAGGAAAAAGTGTAATTAAATGTCAAGAATTGCATGGAACAAGATTATATGTTTTTTTTTTAACTCCAGTATTGTAGTAGGTATAACTTTTTTACTCATTCTTACGATCATTAATTTCTTTTCAAGTTTTATTGTGAGATTTTATTCAGAGGCAGAAAATTGCAAATTACATTAGTGACACTAGAAAAAGTAAAGCCTATTTTTTGAAGGAGGGTAAATAAACAGTGTGTCCATTATCTGATAAAAATTTATGGACTGACTAGATTCTGTAACTGGAATTCACTCAATTCAGTTTACCAAAGCACTTATTCACTGAGCGCCTCCATTTAATTTCTGCCTATAATTTTAGAAAATAGAAAGAGCTTTTTGTTGTGAAGAGCTCTCCTAAGAAAACAGGCTCCATTGAGTCACTGCATACAAGAAGGACACTTTTCAGATGCAGTGTTTCAGAATTCCAGCAAATATCACATTCATTGTAAGGAAAGTGAATGCATTTATTTGATTGAAATATTTATAACATAGTCTTGATGTCCCTACGATTTTCTACAGAAAAAGCTGCCAAAGAATCACCTCTTATGTTCTTCTTTGAGACATAAATTAGCGACTGATGTTCTAAAATACTGCAGCTGAGAAGTCCTCTTCTTGCACTCAGCGCTTCAATAGCAAAGTGGAAACTCTTGTAAATCCAGGACTAACATTTTAATGTTTAACTTCTTGGCCCTTATCTCTTCTTTCACTCTGATCCCTGAAGTTTTAAGTAATGAGATACGTATTGTAACTTTAAAAAACTTACGGTAAGTTGAGAATTTGATATTTCACACAATTCCTGATATTTTGACTTTTTAAAATTTATGAGTTAATAGGAGCTGGATGGCAATTATTATAAAGTATGTAGGCATGCAGTTAAGTGTTGAGACTACTAATGACATAAAATAAGCCGTACCACCTAAAGATTCATTCATTGAATATTGAGCAGTTGATAGTGAACAACTACCCCTTTGAAGATGATGTCGGTACTCATCTCCTCTGCGCATGTGAAAATGAGTGACCACTAAAAATACTGAAATTAAGTTGCACAATCTTAGGTACTAATTGTAGGACTATATGTGAACATGAAGATCAACGATAGAAAGAATCTATACAAAGTAGGTAGGTATTGTATTTTAAGCTTTACAATGAAATATCTACATTTTGCTACCGGGAATAAAGAAATAAAGCTCAGAAAAAAGAAGAAGAAAGAAAAATTAAATTTTGCTCGATTCGTTTTTCACCTTTCGGTGATGAATTTGATCACTTAAATAAAAGAAAACAAGCTTATCTCTATTAGCTCTAAGTAAAGTCAAGTTTATTTGGCTAATTAATTCATGCTTTTAAAATACCTGTCAGAAAATTTTCAATGATCAAGTAAAACCATCTGCCGCTACCGTTTTGTCCCCATTCTCACTGTCAAGTAGGTTTGCTTGTTTCAAGAAATTGGAGGTATTACAGTCTTTTAAAATCAGCACATTCGAGTCTGAGAATGTGGAATTTCAACTTTCACAACATTTGCCGTGGCTGAACATGACTTTATAGTAGTTCAACAGAAGTTCTCCACCGTTTTCCTCTGAAATGATTTTTTGCAAGTATCTTAGCTTCATTTTTTCGCCCGATCTTATGCCATGTCATATTTTTCTTCTAGAGCACCACCTAATAAGCAAGATTTTGACCCAAAATTTTGTGAGAATATCCTGTGCAACCGAGGGAAAATTCATCAAAAATTGTCAAAGCATTGTGTTGTTAATTTTTCTGTCAGAAAAATAAAACATACAATGAAATCAGGGAAAGTGCGGCAGGCTGAACTTGGTCAATTTTATCTCATTCTGGGATCCCATTCCATTATTGTGAGACTTATTGTTAGACTGTGCAGAATATACAGCGTACGTTAATTTGCCTACATGACGAATTGAAGGCATTTTAAGCCTCAAAATCATATGTAGGCTTCCACAAAGAGATAGTCGCAATGATTTTATCAGTTTTCATTAGGGGAGCGGAGACAAAAGACAGCGACGAAGAATTGTTGCTCTGGTCATTTGTTGTAAAACTTGAAAAATTAAAATGTCAGTAAAACTTTCACACAAGTTTCAGCTGAGAAAATAGAAGGGGAAAATAAAGAAAAATTGAGATCAAATGAAAGTGTGCCGCAAATTTACTTACAAATAAACTATGAGTAAAAGTTAATGGAGATTGTGACACCAAAGATAGGAAGCTACAAAAATGGAGGTGGAAATCAGGGAATTTTCAATTAAGGCTGCTATCCAAATCATCATGCATTTTCGGTTGATAATGTAAAAACTTCCTCCGGAATTTACAATCGAATGACTTCCTCACCTGGGTGAGTGTTTTTGCACTTCATTAAAAAGTGCCGTAATTTTTCTCTCCAATAAAGGGACAAGTAAGCAGAATCGTCTTTGTTAAAAATGTCTTCAGTCTAGTTACGCTATATTTGGCACTTATATGAATAGGTGTTTCAAAGGATAGGAATATTTCTTCTAAATTCCTAATAATAATAAAAAAAAAAAAAAAAATCACAATTATTGACCATGCAGTGATCCAAAAAAGCAGGTAACCTTTTAAACGCATAAGCACGAATGGAGTCTTTTAACTGCTACAAAACAATTATCATGCATTAATCTATTGAGTAGATATAGTACAGTAGTCTGATAAACATGAAACATTGAATCAATTACAAAAATGCTCCTCCTTCTTGGAGTGGCATGTTTCACATTTTACTTTACAACACCAGAAAAATTTACAATTGCAATTCTCCTCAACTTCCCGAATTTTTGTTTGGTAACCACGGCCACAGCATAAAATGCTGCAGCCATCCACTCGCGGACTTCCTTGGACGCACTGGCGCCCATGAGTTCCTAGTATGCCCAATCTGCAACAACATCAAACATTCAATTAAAATGTAGGTCAAAATTTCATGCGTAGACACCATATCGAAAATGTAGATGAAATTTTAATATTTTTGTTTAAAGTTACAGAATCACAAAGACGCATTGATTTCATGGATTTTAAGAATAATTGTATTCTTGCTCATTGGATTTTTCCCCCAAATTGTTCTTGCATATTAAGGTTCCTTATACGCATGGAAATTTGGAGTATTCACAGAGCATGCATGCATTACGATTTGCATATTGCAAATCCTTCGCTATGTGTTATCTTTTTCTGAGGAAAACGGAGGAACATAACTTATTTGTTGGACTTTTTACTGATTGCTCCTCAATCTGTGAAAATTTTGAATCACAAAATCCGTTGCTTTTTATCCAAAAAAATAAAGTAACTGCAGAGGTTTAGAAACATTAAGTACACCTGTGATAGATACACTTTTGCGACTTTACCATCCACATGGACGTGTTCAGCTAGAGCCAGCCTAAGTAGGTACATCAGGCATTGCCTTTTCCTTCCATTTTTTTTTTCTTTTGATTTTTTAAACAAAAAACCATGCATCATTCTGACTTCAAATTATGTGAGAAGAAATTTTCTGTATAATTTAAGGAACATTCCCAGATACTTTTGAGGCGTTTTGCGTTTTAGTTCTTTGCAGGGCCGGATTTAGGGGGTGGCCACATGGGCCGCGGCCCATGGCGGCAAATTATAGGGGGCGACAAATTTTGCAATTTTTTAAATGTAGGTATGAAAAAAATTGGATTCAGAAAAAAATTACGAACGAGAAAAGACGACAAAATTTCTCATTTCCAGAGAATATAGTAAGTTCTAATTTTGTCGTCTTTCGATGATGCAAGAGACAGCACCTTTAATTAGTCGAGTTAGGAGAGAAACCAAACACGCAATTTGGCCTGGAACGGCGCGGCGCAGAGGGCAATGATGACGAGGACTTAAGATGGAAAGGAGAAGCCCTCGGCGCGGCGCGTAGAGGTCGGCATGTAACACATATTAGCGCCTACAAGACTCCATGAATACTTCACGCATTGCGTCAAAGTTAGTACGTCAGCAGTGGTCGACGTGAAACGCACAGCGCCTACAAGACTGCATGAATACTTCACGCATTGCATCAAACACAGTGCGGTCAGCGCAGCGCGGCGGCAGCAGTTAAACTTTTAAACCCTCATTTACATATATGTTTGTTCTTTTATAATTTTTTGGTTCATTTCTTATAAATGGAAGGCCTTGTCCATATACAGATAGGTTTACGGAAATTAACTTTTGTGCAAAGTTCCGTGAACTTTTGCTAGTAGTGTTGACAGGGCTTTCGCAAAAAAATGGTTCCAACACAAGTAAACGCGCCTTATGCACCCCTTCCCCTCCGGATCGTTTACTTGATGGTTTTTATTGATGTTTCAAAACGAATGAGAAGGGGCGGCAAAATACAGCCGGCCCATGGGCGGCAAGTAGGTAAATCCGGCCCTGGTTCCTTGTAAATAAAATCAAGCCTGAGCAGAGATTAAGCGACCTGGAATGCAGACAAGCTGATTCTGCCTGAATCCGTCTATTTTTAGGAGATTCCAAGTTATTTAAAGAAGTCTTAATATTTAGTCATAAATGCACCGCGTTAAGCAGAAAGGAACCAGGCAACATCAGCTATTTCCAATTTTAATTGGGCAATTCAAATTTTTATATAAAAACGGTTGTGCGGATTTTTGAGCAAATTTCAGTGAATATTTTGTATAGCACGAAGCAAATTCTCTCGACTTTTTAAAGGAATCCGCACAAACCTTCTCTTGTAATAAATTAAAAAGCCTCGTTTTTGGCAATGGCTGTTAAGGCTTGGTTGTTTTCTGCTAAAAGCGGTCCATTTACGTAAAGAGAAAAAAAGGGAGGTGTTTGCATTTCCGGCATCTTGGATTTTTTTTTGATGACGTAGGTCGGTACAGCGACGTTTATCATCGATTTCCTTGGAAATGGTGTATTTTATGGAAAAAATGCATTCTCCATAAAGTGTTTGAAATATATCATGAGTTGATTTAAGCAAAAAATCGGACGTTGGGGTCCGTTTTTCATACTTCGAATATCGGATTTTGCTGACCAGGTTGTACCGACCTGCGTCACAGGGTACACAATCCTCAAGATGCAAACACCTCCTTTTTTTTCTCTAAGCCATTTTCGGTCCAAGTCCTCGTGTTAGCAAATCGGTGAAAGTTTAATATCGCTTACGTTTCGTTCCTCTCGCAATAGTCGGGCGATGGGTCCAGGAACACCAACTCAGTGCGGTTGGGCTGCTTGAAGATGGGGTTGGCGGCCCTGAGTTTCTTGCCTCTCTTCTTCCGCTTTTCCTCGTCCTTCTGCCTCCTCTCGACGACCCGGACGTAGGACGCGCCCTCGTAGCGCTGCATGAGGACGTCGCCGATCGCCCGGAACGTCGGCAGCTTCCGCCAGCAAACTCGAACATTGCACGAACCGGACATCCCGTGGCACTTGCAGATCCTCTTCATTTGCGACCTGATTATCTGTAATTGAAAATCATTTTGTCTATAAAGCGGTCCAACTCAATGAGAGACACGCTCGAGTCGGCGCGCAACAGCGAGCGAACGTGGAAATGAGTTGCGATCGGAGCGATTGTCGATTCGCCTTCATTTCGAACGGTTAGGTAACTATTCCTACTTCTAGGGAGCGTTTTTGCCTATCTGTCGAAATTGAAGGCGTTCGAGTCGACGCGCTATCTCGAACGTGGAAATGAGTTGCGCTCGCAGCGATTGTCTATTCGCCTTCATTTCAGACGGTTAGGTAACTATTCCTACTTCAAGGGAGCATTTTTGCCTATCTGTCAGAAATGAAGGCGTTCGAGTCGACGCGCAACCTCGAACGTGGAAATGAGTTGCGTCCAGAGCGATTGTTGATTCACCTTAATTTCGAACGGTGAGGTAACTATTCTAACTTCAAGGGAGCGTTTTTGCCTATCCGTCAAACTTGAAGGCGTTCGAGTATTTCGTAGGATCACGTCCGAGTCGACGCGCAACCTCGAACGTAGAAATAAGTTGCATGTGGAGAGATTGTCAATTCGCCTTCATTCTGGACGGTTAGGTAACTACTTCAAGGGTACGTTTTTGCCTGTTTGTTGAAGATGAAACTAAGTTCCACAGCAAAGCATAAAACCACTGCTAATCTGCCTTTATTTTAGTTGACTACGCAACTTTTCTTGACATAGAATTTATTTGTATGCTGTTTAAAAACTTAATTGACGAATCGCTCCGAGTAATTCCGTCATAAAAACGTCGTATAAAAACTCATATTTTGTTTTTCTACGGATAAATAATTGCATTTCCTCGACAATTTTCGGAAATTGTCTTTGAATATTTTACAAAAGTTTTTTCACGATTTACTCCACAATATCTGAGAATTTGAAGAAAAAATCACAGCTTTCCTTGAAAATAGATGGGTACTTCTTCAGAGGAAGTTTAACAACGCATGGATACCTTCACAATTTTTATCCAAAATTTTTTCTGATTTTCGCATGAGGCCAGAAGCAAATTCGGTGAAATTTTAAATTGGATATGCACATGCAAGATTCTCTTAATAATAATGCAATTTGCGAGAGGAAATTTGGCAACATTGAAATGTCGTTACGAGCTTTCATGAAGGGAACGACAATCTGTCTGGGCATAGCTATAAGGGGCTAAGGCAGTGTATGGCATGAGACGTAAGAAAGAAATGAAATATTGGAAATTTCGGTGAAATATTTCATGTAATTTCACGAGGCTATAAAATATTCCATATTTTCAGGGGCTAGAGTATGCAACCCGCACTTAAACACACAAAAATAGAAGAAAGTCTCAATTTTTACATTTTGCGAAACATGAATAGGAGTCAGCATTTTTCAATAACTTTCATACATTTCTGAAATTTCATGAAATATTTGGATTGCATTTTGCAAAAAGGAACCACTAGCATTGCAATGATGCTAAGATTGTGCAACTTCATCTTTTGCAATAAAATTGCGGAAATCGTGAAAAACTATGAAATTTAGATGGTAATTTTTGTCCTAAATTTACAGTTTTTAGCGAGTAAAATAGAAACTATTAATGGATAATCGGGTTTTTCCTTCAAGACAAAAGAAGTTGCACAATCTTAGCAACATTGCAATGCTAGTGGTTCCTTTTTGCAAAATGCAATCCATTTCACGTGAAATTTCAAGATTTTATTTTGCATGGAATTTTGCCACCCTGAGCTGCTTATTCCTTACAAAAGCTCATAAATTTTTCAGAAAATTCGGCAACACCGGAATGTCCATACGGCGTTCCTCCTGAGGACGTCAGATAGGTGAGCCGAGTCGTTGCGAGAAAATGATCGAGAGCCCAGGTCGGGAGATTTAATTGACTAATCGAGGGAAAATAGGTAGTGGATTGCTTACCCTCCTGCCGGCCTCGTTGTTATGAATATTCATGAGCCCGAAGGCGGACTCGCTGTTCTCCTCGGAGTCGACGAATGTGCGGCTGAACTTCTCGCCGAAATTGATGTCCTCGGAGCAACCACCCCACTGCCAGTTGCCCCGCCGCGGTTTCCGCTTGTGCACCTTGTGATCGCAACTGCACTCGTTCAGCTCCCCCTTGGAGCACGCCTTCGTCACCGAGTAGGCCACGCCGGCCGACGAGATCGCGAACACGTAGGCCGTTTCTCTGCTTCCTGTCGAGGCGAAAGAAGGGATTAAAATTGGTCAGCATTTGGCAGGACCGTGGTCATGAACAGAACTGGGAATTTCTCGCGGGGTCACAGAGAGGCAAGGATCTGTACATTTAAAATATGCCTGTCATTCTTAATACGTCCAATTTCGTATAATACTGTGCAACACCTCTGTTGTGAAATAGTTCCTTCAGGCGCCGCCGCACGGCGGGCGCATTGGCGCCTACAAACCTAAGTGGATACTTCAATCATTGTGCAATGCGTGAAGTATCCACTTAGGTTTGTAGGCGCCAGTGAGCCTCTCGCGATAGCAGCACGCCGCTCCGCTCTGTTAGGCTTTAATATTTATACTCGCATAGTCAGCGCTTTTAAACTCATGATTTTGAAATATTTGCACACTCTGCATTGATTATTCTCATTTAAATTGATGGGAAAAAGATGTGTATCAATTTATCAAAGGAGAATAATAATATAATGTGTGTTTTTTAAATATTGGTGGTTCCATGTTAATTTTAATGATTTCCATAGCACTTTCATTTTTTCTATTACATTTTGTGCTTTATTGTGCTGCAGCGGGGTGTACGCGCAACCAAACGCTCAAAATTTGACGTATTTGACTCTAAAAGATTGATGTACGAATGCGATAAAACTAAAGATTGCGTGCTTCTTGGTTTTTTTCCCTCTTTTATTCATTTTTGCAGTTTCTGTCGGCACAACTGCGGCTCATTGAGATTAATGTCGCTTGGAAAAGGTTTTACAGGCACCTACATAGAGAAAAGAACTTCGTGCGTGGTACTCGAAATTCATCGGGCTGATTATTGAAATTGATAGACAAACCGATAGACAAATCGATAGACAAATCGATAGACAAAGCTATATATAGAAAAAAAGAGAAAATAAAGCGATCCTATTGGTGGAAGTGGATGGTTGCAATGGACATTTGGACAATACTTTTAAGCTGTCATTGAGACACTAACAAGCATTGGCATTAATGTTCTCGCTATTTTTTTTAGTCTTGAGAATGTGAGTGCGATTAAGAACCTAAAAAATGGGTCGTTTTCTAACATACAACGACATCTTTTCTTTGGAAAAGACAAGTAAGTTGAGTCGACTCTGAAAACCGTATTTTGCCATGTAAAACGAATTTTTGAGATTTTTGGAGTCGGGTCGATTTTGATCCGAACAACTCAGTTACTTATCCCTACTTTCATGTAGCTATAATTGCATAATCTCAAAGATGAAGGCGAGAGTAATTTCACTGCCAAATAATTTTGTTACTTTACAGCGGTTCTGTTTTTCATTGAAAAATCACTTACACTTCAGAGTCAGGCAGAAACCACACGAGTAGAATACATGTTGGAATATGAATAGAAGGAACAAAGGAACTAAGATTGAAAATGCTAGAAAATTACTCACTTATATCTGTTACACCGCCAAATACCGATGTGGTATTCGCGAAAGTGCTGCAATTCCACCTGCTCATACTGAACTGATGTTGACATTCTTCAATACCCATCTTAGCACCGTTAGCAACAGCCTGTAACAAAAATTTAATATTTGAAAACTGATTCTGACAATATATTCAATTTGCACGGGTTTCTTCGAATACATAAGTATTATCATCGCAGAAGTAGCTATCGAAACAAGGAGCTCAATAGTGGAATCTTTTTTAAAAAAATTCAACTACAATTAACGACGGTTCTTTTTGTAAATCGGTTCTTATACTATCTGTATACATAATAGAATAATATAGCATAGTGGATAATTCTGAAGCAGGTCCGAGAATTGTATACATAGTCGTTTCTTCAACAGATCCTTACTTTCGTTAGGAAGATTTCATACTATGGTTGAAATTGCAATTAAGAGAGGTTTAAGAAGGTATTCGCGATATCACATTATCACAAAAGGGACGTTTTTCAGATCATTTCAAGGCATACAAGGATAATTTTCAAGCAGAAGGAGGTTACAGACCTGAAGAATGTTATCGTTATACGAGCATATCGACGAGAGCTTCTCGCCAAAATG
Organism: Bemisia tabaci; assembly: GCF_918797505.1. Classification (NCBI taxonomy): domain Eukaryota; kingdom Metazoa; phylum Arthropoda; class Insecta; order Hemiptera; family Aleyrodidae; genus Bemisia; species Bemisia tabaci. The sequence continues at coordinate 13,973,118 of NC_092797.1, read as the reverse complement.
TTTCGGTCGGGTGCACTTCTCCCTCAAATAAATCGCAGCTCCAGCAGGGTTGATTCCGGTCAGTCCAAGAGTCCTAAAATCAGAAAAAAGGTCTTACTGTGAAACATGGCAAGGCGAGCAATATATCGACAAAATGCAGATACCTCCGTGAGGAATATGCGCCCTCGTGTTTCATCAAATAAAAGTTCCCTTCATTTATTCGAATAGATAACTATTGCTGCAGCCCGAACATTTCGTAGTATATTTTGGAAAATGAAGGCGCGGCGAAGAAATTGAAAATACGGGTTATCTTGCACGTTATCTTTAGAGTTCATTAACATTGAGCCCTTGGAGTTCTACAGCAGGAGATCTAAAATTGTGAACTAGTCCGAGAGCAGAACAGACACATGTCAATAGACGCTCTAGTCTAAAGTAGATGAACCAATTTAAAACGGATCCCTTCATGTCCATTAACTATCCTCATACATGAACTTCATTTTGTAATTAGGAACTAATATTCTAGGCTCATTTTAGAAACCACGTTTTTGCTATTAATGTTATACTACAGAGACGAATGCCTCCTCCTCCTTCCTCTCCTTGAATTTATTTTCTTCTTATTTTTCTTCTTCCTTTTCTTCCCCATTTCCTGTATTTTCCTGTTGCCCTCTTTTTTTGCTTCTCTTTTTAAGGATTATTTCTCTTCCTTCTCTTCTTCTCTCTCATTTCCCTTACCTTTTTCCATCTTCATTTCTGCATTTTTCCTTCTTTTCCTTCGTCTCTTTCTATTCTTTTTCTTTTTCTGTCTCCTGTTCTTCCTCCCTCTCCTCTTTTTGATGTTCCCAATGCAGATAGGTGCTTTTATGTATGGGCCAAAAACAACACTTCCATATCGCAAAATGTGATCCGAATGTACTCGAATTGGACTGCATTGATTTATTCCATGAATACAGAAATATTGCCTCAGCTTACTGCCGCGATGGCAAATGCCTGCTGATATGAACCTTGAGACACATGATAGCATAGGCAAACAATGTCTCACAGAGAAAGGCGCTTAGCTCATTTCTCCAGAAGCTACGAAGACGCGAATCGCCGAATCGCTCAAGGACAACTCTTGTGATAAGTCCCGCCCATCGTCCGAGTCTTTTAAATGCTATTTTTTCCCATCCTTTCGCCGATCTGTGATAGCCTAGTCGACTGAGGCGCCCCATATTTTTGATAAGGTGCGGGCAATAGGTGATCGGGAGTTCGATACCCGGCGATGGGAGATAATTTTTAATGGTTGTATTGAATGTTTTAGACCAATCATCAAAAAATAATTAATACTAGATGATAAATGTACGAACATTTTCTCGTGAGTTAATATGTTAAACAAAAATACTGGAATATACCTCCTTCATATAATCAGCCACATGTTCCCCCAAATTAATGACGTTATTTTCTTTTTTCAATAAAGTTAATTTGCATTCAACGTTCGTAAGTTAAGCAAAAAGTACCTATTGATACAAATAGAAAGACATGAAAATAGTATGCTAACATTTCAGTTGTTTTTTTTTTTTTTATTTATTTTTTGTTTTTTTGTTTTTTCAATAAAACAAATTGACTGGGACTAGAATCATCGTATCTCTGAAGACAAAAGCTAAGTTTTTTGATACAGAAATACTAATATATTCATCCTTTATATAATCAGGGAGATGTTGACCCAAATATTGATGTATATTTTCTCTGTTCGCCCAAATTAATGATGGTATTTTCTTTTTTCAATAAAATTAATTTACATTCCACGTTCTTAAAGCAATATTTTCTCCAAAATTCAGCAAAAAATAACAATATATACCTACGCAAAAAGTAAATAAATAAATAAAGCAATGACATGAAAGTAGTATAGGTAGTACACATCTAACATTTCGGTTACATCTATTTGAATGAAAAAAATGGCAACTTAGGAAGCACATAGGTCACTTATCGACGGTGAAACTACCAAACCACGTATCTCGGTTTGCGACGTCGCAGACTTCCTGTCATACTTTATTTTTTAAATGAAAAGCTACTTAACGTCCAGTCTTGAAAATTTCCGTGATTTTTCCTCTTCGTGCGGAGAAAATTCTGTGAAAATTTCAAGGAATGATATTGATTTGGTCTACTTCAAAAAAATAAAATGTGAGCGGAGATTTTTAAACACCGCAAACGAGATACGTGGTTTGGTAGTTTCACCGTCGTTATGATGCGTATTCGGGCATATGCGTAGAGTAAAAATATCATACTTTACGCCGAAAAAACGAAACTGAAAGTTAAATGCGTTAACTTCCAAAAACCATACATAATCCAACGAAAATAAATAATTGGTAAATAACAGCTTTCTTGTATGCAAAGAAAAAAAATTAAAAATGTTAAAAAAGAGATGTCGACACAAAATTACATAGCCCCTTCAATTTTTTGCAATTTGGAACTATAAATTCTGGCTCCTCTGGAAAAACACTTATGTGCATAGGGAAACTAATGGCACATACGTTGTTTTTGAACCGGGCTAGAATTTATAGTTCCAAATTGCAAAATACAGTTCAATTTTGCACGGCGAGTAAGCGTCACGACAACTTCCGAATCACAAGTTAGACAGGGATGGCTTTGCATGGAGCCAAAACCAAGACGTTGGACGAGTATATTCTGTCGTCGAAGGCGTAATTGGTTCCATATGACCCGAGCGCGAGGGCCGAGGGGCGGCCGCGGCGGGACAAGGGTCGCGGTTGGAGGGCCGCTGAAGAGGCCCTCGAGCAAAGGCTGATTCTATGTCAACATGAAAACATTCTGGTTGGTGCGCCTTGAGTAAACCTCTACAAATGAAAATAAGTACTCGAGTGCATTGTGTGCGCGCATTCAAGTCGGAGCTCGCCGCCTTCTTGGGGTCGAAACAAAGTGTAAGAAGTTCATGAAGCTCCCTCCCCCTCCCCCCCCCCCCCGGTCGCCAAACGACTCTACCCTCCACCGCTGCTCCGCTCGTTGCCACACGACTCGGAAATCCCTCATTTGATGGGGGATGATCCCCCTCGATATAGGTACATTTCCAGTCGAGAGACATTTTTGAAAAATATTTAAGAGATATTTTAAAATCAAATTCGCCTAAGAGTTCACTGGAAAAAAAAAACACATTGGATCTAGAGTCTAGACTCTTGAAAACATTGACAAGAAAAATGACTCTTGATTCAATCAGATTTAAGCTTAAATCGAAAGGGAATCCGCTCAAATTAAGAGACTTGGTTTTTGATTAAGCTTAAATCTGATTGAATCAAGAGTGTTTTTTCTTGTCGATGTTTTTAAGAGTCTGGACTCAAGATCCAATGTGTTTTTTTTCCAGTGATAAGACTTCAATTGAGGGGCCTGGAGGACAAGGCGCATAAGTGCAGTTTTTGCTATCACGAGAAATGCGCGTTTGAAAGTCGAAATTGCATGGATCCTTATGGCGGAAAGAAAGTTCGAGCTGACTTTTTGATGCATAAAAATTGGAATTTGGGAGGAAATCTCTCACAGAAAATTCATTAAGACTAGTTTTACTTGAAATAATTTATAACTCAATTTTGTCAAAAACTGCACTTATCGCCTTGTCCTTCAAGTTCCTCAAATATAACGACCAAACTTCTGATTTGCCGATTCTCTTATATGATATCAGTATGATATGCTAATACTGGTTTTCCGTGCCAGCATGTTATCATACTGATACATAGATGCAAGTTTTAAGGTGGAGAAATGGTGCTGGGTCCACACCATTTCGCGGGGAAAACAAAGCCGAGAAGTTCCAAAAATTAAAATTAGAGTCAAAATTAAATTTTTGAACTCTAATTTTAATTTTTGGAACTTCTTGGCTTTGTTTTCCCCGCGAAATGGTGTGGACCCAGCACCATTTCTCCACCTTGTTACATACAGTTCGGGCCACTTCTTGGTGTTTTTTTTTCTTCATATGCATGTTTCTTTGTTTCATGTTTTCAAAAGTATAGCGTTTGCGTCATCCGCGCCGATAATGCATAGCTTGGCTCAAATAGCGCTACTCGTGGGTTTACGAAATTAAATAAAAAAAATTATATTACGAAGCCCATGCCTTATGGAAACAGCGCCTTCATGTAAAGAGGCAGGCAAAGAACTCACCCGGAAGTGATAGTACGTAACTACACGTACGATTTAACAGAGGATTTCCTATGGCCCATGTGACTTTTCTAGCCTATTGGCGGAAAGCTCTTTTTCAAATAGGATGGAAGAGAAAATGTTACCTATTTGCAATCACAAGGCGTTATTTCCTCTCAACCTCAGCCTTGAGCATTCTGCGCATTTCTTTGGGCTTCATGCCTACACACTGGTATCCCAGGAAGACATTCTAACGCGCCGGCACCGGGCACAGATTATGAGACCGTATGAAATTTTCAGATCGTCGACTTGGCACCCCTGCAAAATTGAGTCCCATTCGCGAAAAGCAAGAATTGTTTGTCCGTTCCTCAAGATGTTACGGAAAATAAGGAGGTAGAAGAGGGAGGTCGGGCAAATGAGGGATGCTTTAAGTTCTCATGTTGGACTGAAAGAAACCGGCGGAGTTAAGAGGCAAGGAATTCACTTTTCCTTTGCATTTTCAAATTCATGAAAAGAATTTTTCAGCGGAACCGGAACCTGTATTTTGATGAAAGCAGTGCCCAAGTGATGGAAATGTCGAGGGCAGCTTTTCTCAAACTGATTAAAACAGAGCCAACTACCGCAGGCGAATTTTATCGTATGGAATTTTGACGAAAAGTGTTTCTTACAGCCTTTTACTATGTAAATAAACAGACGGTTATGGTAAAATCTTAATCTACAGAGATTTTAGTACGGATTCGAAATCGTGATAAAGTTGTCCGAGTTCATACAAAAATAAAACAGATAAATAAATATAATATATTATATCTTGCTCTAGTAACTGATATATGTGTAAAAATGCAAATGGCTAAGAATCTTATAGAGTCAAAGAAATCATTAAGAATCAAAATTTAAGATTAAATCTCTATATTTTTATATTTTTTAAGACTAAATATTATCAATTCTATTCGGATACAACTGTCATTTTAATTTATCTTACTTTCATACTTATATTTCAAAGTTTTTCATTGTTAAACCTCATTGTTTGACCTGGGTTAAAGAAAAATGACGCTTTCCCTTTTTTCATCAATGAGTATCTCGTTTGTTGACGCGACGGGGTTTTTTCGCCTTAATCCCTAAAATTGCCGTGAAAGTCTGGAAGTTGTAAAGTCATTAGTAAGTACCATTAACTCTTTTCACATTATAATGGTTTTTTATTGAGCTCAAATTAAAAAGCCCATAGAGGTGATTATAAATCTACAACTGCGGTTACATTGAGATATCTATACGTCTATGCGCCTTCAGATCGGAGGAACGCAAAAGAACATACTCCGCGCTTCGAGGATGAAATTAACACAGCTTCCGAATCGGTTTCAAGTCAACGGCCGGAGAGTTATCGTCGTTACAAAAGAATAAACTGTAACAGGATCAAAAGGGAAAAAACTGATAACTTCTGCTCGATTTTTATGAATTCTTCTCCGTTCGCAGGTCGCGAAAGTAATACGCATCCGGGGAAAATTGTATTTTTTCCACGCCATTTCATTGTCTGGCCTCACCTAAAACAGTGCTTTGTAAGCAACGCGTCGGATTAAGGGTGTCCTCGATGATACTTAATAATTTCAATTCTCTTAATTTCATTCGGTCCGGTTCAATTCAATTTTCTATCCCGACGTCGAGTCCTCTGCTCTCGAGGAAAAGCCAGAGTGGAATGATCATAAAATAAGTGTTTTCGGGGCTTCTATTTCTCCGGTTGTCAAGTCGCCCAGTCCTGAGAATTCTTCCCGGAATATAGTTTTACGTTTTTGTCCCCAACAGCTTTATTGTAAAAAAGAAGGAGAAACAAAGTGACGAAACCCATTAAAGCATTTCAAGTGTAGCATTTAAGTTGCAAACATTTAAGTTGGTTAGAGACGATTATTTTACATATAATATTTGACTGTCCGCGACCTGTACTAGAATGCTAGCCTAATGTTATTTTTGGCTGAAAAAGTTATTTTAAGGGGAAAACTCGGAATCCAAACCATTGAGGGATTTTACAGGATTTTTGTTTTCCAAGTCCAATAATTCCTTCAGAAATGAGTGATGCAACAAGCATGACGTGCAATTGAATTGTTCTTATCTCGGAGTTTACAACTCTTAAAATTGATTGCAAAATTATTTTTAATGGCCTGAAAGAAACGTCTTAATGAGGAGATTCCTATGCGATAAGTATTTTTCCTTTTTGCGCTTGGCGAGAGAGGGCACAAATAAGACGTGTGGACGAGACTATTTCAATTCGGAAGTTTATATAGATTTGGGAGAATAACACTGGTATTCCAAATCGACGGTGCAAGTCGGCAATCACATGACGCGGTTTGCGACGTCGCAGACTTCCTGTCATACTTTATTTTTTAAATGGAAAACTACTCAACGGCAATTCTTTAAAACCGTCATGATTTTTCTTCTCAATGCGAAGAAAATTCTGCAAAAACTTCAAGAAATAATGTCAATTTGCTCTCCTTTAAAAAAATGACGTAGAGGCGGAGATTTTCAGACACCTCAAACGAGTTATGTGATTGCCGACTTTCACCGTCGAAATGTTCATAATCATAAACGAAGATGAGTAAAATGTAAAATTAAAGGACTGTTTAGTATATTTACGTAATTTTTATAAGTTTTAGGCAACCTGAGGGTGAATGTTTGCATACTTGAATTTCTCCCTGACGGGAAAAATTCAAGTAGCAAACATTTTTCTGAATGTCACAAATCCTAAACTTGTTTTACTTCAAAAAAGAAAAAAAAACTGCCGGCAGTTGAAAATGCGAAAAAAAATTAGGTGGTTGGCAACGAGGAACGTGGCGAAGGATGAAAAAGAGTGCCGAATCCGGAACAAAAATCTTATTTTATTGCTCGCCGCGTCCCCTTCACCCCCAGCTTGATCAAGCATCATTTTATGACTTTCAATAAAAACTTATTCCGACGTTGGTTTAAATAAATTTCACCGCGGATTACTCCTCTTTTACTTTCTCCGCTTCCATCCCTTGCGCCAGCTCCTTAACTTTTTCAAATCTCATCCCCATATTGTGCGATACACTTCTCGTACAATTTTCGCTGATCAGCCTGTCCCGCCGCCTAACGGTTAAAAAGTTTGAGGGGAGTGAAAAATCCTAAGCCAGACGATGTAAAAAAATGCTCTGCTCCAGTGTTTTTTCTTATGAACCACTAGAGTTATCAGAATATCTCATTTTCTTTACTTCTAAGACTCCTCCTGAAGCTGACACGACCGTTTTTTTGGGTTTTTTTTTTGGTTGCAAATTCGAAAAAAATTATTTTTGGCGGGGTTTTGAATTGTTACTCAAGTCAGGGCCGGATTTACTTAATTGCCGCCCATGGGCCGCCTGCATTTTGCCGCCCCCTTCTCATTCGTTTTGAAACATCAATGAAAACCATCAAGTGAACGTGCCAGAGGGGGGGGGGGGTGCATAAGACGTGTTTATTCGTGTTGAACACATTTTTTGGGAAAGCCCTGTCAACACTACCGGCAAAAGGTCACGGAACTTTGCGCGAAAGTCAAGTTTCGTAAACCTATCTCTAATGGACAAGGCCTTCCATTCATAAGAAATGAACGAAAAAATTATGAAAGAACAAACAAAATTTGGTTTAATGATTTTAACCTCCGCCGCCGCGCCACGCCGACCACACCGTGTTCGGCGCAATGCGTGAAGTATTCACGCAATCTTGTAAGCGCTATGCGTTTCACGCCGCCCGCTGTTGGCGGCAGCGACCGCACTGTCTTTGACGCAATGCGTGAGGTATCCATGCAGTCTTGTAGGCGCTGATATGTGTTACATGCCAACCGCCGCGCCGCGCCGAGGGTTTCTCCTTTTCATCTCAAATTCTCGTAATCATTGCTTTCTGCGCCGCGCTGTTCCAGGCCAAATTCCGTGTTCGGTTTCTCTCTCAGTCTAAAATCGACAAATTAGAGGTGCTATCTATTGCATCACAGAAAGACCGCAAAATTAGAGTTATTCTCTTAGGAAATGAGAGATTTTGTCACCTTTTCTTGTTTGTATATTTTTTTCTGAATCCGATTTTTCTTTAAAACTACATTTAAAAAAAATTGCAAAATTTGCCGCCCCCTAAATTTCCCGCCATGGGCCGCGGCCCATGTGGCCACCCCCTAAATCCCGTTGAAAGCTATTAATTTTTTTTCTCACAAAAACATTGTTCTTTCTCATTTTAAAAAAAATATCAGGAGTAAAACACGGCATTTTCGAGGAAGAAATCGCTGTTAGATTTTAAAGAAAAAGCGCATGGAGCTGAAAAATCGATTTTTTTTTGGAAAATGCAGTTCAAAAAAATCATCATATTGGAGTCGGAAAAATTAACATAAAGCTAACCCCTCTTATTTAAGATTCTTACCGACAACAATCTTCAGATTTCCTGATAAAAGCAGGAGATTATGAGAGGTCAAATGAGGGAGGCCCGAGGGATGAAATTTCGCTCCAATTGAGATCATAAGTATACTTAGTAACAGGTTGAATTTGACGTATTTCTATCGAACGGAACTATGTGTATTATGACGTGAGCCCTGTTTTGCATATATTCTCATGGGTCTCAGGGCTCATCTCTTGATGCACATTGCACGTAGTTCTGTTTGACAGAAATAGTCCAATTCATCGGTGAAAAATTTGCCATTTTTAAAAACGCGTCAAATCGTGGAGGAGGTTTCATCGTTCAATCATGTGAAAAGAAAAAAAGGGAGGGTGAATGGGGGGGGGGGGGTGTCAGAAGAGGTTGGAAACGATGTGGAAATTTTAAAAGCTCACATCTTCGTAAATAAGAATCAAAGAAGCTAAGTACTACCGTTGATCCTCTCGTAAAAATCTCATCGATAAATGGACTGCATTTTGCAATTTGGAACCATAAATTCTGGCTCCTCTGGAAAAACACTTATGTGCATAGGAAAACTAATGGTACATACGTTATTTTTAAACCGGGGCTAGAATTTAAAGTTCCGAATTGCAAGTTCACTCGTCGTTTTCCTCACGAAAAGACGTAACTACTTTTCAGTATTGCCAAATTTCCCCTCGCAAAGTGAATTTTTACCGGAAGAACCTCGGGCAGTTTGAGCTGGAAATTTCACCGATTTTTCTTCAAATCTTAGGCAGAAATCAGGAAAATTTTTCACCAGAATTTCACTCGTATATTCTGAAAAGAATTGAATCGCGTGAGTCAATTCTGCAACCTTGGAATGGAGTTACGCTCCTTCCTCCGGGAAACGACGCACTGTGCTACCGTGCTAAGGATAAACGCCGTATGTACATTCGAGAGTTGCCAAAATCCTTCTTGGAGAATCTTAAAATCTTTATTTTAGAAGAGAATCATGAATATTTTTTTTTGAAATCTTCAAAATTTTTAGATCAAATTACGATCGAAACCCTTTGAAAAACAGAGGAGAGATATTCACAAATTTCCCTGAAAATTCTTATTCACTGGAAAAAAGCACATTGGATCTAGAGTCCAGACTCTTGAAAACATCGACAAGAAAAAATACTCTTGATTCAATCGGATTTTTGTTTGAATCAAAACGAAATCCGCTTAAATTAAGAGGCTTGGTTCTTGATCTAAGCTAGATTCTGATTGAATCAAGAGTACTTTTTCGTGTCGATGTTTTTAAGAGTCTGGACTCTAGATCCAATGTGTTTTTTCCCAGTGTACGCTGTGTGATAAACGCAGTATGTACATTCGAGAGTTGCCAAAATTCTTCTTGGAAAATCTTAAAATCTTCATTTTAGAAGAGAATCGTGAATATTTTTCCTTGAAATCCTCAAAATTTTTAGATCAAATTACGAACGAAACCCTCTGAAAAATCAGAAGAGAGATATTCACAAATTTCCCTGAAAATTCTTATTTCGTCGAAGGAAATGCGGCAACGCCTGATGGTTCATGCGTCGTTCTTCCTCAGTACGGCAGGAAGGAAGAACGCCGTATGAACATTCAAGGGTTGCCAAATTTCCTTCGATAAAATGTTCATTTTTGAGGAGAGCTGTGGATATTTTTCCTTAAAAATTTCAGGAACTTAAGGTGAAATTGGGAACAATTTTATCCGAAAAATTGGAAGAAAAATATTCATAAGTTTACTAGGAAATTCGTGTTTTATCAATCGAAATTTGGCAACGCCTGAAGGTTCATACGGCGTTTTTCCTTAGCACGGCAGAGTGTGTGTGTGCCGGTTCTGAGGACAAGACTCGCACCCACCCATTAAAAAAGGTGAGTTTATCTCTTCCCTGCCTCTAATTCAACAGTTATTCAAGACAGTTGAACTATTTATGAAGAATGATGAGAATTAGACACAACTGCATTCGAAAGTGGAGGGAGGTGGATTCTTTTCCTTCCCTCGATCATTTATACGTGTGTGCGCGTGGTTGGTCACTTATCCCGGTACGTTTGACATGCGCCGAAGGGCGATTCGTGTTAATTGCTGGTCATATTTGTGAGGATGGTCCATTTTTCTCCTCCTCCCTGCGTCTCCCCCCCCCCCCCCGTTCCACCCCTCTCTCGCGCGGTGAACAATGCGTTGATTTATCGTGGCTCACGGGATGCTGTGTGGTGAGCTACCCTTTTAACGCTCCGTTCTAGGTATGGTATGGTATGGCACGGCCACGCTAGAAAAAGAACGCTGTATGGACCTTCGAATGTTGCCAAATTTCCCCTTTTAAATTTGTGAGGCAGGTTTGAATTTATTATCTTTGAATTAACGGGTACTTAAGATCAAGTTGTTAATACAATTTTCTGAAAAATTAGAAAGAGAATATCCAAAAATTTCTCTGAAAATTCTTATTTTATCAAATAAATTCGGCAATATCCAAGGGCCAATACAGTGCATTACGTTGGCATGACAGTATGGCACTGCTGCATTATACAAAACCCCTGGTAAAAATTGGCAATAGAATCTGTGTTCCAAAATACCATTGACCTAAAACCGGCTGTAAGATTTCCAATAGCTTCTGTAGCCGGCTGTACAATTTCTTATAGCCTTTTATAGCCGATGGCGATTAAGCAACAACCAGAGGATAAAGTTTATACTAAACGTTACTAAATACGGATACCAGGACTTAGTTATTTTTTGGACTACCGCTCTCTTTTTGTGCCGTAGTACCTTGATTTATTTTGCGAGGAAAGCTCCGTATTTTTGAAGGATGCCTGTCATTCTTAATATGTTGGAGCGCCTTCAATTTCTTATGATACTGTACAATGCCTCTGGTGTGAGATAGTTGCTTCAGACGCCGTGACACGCTGCGGCGCGGCGGGCGGGCAGAGAGCGCGAAACGCGCATTGGCGCCTACAAACCTAACAGGGATACTTCACGCATTGCGCAATGCGTGAAGTATCCCTGTTAGGTTTGTAGGCGCCAGCGCGTCGCCGCTCCGCTTCGTGTTAGGCTCTAATAATTAATCTCGCGGAGTCAGCGTTTTTCAACTCATGATTTTGAAATGTTTGCACACTCTGTATGGACTATTCTCATTTTAATTGATGAAAAAAAAATATGTTTTAAAGGAAAATATAATGTGTGTTTTGTAAATATTAAGGTAGTTCCGTATCAAACTTAATGATTTCCAAAGCACACGAATTTCTACACAATTTCTTATAGCCCTTTATAGCCAATGGCGATAAAGTGTAAAGCCCGGCGACAGGAACTATAGCCCGACTGTACACTTTTTTATAGCTTCGTATAGCCCGGCTATATGATTTGCTCCGCTTTCTACAGCCAGCTATATGATTTTCAATAGCCTTCTTTAGTCGGCTATAAGAACTCCTATGGTATTTTGAAACGCAGCTCCTATCGCCAATTTTTACCAGGGACACCATATGAACAATCGCGTGTTGCCGAATTTATACGATTGAAGTATTTGTTTTTCAGAAAATTTTAGAATATTTTGCTGTGGCATTTTTAGAAATACTACTTAACACCACCGGTGAAACTCTCCGAGAACTTAAACGAAAAAAATTCAAAATTTTCCCAGAAAACTCAAATTTCATCGGAAAAGATCTGGCAACGTACAAATAATCAAATAGCTTTCTTCCTTCTTGAGGAATTAGGGGTAACCTGTGTGTTCCACTTTATTTCGTCATACATGTGATCATACGGAGATCTGCAGTGTATGGACAGCACTGTGACCTCAGCATGTCTAGAGGACGTTTTCTACCCCCTATAACACTTCCTAGAAATAAAGTTGCGATCCTCCTGACTGCGGGCTCAACTTAACTTTTTTAAAGGGCATAATAGGTATAAACCGACAGTACATACTGAGAAAAAAATAGAAGAAAAAAAATTGTTGGGAATATTGCTGAACTCAAGAAGCAAAATCCAAGAAGCAGGCAGGATGATTTTCATTGCGGTGTAATTGTTCGTAGAGAACTGTTAAGTCCCCTAAAGGAAAAGTTTTCACCATTGCCGAGGTGCTTGAAGGTATCTTTTCGTCTTCGATCATACAGAAGTCTTTAAAAGACCAGGTGTCCCCTCCACAAAGATCCTCAGCTACTCAGCAGTAAGTACAGTGTTTCAAATCGTAAACGCGTTCGCAGAATAAGCAATAGGCCGCTCTAATCCACGATCCTTCCGCGAGCAGCTTTCTGCCGTGCTACGGAAAAGGACAGTAACGCCACTCGGACTTGGGTCGCAGTTTGAACGTGCCGTCAAGCACTTTGAGGCTCACTTACTGTTCTCTTCCGCAGAATGGCAGATTTTCCTTGCCTCCAACACCCGATACAAACGGACGAGAGGTTAATGCCGGCGATGAAAGTATTGCAATAAAAAGCATCGCCATAAAATTGTCGGCTCCTCGCGAGGGATGGGTCTGAGATTGGGGTTGAGCCGATAAAAAGCACACATCGATGATAAAGGTATACGATGCTGAGGAAGAACGCCGTACAATCTTCCACGCGTTGCCAAATTTCCTGCGATAAAATACGATTTTTCGAGGAAACTTTTGGACATTTTTCGTCCAATTTTTTTTAGAAAATTTAACTTGCAATTTTATTTACAGTTCGTGGAAATTTAAGGGAAAAATATTCATAACTATCCTCAGAAATTAATATTTAATTAGGGGAAATATGGCAACTCCTGGAGGCTTATACGGCATTTTTCTTTAGCATGGCCGTACGGGAAGGAGACATTTTGAAACGGGAGGCTTAGCAGCACGGGAAGGGCATCTCGTGTCTCCACATAAAGTTCGCCTCCCACTTCTTAAGGCGAAGCTCGTAAAATTTAATTCGACGCTTCTCCGTCCGCAAAAAACAGCGTAACTGCAATTCAAACGCTATGAAGGGTCGTGGTTTTTAGATGTACTTCTGTCCCCTCGCTCGCACAGGAAATATTTTTCTCTTTATAATTTCATTAGACGCTATCGTAATCCATAATTCTCGAATTGTTTGCAAGGGTCATTTCTGCCTTCTTCCTTCCTGATGCATTGTTACTTAGTGAGATGGGAACTGTTGCACTTTGAATCGGGATTACTGCATGGATCTTAAAATTTTTCTTTCATTCCTGTGGAGAGTATATTCCTCTTTATTCATACCTCATCTCGAGAGTCTACTCTCGTATTTCGGGTCAGATACCTTACTGTCTCCTCTGTATTAAATTGCGATTAAAGCGTTCCGCGTTCAGTTTATATTTTACGAAAATCTGTGAACTTACTGCTTACTTCTATAGTTCGTGTTCTCCCGTAATTTCAAAAGAATATCTCAAGTGTTCGGACGAGATATGTTTATTCAGTGTGAACATTCGCTACCGTTTCATGTGTGAGTGTGTGTCTCTCTAAAGGATAATTCTGTCTACTTGCACATACCTATGGGATATTCCTTTCCTCTGTCGTTCATTTGGAACCGGTCAGTTGATTTTTACCTCTCATCTTTTAAGAAATCTTCTTTTCCTGAAAGTATTGTCCAGTTATCATTCGCTAAGCCGTTTTCTCCTCTCTCAGTTTTGAGGTTAGGTTGACCCAACCCTACCGAATGCGAATTAGAGTAGCGGAATTAGTTCCCAGCACTAATAGTGGTTAGTGTACAGAAACCAAAAATCATGTGTGTCCAAATCACACAATATGAGTTAGTGTATAGAAACCATTTTTAGAGACGAGACAAGTCTCCTTTATTCAAGGATTAAGGGAGATTCTTCTTACCTATGTTATTCAAGATTAATCTTGAGTAATTTTTCCCCTTCTTTTGGTGAGAACTACGTGTCACTCTTCGGTTTGACGGCTACATTTTTTTGATGGCCTCCGATATTTTAAAAAGTGATGAGAGAAGTATGGACCTCTGGGTAATATATCTTAGGAGTGGAAACTATGGAATCTTTTTGAACAGTTTTACCCTTGGTAATTTTAGTTTTTCTAGCTTTTCCATCTATCCGAATTTTGTATTTAATGGATGAAATAAAAAATCCTATGTTAACATGTAAAGTATTAGGTCATCAGTGATTTTGGAGCTACGAATATAGAGATTTTAGTAGTTTTGAATTTGATTCATATATAGTTTATAATTTGATGCGGTTGCTATAGGAGTTGACAATTGTTTTGTTATTCCACTTTAGGTTAGGTTAGTTTCCGAGTCATTCTCCTGGTATTTGAGTGCACATTGAGATGATTGGGATGTCTGATGTATACAGGACGAGAATTCTATGTTTCATTTTCAGAGCGCATGTGCAATAATTTGGACTGCATTTTGCAATTTGGAACTATAAATTCTGGTCCGGTTTAAAAACAACGTATGTGCCATTAGTTTCCCTATGCACATAAGTGTTTTTTTAGATGAGCCAGAATTTATAGTTCCAAATTGCAAATTGCAGTTCATTTATGCATTGCTTGTTGCATCGATCCACCGCATCACTGCGTGAAGCATAGGCGGAGCCAGACACCTCGAATATGAGGGGGGAGTAAGAGGGGGGCTTCGGGGGCATCTCCCAGAAATTTTTTGTGTTTTTGAAGCATCTAATGTGTAGTTTGGGTCAATTTTGTCACGAATAATCACAAAATTTAAGCGTTTTCCCTTCTTTCTTTCTTCCGTTTCTTCCCTCTTTCTTCCTTCTATTTTTCTTCCACTTTTTTTTCGGGAAAGGGGGGAGGGAGGAAGGAGGGAGCGTGCGTCCCCTATACTCCCTCCTCATCCGCTTATGGCGTGAAGAATGTGCTCATTGATTCGTATTTCTGATGGGTTCCCGTTTTTCAGACTCCTATATGGTATCAAACCCCGTCATAAAGGGCGCATTATTATCGGGTGCAAAGATTATACATACGCGACTGAAATGGACCAGGAACTAGCAAGATGACAGGAAGAATGGAAGAAATTTTGAAAGTGAATAGATTAAAGATTACGAAAAGAGTGTGTGAACAGCATGGCGAAACTAGAAATAATTTGAAGGGAGGTGGACGTCTCAGGGTTATCTCTTAGGGTGTCTGGGGTATCTCCGCGGAAATTTTCGAACATTAAAACGTACAAATTAGTCGAATTTTGAGATGTTTTAACGTAAACATTCACTGAGGTAGAATTTTAAAGATAACTCAAAAATATCACTTAGTTATTCAGCAAAAAAAACCTTATGCAGAATGAAAAATCCTACTTTGATGCCATCAAACAGGACGGATCTGTTTATGACGAGAGCTTTAAAAAAAAGGCGGGGCCAGGTAGAACTGTGGGAGGGGCCGGGCCCCCCACGGCTCCACCAATGGCGAACAACGAAATCTTCGTGACGGCCGATAACATCAGAGGCCGAAAATGTCTTAGCTCATCTAATGACTATGCGCGCAAAACGAGCCCTTCAAAAAATTCAAGCTGTTCCCTCCGAATATCCCGCGAGGATCTCCTTCGTCTACGTCTAACGCCGCACAGTGGATAGAGTCTTTCAGAGAGATCGGACATGACATTTTTGACTAAAACCGCAAATTTCGATGTTTATTTCGTCGCATTTAAAATTTTGAGGGGTTCTCACAGAAGAAAATTTCGCAAGGAAACCAATGGACCTATTTCTAAAATCTTAAAGTTTCGATTTAACGGAGTTATATGCTGTACAAGTTTCCAAATTTTTTCCGACCTCCCCCGTTGACTCGGTCCACCGTGCGTCGAACGACGAGATATCAAACGAATTTCCGTCTGTATTCACTCTGTCGATCGTTGAGAAGCATTAATCACAAGAGAGTGCGCGCTCGACCGTGGATTGTGTATACAACTCTGTGAAGTTCTCTTTCGATCCCAGCTTTGCACCTCCGCTCAAAAGATAATTCGGCTCAACATTTGGGTTTTACGTACATTTTAAAATAGCACCGCACTCCCCCGCGCATGCCGCGTGTCGACGTCAACGGGTTATTTATACGGAGGTGATGATACCCAGTGCATCATACTGACCTAGTGGCATTTTCTGACTGATTAATTGGACTGCATTTTGCAATTTGGAACTATAAATCCTGGCCCGGTTTAAAAACAACATATAAGCCATTAGTTTCCCTACACTGGAAAAGAAAACACATTGGATCTAGAGTCCAGACTCTTAAAAACATCGACAAGAAAAAGTACTCTTGATTCAATCAGAATCTAGCTTAAATCAAGAACCAAGCCTCTTAATTTAAGCGGATTTCGTTTTGATTCTAGCAAAAATCCGATTGAATCAAGAGTATTTTTTCTTGTCATTGTTTTCGAGAGTTTGGACTCTAGATCAAATGTGTTTTTTTTCCAGTGTATGCACGTAAGTGTTTTTTCAGATGAGCCAGAATTTACAGTTCCAAATTGCAAAATGCAGTCCAATTAAGGGGAGGAAGAATTGGATTAAATTTTGCAATTCGGAACCACAGCCTCTGGCTCATCGGTACAAACACTCAAGTGTATAGGGAAACTAATGGTACATACGTTATTTCTGAACTGAGCTAGACATGGGCCAGTTGCGCTGGTCACAGAATCGTGTTTAGATCCTTTATTCTCGCAGATCAACTGAAAACAATAAGAGCTGTCCAAACAACAACTTTTTGCGTTGAATATTAAGGCCTCGATAGACGATCAAATTCCCGAACCAAATCGATCAAAGTAGCATCAAAGTGTCGGGAGTCGTCAGTCTTAACTCTTAAACTCATTAATTTGCTTCATTTTAAAATGAAAACTTGGCAGAAATGTTTTCTGTGGCAGGAAATGATGAATGGTGGCACTCCGTTCTGATCTTACTTTGAACAAAAAAGTGCGGCCCGTCAAAATTTGATGGTAGATGGTGACCACCAGTCATCAGCATGTCTACTTTGATCGGAATTGGTTCGGAATTTGATCGTCTATGCAGGGCTTTAACCGAGATATCGCGGCTTGAAAAACTCGATTTATGACGTCATCCACCGCGGTAGTAACACTCTTGGTCCCTTCCATCTTGTTCAATGACGCTTATTTGCTCGTTACTCAAAATGAAACTCGGATGAATGATATTAGCGCCTGCAAGACAGTAGGAATACGTCACGCATTGCACTAAACAGTGCGGTCGGCTTGAACCACATGTTAGCGCCTACAAGACTGCATGAATACTTCCCGCATTGCGCCAAAAGCAGTGCAGTCGGTCAGTTGGCGTGAAACGCATATTAGCGCCTACAAGACTTCGAGTTCGGTGTGTGTTACGCACATTTGCACCAGTTCAAACTCGGATGAAAGCAGGGAGGAAGAAATCAAGAGTGTCACTACCGCGGTGGATGACGTCAAAACCCTGACTTTTCAAATGGCGATATCTCTGTTAATATTCAACGTAGAGAGTTGCTGTTTGGACAGATCATATTATTTTTAGCTAATCTACAAGAATCATGCATCAAAACACGATTTTGTGACCAGCGCAACACTGACCCATTGTCGTTTCTAATTGCAAAATTTGGTCAAATTGACACGAAAAGGTTATACTTAGAGGCTACGCACATAGCTATTTCGCCTTCAATATTCAAGTTAGGCCAGATAATACCTCCATGCTGCAATAGTCACCTATTCGAGGAATGGTGTCTTGTGGTGACTGCAAATCTTGCCTTGTGGGAAATCACGGTGCAATCCGACCTGATTATTTTAATGCTAATTCTGATTTCCTCTTCGAGTCCCTGTGATTGATCATGAAAAAAAAAAGGAAACCTAAATAATTGTCAACTCCCAAATTGTTTTTGGGAAGTAGTGACTTCCTCGCGTAATAGGAATTTCCTAAAAATCCTAATAACGTAACTGTGTTTTGAAATTGCAAAATGTCCACCCAAAAATCGTACCTACTTCTACTAGGAACTTGTCGGAGTTCTTTACGGAAAACCTCATTGGATTTTTTGTTGAGTTTTCATGCAATTTGGCAAGGAATGAAGGAGCTTGTTTGTAGTCGGTCTGTGCGCCGTTAATGACTGATTGCTGTGTTCTTGAGCTTTCATTATTTACCCCAACTTATTGTAAACATTTCGGAATAATCCACGTATCCTCATGCACCTCTTCATTTTTAAGAGATAACTTGACACATACATTTTGGGGCCGCTCCTTACCCTCTGATTTTTACTGCCCACCCACTGACGTAAACATTCCGGTCTTGCGCCGCACCGCGAGCTGCGCTTTTCAGGGCCATTTTTGATCAATTCAACACTGTCAGGAAGCACCTACCTCGGAGTCTCGTAAACAGCTCATTTTCCTTCGTAAATTCGTAATGGTTTTCTCGAAAAAAAAACCAACCTCGGGTAGGGTGCCCGAGGAATTCAAGCGTCATCAGACATGGTGAACGTCATGCGTCAGAGAGAGGTTCGATACACTTGTGTGCTGGTTACACGCTCAAATTCCCATCAATTTCCGATCAAATGGTGACTGGTGCGCACCATCTACCATCAAATTTCTGTGGCCTGCAAAAATTTGATGGTAGATGATGGAACGATGGGACTCATCCTTCATCAGATTTCCACACAACCGTGCTTGTTTCATGCTTATTTCAATCAGCACGCTGTTTTAATTAATTTTACTCGTCAATCTAGATAACTCTCGACCGCTATCTTGGTCATCATCTTGATCGGAATTTGACGGAAATTTGAGCGCGTAACCAGGCCATTGTGAGGTCGAGAACAGGAAAAGAAGAAGGAGAACGGAGATGAAAAGGAGTGGAAGAAGAATAGAAGATGGGGGAAAGGACAGAGACGGAGCTAAGCGGAGTGTTTACAAACACTTGGTTGTGCAAATTCTTGAAATTGTCGAACCAAATTGGTTCAAAAAGGTTTGAAGATTTAGATTGAAAATCCGTTTGTATGTTCTCCACTATAGTCTGTGTAGACCTATGATGCTAGGAGCCTTTGCTAGTGGTTGTTGCTAGTATAGGGGGGACCTGCCCCCAGCATTGAAAATAGTATTATCTGCCCTCCCCCAGAAATTCTTGATGGTGGAATAAAGCCCTCGTCATCGACAATGATAGTTCTTTCTCGCAAGGGCCTATGTATGATGCATATCTGTCGACTTGAAGGCGGAAGTTTGCAAAATTAGTGGAATAGCGTCACAGTGGCTTCAAAATGCACCCAAATGCTCGTAGAGGTTAAACTTTAAAAATGTGCCGGGCCCCTCCCACCAAAATAACCTCACCAGCCTAGCCTAGCTTAGCCAAAATAACTAAATTAATCAATGCGTTTACCTCCTCCTTGGAAAAAAGACAATACTTTCCAACGACTCGAAGGTAAGGGTTTTGTTATCCAACTTATCCTGCGAATTTTCATTAGTTTTTCGCAATGCGCTGCAGTTTTGCAGGCACTCTTTGCTATCCGCGGTTTCATGATCACCGACCGACATGTTATTATTTCCCCATTTTGTGACACTGGCAGTTTTTTGGTGCTCCTCCCAGTAATTATTTGGTCAAAAGCGATTAGAAAAATCGGTTTTTGGAGAATCTGAGTAACAAGAGATTCCCAAGTCACAAATAAAAGCGGTAAATCGTCAAAAAAATTGAACAAGAAACAGAAAGATATTCACGCGGATGGATTTCATGAGTTTTTCTATTTCCGGAGGCAACCGCTCTCAGAAGGTCATTTAGCTCTCCCACTCAGAAACTAAATACAATGAAAAAGTTTAAAGTTGGTTTGAGTGAGCTTGTTTGGGGACAAGAGCATGGAGGAAGGGACAGAGTGGAAGGCAATACGTATGCTCAAGTGAGTCGCACTATAGAGACAAGAAGGGAGAGAATAAATTAGCCAGAGGAAGTGCCGAAGGAAAATTTAGTGCACGGTTGCCACTTTCCCGTATCTACCTACTCCTAGTCATCTTTAAAGAACGCCGGTGAAATTCGAGCAACATGTATTCTTTTTCGATCATCTAAGAAAAAGTTTAAAATGCGCATATTTCGACTCTTACAAAATTCAAGGGGACCTGGTAAATTTTTATGTTGAGTTTACAATTTTTCACTGCAATATTAATTTTTATCTCTCATTCTTAAAATAATTATTTTTAATTGTTCCTAGTCGTCATTAAATACTGAATAAACTATATTCATCATGATTACTTGCAGTTTTTTTTGAACCTTTGAAGCACAGATTTTAGACAAGGATCACTAGAGGAAATTTTTCAGGGTGGATGCTGTTTTTAAAACTGGATTATAAAGGTTTTGAAGGGAGTGGGAGGCAATGCACCCCAATTTCGACTCGAACGCAAACTGTAGTGAACTATGGAGAACTTTATAACATTAAGGGATGGTTGAAATCGAAGACAAGTAGAGGCGCTGTAGTTCCTCTCTTGATAACTCATGGAAACATTTACTTTCGGAGCAGCACCACGCGATCCATAAAATCGTCCTCTTGTTGGCTGAACAATGTGTTGTTCAAATCATTTAGCAAATAAACTGATGTTTGGTAAATTGTACACCTTATGGACAGGGTCTAATGCTCAACCCGAGGCTCAACAACCAACAAGACGTAAAAATTCACTTACACCACAACTAATCTAAATAGAATGAGTCTGTTGCACGCAAGAGATACAGTCAAGAAAATAGAATTTTTTTGGTAAAAACACAAGAGAACTTGAAAATTCGCAAGAAAATTTAAGAGCATCAGAGGATTTTTGACGGTATTATAAAACCTGACGTAATACCACCAGCGCTGGTTTCAGAGCGATTCATTTGCTTTAGTTGAGAGGTTTGGAGGACAAGGCGCATAAGTGCAGTCATAGACACAAATGAGATATTAATGATTTCAAGTAAAACCAGTCTTAATACATATTCTGTGAAAAATTCGCTCTCAAATTCCAATTTGTAAACACCGAAAAGTCAGTTTGAACTCTCTTCCCGCCATAAGGTTCCATGTGCTTTTGAGATTTCGAACACGCGCTGGAAAAAAAAACCACATTGGATCTAGAGTCTAGACTCTTGAAAACATTGACAAGAACAGATACTCTTGATTCAATCGAATTTTCGCTTGAATCAAAACGAAATCCGCTTAAATTAAGAGGCTTGGTTCTTGATTTAAGCTAGATTCTGATTGAATCAAGAGTACTTTTTCTTGTCGATGTTTTTAAGAGTTTGGACTCTAGAGCCAATGTGTTTTTTTTTCCCAGTGCGTATATCTCTTATAATAGAAAAAACTGCACTTATGTGCCTTGTCCTCCCAGCCCCTCATTTCCATTTGTTTGCGGGAAAACCTAGAAGACTTGGCAACTGGGTTGCAACAAGGAAGGGCGGCCCGGCTGGGAAATTTAGTTTACAGGTTAGAAAAGCGTGTCATCAGGCAGAAGATATGCACACTCGACTAGACGCGAGAGCTGGTTGGAAGCTTCAAGAGCTAATGTGAATTCGTGGCTGCGAAAGGCGCAGAGCGGGGGTGAGGGGGCGCAGGCCGGGGGTGCGGCGGCCGGGGAGAGGGTGTGCGGGCGCAGGGAGTTAAGCACCCTCTGGTAATTGGCCTCTTCAGCGAGTCTTTAAAATGAGCATCGCCCTACGACCATAATACCTCCTCTCTTCCGTCTGTGTCTTGGTATCTCCTGGTCGGGCTCCCGATTTTCAGGCAAACATTTCGGCTCGGCTCCTTCCAGAAAACAATTATTTTTGTTTACCTCTCCTTTATGATACGTTACGTGGATCAAATGCGTTTCGACTGCCAGCGCGGATAACAGGATCCGGGATCATCCCGGCACCGGCACCGGCAGTTGCCCGCCGTCCAATTTGCTACTCCTTCCCGTTCCTTCGGGATCATCCCCCGTTGCCATCTCGCCCCTTCAGCGAGCTCTCTCTGCACAACTTTCTTTCCTGTTAGGACCTGCCAACTCTATAGTGTTCATCGCTACTAAGAAACGCGGTGGATACAATCTTAAAAATCTAGGAGTGGAACTCGGTGCCGGTAGGTCTCATTATGTAAAGACAATACGAATCCATCTCTGATTGGTTCCCGTATTTTAGGCCCTCACGGTGTCACAAACGGGAATAAAGATTACATTTTCACCAATTGCAAAGATTATAAACTGGAATGGACCGGGGAATTGGGGGCACGGCAAGGAACAAATGGAATGAGAGAGGGAACGAAGACAGGGATTCGGGAATGGGTTGATCAAAGATTACGAGAAACGTCCGATTTGTGTAATCCTTATTCCCGTTTGTGACATCCACATCCACAAGCTGTGTTGCCTCAACTTCTCTCTAAAGAGGCTCTACTCGGTGCCGAAGTCTATATAACGCCCAAAAATCCCGGGTGATAAATTGGCACCATAAAAGTGTATGACATTCCGCAAAAGAGTAGATTCCACTTCGTAACAATGTAAGTTTCTCCGTAAGGAGAGTAGATTTCACTCCGCGTTCATATCGCTCGGGGCTCTTGAGCGCCAAGATTCCGGCCCAGAATTCCACTCCGAAATATTTAGCAGTGTATCGAGTAACAACCCTCAAAAGAAGAGCCTTTTCACGTCTGATTTCTGGGAATATGAGGATTTTATCAACGTGTGACTTAAATGACGTTTAATTATGATACACGTCTCTAAAGTAAGTTTTAATTCGAGCTCAAAGATGACTTCGGTGATATAGCATTGCAAATGTTATATTATCCAGCATCGGCATGTCCGTATTTGAGCTAAAAATGTAAACTCTGCATTGCTGTATCGCCAAAACCAGCTTTTCAAAACAAGGTATAGGTTTGAGCAATCGCCAGATGGATCATAAGTAAAGAGAATCGGCGACTGTGGTCTCAGGTAAACAACAGAGGGCGGTTTGCCTTCATCTTCGAGGCATAGGCAACAACATACCAAACAAGTCGAAATAGTCGCCTAACCATTCAAATGAAGGCGAACAGGCAACCGCTTCGCGGACCACAAACCGCGTAGCGGATTTAAAACTTTCCGCCTTCGCAACAAATAGACCAAAAGAAATCCCAAGCGTGAACATATTTGTCTTGAATTAAGTTTTCTTCATCCAAAATTTCCACGCGTTTCTTTTTCTTTCTGAGATGCCTGTGAGTCTTAAATATGCAAAATTTCGTATTTTCTGCATTATTGTCTCTACATATACTCGACGTTTAACTGACTCCTGCTTCAAGGTGGTCTGACAATAACAGTAGGTAGAGAAGTAACTAAACTCTAGAATCACGAATCTTGAATGTTGAAATGACTCATAATAACTGCAATGTGGGTAAGTCGATGGATTGTACGACCATGAATTTCCATTGTTGAAATGATACATCCTTGCGGATAATTTATTTTTAGCAAAAAGCAAGAACAAACTGACTTTATGGCTAACTTTTTTTTTACCATGGTGCCATAATGATAATCATATAATCTGGTTTCTCAAGTATCCGAAAAGGGGTGCAGTGATGTCAACAAGCAGTTTTTCACAAGTATAATAATTAAAAAAACGTAAGACCGAGATGATTTACCGTGCACCAAAATGCATCATATGCATCCGAATTCTGAAATCTTTGTTGTCAATCTCGAGCCATCCTGTAGATAGGTACCACCTATTTACGTAAGTTTGGGTGCAATCCAAATCGCATGTAAACTGAGTATACGCTGTGATCGTTATTGCCACAATAAGGCGTAAATAACGTCAGAACCCGAACACCTATCAGTGTCAATCGATAAGTGATGATCCACTTTCAGACGTGGCTCATTTCAGCTCATGATTATTAATTTAACATTAAACTACTGGCACTCGTGCGCAACAAACATAACTTCAGCTTCACGGAAACCGACGTGACAGTTTGAAGGACCAAACTCTAATGTATCTCTGACGTGTGCCAGGTATTGAAAAAAATATTTTAGCATTGGAATATCGAATATGGAAGATAAACCATGACGTTTGGGTGTATCTTACTCCGTCGTTTCTTATACAAAGGAACGTAATTCCATTCATATGCTGCAAAGTTGCCTGGAACCTTTACAAATTCTGCTTACAATAATGTGACTGCGCAATTTTTATCCTTAATTTTTATGTGTTAGCCACTCGCAAGTCGCAATCTCCAAGTAACATCGAGAGAGACAAGAATAGGAGAAAAACACGGAAATTTTAACTGTGTAGGTGCTCGACTCTGCTGTGCAAAGCAGAAACACCGTACTCCATTCTAAATTTTACATTTTTCTTCTACACATACTGCTCTGTTTCAAGAAAACTCAACTGCCAAAGGGCTTCATTTTTTCATTTTAAGGCATTAAAGATATGGCAGAGTCGACTGGAAAAAGTGAAGGATGAATAGGACGTATTTAGGTATGCTAAATGGAACAATGTGCAAGTGCAAAGATGGGGTGTGCTCGTTAGTCGAAGGCCATAAGAATGAATGGAAATTTTGAAGCGCCAGTGACGTCAGCGGCAACGACGAGAGCGACGACGATCGGGAAGGTGGTCTTTAACTCATGAGCCCTGTCCACAACGCTCTTGTCACATGCCCACGGCTCATGAGTTAGCACCCAGTTCCTCTTGATTTAATTGAAAATCTCGCGCTTTTCCATTTTCTCAAACGCTATATACACTTTTACATTGTTTCTCATCCAACTTGCACGAGCACACCCCACACTGAAAAGAAATTCTCGGCATTTTTACCAAGGTCCGTTGGTACCTTTACCATCTCACTTTTTTTACCAATTATTGGTAATTTTACCAAGACACACTGGTAAGCTTACCTAAAAACCGGTATTTTTACTGTTTTTTCAGGTTAGAATACCACTTTTATTGCGGTAATCAATTCCCGATAACTTTGCCATTTTATCTCGGTAATTCTACCACAGTCGATAAAGAATATTGGCGTTTTTACCAAGGTCCGGTAAAATTACCAAGAAAGTTCAATAATTTTACCGAGATTTCTCGAAATTAACAATTCCATAAATGGTAATCTTACCAAGAAAAAACTGGGATCAAATAGGACCCTGACTTCTTGGTAATTTTACCCTTTTCTTAGTAAATACACCGATATTTTTTTTCAGTGCATCTTTTCACTTGCACATAGTCCCTTTTAGCATAAACACGTCCAATATTCGTTCGTTTTCTTGTGAAGGAGCATCTCGTCAGAAAACAATTGAAAAACGTTTGGATGGAGATACGCCGTTTTTATTTTGAGCGGCAAGGCTGGAAACGGCTATCGCTCCGACAATGAATTTTTCGCTCCCGTTAAGAAAATCAATGATACCGGCCTGTTATACCGGCGGATTATCGTAGCGTGCCGGCGTGCGATTTGAAAATTGTTACTATGGCCGGCGCGGGCGGGGGCGGGGGTGTCCCGTTCGGAGCCCCTGCAGAAAGTTTTCCGAAGGGACGAGGGAGCATAAATTCTTATTTAAAGTGAGGATTTCCCCGATCGCCGGCGACGATTCGCGCTTTCCCCCAAATATCAAGTCGGGAGGAGGCACATAAAAGGTAATTTCAACCCCTCCCGCGCACCCTCCGCCCTCCGCGGACACGAGTACACATGCGCCGGAGAGCATTTTACGAGCATTGCATCTGTTTCATCACGGGAGTTTTTACAACCGACTCTAAGCTCGGCGAAAGGGACTCCGCACGGGATGTTCCACGCTTCTGCGCTGTTGTCCAATTTCCTCTATATACTAGAAAGTTTTTATTTCTGTGAAATCTTGCTGAGTCGAACTACAGTTAAGACGAAATCTCGCTTGCGTCGAAAATTTCCTCGATCCCTGGACACCGCCACACATCACACTGGGAAAAAAAAACCACATTGGATCTAGAGTCCAGACTCTTAAAAACATCGACAAAGAAAATTACTCTTGATTCAATAAGAATCTAGCTTAAATCAAGAACCAAGCCTCTTAATTTAAGCGGATTTCGTTTTGATTCAAGCAAAAATCCGATTGAATCAAGAGTATTTTTTCTTGTCAATGTTTTCAAGAGTCCGGGCTCTAGATCCAATGTGTTTTTTTCCAGTGCAAAATATTTATGTTCTTGTGTTAATTTTAGTTAGGAGGTGAAACATAAACCAACTCCAAATTTTGTGTTGATTTTTGTACAATTTGCGGGGAATTTAGCGTAGAGAACGATGGAGAGACTGGGAAACCCCAGAGTCAACCGGAGGCTTGGTTTATTTTGTGCTTTATTTCCCATATTAACCGAACTTTTGTGTTGAGTTTTCTCTCTGTGTAATAGGGGCAATTTAAAATAAACTACGATTAAGACGATTTCGGAACTTTCGTCGTGGAGGAAAACTGCTTGAGTTGAAGCAAAATTAGCGGAAAGCTCAACAAAAGTTCGATTTTATGTGTGAAAATTCAAGAAAAAATACCAAATTTAAAGAGAATAATGAGAAATAAGAGAAAAATGATGATGCATGTATAATTTTTGAAGGAAGCACAGAAAATAGAGCGTTAAAATCTGTAACTTCTGATGTCCTTCGATGGTTTGTTGGAAGTAAAGAGATACAATTCGAAAATTTCCATGTTTGATGCTTTGCAGCCCATGGTGATGGGAATACTATTTGAATACAAAATGGCAGGCAAAGCCCCAGTTTGATATTTCAAATTGGAAAACATGAGGAACGCCTTTATGACGATTAAAAAACAGCCAGAGAAGTTGAAACTTCATACTTTATTTTCAATGCCAAAAAGGCATCATGAGCACGAAGTTTCGTCCTCTCCACTCAGCTTTTCGAACTCCTCATTGGACCACACAAGACTTCGGGCGCGCTTTGAAGTCCAAACGACTGAGTGCTGGACTTAAGTCGATGCTGTCACTCAATGAGAAAATATCGGAACTTTTCCATGAAATTCAGTGCAAATTGAACTAATATAATAAAGATGATCGGCAACACACGTTCGTAAAATCAATTAGAGCGTGACGCAATATTTAAGGTCCCGGCCCCCTCGTGGAAGCGTACAGGCGGCTCGTTTTGCGAATTTGCCGTGGTCTTTTGACGGCGGCGTGAAAAGCTTCTATCAGTCAGGGGTGAGTACTGCGCTAAGGAAGAACAGCCTATGTGCCTTCGGACGTTGCCGAGTTTTCTTCGATAAAATTTGAATTCTCTGAGAAACTTTGTGATTATTTTTTCAAATTTTCAGACAAGTTTGTTTGCGATTTAACCTAAAGCATTGGAAAATTTCAGGGAGAAAATTTCAAGACTTCCCTTAAAAATTGATATTTTATCAGGGGACTTTCGACAACTTTCGGATGAGCATACATGGTTTTCCTCTAGCACAGCAGAATAAGTTGGCGAGAATCGGCTTGTCAACATTCACACGAAGATATGGGGACCATCACGTGCTGCCAATGGCGTTTCCTTCGTGTACGCTAGAAGAGGACTGCTCCACCAAAGAAATTACGGAGTGACGCCCATTTCTTTACCCAATATTTATAATCAATCATAGAGACTTGAATGGAGAAAAAGAGCTAGCATAAAAAACTGACCGCTTGGTCAAGTTTGACATTATCTTGGAGATTAATAGACAGCACAATATATAGCTTTGACGAGATAACTATTCCAGCACGGAGGATGTTTTTTAGCCTAACTCGAGAATTGAAGGCGAAATATCATAGCGGGTAGCCCCAATACCTCCTTCGAGTGAATGGGCCAGTTGCGCTGGTAACAGAATCGCGGTTCGTGCTTGCTTCTTGTAGATTAGCTAAAAATAAGAAGATCCGTCCAAACAGCAACTTTCTGCGTTGAATATTAACCGAGATATCGTCCTTTGAAAAGTCAGGTTTTTGACGTCATCCACCGCGGTAGTGCATGACATGGTATGTACATACCGCGGTGGATGACGTCATAAATCGAGTTTTTCAAGGCGCGGGATCTCGGTTAATATTCAAAGTAGAAAGTTACATTTTGAACAGATCTTATTATTTTTAGTTGATAGGCAAAAATAAAGCATTAAAACACGATTCTGTGACCAGCGCAACGACTCATTCTCGGACTCATTTTTGGAGTCGCTCCAACGTTTAATCAGATACTAGGATGTATGCCCCCAATCACCTAGCGGCCCAGTCCACCAAGGTGCTTTAAGCCTCGGACGTTATGCGTTATTCATAGGACAATTGTAAGATTTGGCACATTGATACCTGACGCGCTGTAGCACAATATGAATTTCAGACAATTTTTGAAAAATGACCAAAAATAATAAAAAAGAAAACCAGATTCGTTGGCGCAAATGCTAGAAGAAATAAATCACTGCTCCTCGCAAAAAAAGTCCACCCAATTTCAGAACTTAGTCACCGGAGGAAAAGTATACGGTGAGATAGTCACTGTCTCCCGTTTTCATTCGATTTAGAGACACTTCCGCGGAAATGATCATAATTGTGTCTGCCGTTGGCTCCAGAAGTCTTCCTGTTCGCATGGTTCAGATTGACCTTTCACCGGGACATTCTGGGTGACAAGATTTATACTCCCGTGCTAAGGAAGAACGCCGTATGAACATTCGAGAGTTGCCAAATATCCCTTGATAAAACATGTATTTTTGGACAACATTCATGCATATTTCTCCTTGAAATTTTCAGATATTTTAGGTTGAATTGCGTGCAAAATTGTCTGAAAATTTTGGAAAATAATATCCGCAATCATCCCGGTAAATTTGGTTTTCATCGAAGGAAACTTGGCAACGTCTGAAGACTCATACGGCGTTCTTCTTTAGCACGGCAGTACAGTGCTGCCCGTCAACCTCATTTGCTATGCTCTACCGAGAAACTGGCATTACTACGTTCCATTCTTACATCTTCCTGGTTCCCGAGTTTTAAATACCAGCGTACTATGCCGTTGAAAGTGCACTTCACCCTGTTTTAAGCTCTTTGTGTTGGTGCCTGTCATTCATCGTCACTTGACTCAACACCACTCCTAATAGGACCTTCAACTAGGCATTGCACAGGCAACTATCAATCGTTAAATTGCAAGCAGTTTGCGTGTTGTATCGATCGCAATAATGCGCATTAGCATAGTGAAGGTTTGATGGCAATGGTAATAAATAGCACGATCCCGCTTTGGAGCGCCTTCGTTTCCATGTTCTACTCCACACTTTGTCAAGGAGTAAGTTTAGTTGCATGTCCGATCCAAACTCAACATGCGTAACGAGGGCCACGGATTACACTACACGCTTTGTCAAGGAGTAAGTTTAGTTGCCTGTCCAATCCAAACTCAGCATACGTAACGAGGGTCACGGATTACACTACACGCTCTCCTGTGCCTCTTGCAACTGTGCTTTTGCCGAGGCAAAAGTGTCCATTCATATTGAAGTTTAAAAAATAGTACTCTAATAATTCTTATTCTTTTATTTCTGAAATATATGTTTTTCTAATTTTTCGTGAGTGCCTTACAAGATGCCGGCGATGGCCGATTTCCAGCGACATCAGTAAGGATATTAGGCGGGCTGATTATCGAAACTCAATCGTCTGTTTATCTAACGACTTCGATCGTCAAACACCATCGCAAAGTATAGACTTGTTTCGATTAAGATCCTTCGACAAAGGAGCCATAAACATGTAACCAACTCGCTGGATTCTCTTTATGCACGACCGTGGGTACGACTCCCGTCAATGCGCACATATCCAGCCCGCGAACCCGTCACTAATTAAACTGATTGCGAGAAGGCATACACTGACACGCGTAACGAAAACCACTTATCTACCCAGGGTTTCTGAAGGGGATAAGTTGTTTCAGCACACTCGGGGAAGAAAGTCCGGACACTCGGAGGGGTCCGCAATTCCCGACACACGTGCGTACATTTTACAAGGCAATTCAATCTGGCTGAAAGCCCCGCGCCGAAGTTCGCACGAGATGAAGCCTCGGTCTCACAGACGGGCCGCGACGCAGAGCGAACGGCGCGGTGCGCGGCGAGGCCGCGCAATTGATAGCGATGTTTTTAAAAACGCCTGTCATTACTGATGAGGTAATCATCGACGTCTGTGATTGGTTTATAATCAGTGTACCCGGTGGCGCGGTTGACATCGCGCGGCCGCTTTCGCGTCGCGGCTTCCCTGTGGGAGCGCGGCTCGAGAGCGCGGAGGGCGGCACAAAGAGCGCGGCGATATCTCAAGCAGCCGTTTCGGAGAAATAACTCATAAAAGTCAGGGCGATGAAAAGGGCGAGAACATGGATTTATGCGTTTCATATCACCATTGAAGACTCGTTGCGAAGAGGGGGTCGCGCTGCGAGGCCCCTTTTTAATTGTGGGATGAGCTATGTTATGACCGGTGGACGGCCTTTAATCTCTGATTGGTCACGAAATACCCGTAAAAACGGACGCGGCTCCGTTGCGTACCAATATTGATTCGTCGATCGCGCGCATTTCACTCGGCATTTTTCTCGCGTGCCTTTGAACCCAGATTGGAAACATTTTCTGAAACTATGGTGAAAGTCGGAAAGCACGGATCTCGATTTTTTTTTTTTTTTTTTGTAAAATCTCTGCTGCTCACTAAACAAAAACTGACTTGATTCAAGCTGAAATATTCTTGAGTCTCCCGCCAAGAGGAAATTCCTCTCAATTCAAACAAAAATATGCTTATGCCGAGTTCTGGAAAGAAAGTCTCTTGGATCCAGAGTCAAGACTCAAACAAAATTTGACAAAGAGAAAAAATACTCTCAATTCAATCGGATTTTTACTTGAATCGAAAGGAAATCCGTTTAAATCAAGAGGCTTGAGCCTCAATTCAAGGAAAAGTCCGATTGAATCAAGAGCGTTTTTTCTTGTTAAATTCTTTAAGAGTCTGGACCCTGTATCCGAGAGACTGTTTTTTCCAGTGAGTAGAAATCTTAATCGAGTCAATCAATTTTATTTTTGACTCGAGATGATTTTATCTCACTTTTTAAAGAAAAAAGAGATCGTACAGTTGCTTTAGATGGATAAAATTTAAGGGGCATTGCCATCTCATGAAAATCTCCAGTGTCATGTACTTACAATGACCATTAATTTTTTCACTTTCATTGGTAAATGGTGGTTTTTTTAGAGCAAACATTAACAACAAGATTTTCAACAGAGACGAGACAAAGAATCAAGAAACGGGTGAGGTATAAAAATGAGAGACATTATGTGAAATTATTTCCCGAACGGTTTGAAATCTCTTTTTATCGGATATGAATAGTTGAGAAAAGTTTACAGGACTTCAAAGGCATACGAAAATCCGAAACATCCCTTAGAAATACATCCCGGTAAACCCTATTTAACGTCGGCGGATAATGCTTCAAGCATGAAAACAAAGCACTGGAGGTGGTGATTATACTTAAAGATTAAAGACTGCTATGAGAGCAAATTGGACGCTGCCAAAGATTCTTCACCCCCTCGAAGAAGCCCTTTCATAATCTGCAGTAGAAAAAAAGAACTTTTTCGACGGTGCAACCGTAAAATTAAAAGTCTAATAATTATTATTTACAGAATGAATACTATCCCATCACTGTAGCATCGAAATGAAAGTGGGGTGGTTTTTTTACTTTCTCTCTTGAGGTGGTCTTATTCAAACCCACCATCCTGTTCGGATATTCTGCGTCCAAAGCTTACAACATTCGATTTGAGGAAAATGCTGAGACCGAACTTGCGATACCTCAATACTACACAGTGAAATTCAAAGCACGAGTTGAATTTCACTTGCTTAAGGCAGACAGACGGGTTAATTTAACCAAGAGAAA
Source organism: Bemisia tabaci (assembly GCF_918797505.1). Classification (NCBI taxonomy): domain Eukaryota; kingdom Metazoa; phylum Arthropoda; class Insecta; order Hemiptera; family Aleyrodidae; genus Bemisia; species Bemisia tabaci. The sequence goes on along the minus strand of NC_092797.1, from coordinate 13,941,052 downwards.
ACTTTTTCAAAGCACCATCAGTTAAATACGAGTATTGCTGCCCTTATGACATTAATTTTGAATGAACTGTAAGAAAGGGTCCTTATCTTTACATAGAACACGATTCATGCGTTGAAAATGTTTAAATACATACATAACGGGTAGGGAAATATTAACGTAGTGAAAATTTAGGTCGCAGGGGCGCAAAAAAGAGTCAGAAGAGACAACGTTTTGAGTAAAGGCGGTTTTTGGCTGAATTTGAAGGAAAAATAATCGGTCCGACGGAGCTATGAAGGCTACGTACATTTCTAGTTCGCCTTCAATTTTCAAAATAGGCCAAAAAACTTCCTCCGTGCGACTGTTCGAGAAATCGTATCTTGTGTGCTGTATTCACAGCGGAATCTTGCCTCTTATCAAATAATGTCACACTCCGACCTAACGATTGAATGATAATGCTATTTGTCTATTATAATCTTCATGATTTTTGATATTGATAAGAATAAAATACCAGGGTCGGACTGGCTTGCGTCTGAGGGCGTAGACCCTTGGCTGGTTAAAGGGGCGTAATGTGATATTTCCTGGTCCCCTACGTGGAGAGGGGTTTAGAAAATTTTGGCAAAGCAGCATAAGTTTACGCTATTTTCAGGTTCAAAGTTTATTAATCGTACGGAGTAAAAATTGTAAAATTGAACGTATTGAAGTAACCGACAGACTTCTGAAATGAAAGAAAACATAAAAAATTAAAGCCAGTAGACGCATCCGAGCACCATTATTTCCAAAAGAACCGAGCTAGTGCTGCGGTTTACACTAGCTTCAGACGTGGTCTGCAAATCCATCCTAAAAAAAATCAGACAAGAACCTGAAAAAAGAAGAAAGAACGAGTATCAACACAGCCGAAAACAGGAAAGACGTATTTGGGCCTCTTTTAACTTTTCTCCCGAATCTGAGCAACGCTTCATTAACTGCATATAGAAGAGCATTGAGAGCCCACACTTCGCGTCATCGCGCCTTCAATTTTTCAGATGCAGCACGGACGTCCATCAAGTACGAATAGTTGTATCTCTGCGCCGTTGCAAACGCGCATCCTTTCCCTCGCTTTATAGTTTATTTCCATATTGTATTCGTTTGTGTTTGTCTTATTCGTAATGGTGCTTCAAACTAGTAGCGTAGAGCAGAGCATTGCAAGTTTACGACTCACGCCATCGCGTCTTACATTGTTCATATGCAATGTGGACATCCATATCCATCCTGCGCGAATAGTTGTATCGCGTTTATACTTCAGATGCCTCTTATTTTTGAATTTCGACATAAAGGAAGGTTAAGTTTGCCCGAGATATGCGATAATATGTCCAAATCAATAGTCATTTTGAAAAGGAAGAAATATTTTTAAAGGTCTCTCAAGAGGTCTATAAAGGGTATCGCTTCTATGGGAGTTACACATAGCAAATGAAGGAGGAGGATGATATAGCGCCTTTATGTCAATAAAAATGTGAAAATTTCACAGAAAAGTGTTCACGCTTCAGAAAGTAGTTCTTGGACCTCTGTTAGTTGACCACTATCATGCGTAAAGACCCCTTTCTGTACTCCTAACTCTCTCTTCTCGTTCATTTAAGAAATTTTCCGCATATATTCTCGGTCGTAATTTTTTTTCTCCTTATTTTGCTATCTGCCAGAGGGGCGCATTTTCGGTGCGCCAAGGGGGCGTATCTACCAATGGCAGATTGGCCTTATGGCCAGTCCGAGCCTGTAAAATACAATCCTCTTCTAGATTATTTTGAGAGAGCAGTGTTTCCCCAGCGTATACGCAGAAAATGTGATTATTATTTCAGTTGAATTACGCTTTGAATTACTTTCACCCTTCTTTAAAAAGTGTCCTACTGAGTCCTGATTCGGCACCCTCTATTTTTGATACGTTGCTCACATCAAGCATCGACAGTACGAATTCACACAGTAGTAACGCATCACTGCGCTGTCGTCTGGATCTTTCACCTTTAGCCTTTAGCTGAAATTGGATAGAAACTTTGGGTACCTACTTAATACATTTCAGCAGGTGTCAAAAATTTTAATTCCAAAACCACGAAACCAGCACCAGGAAATTTATTCTTTTAAAGGCCTAAAATTTCCTCAAAAAAACATTTGAAAAGTTTTTTTAAGTCAAGATTGTAAAGATGAGAGATGGTAGAACTGCATGGGCCTGAATGGAGATGTTACCCGCCAGCCTCTATTTTCGTCTCCATCATTACTCAGATTATCGTTTTAAGACATGCAGGGTGATCCACAAGTTTCGCACCACCATCAGCAGACGACATCCTGTAACTTATGAATTTAAGATAGAGACTTGAAATTTTGTGTGTCTCTAGGTCTAGGGTAACAACTATTGGGACCATCCAAAATTTGAAGGAGATATCTCCGAAAAGGGCAAGAATCCTGCGGTTCACAGGGGTGGTGCGGGACTTATGGATCACCCTGTATGATACAGATTTCGGCAACTGGAATACAGAATCGATACAGGCGATATAATCAGCTTCGTTGCTTTCAACACCCGAATAAACTGGAATCTTGATATCACGGCCCGGCCGTTAGTCGCCGGAGAAGCAAGGAAGCGATAACATTAGCGCTGCGACCGTAATGCTGATAATGGATGAATTACAAAGTATACAACTGCCACCTTAGACAAAACCACCTATCTCACGTACAATATTAACGTAGATACGTGATTTAACATGAGGACGGCGGACAAAGCCTCTGGATCCTTTTGTGCAGCGGCAGAGAGACGAGCCGACGCGGTGCGGCTCGGAGGCTGATTGAGGTGTCTTCGGATCCCGATAACTGCCGATAGGTAAGAACCGCGCGAGCAGCGTGGCGGACCCGCGGGAGATACGCGGTTTTTTCGAATCGGCGGTCGGTGTAACTGTGCCGTAAGATTTGGATCGGGAAGATCTCGAGATTAGGTTGAGTCTGGTCGTTGGTGTTGGTAAACGCTCCGAGGCTGAGCGTAAGGTGAGCGTGAAAGAAATCCGAGCGGTTTTGACTGCTGAGGGCCTGGAAGCGACCCTCCGCGCCCGGACCACAGTGGGAGAGAATGACCCGTCCAGCGGCAAGGGAGAAAACCCTCCCTTCAGGTATTCGCTTCCGCGTCGTGGTCGAATATGTGTTGTGAATGACGCGAGAGTGCAGCATTCGGGGGACTGAAGTCAAATCGAATGTCCTCTCTACTCTAATAAAATCATTTGTAAGGCGTCCTCAGAGGCTGTTCTGATGGGGCACAGAGGTAACCTCTACACCAGTGAAATTTAAAAGTTGTCAGTCCCCCTTTGCCCCATCAGAAAAGTCTCCGAGGACAACGAAACCCTCAAATTCGGATTCCTTGGGGTCGATTACCAATTAATACACATTTTTTCTGAGTCTCCACATCAATTTAACGAACTTGAATTTTTTTGAAAGGGGGCTCAATCCCCCGCCTTTAGGGGTCGGCATTTTGGACACGGATGGGCCGATTTTGGATTTCTTGGTGTCGATTTAAGTTGAAAATTTCCGTACGTTCTGATTCCGATGAAATAATTTCAAAATTTTGACTTAAACCCTGACTTTTGAAGTACGGACCCCTCTCTTAACCCCCAAGTTGCGCCAGGGGGCCCTGGGACCATGAAATTCGGATTCCTTGGGGTCGATTCTCCATACATCCTCGCGATCCTGGACTTCGTGCGACCCAAATTAACCGAAAAAAAGGCCTGGTACGGTAGGTCTGGGCCACCCTGTATGGTGCACAGTGTGATTGAGGGAGGTTCAAAGAAGCCTTGAACCATATATCATCACAAAAAGGACAATTTTTGCAAACCTCAGTCAAACGTGGCATTGTAACTTCAAAAATGCATCCTCAATTACCATGAAAATAATTTTCCACCGCAAAAAGTACGAAATCGGAAAGAGAAATTCCATGATTTTGACAAACTTTAAAGTAGGTGCAAACCTACCGTAAAATTTAGGTACAAAACTTGCGACATATTTTCTTTCGAATTCTATATTATTTTACTGCGGGAAATTATTTCAATCCCTTAAGAGATTACATTTTTAAAGTTACGGAAGATTCGCAGAAATGGTCCTCTTCATGATGATACGTTCAATGCTTCTTCGCACCTTATAATCATAATGTACGCCCATTGGCGGATTCAGCAAATTGGTAACATTGTTTTTCTCCATTTAAACCTACGGAAATGTATCGAATCTTGGAGGCACTAGGTGCTATGACAATAATCGACTATTTTACATAGGTTTAAATGGAGCCAATTTAATAGGTAAATAGGAGCCAGTTTAAATTTAATAGGTAAAATGTTGCCAAATTTTTGGATCCTCCTCTGTGTATGCCATACGGGCCTCTTAAGGGAAAGCACTGTTCATGGAACGACTTTAAGTAGGGCTTCCGGTCAAATATTTAGCAACGCTCAGTGCAGACTATAAAAGCATCGTTTCAGTCAGTTCCACACTAGAGAGAGGAACGTTTGATCATGAAAAACCCAACTTTGGGTATCCAATGCCACCGTGATACCCGGCGAAGCGCGGATTGTTCCCACCGTGCGCCGGGGGTGGATGGCGAGAGAGGGTGGATCTCCAGGTCGCGTCGCGTCGGTTACTGTTTGTTTGACTATTGTACGAAGCTGTTTTACCTGTGTCGGGGTGTCGGCTCACCTCGCCGGGCGCGCCGGCTGACCGAACCGTGTCGGCGCTGTGTGTGAACCCGGAGAAAGGCTCCCCGCTCCGCCGCGGCCCAGGGACGCGAATAAAAGAACCTTATTAGGTGAAATGAATGAATAAGGACCCTGTCATAACTTCATTCGGACGGCCGTCGCCGTGGACACGGCCGAAAACCTCAATATTTAGTTGTTAAAATAAAAATGCTAATCGGAAATCCAGCCTTGTTTCCACGGCTTTCCCGAATGTTTTACGGCACGCACCACCACCAACACCGCCGGGACCTTCCCAAATAAATCTTCCTCCCTCCGCCGGTCCCCGCACTCCCCCCCCCCCCTCCGCTCTCGTCACCCTTTCAACAGCATTCTTTTCGTCTTTCACCGAAAGTGAACCGAATCACTGGGTCGACACAGGTTGGTGGAAAAAAAATTGCCGAATAGTTCACACCGCACGCACCAAAACAAGTTTAATTGAGTCGCTTACCTTTACAGTCTCTGGCTCCCTTTACCTTTCCTCCCCCGCCCCCCTTGGGCCCCCTGGCTCTCCCGGGTGCCGCTAATTCCTTCCCCGCTTCTTTCTCCTTTCTTCTCCTCCCGCCCTCTCTCTCGTCCGCGCCCGTTTCTCGGTATCCTCCCTTTTCACTTTCCGCTATTCACGCAGCGGATTCGGATCGGGAAACAAGCGTAATTTTTCTAATTAGTGCATCGACCCTCTCTCCTGGCTCAGACGTGGAGGACAACTCCTTTCTTTTTCTGATTCTGATCGCCGTTGTCGCTCGTGTGCAGAGGCGGATCCAGCAATTTGGCAACATCGGATTCCCTCCACCTAAACCTATGCTAAATAATCGATTCTTGTCGGAGCACTTGGCCCCTGAATCGATACATTTCCATAGGTCCAAACGGAGAAAAGACAATGTTGCCGATTTGCTGGATCCGCCAATGCTCGTGTGGTGTTTCCGATCCTGTTAGCGACTTTAAAAGGCTTCGTGGATCACATTCGACTGGCAAACTCCCGCATGAATGGAACTGAGGAAGAACGCCGTACGAGCCTTTAGGCGTTGCACAATTTCCGTTGATAACACACGAATTTCCGAGGAAATCAGGGAATATTTTTCCTTCAATTTTTCAGAGAATTTTACTTATAATTGGACTTAATTCTGTCAAACGGAACTGTGTGCATTGAGACATCCGAGACCCATAAGATCATGCATAACAAGGCTCTTGTCATAATGCACACAGTTCCGTTTGACAGAAATACGTCCAATCATAGGTCTAAATCATTTAGGCATTTCTAGAGAACGAAAGTAGGAGGTTAAAAGAATTTTGCTTATCATTCTCTGAGGGCACACAACGTTGCAATACATTTAAATTCCGCATTTCTCGAAAATTGAAAATGTAGCGATGAAAATGAGTAATGGTTTATTTCGTCGGCACAATCGGTAACGTTGAAACCAAGTTGAGGTGTAGAGAAACAATCCAAGCCTTACCGCATGCGACGGAAACTAAACTATCTCGCACTATAACGGTTGGATGCAACTATTCGAACTCCATGGATGTCCGTGTTGCATACGCATGAAAGTGAAGGCGTTTTGCAGACACTAACCGCCTAACCAACTTTCGGTTTTTATATCGAATTTTGGGGGCTATAAGTTGATCTCAAGAGTGCGCGGTGCATTTGATGGGTGCTTTTGATTATTTTAAATGGTCTTCATTCGGATGAACGATTGACTTCTTTTCCTTCTTCTGTGCTCCTCTTTTTATGGGAGCTAGTGCCTTTCCCCTTTGAGTTCGATTCACTCAAGCCTCAGGCCAATGCTGCAGCGCTAAAGAAAAACGCCGTATGAACATTCGAGAGTTGCCAAATTTTCTTCGATTAAATGTCCATTTATTAGGAATTTATGAATATATTCTCATGAAAATCTCAGATAATTTAGATCTGATTACGAATAAAAGTCTCTGAACAATTGGAAGAAAAATATTTGGACCGTGTTCAACAGAAAGGAACCAAGCCACATCAGCTACTGCAAAATTTAACGGGACAATTTAATGTTTTACGAGACAACGTTTGTGCAGATTTCTTTGAAAATTTTAAGGAATTTGCTTTGCATTAAGGAGAAAATTCACTGAAATTTGCACGAAAATCCGAACAACCGAATTCATGTAAAAAATTAAATTGCCCGATAAAATTTGGCAATAGCCGATGCGGCTTGGTTCCTGTCTGTTTAACGCGGTCCCTTCACAAATTTCCCTCAAAATTCGTATTTTATTCGTATTTCGAAGGAAATTTGGCGATGCTTGAAACTTATACGGCGTTTTTCCTTAGCACGGCAGAATTACGGACAGCAATCGGACAGGGGATAAGATAGCGGTGGAGAGTGATCCGCAGGGATTTTTCGTAAATTAAGTGAGAAAGTAGATTTCGCCAGGCAGGAATTCATTAGAATGTGGCATGAAAGGAGTCTGCTGAGGTTGATTCATCTCCTTACAACGTGGCCGAGTGATATGTTTACCTCGCTTCGCACTCTTAGAACTTGCCGCTAACCTCATCTGCATTCTGCACGTCTTTGGGCTTTTAGTGCATCTTTCATCTTCTTCCGAACTCACCTTCGTAAGCATGCGCTGATTCCACGTTGCCAAACCGTCTCCGTTACCAGGCTGCATCTTTAGTCCAGCCAGAGGGCAGAATGTTGAGATTGATAGACAAAGCGATAGACACAGAGGATAAAAGGAAAATGGGGCGATCTTATTGGTGGAGGCGAGTAGTTGCGATGGACAAAGGAGGTAAATAATAGGTAAAATTACGGTAACCCGCGAGAGACCTTATAGTTAGTCCATCATTTTTCCATTTAGATTATAACAACCACCCGTTTGAACCAATAGGATCGCTCAATGTTTCTTATGTCTCTTTGTCCATCGCTTTGCCTATCAATGTCAATAATCAGCCCACAAACTTTGCCCGGTTAGTTTTACTCGGATCACCAAACAAATGAACTATCCGCCCGATTGTTCAAAATTACGTGTGTTTAAATGGGCGATGCCGTTGCTGTTAGTCTGGTTTTCCTCGAATTTTAGTCGCTTAGTTAAAGTTGTATTGATTTAATTAGGATTTTGGTGCTCTGATCTTTGGATTTTCAAAGTTTTGGCGATATCATATAGGTTGGTTTTCGAGAAATGTACCTCTAAAATCCGCTAAGATCCCTCCATGCCTTCCACAGGTCGTTTTCTTGATTAGAGACAAACTGAAGTTCCGATCATCCACATTGAAATTTCATTAAAACAATTTTATATGTACCAATTACTAACGTGGAATTCGTCCAACCCTTCTGAGCAAACAGATCTCTTCCTCTATGTTATCGATCCTTGTTACTAAACGTTACCCTTGTGTATTTAATTTTATTGGAGACAGGCGGTCATAGGACGGTATCTTCCGATGAGTTTGCCCCCTCAAAAAAAAAAAAAAATAAATAAAAATAAAAAAAAAAAATTCCCTACAGAAATTAATAAAAATCTCAATAGAAATTTCGTCCATTTAATTCACTCTTTAAAACATAATTTACCCCGAAATTGACATGGCAACGCGTAAAAAATTTCTTAGATACGACACCAGGGTGCAAGAAAAATTGAAGCGTTCTTGGACACCCACGCGAGGAATACAGTTTTCTAACGTGGCGTAAATTTGTCTAACGTTCGAATACCTCAGGATTCATTCTCTCAGCTTTCATTGGATCGGTTCAAAGGATTCTTAAGATTGTTCCACTGAGACTTCCGTGAGAACGTTTAACAGTAATTTCAGGTTGGTGTCAACAAATCATTATAATCCTCTCCAAAAATGTTCAAGACGCTAAATTCGTCATTCTCCGGACAAAGGAACGTAACTCCATTCCAAGGTTGCAAAAGTGACCCAAAGAATTCATTATTTGATAAGAGTGTACCTGCGCAATTTTTGTCCCAAAATTTCCCTGATTTTTGTATGAGATCCGAAGAAAAATCAATAAAATTTTCAGTTGAAAATGCCGAATATTCTCCTGGAGAGAATTCAATTTGCGAGGGAAAATTTGGCAACATTGAAATGTAGTTGTGTTTTTTGTAAGGGTAACGTCGAATGTCACACTGAAAAAAAATTCTCGGCGTTTTTACCAAGGTCCGTTGGTACCTTTACCATCTCACTTTTTTTTACCAATTATCGGTAATTTTACGAAGACAGACTGGTAAGCTTACCCAAAAACCGGTATTTTTACTGTTTTTTCAGGTGAAAATACCACTTTTATTGGTAATCAATTCCCGGTAACTCTTCCATTTTATATCGGTAATTCTAGCACAGTCGATAAAAAATATTGGCCAGGGGCAAATTTACAAATAATACCAAGGTCCAGTAAAATTACCGAGAAAGTTCAATAATTTTACCGAGATTTCTCGGTAAAATCACCAATTCCATAAAGAGTAATTTTACCGAGAAAAAACTGGGATCAAATAGAACCCTGAATTTTTGGTAATTTTACCCTTTTCTTAGTAAATGCACCGAGATTTTTTTTTCAGTGCACATGTTTCCAAAACTCTGATTTATTCGCAGTGAGAACCGGAATTATTTCGGCTATGTGGCTACAATGCTGCCACCAGTCCAGTTACCGCGATTCTCATTAAGATTTTATCCTGTTCGCTTCCCTAAAGAAAAAAGCAAAAAGTGAGAATCGTCCGAAAAGGGAGAGTCCCGCCCGCCCTAGGGATACAAAACGGGAGCAGGGCTAATTTTCAGGAGGCTCCCCAGTGACAAAGACGGCTGATGAAAACGTGGGAGTGCAAAATTAATTTGCAAATATGACCACCCACCTGAGACCTTATACCTGAACCTGAGCTGATGACTAATAAAGACTATTCAGGTCTCAGCGCCACGTTAGCGCCGGCCGGCGCAGAAGTCAGTTCGCAGGCGCAGGACCTGAGAAATATGGCCCCGGCTCGGCGTATCGTCACTTATGCAAACAGGATCAACCTATTCATCGAACCGCCAGCGTTTGAGTCGCCTTTGACAGGAAAAAAAGGTTTGCTGTCCAAACACTTGCAGAACGCAAACAAAAGCCGTGCCTTTATCGGAAGTAGAATGCATGTGTTTTCCCCGCGAATTTTAGCATGTTTCGTCCTGCCCGGTAATGCAGTTTAGTTCTGGTTCAAATATCAGGTAAAAAAAGCGTGTGAACCATTTTCATAATAGAGTGTCATGGCTAGACGGCCACAGGCAAATATTTTGGTCTCGACCTCGATTCTCGCATCATAGCGTTCGAATGCCTAAATTGGCATGTCACTCTCCCCTTACTCACTTTCAATTTGGAATTTCTCGCAACAGAGGGGTATTTGCAATAATATCTAGTATTTTGGAGCTTGCAAGACGCTTTGACATAAAACCAATGACACCTTAGGGTCTATTATGAATTGTTGTACAGAAGTACCTACATCATCGAAGTAAGTGCAAATCTGCCTCTTTTGCAGGAGCAAGAAGAGGAAAGTAAAAAATACGTATCTTGACTGCGACTCTTCAGTATCTTCGTTACCTTATTTCTCTTTTAAATTTCAGAGGAGAAATAAATGAACGTTACTTTCTTGAAAGGTTTATAAATATTCTGTGTAGAGTGAATACTATTCAGTAAAAAATCGAAGGTATGAAGTTTGTAGCATATCCTTCGAGCAAATTCAATTTTGCGAGAAATTTTGAAACGTCGCAAACGTGTTACAACAACATCTCGAAATCCGGATTTGTCGTATTCCTATAAAGATGCAACACGATGAACCGTTTTCATGCGCAGTTTTACAGGGTGCAAAAAACACCGCGCACCCCTTGGCAAAAGTGTGCCACATGTGGTAAAACCGCAAGAAAGTATGGACTAAAAGTAAACCACTGGGAAAGAGAGAGAGAGAGAGGGAGAGAGATGCACGTATTATCGATGACATCGTGATTTCACAAATTGTGAGCAAGTAGATTCGCCTTCATTTATTGGAATCGGCAAAAGCGGACTCCTTCAGGTCGAAATAGTGGTATCAAAGTATCATGCTCGAAGTGGAAGGTGTGTTACGGATACATAGATACCACAATTGATGTTCAAGTGAGCGCGTTTTGCCTACTTCGCTAAATGAAGGCGAACTGTAACCATCCAATACAATGAAACGAATCAGCTCCAAAAAGGAGAGACTCTGCTGCAGGTTTTCAGTGCGATTTGCAACGTCGCAATACTCGGATGACTTTAGCTCTGATCGCCGGGACTCATTGAGCCCGTTACAATTATCCAGAGCTTTACAAGCTTTGAAGTCCCCGAAAGTTTGGCCGTTTCTCGATTCCGAAAGTTGTTGGGCGACAATCCGTGCCAGCTCTCGGGTCCGGTGCGGAGTTCTGGGCGGGAAACTGAGGCCGTTTGGAGTGTAACCGCTTGTTTCAATTCAAAGGGAATGACGTGAACTGCCGAGCGCATCGTCATAAAGTCCCATTTCGGGACTTCCGCAGAGCCCGGTCGCGCCGCGCCGGTCGGCGTGTCGCATGGCGCGCTCCATAACGTGTGCGTCGGCTAGACGGGGCTCCCGAACAATGATACCTGGTCCATAGACGCCCCGCCGTTGCCCGGTCGTCGCTTTTTCGGGATCGTGAATGGCTGCGATGATATCAACCGGGGCGGAAGTGACGGAGGGTGCACGATCTACAATTTTTTTTGTGTGCATTTTTTGATATATCCTGATTTCTAAAAGAAAATTTTCTGACAATTATTCAAGGATTGTTCTCATTACCTTTAAGAGTCTCTCAGAGAAGAATTGAGGGGTACAGGAAGAAAACTAAGAACAAAGATGAAGAAATAAGAAAAAACGAAGAAAAACGACGAATAACGAAGAAAAAAAAAGAAACAAGAAGAAGAAAGAGGTAAAAAGAAGGAACAAGGAGAAAAAAGAAGAAACGTGAAGAAAAAAGAAGAAAAAAGAAGGCGAAAGAAGTGAAAAGAAGGCGAAAGAAGAAAAAATAAGGAACAAGAAGGAATAAGAAGTAAAAGGAGGTATAAAAGGTAGGAGGAGAAGAAAGAAGGAATAAGAAAGAATAAGAGGAAAAAAGAAGAAGAAGAGAAAAATAAAAAAGAAACAAAGATGAAAAAAAGAAAGGTCGGAGAGAAGAGTTGGTAATCAAACTCCAATTTTTTCGGACCGTGTTCATAGTATGGGGTGAACCGAATTTAAGATCCAAAGTTGAAAGTTTTCTCCCTTTTTGGCCTGGACTCAACGCAGGTAATCAAAAGAAAACCGCCCGCGAAAACAAGAAATTTTGAAATGTTTGATCCAGACTGCGACGATCGAGTCTAACATGATGTGTCATTTAGACATATATGATAGGCTCCATATAACTTGTCTTCGGAATTTTCCCAATAGCAGTTCAGTAGACTATATCTCTTAAGTACAACTTACCCATTCACATTGACCTTGATTGAACATTGGGTGAACATTCCGGTGAATCACGCCTTGACCATCAAATCTGTTTGACTCTAACCCGGAGACTTGAACGCTGCAGCAGTTTTTCTCTCTCTAAGAATTCGCACTTGAAAATCCTTGAATTTGAAGTTCATAGCTACGGATTGTTCAGCTGCTAGCTGTACCATTTACGATTACAATTTCTTAACCCAAAGTGCGAAATGGTATGTCTAATTCCGGCCCCTATACTTGGGAATGACGGGGAACCATGATATTTGAAGGTGAGTTGCTCAAAGATTTTCCTCGAATATGCTGTTTGATAACGCAGAGCAAAATGAATTAGGGTTCCTTCCCTTGGCTACTATGTGACCCGACCCCCATGAGCGCTTCGCATTTTTATGCAGAGAGCTGCTTTGTGGCAATTAAGATCTGAGTCATAGTTACTAAAAATTTGAAGGAACTGAGCAATTTTGGACTATGGCTCTAAATGTTCCGAAGAGCAGGCACCAGACTCCTCTGATAGAGGGGGTTTGGTTCAAGAGGGGTCCTCGCAGAACTGTTTTGCTCAAAGTTAAGGGTGTAATCGCCCCATGATGGTACCCTCTAAATCGTTGACCCCACTCATAAAAATAAGATTGCACTAAAGAAAAAAATTCTAAAAAAATTTTTAAGGGTTGCGCACGGCCAAAAACTACCCCCCGGAATAGGGCAAAATGCAGAATTTTGCCCATTTTGACGATTTTTTTAAACAACATTGTAATTGAGCTAGGGTTCTGAAAATTTCACAGTAAGAGCATATGTTAGGGTACTTTAAAGAAAAAATTTTGTTCATGTTATCATGCGTTCCCAATTTTTGCTAAAAATCCTCAAAATCGGCTAAAAACGCGATAATTTCAAGATTTTGTATTTTTGTCTCATGACGATTTTTTCAGCTGACAAAGTCAAATTAATCATGAAACGTAACATTAATTGCATCTTTATACTCATTTTGACCAAAATTCATACTTTACTTTATTAACCCCTCCCCCTCCCCCTTCTTTATAACCGTAAATTCAGCGTTTCCTAAGTTGCGATAGGTGCATGTGATTTTTTTCTTTTTTCCATCAAAGATAATACTTTTATTCATATTCTTACATTTTAAATGTCGACGTAATGTTTCATTAAAGTGGTACTAACTTATATACAATGAGAGAGCATGATGTGAACTTGTTTTTTTTAAAAAAAAAAAAAAATAATAACTTGTATTTTCGAAAAAAAAATTAATTTTACCAAAATATATGGGAATGGACTCAAGCGCCAAACAATTAGAAACAGCATCATTCCTTTCTTCTAAAATACTTTCACAGAAGCTCCGTAGAAAAAGAAGAAACACCGACTCAATATTACTTCAAAACACGAGGTGAATCTTCCAAAAAAAAGTGGCAAGGTGCCTAAACAGTAGAGGAAATGCATGATTACTTCTTCTTTGAATACTTAACAACTGACGCTTCAGCGGTAATAACAGGCCAGTTCATCCCTCTGTTTTCGAAACTGGGGCTATTTTTCGCCGTCAATTCGATCCAACAGAAAGTGATTTGAAAGGACTTCAAAAAGTTTGCTTATTCAGTTTAAGATGTTCAATCTTTGCTGGTAAAAACCTCAGCTTTCAATTATTATTGCCCTTAAAGATGCGATTTGTATTTTACAAAAAAGTAGGTACAATAGTATTAATAAGAGAGTATCAGAGGCTTCATTGGCCACTTTTTCAAGACATTAAAGTTATCTTAGTGATAGGTTGGGGCCTCTATCTGTTTTTGATTGATTTATTTCTAATGGCATGAAAAGAAAAACATTTAAAGCCTTAGTAAATAAAAAGAGCAATGATAATTGTCTCGGCAAGCAAGTGAAAAATGACACTGAATTACACACATTTTCATCCTATCATATGTTTGATTTCATAACAACGAAAAAATTAAGAAATTGCATCACATGAATAGTCATTGAATCTTCTTTGACGAAACTTCCTCCTAACTTTACCAGGTACATAAAAAGAAAGGAATAATGCATTTCCTCAACTGTTTTTTGTCACCTATTGCCTTGCACTATAACCTTGCCACTTCTTTTTGGAAGACTAAACTCGTTTTTCTGAACTATACTTAGTAGTAGTATGCTCTGAAGTTCTATAGTATACTAAGTAACCATCCTAACCTAACCTATAACTTTTTTGTAAAATACAAATCGCATCTTTAAGGGCAATAATAATTGAAAGCTGAGGTTTTTACCAGCAAAGATTGAACATCTTAAACTGAATAAGCAAACTTTTTGAAGTCCTTTCAAATCACTTTCTGTTGGATCGAATTGACGGCGAAAAATAGCCCCAGTTTCGAAAACAGAGGGATGAACTGGCCTGTTATTACCGCTGAAGCGTCAGTTGTTAAGTATTCAAAGAAGAAGTAATCATGCATTTCCTCTACTGTTTAGGCACCTTGCCACTTTTTTTTGGAAGATTCACCTCGTGTTTTGAAGTAATATTGAGTCGGTGTTTCTTCTTTTTCTACGGAGCTTCTGTGAAAGTATTTTAGAAGAAAGGAATGATGCTGTTTCTAATTGTTTGGCGCTTGAGTCCATTCCCATATATTTTGGTAAAATTAATTTTTTTTTTCGAAAATACAAGTTATTATTTTTTTTTTTTTTTTTAAAAAAACAAGTTCACATCATGCTCTCTCATTGTATATAAGTTAGTACCACTTTAATGAAACATTACGTCGACATTTAAAATGTAAGAATATGAATAAAAGTATTATCTTTGATGGAAAAAAGAAAAAAATCACATGCACCTATCGCAACTTAGGAAACGCTGAATTTACGGTTATAAAGAAGGGGGAGGGGGAGGGGTTAATAAAGTAAAGTATGAATTTTGGTCAAAATGAGTATAAAGATGCAATTAATGTTACGTTTCATGATTAATTTGACTTTGTCAGCTGAAAAAATCGTCATGAGACAAAAATACAAAATCTTGAAATTATCGCGTTTTTAGCCGATTTTGAGGATTTTTAGCAAAAATTGGGAACGCATGATGACATGAACAAAATTTTTTCTTTAAAGTACCCTAACATATGCTCTTACTGTGAAATTTTCAGAACCCTAGCTCAATTACAATGTTGTTTAAAAAAATCGTCAAAATGGGCAAAATTCTGCATTTTGCCCTATTCCGGGGGGTAGTTTTTGGCCGTGCGCAACCCTTAAAAATTTTTTTAGAATTTTTTTCTTTAGTGCAATCTTATTTTTATGAGTGGGGTCAACGATTTAGAGGGTACCACCTAGCCCCACGGAGCAGTAGGGCCTTGAAACGGGCCTATCCTCGCAGAATTATTTTGCTCAAAGTTACTTTGGAAAAAAAAAAATACATTGGATCTAGAGTCCAGACTCTTAAAAACATCGACAAGAAGAAATACTCTTGATTCAATCAGATTTAAGCTTAAATCAAGAACCGAGCCTCTTAATTTGAGCGGATTTCCTTTTGATTTAAGCTTAAATCTGATTGATCCAAGAGTCCTTTTTCTTGTCAATGTTTTCAAGAGTCTGGACTCTAGATCCACTGTGTTTTTTTTCCAGTGTAAGGGTGTAATCGCCCCCTAGCCCCACCGAGCAGTAGGGCCTTGAAACGGGCCTATCTAGCCCTGCTGATATAGTTAAAAAATTATGGAAATTGGACCGGGAGATTTGTAGATATAACAATGACCAAAAATGAAAACCTAGAGAGTCAGAGAGCGTAAAGTCATTACGCTGCTAAATGTAGCGCTAAGCCAACTCAAAATTGCTAAAAATGAGCGAATTAGCCATGCGCGGGGTCTCTGAAACAATCTGGAGGTCTTCATGCTAAAAGAAACTATGTTGCACACAATCCCTACGCACATAGTTCTTTTTAGCATAAATACGTTCATCCGTCCTTCGG
Organism: Bemisia tabaci; assembly: GCF_918797505.1. Lineage (NCBI taxonomy): Eukaryota > Metazoa > Arthropoda > Insecta > Hemiptera > Aleyrodidae > Bemisia > Bemisia tabaci. The sequence goes on along the minus strand of NC_092797.1, from coordinate 13,925,020 downwards.
GTAACCTAGGAAAGCCTAGGAAATCCAGTTACTATGGCAACGATGCTTGCGGAGTGGCACTGGTTAAACGGAGCGTTTCGCCATTAAAAGGGACCACCGCACAGTTAGAGTATCAAAACAATGAAACACAATAAAAGGAGATTAACAAGCTTTTACGGACGACGGACGCCCTTCGCCCTTCGGGGCTCCGATGCTAATTATACTCTCCATAAACTTTGATAGCTCAGGATTTAATATCAATATTGACCCACCCCCGAAACTGCAACGGGCTGCGGTCGCCGAGGTACGCACTCACACGCTCACACGGAAACGTGGATCGCAGCCGCGCTAAGGAAAAACAGCGTATGAGCCCTCAGGCGTTGCCAAATTTTCTTTGACAAATTCCCTATTGGACTGCATTTTGCAATTTGAAGCTATAAATTCTAACTCATCTGAAAAATCACTTATGTGCACAGGGAAACTAATGGCACATACGTTGTTTTAAAACCGGGCCGAAATTTATAGTTCTTAATTGCAAAATGTAGTCCAATTTACAAGAAAATTTCTGCATATTTTTCTTCTGGTTTCTCAGATAATTTTGTTCGTAATTTCATCTGAAAGGTCTGAAAATTTCAAGGAAAATTACTGATAATTTCCATCAAAAATAAAAATTTTATCGGAGGAAATTTGGCAACACTCGAATGTCCATACGATGTTTTTAATTCACGCACACATTGACACACCGACGCGAACGCCCGCTCGAGTTCGGGATCCATTTCAACATCCGTTTCCGATTAATTGTTTCGAAACTTGGCCGAGCCGTGAAAAATCCTCGCTCCTTTGGCGTAAAGGAGTATTTAGATTTCCGCGTGAGCCCCGGAAAGCGTGGATTTATATGTAAATCAGGGATCACGTGGAAATTGAAGTACGCCTTTACGTCAGAGGGCGATGAAATGAATTGAACGCCGCGTCTCACTCTTTCAAGAAAGTTCTACAGGGTGATTTTGCATCAGGATGCATCAGAATTGCAACTAGATTTTTTGGAGAACTTTTTTTGGCTTGTCAAGGTTTTTGAATGACAACTTTCCTGATTTGCTCCCTGATTTTCAGAGCATTGAACATGGAAGCTTCCCACGACTCCAACGAGAGATGTTTGACGCAACGTTCTTTGAAATGGCAAAGACAACATTTAAGAGCACGGACAAAAACTTATGGGGACAAAAGTTGTTGAGGAAGAGAGATCCAGCCGGACAGAAAAAAGTCGCAGTGAGATTCTCATGTTCAACTTCTTTGTAAATTTACGTAAATTTTAAGTCTAAAATAGGTAACTTTTTGGCTGGGGTATTGACCTTTGGTAAAAGTTTTGAAGTAGAAGAAGCTGTATACATAATAAATTATTGATTTAATGGAAGTTTTTCTTCTTTGCTGCTTCTTGTCTTTTTTATTTCCTTTGTATTAGACAACTTTAATTTAAGTATCAATTTTTATTGGCATTAAAAATGATTTTATGTGACCCGAAGGATCAATACCTGAAATATTAGCAATTTAAGGGAACCGACCTCTTCGTTGATCACCGATCAATATATTGATCGATCGGGTTTGATTTTTTAAATTTCCTGCAAATATAAAAGTAAATTTCAAAATTTAAATATTCAGGAAATAACAAAAATCAATCTCGATTGAAAGAATAGGTCCTTAACAAAAGGCTATTCATAACATCCATTGAGATAGTTCCATAGGATAGTCTAATTAATACTGATGTTACCCATGTCAGGTCTAAAGCCACAAAGAAATAGGCTAAGAAAGAGATAAAAAAAATCATAATTTATGTATGCATTGATCAATAACCAAGGAAGCGGTGGTTTTACGTTGATAATGAATCACCCTGTACGCACTTTTGCAGCGTGGCGTCCAGCCGGCGAGGGCGTAACTCGCATTTTTAATCCTTCGCGTAATTTCTCAGTGCGGTGGTAATTAGGGGTGTCAGTTTGGACATCGCCTCGATAAAATTATAATTCACCGCCTCCAATTCCTTGGCCCAAAGCAGGCTTCCGGTAGACGCAACGCATTATATTTCACGCCGTTTGGTCGCAGAATGACTGCCCATGTTCAAAAGAACACTTACAGATGCTCCTCCTCTTCTGTGAGTGTGTATGTTTTTGGATTTGAGGTGCATTTTTGCAAATTTGCCTTTCCAACTTTCCTCCGTCTTGAGTAAGATGGACAAAAAAATTTAAAAAAATACGCGCGCGGTGCGCCATTGGACAAGGACAGGTTGGAGGACAAGGCACATAAGTGCAATTTTTGAAAAACTCGAGATTTAATCGATTTTAACTAAAGCTAGTCTTAAAATATACTCTGGAAAAAATACGCCACGAGATCTAATTTTTAAGCATCAAAAAGTGAATTCGAACTTTTTTTCAACCGTAAGGCTCCATCTATTTCAGGGACTCAAAACACGTATTCCTTGAAATATCGTAAACTGAACTTTTGCGTCCTGTTTTTCAAGCCCCCCGATTGAACTCTCCGACAAGTCCGTTCCTCCATTACTGCCTTAACTCTGAAAGCTTCTTTGCCCGTGTTGCAAGTTAACTATATAGAAAAATATCGACACTGTAAATCCGCACATCCGCTTTTTCCGCAAATTTTAACACAGGAATAGGTTGTCCGATCAAAAATCTTTACCATTCGGAAAAACAGTATCACATAGACTCGTGAAAATAGAAAATTCGGATTAAGATTTCCATAGTTCTCCCACGGTTGGCAAGAGTCATGAGAATCAGTCGATGTCAAAACCTAACAGGTCAATTTCAGATGAACCCTGAGCTCCATAATACTACGTATATGCCAGGGTTCATGAGTTAACGTACATATGCGATTTTAACATCAACCGATTCATGAATGGTCCAAGTTCCGCGATGGCGCAGCGGTGAGCACAAACGCAGCACGTCTCCCCAGCGTCCGAGCACTTACGCCGCGTGCTCCAGCGACCCATCCGACAAAAGAGCGCAACTCCATTTCAGGATGACCCCTCTTGTGCATATAAAATCAAGCTCTCCAGGGTTCACGCGGAGATGGATATATGCTGTTATGTGGGAGGAGCGACGAAATGTGATATTTAAATGAAGGCGGCCGCGGCTGCAATTCCGGATTAGAATCAAGTTCATTAGCGATTTTACACTTTTCACCCATTAAATCGATAATGCAGTTGCAAAGCCTGATATATTGTCAGATTCGCTCCCTATCGGACCCATATCCAGATGATGAGGAAAAGCGGCTATTTTGTTTCGCGCTCCGTCCCAGAGCGCACCGTCTCACTCAACAATAACTCTGTCGCCGCGTTCCCACTGATCCGGCACCGGCGAGCAAGAACCGCTCAACTGCGCGCGGGAACCGCGGGCGGATACGCGCTTTTCCGCTAGCCCCGGTATCCTTTTTTCTCTCTCTTTATTCTTTCTCTCAACACTTAGCGGAGTAAAGCCCGCTCTTCATAACCTCCTCCCCCCCCCCCCTCCCCGCGGATCTGGGGATTCGAGTACTGCTTTGCAGAGGGTATTAGCCATCGTAAATTTAAGGCTCCAATCTTCGCGAGAAAGATACCAAGACGTTCGGGGTCAGATGCTGCGCTGGTGGACTAGCGCAAGGAAACTCTCTGGGTACACCGGGAAGGAAGTCTTACCAGGGATGGTCTCCTCTTTCGGGAGGAGGGGGAGGGGCGCTAGAAATTTCGGTGAAGTGTGATTTCATTTCAGTGAAGTGTGATTTCATTTCAGTGAAGTGTGATTTCATTTCAGTAAAGTGTGATTTCACTTCAGTGAAATGAATCCTTACGATAAGGAGAGCTATTTTTAGGATTTCGAGAAAAATTTGTGGTAGTAAATGGATATTAATCTTCAGCAAAAAAAAAAAAAAAAAAAAAAAAAAAAAAAAAAAAAAAAAAAAAAAAAAAAAAAACGTGAGAAAAAGGTAAACAAGGGGCTGTATATCGACGATGAAACTCCCAAACCACATATCTCGGTTTGCGGCGTAGCAGACTTCCTGTCATATTTCATGTTTTAAATGGAAAACTGGATTACATTTTGCAATAAGGAACCACTATCCCTGGCTTTCTATAAAAGCACATATCTGCATAGGAAACTAAGGGCATGCATGTTGTTTCTAAAATGGGCCAGAGACAGTAGTTCCTTATTGCAAAATGTAATCCAACTATTCAATTGCACTTATTAAAAATGCCGAAGAAAATTCGGTGTTGAATTTTTCCCCTTTTAAGAAGATAAAACAGGAGCGGAGATTCTTAAACACCGCGAACGAGATACGTGATTTGGGAGTTTTATTGTCGATGTGCAAATGTTGTGATGCTTGAACATGTCAGTTTAAGGGGTAAGAAACTCTATAAGAGAACAGAATATGCAGAAGGAAAAAAGAAAGGAATACAAACTGATTTGAGACGATGATTTTCCATCATTTGAAAATTTTTTTGGTTCATCATATTTTACCTATCATAGTTGGACTTGCGAGCAGTGATACCAAAGTTTTTGTTATTTTTTTGCTCTCAATATGCGGTGGAGAGAAGGTCGTTTATAAGTCAACCGAAATCCACTATTTTAACGTTCTGGCAGCTCAGAAAAATGGCGAACGAGTGCATAACGAAAGAGCAAAAATTTTGAAACGCCGCAACTTGTGCTTGACCGAATAAAAAAAACTTCCTCTACCAGCGAGGGGAGCAAGAAAGTAAAATAATAGTGGGATAATAGCAACTTTAGGGTATATTTTAATTTTTATTCATTAAAAAATGCACAGCGTTGCTCAAAGTTTTTGCTAAATTTGTCAGGGAATGTACGGCGTAAAAAATGAAATTACCCAGAATGAGGCCTGCTGATAAATAATTATGAGCGGAGATTGTGCAGCATAGCAATGCTAATAAGTATTTTCAACTTAAGCCACCGATAGGTCGTTGGTCCGCGAGTGGCAGAAAATTAAAGTCATACCCAAAATGGGCTACGCTCCCAAATATGGCACAATACGAGGTACTGCATGCCGAATATTTTCGCAAAAATCTTCGACGCCTCGTGCAATTATAACATTTTTCTCTTTCTCTCGCAAAGAGATGTTTTTCTTCTTTTTTAATAATATTTTATCATCGGATTCAGAGTGTACGAGCGAGCGTGTCTCACTAAACATGCCAAGACTCACCACGACCACACCCTGAGCAATGGAGAGGTGTGTTTGATACATGTTCCGGTGTGATACGAAAGTGAAGTGTATTATGACTCTTTTATTTTGCGAAATTAACGTGACGAGTTGAGCATAACGGATCCGGAAGTAACACAGAGGCGTATTTAATTTCAATAGAATTTAAAAGAGCAATTTTTTACTCGTTACAATGTGCCACAATTGATTCTAAATAGTATATTTCTATTAGGCAAAAACGGGACTCTGAATCCATCGAAAAATTGCTGCTTTTGCATAATGCTGCCTCATTACTCTTACGTGTGATTTTGATGAGCATCGTGCTGGCCACCCACCTGTCAGCCTATTGTTGACATATTTAGAGCAAGCAATTTTGGATAAGTCAGGAAATTCCTCCCGATTTCTCGCGATCGGTAATTCTTTCGATGAGTTTGACATATGTCAATACGAATACGTACAAATAGTTCGGAAAAGTTCCTTGCATATTTTTACCTTATTTCCTCGATACTCATGATTGTGTAAAGCTCAGTTCTATCACCTCTTGTTGTGCAGCTATCCTCTGAGTAAAATGTAACAAGCACTCGCGGTACCTGTTAAATTTCAATCGGATGTTCCTAATAATTGGACTACATTTTGCGATTCGGAACTATAATTTCTGGCTCATTTATAAAAACACTTTTTGTGTATAGGGAAACAAATGGTACATATGTTGTTTCTAAACGCAGCCAGAAATTATAGTTCCTAATCTCAAAATGTAATCCAATCCCAAATGTTCCGCACCAAAACTGAAAATGTCATGCAGACCATTATGTACTAAAAAAGACCAAAAAATCCCAATATAGCGTTTAAAATTTAGCTTCGTTAGGAGGTTAAATTAAATACCACGAAATAGCGTTAAAAGTTTAGCTTCAACTGTAGAGGTTGAATTTAACTAGAAACGCTGAAACTGGACATTAGTGAATTAAAATAACACTTGTGAAACGGTATCATTTGCGGTCGTGCTATCCGCGATCCACACGATACGCGGTCCGCTTATCCGCGATTCTCATTATACGCGGTCCAGCGAGGACGTCTTCCGGGTGCGCACTGAATGCTGCATGACATGAGGAAACAACGGAAAAATCAGTTGTCGATCAGGTTGGTAAATTTTCTTAAATACTCGTGCGATGAAATTCCACTTGAGTCTGTATTATTCGCGATTCGCGATGTGTGCGGTCAGCCGAGGATGTTTTTCTCGCGCACATTAAGTGCTGAAATTACAAAACAACGGGAAAAATTGGTTGTCTATCGAATTGGTGCAATTTTCTAAAATTACTCAATTATTTTCTTTGGAGCTCGGTACGGAAGGATGAAATTTTGCTCATAACTTTAGACTAGCACAATATTTCATTAAATTCAGCACGATCCCCGTTCTTTTCTTCTTTTGCGAAATTCGACTCACACTGAATTGTGTTACCGAAATGAAAAACATGCAGGAAATATTCGCAATTTTCCACTTCTTATTGTAAAAAAAAAAAATGGCTCAGGCTGTTAAACTGAATTGGGATGGATATGAAGAGAATTTTAAAATTGTTTTGATCGATTAATGATAATCGATGATAGAAAATGCCAACTTTTAGAGGATCGCAACTAAAATCCAATCAGAGACTTTTTCAGAACAAGCTAGATCGCGAGTAGAGTAACGTCAAATCGCAACGTTCCAGCACTATTAAAACCACTTTTTTCGATCTACGAAGAGAGAGGAAAAAGTTTTTGCAGCAAAAAAACTGGAACAACGAAACCTCGGATCAATAGTACAATTTTCGCGTTCTCGATGATTCCCTTCTCGCGAGTTCCCAGTGCTTTAAAATAACGTTGAACCTTGCCAATAGATTTAAACTGATGGCAAGGAGCTGGGTATTTAGTTTTGGATGTCGATTTTTTGACGAGGCAAGTTTCCTTTGAAACAAGTTCTGTGCAAAAAATTACCATCAACTCAATTATCTTAAAATTCGTCACCTAGGTACTTTCTATATGCTTGAGGCTACTCTCGGGAATCATTTTTTATTTCTCAGCGAAAATACGAGGTATGATATAGAAAAACGGCAATTATCATTTTTCAAAGAGCTACATTTGATCACATTCTCAGATTAACCTTACGAATGATAAAATCACTCTTTTTTTAGATAGATTGAATAGAGCCATGAGCAACCAAGAAATATAGATTAAAAAAACAACAGAGAGAAGGCTGAAAAATGAGTTCTGGATCCTTAATTGAAACTCGGTTGGAAATTGGGAGTCCCAAAAATTTAAATCCCGATACATCCTAAAATTATTATATTCCGCTATTTATTCCGCTATTATTCCGCTATTTTTACATTTTTTATTCAACAGACTTTCATCTGAATCAAGTTGCCTTTCTGACGCCTGACTATTTTTTGGCTGATTACAGTGTTATATTCCTCGCAGGAAAAAGAGTCAGTTAGGTATAACATCAGTAAAATTGAGTCGGCGTTGTTTGAGGCGTTCAAATGAAGCTCTTCAAAAACTGTCACTAATACTTCCAGGGTTTTTTATTACATCAAGGAGTCAAAAATAACTTAATCCGCTAAAAAAAAGCTTTAAGTAATACCTGAACTCAATCAGGGAAAAAGGCAGCAAAATAAACAAAACATAACCGAGATGGTTTCGGATTTTTATCTAAATATGAAATTGTGATTGAAATGTGAAAATCCGAGTTTCACATGCTTATTTTCCGGAATTTTCATAAACATAAACACTTTTTATGAAAATTTTCCTGCAAACGATAACTAAGGGCTGGAAAATGAAACAACTTTAATTAAGGTGTTTGGGATTTTTTAGCTGAGAATGGAAATGGAAAAAACGCTTGTTTTGTGCGCTTGAGAAATAAGCCTCTATAACCCACAGTCTAGATTCTTCAAATATTTGACAAGAAAACACATTCTTAATTCAATGATTTTTGCTAGAATCGAGAGCTAAACCTCTTAATTTAACCGGATTTTCTTTTAATTCGAGCGAAAATCCGATTGAAGCAAGGGAAATTTCTCATATCAAATTTGTTAAAAGTCTGAACTCAGGATCCAAAAGATTTTTTTCCAACTCATATAAAACAAGTATTTCCACACTCACATTTCCATGCCCATTTCCAGTTAAAAGATTCCAAACATCTTACTTAAATTTTGTTCATTCCCCAGCCCGTAGTCGTTGTTTGCAGGAAAATTTTTCTTTAGAAGTATGTATGTATTTAAAAATTGCGGAAACCAAGCACATGAAACTAGGGTTTTCATATCCCATTCTTTTTTCCAGATTTTCCCTGTTTTCCCCTTTAAATTTACTTATTTTCTTCCGGGAAATTTTCATGCGAATAAGAAAATGAAACTAACCGAGCGCATGAAATTAGGATTTTCATAATCCATTCTTTTTTTCCAGATTTTCTCTCTTTCCCCTATAGGTTTATTCATTTTCTTTCGGGAAATTTTCATGCGAATAAGAAAATGAAACGAACTAAGCACATGAAACTAGGATTTTCATATCCCATTCTTTTTCCAGATTTTCCCTCTTTTTACCTTAAAATGTATTTATTTTCTTCCGGGAAATTTTCATGCGAATAAGAAAATGAAACTAACCGAGCGCATGAAATTAGGATTTTCATAATCCATTCTTTTTTCCGGATTTTCCCTCCTCTTCCCTTAAAATGTATTGATTTTTTCTGGGAAATTTTCATAGGAATAAGAAAATGAAACTAACTAAGCACATGAAACTAGGATTTTCATATCCCATTCTTTTTCCAGATTTTTCCTGTTTTTCCCTTTAAATTTATTTATTTTCTTCCGGGAAATTTTCATGCGAAGAAGAAGATGAAAATAACTGAGCGCATGAAATTAAGATTTCCATAGTCCATTCTTTTTTTCCAGATTGTCTCTCTTTCCTCGTTAGATGTATTTATTTTCTTCCGGGAAATTTTCATGCGAATAAGAAAATGAAACATGAAACTAGGATTTATTCTTTTTCCAGATTTTCTCTCTTTATCCCTCAAAATGTATTTATATTTTTTGGTACATTTTCACGCGAATAAGAAGAAAACCAGGTACGGGAACTTACCGCCAATTGGCGTGTGCACTATCGAGGAAGAAGCCCAGGAGGAGGAAGAAGAACAAAATCGCGGAGTGTAAACATTCGCGGCGGGCTAACGCCATGCCGATCCCGAGGAGCCTCAGTTTGGCGCACATAACATGGCATGGCACAGATTAGCCGAAACTGACTGCGAGACACGGACACTGATCCACCATCACCTGCACTATCCTCCAACTCGAACCGCGACTGAACGCGCAACGCTCACCACTACTCGATGATCCACGCCGGCCGGGTTCTCTTCTTCCATTTTTCGGCCCTCAACCTCCTACCACCGGGAAAGATGGACCACCCTGGCCCCCTCCCCTCCTCGCGCTTAGGTCCGCGGCCCTCCCTCCTCGCCCCCCCTCCCCCGCCCCCGCAAGCTGCGCCGGCCCTTTGTTCTTTCTTTTCCTTTCGGCCGACGCAAAAATTTCGCACCTGAATAACCGGGTGCTGGTGCCGATGCCGCGGCCGCGACGCGCCGGCCGGCTTGCACCCAGCTGACGCATCCTGGGCCGCTCCTGATTTGTCGACCTGGTTTTCCTCGATTTCCTTCGCTTTTCCGGCGGATGACTCCCTGCCAGCTCTTCTGCCGTGTCGAAGGAAGGAAGCGTTGGACGTCGTCGAATTTCTTCCAGGAAATCACAAAATTTCTGGGAAAATTCCTTAGATTTTTCTCAGAATTTTTCTAAGAGTATTCCACGCATTTTATCCTAAAATACCTGGAAATTTTAAGAAAGAAGATTCATAACTTCTCTCGAAAATAAAAATTTTAACGCGGGGAGTTTGGTAACATTTGAATGTCCACACGTTGTTTCCTCTTGCAACGACAGTGATATGTTAAGGCCTTGTCTCCACGGGACGTTTTTATGGGATTTGTCCCAAGTTCGAATCACAGGAATGAAACTTCTGAGATTTTCCCAGTTACCGTCTCCACGAGACGGGGCTCATACGGTCATACGACTAGTTTGCGCGGGAAGATAAATTAGTTAAAGTCGAGTATTTAACCGGGATTAAAATAAGAATTGCACTCAATTGACAATAGACGCATTATTTTAACGAAACAAACATGAACAATGGAGTAACCAACAAAATATCGCACAGTTCGTTTTCACTTCTTCTTCCTCTCTCAGTGGGTCCTAGGGGTACAAGGACCAAACTTGGTACTGGGAAAAATATTGATTAACTCAATATTTTTTCCAACTTCGTAAGTGGGATTTTTCCCTGGGACAAATACCGTGGAGACAAGGCCTAAGGAAGAACGCCGTATGAGCCTTTGGCTGTTTCCAATACGACTTCTTAGAGAAAGTTGTGCATATTTTTCTTCCAATTTGTCAGCGGGCCGAGCGTGTCGTGGAGCGGTGAATTTACCTCACTGCCGGTTTGCCTTCAGTTTTGAGTGTAGGCAACCCGAGCTCCCACGTGGCCGAATAGTGGTATCACTCTCAGATGTCACGATTGCTGGAAGAAGAAAGCAGACAAGCGTGGCGTGGAGCGGTAAGTTTCCCTCACTGTCAGTTTGCCTTCAGTTTTAAGTGTAGGCAACCCGAGCTCCCATGTGGCCGAATAGTGGTATCACTCTCAGATGTCACGATTGCTCGAGGAAGAAAGCAGACAAGCGTGGCGTGGAGCGGTGAGTTTACCTCACTGTCAGTTTGCCTGCAGTTTTAAGTGTAGGCAACCCGAGCTCCCACGTGGCCAAATAGTGGTATTACTCTCAGATGTCACGATTGTTCCAGGAGGGAAGCAGGAATAATTCCTCAAACGTCTAACTAGGACGTTTGGTATGGAGCTGTGACTTTACCTCGTATATTTTCATTTTTTGCGAAGTATTTTTCTGCCTGTCACTTTAAAATCGATTTGTGGGAAAATTTATATTCCTGAATTTCTGTATTTGTGTATCGAGGAATTTTTATGATCAAGAAATAATTAACACATGAATGAATAAATGTTCGCCCGGTTGGCAAAATTGCCCCATCCGCAGACTAAACACATTTTTTGCCACGTTCGCGGATTGGCCATCCCCCGCATCCCTGTTGTCTAGTCCAAGATCTGGGCAGCCAGCTCGCGGACTGGAATTGCAATCCATACGCTAACCGACGGACGCTCCCAATAAACCGATTTCTGACGAATATTTCTCGATATTTTTAACTAAACTTAAAATTAAAGGTGTTAAAATAAAAACCAAAACAATGTATACAAATTTACAGGTTCGAGAATCAAGTTTACAATTAATTTTTTCAATTTATTCTCTAGGAGTTTTTAATAAAAATTTATGTTTTTTACAAACCCGGTATCCGAGCAAACAAAACTGTACAATAGAAATTTGTTTCATTGAGGGAGAGATGAATGAAACTGAAAGGAAAAGATAATTCCCGGCGCAAAAATGCATTAAATTTTGTTCAGAAATTATTTCAAAAGTTGGAAATTAGAAAATTTATGAAAGCCTGAAATTCGTTGGCCAATTAGAGAGCGGATTTTTTTTTTTTTTTTTTTTTTTTTTTTTATTTTTTTATTTTTTTTTATTTTTAGAGGATTAAGATGAAATTCCTAGTCTTTCTACATAGGTAGTAAATTATTCGGGTGCAACAACTAGAGACAACTCCCATGCATCTCTGAAGTTGAGATAAAAGCGAAAGTGCCTTCAATTTTGAACATGCAACACGCACATCCGTGGAACACGAATAGTTGTATCAAGGCGTTACAACCAACTCACGATCGATGTATTCTGTAGTATCCATAAGTCGAGATAAATACCAGAAATTATAATACGAGAAAAACAGCGAAGAAACGACCCGTTCTAAATTTCAGAGCTCGGAAATATTAGAGAGATTGATTAATCACATTATTTAAAAAATCATGATTCGGAAGGCGTCAATTATTACAGTTTCCAATGTTTCCCTTAATTGTGTTTTCATTTTTGGTGCCTAAGTCTTTTTAAGGATGGCCGATTCAATTATTGGTCTTGATACTCTGGCCCCGTGCCCCTAACTGGTAATACTCTCTCCATATTATAGGTCTTTTGTTAACAGAGTGCTACAAATGATGAGTCTCATGCATCTTAGGGGAAGTGAGAAAAGCGAAAGTGCCTTCAATTTTTGAATATGCAACACGCACATGCGTGGAAAACGAATAATTGCACCAAGGCGCTGCAGTCAACTCAGCGTAGCCTTTGTGAAGCGGAAACGCCTCCAATTTTTGAAAATGCATCACGCACATCCGAGATCCTAAAAATATGAGCAAAATTTTTAAAGAAACTCGTATTTGTATTAAAAACGTTTGGGAAAATACAAAAAATAATTTGTAAAATTTATTTACGGAACCTGTTAATTATTTTGATATTTTCAAGTTTCGTTCGAAATCTCGCGAATAATTCGTCAGGAGTTGGTCAGTAGGGAGCATTTTGGAGCGCCAACGAGCGATTGGCTCGTTGGCGTAATTTTCAGACTTTCGACCTCTGATATAGGTCGTCCTGCGGAATGGTCAGATGGTGCAGCCCTTATGCTTCGATTGTTGTGAGGAGCCTCTCAGCACGCCCACGCGTGTGAGGGTTGTTCACTTGTTCAGCTATGATGAGAGGCTTCGACGAACGCGAAAAACGCCCTCAAAATTGAGAGTATGCAACCCCCCGACAATGGTGTTCGAATAGTTATCGCTCGGCATTTGGGAGGCGCGTGAGGAGTGGTCGGCATTCTCTAACGATTTCCTGGATTCTGAGAAGTATTACAGTATCTAACTGCCTCAAGATTGTATATTAGTCGGCAAGAAAGCGATTTTGGCTATAATTTTCAAGATTTTAGGATGAAGAAATAAGGAAACGCCAGAATATTGACCTTCCTTATTTTAAAGACCTCTGTCAAATGCTTTGACTAAATTGCTCTTGGCAATGGCTGATGTGGCTTGGTTCCTTTCTGTTTAACGTGGTCCATTTAATATCTACATTTTGCCGTTATTTGTCCTATGAGCCTTAGGCCACTCAAAGTGGTCCATACCCTAATTTTTCCGAAAAAATTCGCCTTACAAGACCGGAATGTATCGGCCTGCTGATGTTGATCTTTCACTTTAAAATTTCGTGGATATTCGTCTTAGAGATGTACGGAGTTGCTTCGCCAGTACGTTTCTACAGTTTCTTATGAGAGCCCATTTTGTGCAATTCTAAAGGAGAATGTTTTCCGATCCGAGCACAATGCAAGTCAAAGTGAATATGAGTAAATTGAAGTTCCCGCTTCTATGAATTCAGTTTGTGCCATCCGGAGTTTCCAAGAAAACTTCATTTTTGATCATGTATTTTGTATTAGGGCTTCATGCCACTAGTGTAAATGACTATCTGAGCTGCATTTCCTAAAATCTTGAAAATTATCGCACGTTTTTTCTTGAAAGAAAAAGTAGAAGACATCTTTAAGATGAGGAAAAGAAAGGCAGTGAAAGTCTTACAGAAATGGTAAAGTTTTTTTATGGTTGGCATTACTTTTTGTTGATAAACAAAAGAACCTAACCTCATCATCAAAACACGATGGATTTTTCCGGCGTTTTCAGCAACGTGAAAAGTTAGTCAGTGTGGTGTAAAGTTTGAAAAGAAAGAAAGAACTGGAGTGTATCTGAAAAATTTGAGAGAATAGTTCAACTCTGTTTACTACCTATAATAAACTTCGCCAATCTCTTGGCTGTAAGGTAGAGAGGAAGTTTGTATAAGATATTTCCGAGTAGAGATCGTCATTCAACTACTCATATTTGTAATATTAAGTCAGGTATGTCAATCTTTGATAGCTTCACTTTGAAGTCGCCTTTATAACTTAAATGGTGCCCTCCAATTGCTTTGCCAAAATAAAGTCTACAATGATCCCTTCACTGAACATAACTGGTGGAGCCTGTTGCAGTGAACCTCACTTGTAATTTTAAGCAATTTGATGTCTGCCAGTTCATTCTTCCATCTGTAATGGTCCATTTATACTGGCGCCTTAACCAGGGTTCGCGAGCGGAGGGGAGCAAAGGTGTGGAATCGGCCAAATACTGTCCTCATCGTGCGCAAAGCCTCGTCCTTGAGGTTTTAGGGAAATCTTCAACGACGTGCCGAAGGCCAATGAGGTATTGGTGCAATTCCTCGTCCATAAGTTTCCTCGCAGAGGAAGAATAGACCCAATTCCTTACCGCGAGGTTTTGGCTCGCTCGAACGGCAGGCCAATCTTTCATTCCTGGCAGATTTCCCCAAGACTCACCCTGCCACCCCTCCGGCTTGCATCAGGCCCTTGTTATGCCTGCTGGCGTTGGGCTTTTGTTATGCCTTTACGCCGCTGCTGGTCTATGTGTCAAGAAACTTCCTGGAAAGACAGGTCCGGGTGCGCATAATGGCTGCTCGTAAATTTTAAGCAGCGTGAGGGTTTCATGTCCAGGAGACGGAGGTGAATCCGACATCTGGGAGAAATCTCACTAACGAGGTTTTGTACCAATACCTCGTCCACGTGTTCCTTGCATTGGAGGAATCACTCCAATCCCTCATCTTCAAGACTGCGCCTGGGCGAGGTTTTGCCAAGTCCTCCGCTCGCTACCCATGACTTTAAGTTCAAAACTTAACAGCAATGAAATTAATCAATTTATTTCTATGATTTACATTTCAGGATGGATGATCAAGTTTGTCCACGTTGTAAAACAACCAAGTATCGGAATCCATCCTTGAAACTGCTCGTCAATGTCTGTGGTCATTCATTGTGTGAAAATTGTGTAGAGCTTCTTTTCATTAAAGGTTTGTACACATTACCAAATATTAAACGATTATCCTGTATTTTATTGGCATTTCTCTTATAAGAAACAATGTGAAAATGAATTATTCCAAAGGAACCATGTGCTACGTACTTCCCTCCTATATAATTCATTCACGCACTGTTCTTCTCAATACAAATGCATTCTATCGAAGTATCACTAATACTTACCACAGCCTTAGTTTTGTTATGCAAGAGCAGGTACTATGTGTTGAATGCATTACGTTGCTTAGTTTTTAGTTTAACAAATGAGGCCTTAAAATAAACAGGCAATGTGAAATGCGTGTGAATTGATTTTTGTGAAAACATCAAACTTATCATGAACACGAAAAATTTCTTTCATCTGATCAGGAGAGAATGTCTCAATTTTAAGTTGTAGCACTCAGTCACATGTTTGTCGATCTTATCCTATGTTTGACAGTTCTTTTTTACGATTCCTCTGTTTAAATCAGTTGTCAATTTAGGGTAACTTTGGCTATGCTCTTGAAGTAGATGCTTTAAGGTACAGTCGTTATATTGAATTTGAACTTCAACATGTTATACCTTCCAGGCAAACAATAACTCAAAAGAGAAAAAACTTAAGATACAAAGTTATGCCTTCCCCTGGTGCCATATGTTGAATGCACCTAAAAATTCAGCTTCGACACTTATTTTTTTGAGGGTGCTTGGCCATCCGTCAAGGCACCTAAAGAAGTTGGTGCAACTCATCGATTTTTTCAAACTTATATTTGCTAAGCAGCAGTAGCGCTCTCAACGCACTTTATACAGCCATGATGCGCCAACAAAAAGTTATTTGGCTCCTAAAAATTGGGCTCCGAGCTCTATGTGGCTTCTTAAATTTTAAGGAAGGCAGATCACTTTAAATACCTCAGAAGTAAGAGGCAAGTTCAATAGCTTGTATGTACACTCACCATATAATTTTGAGTTGGTGCAGAATTTAAACTTCATCTCTTTAGCTGACTGCAATAAAAGAATTTTCTATCCAACTTTTGGGCAGTTTAAAAAAATCAGTCTGATTTCCTACTTTGTTGTAAATTTTCTTCAAATTTCCTCTCTTACGTGTTTCAGGTTCAGGCAACTGTCCACAATGTAACATACCGCTTAGGAAAACCAATTTCCGTCTTCAGTTGTTCGAAGATTCTGCCGTGGAGAAAGACATAGACATACGTAAAAGAATTTTGAAAGATTTCAACAAAAAAGAAGAGGATTTCAGCAGTTTAGATGAGTACAATAACTATTTAGAAGAAGTTGAAACAATCATCTATAATCTCTGTAATAATATTGATGTTTTAGAAACAAATAAGAAAATAGAACAGTATAAAAAAGAAAATAAAGAGTTCATTTTGAAAAATAAAATAAAATTAAGCAAAGAGGAGGCAGAATTAGAAGAATTGCTTGAAGAAGAAAAAGAAATCAAACTTATGAAACAGAAAGAACTCAAGCAGTTAGAACAGGATGAAAAAATGAAGAAAATCCAACAGAAAGAAGCCTTGATTGATGAACTGATGTTCTCAGATACTAATGCCAAGAATATCATCGACACATTCAAGCAATCAGCTCTCAGTGATTCAACAAAAACAGCGGAATCATCTAAAGCTGCAGCCGCAAAAATTACCAAGTTCTCCTCCGGCGTAAAAGTTTTTCAAAAGAATCAACAATCCTTCTTACCAGTTCCAAAGGTAGAGGAAGGGCCACTGTATTCTTACAAGCCTTTAGAAGTTTTTTACAATGGTCCCACTCCGCCTTCATGGGCAGACCTCCAAAGGCTAGGATACTTAAATAATGTGACGGAAGCATCTTTAGAGGAACATGCCAGTGGTTACACAATTGATCTATTCTGCATGAAAGCCTTGCAAGAAGCTTTTAGTGGTTTGTTTTATGTACCAAATAAAAAAACTGAATAAGGTATTCGTAACTTCTCAACTGCCCTGTTTATTACCGGTTACTTACTGTTGTTCCTTAGCCCTCTGGCACAAAACAAAGCAAATAACTCGCCTCAAATTCATTGAAATGTTCTTTATGGAGATTACTCATGCTGAAGATGGACACCCTTTACGCCCAAGGTCCATTCAAGAGTTATTTACTTCATCTCACATTTTGATTTTATCGCAGCAGTGAGCTGTTTAATATTTCTCCTTTTTTACATTATCCTTACATGAAAGTTCAAACACTATAAATTATTTTAAGGGTTTTTTACTGAGAGATATTTTGTTTGATACAGGTTCTGTTCTCGATAAATGATTTTTTAATTTTGCACAAGATGAGGGTAAACCTTAGTACTCAATGTAACATTGTACTTTAGTGAAAAAACTATAATGGAAGGAACCAATAAAAAAAAATCGTCCCTGTAAACTTCTACGTCCTTCTGTATTGTATCATTCCAAGAAGAGCTTCAATATTTTTTAAAATGCCTTCTCTCTTCACCAAAATTAAAATGATCACTTCCTTCTCAACATTTCAAAATTGCTCAAACTGTGTTATGTATAGTAAGTGGTTTACAATATTTTTATTTGATATTAATTTGAAATAAAATAAATTTTTTTAAAAAAAAAATGAGTGCTGTTAAGATTGTTTAAATTTGTTTTACCAAGTAAGAAGAGCCACTATAAGCGCCATTTGTGCCTTAACACAATGTTGTCAATTATCGTAAACTTTTCCAATTTTTTACGCAAAAACTAATGAACAGAATCACTTGAAAATTTTCACCTAATATTCTTTTGTCATCAAAATTAATCCTTGAAATTCTCAGGAAAGTATGTGAAACAATTTTAGAGAAAAAATTGAAACAATACTAAGATGTCCAGCAACCTCTTGTCTAGGTGTAAATGGCACTTGTGATACTTTGCCCAGAAGGTGACGTTATGGTCATCATCATAGGGCTGAAAGGCTTTCTGTGGTGTGCAAATGCCATAATAGAGCTAAAGATACCTACAAATGAAGAGAGAAAAATCAGAGCCGGAAATTGAGGTATTGGTATTCATTCCCAGACGAATGTCATAAGGACGTTTTGGGAGAAAAAACGCTTAAAATATCGAAACAAACCAGAGCTTTGATAGCTTAAAGTTTGTCATTGAATAAAACTTTGATAAGGTTTGAGAGGGAGGTACCTGAAATATTAATATAAGCACTAATAAGGGCTCAAAACTGTTGCATTATAAAGTCATTTTACGCCAACTGTTGATACAAAATGTAATAGCTTGCAACTCATTCTTTATAATAAGATACCCCGTGTTTCCTGTCTAAAAGTGATATCATGATTTTTCGACAAAGTAGCTCACCTTAAAAATCTGCCTTGGGTCACTACGGTTCTTTACCCGATAGTCAGTTTTAAATAAATTCTTAAGTATCCCACATCATTCATTACTTGAAGTTGTATTTTGTTTGTCACCATCACCGTCATCATGCCCTTTGGAATGATCAGACTGATGACGAGTCTTCCTGAAAAATTGACCAATAGAAGGTTACTGCTCAAATTTCAGTTTGCAGCCTAATTGGAGCGCTTCAGTTGGTTTGAGCCAACCGAAAGGCTCCTACCAGCTATCAGTCTGCCATACAGTCTAGGAGAAAAACGGAACTAATGATCATCACTCGACCACAAAAATGGCAAAGAAATGAAGAATGATACTCTACGACCATATAGTAACCACATGAAGGATACCCTGTCTCTTTCTAATAGCATCATCAGTTAAATAAAATGCGAAACATCACACTCTGATGGCAATATATGGTGACAAACAATTTTCTCCTTTTGAGAAAGAGAAAATAAGCAATCGTTCACAGACAAAAGTTTGGAATATAGAATGTTTACAGGAAAATAATAGGCTTGGATACTGTAAGAAAAGAAATCATTGAAGCATTTTTAGAAATGTTTTAATAGGTAAGTACCAATATCAGACACTTCACAATTGAAAGTTGCTAGAAAACAAAAGGCACACAAATAAATGATGCATGGATCATTTATCAAAGAGATGTGCCATCACTCATTCAAATTAAAATTTACGATGTGCTTGATTTATAAGTAACAAATGAGGATTCATGCCGTAGAGAGAAGATTATGTATCTTATTTGAGGCACCTTGAAGCAAAGGGAGCAAAGACCTTTTCCTGATGAGTCCTAGATTAAATGAGAATACTAGAATTATGAGGCTCATTGGTAAAATGGATTTTGCTCCCTTTGCTTCAAGATGCCTCATTTGGTTTCCATCAGGAAAGTAATCGTTAAAATGCTTTAGGAACTGAGCACAACGCGATTCAAGAAAACTTTGCCGCACACAGTTTCTCTGAGACAGCAACAGGGGATTGAACCAAAACAACCTCAAAAAAAAAAAAAAAAAATTACATAGATATAAAAATAAAAAAAGAGAGATGATAAAGTGAACCAGTCTGATTGAGTTGTCCAGTTCTGGATGAGACCTTCTTCATAAAATAAGAAGTTTAGAAACCTTCAATATTAAGGTAAATCTAGGGGTCATAGCTCTGCATATTGCCACCAATACGCCTTTAGACAAGGTATGAAATAAATAACTAAGGAACATGTTTTCAACTTTTCTTGAAGAAGGCTTCACACAATGGGGAGTCTGAAAATAAACTCCTTGATAAGATACCAAAGTTCACAATTAAAATTGGTTGCATGGCAAATATACAAATGACGTTATTTGTCATATCTAACTTTTATCAGATCTGTGCTACAAATACTTGTTAATATCTCATTTAGGATTTGATTTCCAACTTCTTATCAAGTGAGTTGTTTTCTAAGTAAGATTTTAAGGAGATAAAATGTGAAATTTTCTTTCCCTTCTAACCTTGTCTGGTGAACCATTTGATAAGCACTCAACTGTAAGTTTAATTCAAAGTTCTTTTCAAAGAAATTTATCGATCGATATCGGTGTTAATATTGCTCATCAATAAAATTTTGGCCGCCATTCTTTACTTTGAAATTTGATCAAATTCCAACTCCTGAAACATACATCTACTTCATGTGGATTCAAATAGATGAGAATAACTCGAATAATTCTTATAATAACTCAAATATTGAAATAAGGGTGATGAGCAGATCTACAAAACCTAGATCCACTGTAATTACCACTTAGTATGCAACAGTTCCCCCTACTGAATGGGTGATTTCCATCAATACAAATTTCAAAAAAAGCCATCAAGTCTTTTTACTGTACATTGATAAAAACATTGCTGGAAGCAGAGTTTGACCAAACCAGACGTAACATTACGATCCTTGTCGAATTTTCAGTTTACAATGAGACCTGGCACAAAATACTGAGTTATATTTGATAAAACTATTTTAACTGACCAACATTTTTTCTAGCCTATTTTTTTTTTGGTCTCACACTCAAATTCTAGTAAGTTCATGGCCCTGTTTCTGAAGTGAGTCAACAGAAAATCTGGACAACTAAATACACACAATCAACCAGAAAATAAAATTAAAAATATCGAAAGTTAAAAAAGAATATAATTAATAGAGTTGGGCCGAAATGGAATTTTCGCGTCACCGGAACCGGATCCGGATATCGGTTTTTTGTATCCGGCCGGATCCGGATACCGGATAATTCAAAAAAGTATCCGGCCGGATCCGGATAGTACCGGATCCGGATAGTGCTTTTTCGCTAGAAAAATGTCGCGATTTTTGAGGTTAAGTTTACTCGACTCACGATCGGTCGTAGCTAACAAAATTCGGGCCTTGAATTTCCACCTGCATCTATGAAAGTGAAACTATGGAACGCCGTTAGTGTCAAAACCCTTTTCTTGCGCGCACGGAATTTTTTTTCGGCGCGCGGAAAGAAAAAACCCGTTTTCGATGAAAATCTCTGAATTTCCGGATTCCGCGCCGGTTTTCGATATATTTGCGCCGTTTGTGTCAAAACTATTTTTGTCGGCGCGCCGCTTCAAATCTGTTCCGCGCGCGGAATTTTCGATATATCGATTCCTGCTCGCCGTTTGTGTCAAAACTACTTTTTTCCGGCGCGGCGCTCCAAATCTGTTCCGCGCGCAGAATTTTCGATATATCGATTCCTGCTCGCCGATCGTGTCAAAACTGTTTTTTCCGGCGCTGCACCAGAAAATAATTCCGCGCGCCACTTTTTCGATATATCGATTTTTCTGCGCGCGGAGAATACAGGATGATCCAAAAGTCCCTTCCACCCCCTCTAACTTTTTACCTAATTGAGGTAAAGATTTGAAACTTGGGGGATATTCCTAGGTCAAGGGGAGCTACTTTTTGGCCCCCCTAAAATTTTCAGGGGGGCCCCCAACTTTTAATTTTCCAATGGGAAGACCCCCTTTGTGATAGCTCGTTTGAAAGAACATAAAAAAAGAAAACTTTTCGCGCAAACCCGAAGTCAATATCTCAAACCGTTTCAAAATGGCGGCCGGTTAAAGTTCAAAATGGCCGAAAATTAACATCGGTTATTTGTCGATGGATTTGCGCGAAAATCGGTATGAATGGGTATTTTGACACGAGAAAAACGAATTTGACGTTAGATTTAAAAAAAAAAAACCAAAATTTCCAAAATGGCCGCCGGTTAAAGTTCAAAATGACCAAAAATTGATTTTTTTAGAAATCTAAGTTCAAATTTGTTTATCTTATGCCAAAATACTCTCAAATTCCAAGTTTTAGGCAAATCCATCAGGAAAAACCGAGGTGACAATTTTCGGCCATTTTAAACTTTAAACAGCGGCCATTTTGGAAATTTTGGTTTTTTTGAAAATCTAACATCCAATTCGTTTTTCTCGTGTCAAAATACCCTTACATACCGATTTTCGCGCAAATCCATCGACAAATAACCGATGTGAATTTTCGGCCATTTTGAACTTTAACCGGCCGCCATTTTGAAACGGTTTGAGATATTGACTTCGGGTTTGCGTGAAAAGTTTTCTTTTCTTATGTTCTTTCAAACGAGCTATCACAAAGGGGGTCTTCTCATTTGAAAATTAAAAGTTGGGGGCCGTTGCCCCACTAAGGGGGGCCCCCTGAAAATTTTAGGGGGGGCCAAAAAGTAGCTCCCCTTGACCTAGGAATATCCCCCAAGTTTCAAATCTTTACCTCAATTAGGTAAAAAGTTAGAGGGGGTGGAAGGGACTTTTGGATCACCCTGTATTCTCCGCGCGCAGAAAAATCGATATATCGAAAATGTGGCGCGCGGAATTATTTTCTGGTGCAGCGCCGGAAAAAACAGTTTTGACACGATCGGCGAGCAGGAATCGATATATCGAAAATTCTGCGCGCGGAACAGATTTGGAGCGTCGCGCCGAAAAAAATAGTTTTGACACAAACTGCGAGCAGGAATCGATACATCGAAAATTCCGCGCGCGGAACAGATTTGAAGCGGCGCGCCGACAAAAATAGTTTTGACACAAACGGCGCAAATATATCGAAAACCGGCGCGGAATCCGGAAATTCAGAGATTTTCATCGAAAACGGGTTTTTTCTTTCCGCGCGCCAGAAAAAATTCCGCGCGCGCAAGAAAAGGGTTTTGACACTAACGGCGTTCCATAGTGAAACACGCGGGTCACGGACTAAAAGAATTTACGTTGCGATCGCGTCAATTAGCAGAACATGTGCGTTATTCCGGTAGTAAAGGTCGAACAATTACCATGACTGAAAAAAAGTCAAAAGTTTCAGGAAAAAATACAGAAAATCGTATTGATAGGGAAGAAAAAAGAAAGAATATCACCAAAAATTTATCGAAATTTTCAGGGCCAAAAAAGCACTATTCGGCGGGTCCAAAAACCGGATAGCGCGATTATCCGGCCGGATCCGGATACTCGCGAAAATCGTATCCGGCCGGAGCCGGATATCCGGTATCCGGCCGGATAATCCGGCAATCCGGATAATCGCCGGATACCCGGCCCAACTCTAATAATTAAACAAACTTAAAGCTCACTAGAGAGAGTTTCTTTCAATTTTTCGCAAACAGACGTTTATAACTAAGAAGTTGATGCACATTTAAGAGCACGTCACATATAGATACTAATGGTCGGATTTGACTAAAAATAGTGTATTTCCTTTGTCAAATACACTAAAAAAGGATGCAGTTCAACAGGATACCTGAAAGATTCAGTAAAATTTAATATCAGTCTCAAAAGAATTGCTCATCATCACAACCTTTTCTTGCCAGTAAAATTTTCGGTTATCTGGTTCATGAATTCAATAATATTCCTCTATTTTAGAGTTATTCTCACCAAGACAATAACGGATGCAGTGTTCGAAACTCACAGGTGCCAAAATTGTGTTGATGAAGTGGACTACTAGATAAGATATAAATTTAAATATTTTGAATTATACTTCCTTCAAACTTTCAGGCTTAACAATTTTAGCACTTTCCACAGGGCCTTACGATTTAAAATTATTTTTAAAGACAAACAAGGAAGTGATGAGAGGTGCGATGTGTTGTGATAGAGCAGCAACAACAATTTAGACTTCCTTTTTGAGGAGGATGACGGCCAAAAATTAAACATTCAGGAATGGAAATTGATGCGGTATTATATAATCACTGAGTGAACCTATAAGAGTTTGATGATTTTCGGAGGGGTGGGTAACAGGAACATCCGGAACCAAGTGACCTGAGTGACTGGTCAAGTCTAAATTACCTATCTGAGACACTTCCAATGGAGGATGCAGTGTGACATCACCAGTTAAGAAAGAATCAGGATCTGTTATCTGGAAAGTCTGAGCAGTTGGATCTACAAATATGTCTTGAGTCTGTTTTAATGGATCATTCACAGACGCAGCTTGAAGCATGTTCTCGACTAGCTGTAAATGTGCCATGTCAATGGACGGAGTGAAAAGCAAAGATTGCTTTGCATCATTCGTGGATGGGAAGTCCAAGTTCTGATAGATGACTTGAACCGACTGCATTAGTCCACAATCGTTGACGTTAACACTGAGAGGATCGGAGTCATCTGTTGGCGGCATCGGTAGCAATACCTCATTTTTAATAGGATCGTTCTCTAATTGGAATGTTTTATCAACTTGGATTTCGGGGAGCGTTTTAACTTTCCTCCTGGGTTCCACTGGTACATACTCTCCGTAATCATTTTTCGTCAGTCTTTGGAAGTTCTTTGGGGAGTCCACCCTGCCATGAGCAATCAATTGGTGCCGCTTTAAGTTTGAGACCAATTTGTACGCTTGACCGCAATGACATTTCTGCGTTCTTTCCTCACTGTGTGTGGCCATGTGCCTTTTTAAGCTGCTGTTCAGTTTGAAAGACATCCCACATTTTTCGCAGCTGTAATTCCTCTCTGATGAATGGATGCAAGTTATGTGCTCTTTCAAACAAGAGTACGTGTAGAAACTAGACCCGCATTGATCACAAACGTACTTCCTATGTTGCGTATGTTGATCGATGTGTCTGCGCATATTTCCTTTCGACTTACTTTTATAATTGCAGAAAGGGCACCTTGAGATATTTTGGAGAATTCCATGGATTTCTTGAGAATGGATCAGGAGTTGATTCTTGTTGGGGAATGTTTTCAGGCACACGCGACAGCTGAGACTGGGATTCTCTGAGGTTGGTGTCTTTTTGTTCGTATGCCAGCTCGAGCTGAGGTGCTGTTTGTAAGAGCTAGCTTTGTTGAAACTTATTTTGCAGGTTTTACACTGGTACTGGCCCTTCTCTGTAATGACAATAAAAGTTATAATCAGTACTATTAGGTAATGCATTTTAATGCAAAAATTGGCTGGCTAAGCTGTATAAAACATGGCAATTGATTAAAAAATCGATCTACAAGCCAAAAATAAATTAAACAAGTAATATTTCAAACTACATGTTGATGAGAAATAATATAAAACTTACAAGAAACAAAGCAAACGTTTTGACCGCCAACAAACTGCCATTTTCTTCTGTGCATAAGGAACAACAACCTACCTGTAGTTTGAAATATTACTTGTTTAATTTAATTTCGGCTTGTAGCTCCATTTTTTAATCAATTACTATGTGCTATTATTAGGTAACTGGTTACAAAAACACAAAAATATTTCAGACATGATTATGAATGAGAAGTTACATGAAATGGGTGAGGGTTTTGATTTTTGAAGAAAAGTAGCATACAGATGGCTTAGGTCGAAAATAAGTATCTCGGATTTTGGTGTGCTTACTCTTCCGTCACGTTCCATTTTTTAAAAGGAAAACTAACTAACAGTTTCCACTAAAGATATCTTCACTCTCTACAAAAATTATATAAAACTGCAAGGAAGCATTTCAATTAGCCTTCCTTCAGAAGAATAAAACACAGCTGGAGATTTGAAACGTGATTGAGATACTCATTTTCCGCACTTGGATATCCATTGACCTAGGAATTTTGAGAGGACAGTAATCTGGAAAAATTACATTTTCTTCGCAGAGGGTTCAATTTTTGTTACCCTTGATTTCTTTTGCTTCTTGATTCCCAGAAATAATGCATTTAAGGTTGTGGATTTATGAAGAGTGCTACAAATAAGACTTAAGAACTTCCAAACAGCTCTTAGGAAACTGTAAAAATCCACTACAGCCCTGTTTTAGGCTAAACTTTAAAGTAAAACATTTGAACCAAGTCTTGGAACTATTTCAACTCGTTGCAGGAAATGTTCTAAGCAAAAGCAGAACTCTGAAATTTAGCCTATAGGAAAATTGAAAATATCATTTGTTTACGTAGATATCTTTCAAATTTTATATGCTCCAGAAATTTTATGCTGATCATCTCATTGGTGGATTGAAGTTGCATGATTAATTTTCTCTTTAGGTTGCATCTTAGAAAAAAATAAACAGTTCTCTGAGTCCATATAGGACTATGGAATGACCCTCAGATTTCAACACAGATGGAGGAAACAAATGCCATAATTTACGACTGGTTTCTTTTGACGGAGGAAGGGCCATATTTAGCAAACATAATTATATTCAGTTGTTTATCATATCCTATTGCGTGGTTTTCTTACCATTGACAAGTCTCTGACAGCCAAAATTGCCAATTTTTTATGGTTTTTTTTTTTTTTTTTTGACCAGTACACAAGGGAGTATCGGGCTGATTTTTGTGTTGAATGACCTTTTTTAAATTGCAAAAATACAAGGTAAAATAGCGGTCTCATACTGCAGATATTTTCCCATTGGTGATAGGATTGAATCTTTGGCAACTTTTAAAGCTATTTTCTCAGCAAAAATTTGATTAAAGGAAACATTGAAAAATGAAAACTTCGGGTATTTACACTATTCTGTGTTGCTTGTAATTAGTTCATTCAAAAACAAGCTAGGAGTAAGATATGAAACAAATAGGAGCTTCTTACCTTCATGAGACTTCAGGTGACGGAGTAACTTTCCTTTTGATTCGAAAACATTGTTGCATGTCTTACACTGATGTATCTGCTCTTCACCGCGAATTGAATGACCTAATTTGACATGATCAGCAATCTTGTTTCTAGAGGAGAACCCTACATTGCAGGTGATGCAAAAATATTTGTCATGTTCCTGTGAAATTTAGCAAAGGAAAGTTATTAGAATCCACAGTTGACTTGATGCTGAAATTTTGCGCATACCTAGATAAAATTATTGTTTGAGAATATAGTTAAAATAGGCAAAATTTAGGGTAAAAAATCCGAGTTGTTGAATCCTCTAATGTTACGGTTATTCCTAACTTCCAGGTGTTATAATTATCTCAATTGAGTCGAATTTAACAGGAATGCACAGAGTCGCAGTTTAGAATTAAAGAATGAAAAAGGAGAAGTTAAGCATTTAACC
Organism: Bemisia tabaci; assembly: GCF_918797505.1. Taxonomy (NCBI): domain Eukaryota; kingdom Metazoa; phylum Arthropoda; class Insecta; order Hemiptera; family Aleyrodidae; genus Bemisia; species Bemisia tabaci. The sequence continues at coordinate 13,898,263 of NC_092797.1, read as the reverse complement.
GGCTGTACATTTCTTTCTGTTGAAAAATTAAAATCAAGAAAAAACATTTTGAACATGAGAACAGTTGTTAAATTTTCCTCATAATATTGAATCTTACGGAAGAGTATAATTTCAAATATTACTTTCTCGGTTCAAACTTGTTGCTACTCACTGAATTTCTGTTAAAGACTGTCGAATAGACAGTGGTTCCATTATTCTGCGATTTAGTTTTAGTACTTGAAGATTTGTCAAAACTCAGCAGATTTGATCAGCATGGAATTTGAGGGACAAATCATACTCTGATGGCACAGAAAGAAGACAACAAAAATCTTTTGAATGCTGCTAAAATAAACAAGAGAAGTAAATGTTTGCAATTCAAAAGTAAGTACCTGACATTCAAGAATTTACCAGGGCTTTTTTGGAAATTCACGATAGAGACGGTTTTCAATAAAGTGAGAAAGGACTCATAATTTCCAAAATTTTCTAGAAATCAATCATCAATGCTGCTAACAGTTTTTGAATACCGCTAAAAAATATACCATTGGAAAATTTTGCATGCCAGCTTTTCGTTTTTACTTTTGAAACCTATGATCTTAGAATATTCATGTATTCCTGACTAACCAACCGACCATACATTTTGAATGAAGAAAAGTAAGATGAAAATATGTCAATACTCACACTCATATGTTTTAAATACTGTTGATGCCGTACAAAGGTTTGTTTACAAGGTTCGCAGGTCCACTTTTTACTTTCATGCTCCAAGGTGTGGGAGTCCAGTTCATGGGGAGAATCAAAGAACTTTCCGCAAAAAGTACAAACAGAGCATTGTTTAGAATGGTGCAGTTTATAATGTTTGAGGATTGATCTTTTTTGAGAGAATTTTTTGAAGCAAAATTTGCACTCGAAAAAATTCTTCTCAAGCTTGGTGCTGTGAACTTCTAACATGTGACTCTCAAGGTGCTTCCTATTTGTGAATAAAGCAGAGCACTGAGGACAGTTGTTTCTTTTGTGCCCACTCAAATGCCTATCAAAATGCTGAGCATTGTAGAAGACTTTCTGGCAATAATTGCATTTTTTCATTAAGCTATCTTTAATTTGCCGCCGATACCTTTTACATTCATCATACTTAGAATGTAGATTGAAGATAAATACATTATAAAACTCCTTTGTGCATGTTCTGCAAGCAACTGGACCTTTGGGATAAGACTCCGCATGCACAACTAGCTCTTTCAGAGTAGAAAAGTTTCGTAAACAATTTTCGCAAACAAATTTTGAGTTTTCAGGTTTGTTCGGTTCAGGCGTGGAATCATTCCTTTTTGCGGATTCAGCTCCTGGATCGGGGATTTCTTCCGTAGTTAGCGATCCGGTTTGAATATTGTTTGTCGGCACAGGTTGGCTTTCATTAGCTGAACTCCCTTCTGAATTTGGATTTCCAAGTTCATTAAAGGCTTCTCCTTCCGCAGGTTTTGAAGTATCACCTAAAAAAACATTATAGATATTTTAGTAGATACACATGAATGGACTTTTACAAGTAACTAAGATCAAAATCCTTCACTTGAATTGGTGAGTTAGGATTTCCAAGAATGAACTTTATGATTCATATTGAAATTTTGGCCAAAAACTGCTTGTGGGTAAAACAGTAATTTTGTTTAACTACCACTTTAATTATAAGAAAAGAGGCAATTAATCTGATTTCATCAGTTAATGATACACATGTTTGCACTAATTGCTTGACGTAAAACAAGGATGAAACCTAGGTGGAAATACTCTACGTATGTATGATCACAGTGAATGATATCATATGCTGTGTTTTTTGGTGGGTAATATGTACGTTATGGACATTAGAATGTTGAACATAGAAATTTCGCGGTTGGACGGATCTCATTACTTTTTACTAGGTAATCTATTCACATATAACATCAAAACACGATCCTGTAACCAGTGCAGCTAGCCCATTACGAGGTGATCACCTTTTGAATATTTTAACTTGCAAAACACTCCAAGAACCACCTGCCTTGCTCACAAATAAACAAGGTATGGATAATAAGAACAGGTATTTCTCAAAATGCATTTATTTCTCAAAATGCATTTATTGCTAAAATAATCAAGGCAAGATGTAGGTAGTCTTTAAACTTGAATTTCTGCAAGATAACGCTCACAATTTAACTTTCTCCTTCAGATTTTATGAAATTCCACATTACCTTCTGACATGAATTGCTCCGACAAATACTCTTTTAGAAAGGTTCTCGACCTTTAAAACATATTTTTAACCTAAAATAATTATATTTGATAAGTCTGATGGAGAAAGTTCTGAACCGCGAGGGGACCGCTCCAGGCCAATGCATCTTAGAAACTAAAGCTTTTCAAATATTGGTCCGGTTTTTTTCTACAACATTATACTTCAAGGATAAGGTGGGTATGCTTAATTCATACATACTTTAGTATTTCTTTTAATAGTAATGCTATTGTAAATTGAGAAGAATTTTCATTGTTGAATTAAATTATAATTGTTGTTAATTTTTACAATCCACACGACACGGTTGTAGATCTCAGAGGAAGCAAAAATCTTGGTAAAATTTAAACTATCATCCACAGAGCAGGCTTTTCAAAATAGTTCACTGAACTTTTGCTTCCAAAATTTTTGCATAGATGACTTGTTGAATATTTTAAATTTTACCTCACAACCGAGTCTTTTAAATTCCCAAAAAAGTTCTTCTCCAATTTCTAGGTAAGTACATGGCTCATTTTTCCATCTTGATGATTGTTACTAAAGATTATTGCAACACTACAAAAGCGAATAGCTATCATAAGATACTTACAGCTGGAAGTGGATCCACTTGGCTGATCTTGTGCAGACGTGATGCAATTTTTCAGCAAGGAAAAAGCAACTGATTTATCTATCGAATTCAGTTGGGCTAAAGCACTGAGCATTGAATCCACCTGGAACAGAAAGACATGACAGTCAGATATTTAGAAAAATCAACCAGGAGGATACAAACCTGACAAGAGTTTGTTCATTCTATACAGTGACCAGAGTCAATCTCCCATTATCTTTGAGTCGTTGTCTCTGAGCAAGTTTAAGCATTCCAATGGCAGCATTGATAATACACTGATTTAGTGGCTACGTCAATCTTGCAGATGGTTCAAAACAAAAGAATGGAACATAACTTCATGTCAAAATTTTGAGCAAGTTAAGTAAATTAATTATTTGCAACGTGTCATTAACAAGTCATAAAGCAATTCATGACTTCTAAAACATAAAAAATTTGGTTGCAAGAAACAATGGGCTTGTTGCAAATTTTTGCTAGAGCAAAAATAAGAGTTGTTACTCATAGAAAATGTCTCAAAATCACTATGACCGGATTGGCAAAGTATGAAATCCACTCCTTACTTCACAATTGGCGGAAGAAATTTGCGTTTTTTCGAGCTTCCCGCTTCTAAAACGCTACCACGGCACAGGTGAACAGTTCATTAGAGGAGTCATTCCGTCCAACCCCTGCTCACAAAGATACTACGCAATATTCCACATAGCCGACGCCAATACGCCAAAACACATGTGGCGGGACGATGATTCTAATCACCTGACAACAATCAGCATGTTTACATTCACATTTTTCTAGCATTGATAGATATCCGCCTTGATTGACCTTGTGCTCTCCTAAACTTGTGCGCAGAAGCGTCGGCCATGTTGATCAGGGATTGAATGGAACAACTCCTCAAATGAAATGTTCGCCTGTGCTGTGGTATCCTTTTTGAAACTGGAAGCTTAAAAAACGCAAATTTCTTCCGCAGTTGTGAAAATAGGAGTGCATTTCAGAGTGATTTTGAGACATTATCTATAAGGAACAACTATGATTTTTGCTCTAGCAAAAGTTTGCAACAGGATGCACTTCATCACCATGGTGCAAATACGACATGCTTATGTGTCTATTTACAATTGAAATATCGGAACTGCGATGATGAAACCACATAATCACTCTATGAATTACACAAAAATACAGGAATTATCTTTTGTCTCAATGATGAATAAGCTGTAGTTTAAGTCTCTGGCGATTACGACAACAGAACGAGTACAGTCGGTTGAGGTGTTTCACAAGAACAAAATCAGAGTGTTTTTGGACAGTTATCTCAAAGTATAACCCTCGATACCCGAGTTGAAAGAAAAGATAAATTCAGGTAGAGGTTAGAACCAGATGAAGGGCACAGCTGTCATTTCAACCTATGCATTAACTGAATAGATAAAATTGGCATCATATTGAATGAAATAAAGGATCTAGAAAGGAAAGCAGACTTCTCGTAACCTAAAGAAACTGGTGATATGGAATGAATTCCATCATTAAAAGAGCATCTCGTTAAAAATTAGGTCGAGTCAGGGGAGCCATTTGGGTATGCATGGTTATAAAAAACTTTAGAAGTTTGCGAGGTAATTCCTTACAGCAATGTTGCAACAACTGTGATGCAGACCTATTGAAGCGTTTTGTTGGGAGAACGGATACATGTTCACACGTAGCTCAATTTAAATGCGCCACGTAATGCCACAGTCCATCTCACCTACAACGATGAACGACAGTTCAGCTTACTTGACTACGTACTGAATAGCAAAATGTTCGGTGACTCACCTGACTTTTAAAGTTTTCAAGATTCGGATTTTCCTCCATTTTTTGTTTTTGAAGAATTTGAGATAAAAGAGTTCAGCAAGCAACTTTGAGGTGGATTAAACTGAAGGACAAGAATGACCCGATGGCTGGCGATTGTCGGGTAAAGACGCAGCGAAGCCCTCGGAACATTTTGATGGATAAAAATGGAACATTGTAAAGATGCGTCGAAAACCTAAACGCACAAAATAATAGAAATATAGAGAGAAAATGCAGTATGACGATTAAAAATCGCGTAGTCAACACAGTCAAGCTATCAATACGAGTAAGTATAAACATAACCTCAAAATACAGGGATTGTTAGATCGATTAACCTATCAAAAACTCCGAAGCGTGAAAAGTGCAATGACCAATCAAAAGCACTCGTGAACGCGGGTTTTTCGAATCTACGCGGGTCTTTTTGAATTTGCGGGTGGGTGGCAATGCGCCCGCAACATGGTTTTTGAAGGGTATCGGCGGGTTTCGTCGAATTTAAGCTCGAGAACCGAGTCGAGAATAATGTTCTATAGTATGCAGTTCTGCGGCGAGTTTTACCCTAAGACTGCTCTTACTTATAACTTCAACATCTCATTTTCCTCTTAAATTTAAAGTAAATACAGGGTGTCCGTAAAGTCCCCTCTCTTACTCTAACTTTTTATCTTAACGAGACAAAAAGTTAAAACCTGGGGAATGTCACTAGGTCAACAGGAGCTACTTTTCGGCCATCCAAAAATTTCAGGGGGACCCCTGGGGGGGGGGGGGCGGACGGACCCCAACTTTGTTTTTCACAGAGAGACTCTCCCTCTGTGTATTTCGTTCAAAAAAGTGTAAAAAAGACAATTTTTTGCGCAAATTCAAAGTCATTTTCTCAAACGGTTTAAAAACGGTGGCCGGTTAAAGTTCGAAATGACCGAAAATTGGCACAGCAGTTTTTTGCCCATGGATTTGCCGGAAACTCGGTACCTGAAGATACTTTACTAGCAAAACAAATTTGATGTTATATGTTGGAGAAAAAAAATCAAACTTTATCGAGAACTTCGACCGGCCGCTATTTTGAAACGATTTGAGATAATGACTTCGGGTTTATACGAACAATTATCTTTTCTTATGCTCTTTCGATAAGTCAGGGGAGTCTTTCCGAAGTCCGTTGCTCCCAACTCCCACAAGGAGCATAAAGGGGGGGGGGGGAGGGCAAAAAGTAGCCCCATCCGCCAAATTTCAAATCATTACCTCAATCACGTGAAAAGTTAGAGGTGGGGAAATAGACTTTATGGACCCTCGGCATGAAATCCTCGACTCTCTTAACTCGTTCAGTGCAATTTCATTTTACATTTACAATTATATTCTCTCTTAAGTAGACCACAATACGTAGTAAAGGACCAATATGTTTGGCTATTTTACTACTACTCTTCCATACCCTATTATCTCTTCTATACTTTCTCTCCCCCTGCGTCATGAAAATTTGCACCCTTATAACAAATTACGTCCCGCTTTATCGGTCTGTTCCACCCCCTATTTTTAGATGGAAAATATTTTTGTGAGTCAAGTTAAAATAAGAAGTTAGCCACGTGAGGCAACACTAACTTGCCTCGGTTTGCCGGAGCAAGTTTGTATATAACTTCGGATCGTTGTAGGTACTTTCGAGGAGGTTTTACTTTCTCGCTCCCCTAGGGTAGAGAGGAAGTATTGTCATCCTCCAAGAAAAAAAAAAAAAAAAAGTTGAAATTTCATCATTTCTAGACGTTTTAAGGTCCCAGGAGTCAAAATAACCATACTTGAAAAAATGTGTGTCCGTCCGTCCGGCGTCCCCCAAATCTGTCTACAGCGATATCTCAGAATCTATCTGTTCGATTTCATTCAAAATTCTCACAGAACACCATATTTATGGTCTCCTTATGCACGTCCAACGATTTTGGGGTACGCTAAAATTTGGGGGGGCTAGGGTCAAATTGGGTTAAAGGTCCATTTTCAGCAAAATCACACGGAAAGCTCATTTTGAGGGACCGTAAATTTTGAAAAATGCCTTTAATTCTTTAAAAGTGGGCATCAAGCACATCACCTGGGTCATTAATTTAAGTTCCTAAAAGATCTTTGGACTAATCTCAAAATTCAAGGGATTACGAGGCCCAAAAGTAGGGCACTTTGCTCCGCGACATCACACAAACAACTCATTTTCAAAGACTGTAAATTTGAAAAAAAATGCCTTTCATTTCTTCGAAAGTTGGCATAAGAGCACCACCTGGTTCAATAATGTAAGTTCCTATGAGGTCTTTGGACTAAACTAAAAATTGAAGGGTTACGCGTCATATAGCGAGGAGAGCACTTCGGTCACACGGAGAGCTCATGGACTGTAGATTTTGAAAAAATGCCTTTAATTCTTTGAAAGTTGGCTCAAAAGCACCATCTGAGTCATTAATTTAAGTTCCTAAAGGATTCTTGGACTAATCTCATAATTGCAGAGGGGCCGATAGGAAACGCTCAATTCTCTGATAAATGAGTCGGAACGCTTCTAGATAATAGCAGCAAACGCTTTGAGTCAGGTGAAACCTAGGAATTCAAATGCATTATATAATGCATCATATACTATTTCCAAAATTACTCCGTAGGTATACACCAAGCAAAATTAGACAACTAATTAGGTAGGTAAGTACTTACAATATACATATAGTTACTATTAGTCATCAAGCTGACGCAAGAACTGACACTTACATCTTTATTAAATACTAATATGTTTGTTGTTAATGAATTTAGAATCCCGGCAGATTCCATCTTTCGCGGTTCCTTTTTACGAGGTACTAAGCACAAATATAATATAATAATACGGCACAAATATGACTGATTTAATGCTTGTTACTTAATAAAGGAGGTTATAAATTGTTAGAACCCGAGGTTTGGTTGAAGGAGATGGCGCTCTCAGCGCTCTCTATTGTTTTCGCTTTGAATTACAGGGATACGCGGTAAGGAGATGGCGCTCCTGGCGGGCGTGTGGTGAACCTTCCAGCAGGTAGATTCGCCCGCCAAATTTAAAATTTGGGAGATGCTAAGCGAAAACCGTTTAGATTTAAGACTATTTGAACATCGAATAGTCATTCTACCCATTCAAGTAGATATTTGATGGCTTTTGACCGTGCTTAAGGAGAGATTATAATATAAAATCGTATCTGAAGTATGATGTCAATGAATCTAATGGATCCTAATGAATCGTAGAAAAGCTAAGATTTTTACGGATCGCCATCTTTGACAGGAGACTTTGTTAATCAATTACATATTTAATTGAAGATGCCTCATAAAATCAACAAGTCGAGGCCGAATATATGAATTCATCACATATCGCGAAGACATTTACAATAAAGTTCAGTGGTTTGAATAAAAATTTCATAACTATTATCCTGTGATCAAAATTCCAATCAAACTTTATGATTTTGTAAAATTGGCAGTATTTTTCTAAATATTCCAGTAAAAGTGTCTATGCCGGCGCGAAGCGCCGGCTCGAGCGAGAAAGTCCCGTGCGGTCCCCGCACCAATCCGCTAAGCGGATGGGGGGGGCGAAGCCCCCCAAATGCCGGCGCGTAGCGCCGGTACGCGGCGCGAAGCGCCGCGCATAAATTGGCCGGAGGCCAATTTTTTTTCTTAACGTGGCTGTAAACCTCGTGGCCGTGTTTTTCTGTTATCATCTTTTGATCTGTAATTTTTTGCCTTTTCTGAAATAAACAATTACGAGTATTACATATCGACGGTGAAACTACCAAACCACGTATCTCGGTTTGCGACGTCGCAGACTTCCTGTCATACTTTATTTTTTAAATGAAAAACTACTTAACGTCCAGTCTTGAAAATTTCTATGATTTTTCCTCTTCGTGCGGAGAAAATTCTGTGAAAATTTCAAGGAATGATATTGATTTGGTCTACTTCAAAAAAATAAAATGTGAGCGTAGATTTTTAAACACCGCAAACGAGATACGTGGTTTGGTAGTTTCACCGTCGATATATAGAAAAAAGGAGTTTCGCAAGGAATGAGAGAGTACCAACTCTGTGAAGGGCTGTGATGAAGAGGGCACTGTGGCGGTTAGGTGTCGCAAAGCGCGTCAAAAAGCGCTGAAAAAATGGCTCTCGTATGTGTATATGTGTCGTAGGCAAATAGTAAAAGCAGGCATTTTGTCAAATGCCTAGGCATATCGTCCAATATTCCTACTTAGATTGAAATTTTGATTTTTTCCCTAATTTTAGGAAAAAATAATTCATTGCTCCTGTAAGAAAGTTTTATCTGAAAAAATATGCATCATGCAATAGTTTCTTGAACAACTTTTACGTCCTGAACTCACATTTATCTTAAAATGTTCACCAAGTCGCATAAAATTTTTAGAGAATTTAAAATTTCGACATTTAGATGTACGAGAGGCATTTGAAAAGGAAGGTACAAGGAAAATTCGCAGATTTGAAGAGTTATTCATCTCCAAACATTGAAAACCCGTGAACTCCTTTCCATAAATTTACAGAATTCCGTAAACTGTCAAAATTCGACTACCATTCTAAGCATGTGATAAAATGCCTGATTTGACTAATTGCCTTCGACATTTACGTATTTAAAAAAAAAAGCAAGAAAAAAAACGGAAGTTCCTAGTTCTGTTTGCCACACATCGAAACACATCGATTGTAAATCGAATTTTGAGGTGTGCAGGGACCGAAGTTGGCGGTGAGAGACATTTCGAAACGAGCCGAGCAAACATATCCGCACGGCAAACGCGGGACACGGAGGGTGAGAGAACGTGGTTTGCGGGGGTGGGAATGGGGGTGGACAGTGGGGTTGATTGGACAGTTTTTGAGTGTCAATCGTAGATCCACCCCCTCGTGCCGATTATTGCGGATAATCAAGGTTGTCGTCATGGCTTCGACCCGCTGACCGCTTGTCCAAACGTCCACCCACTGTCGCCTAGGTACCACTCTTGCCGGATTGGACCCGTAGGGAAATGGAAAATTATTCGAGGGGCTTGAAGGACAAGGCGCGTAAGTGCAGTTTTTGAAAAAATTGAGATAATAATGATTTCATGTAAAACTAAGCTTGATGCAGATTCTGTGAAAAAATCGCTTCCAAATTCCAATTTTTAAGCATCCAAAAGTAAGTTTGAACTTTCTTTCCGCCATGAGGATCCATGTAATTTCGAAACTTCAAACACGTATTTCTCGAAATAGCAAAAACTGCACTTATGCGCCTTGTCCCACAAGCCCCACATTTGCACGAGGGAATGTCATTGTTTCTTAATCAACTGTACGCTCGTTAAGCTGAGGGAGACTCATAACTGTGACCATTCAAAGGAAACAGAACCAGGGTCCCCTCAGACTTTTTGAAATTTAGGACCCCTATATTATATTTACTTTTTTAAGTCTTAATTGATATCCTGTATTTTTTATTTTATTTTCAGGTATTACAGAATGTTGGTGTTCAAAATCTTCCTTTCTTCTAATTGTCTCCTTATTTCTATGGTTACAGAATTTACCGATTTTGGACCTATGGACAAAGGTCCGCGTAAAATCAGTTGAAAGATTTTCGTTGGGTCGAATCGACAATTTGGATTTCGAGGTTTTGACAGAAATTCTTCCTTGTGTCTTCAGTTCATACTTGTGCGAGAAGAGGGTTTAAAGTTGCGTTACTATCAGGAAATTCCGTTCCTTCAACATAGCAGATTAGAATTATTAGTTTTTTTTTCCAAATTACTTTTTTTTTTTGCATGGCAAACTGTATACAATTATGCTTTCGTTAGATATAACATTGTTGGGTGTACTTCGTCTCTAAATCGATGATTGAAGTCAAAAAGTGTGTATTATCTTTGATAGCGACATTTTAAACGTCCGCTAAAGTTTTATTTTTTTGGGGATAAAACTGTTCAACAGTTTTTCTTGCATTTTTCTGTGGGTTTTATTCACACATTCAAACATTCACAGAAAATGCCAAGAAGACATTTTGGTTGTTTTTCTCCTAAAACAATAAAAATTTAGGCCAAGATTTTTAAACATTGCAATGCAGATACGCATTATCCGACTTAAACCATCGACATTTTTGAAGAAGACTAGATCTAAATAATTCAATATCAAGTACTCAAATTTGATTTCTTGTGGATTAAGGACCTCTTTTATTCCGTGAATAATCACAGACTGCATGCGATTCGCACGAGGTGTGTCATCGCCTACGTGCGGAAGAGGTGCTAAGTTTTAAAGAGTATTTTGACGGAAGTGAAAAACTGCCTTCAAAGTTGAAGGTATATGCAACTTCGTGACGGCAGTGATTGAATACCCTGGTAAAAATTGGCAGTAGAATCTGTGTTCCAAAATACCATAGACCTACAGCCGGCTGTAAGATTTTCAATAGCTTCTATAGCCGCCTACACAATTTCTTATAGCCTTTTATAGCCGATGGCGATTAAGCGACAGCCAGGCGATGAAGTTTATGCTAAACGTTACTAATTACGGATGCTAGGACTTAGTGCGTTTTTGGACTACTGCTCTCTTTTTGGGCCGTAGTATCTTGATTTATTTTGCGAGGAAAGCTCCGTACTTTTGATGGATGCCTGTCATTCCTAATATATTAGAGCGCCTTCAGTTTCGTATGATACTGTGCAATACCTCTGGTGTGAAATAGTTGCTTCAAGCGCCGTGGCACGCTGCGGCACGGCAAGCGGGCAGCCAGCGCGTAACGCGCATTGGCGCCTACAAACCTACCAGGGATACTTCACGCGTTGCGCAATGCGTGAAGTATCCGTGTTAGGTTTGTAGGCGCCAGTGCGTCGCCGCTCCGCTTTGTGTTAGACTCTAATATTTAATCTGGCGGAGTCAGCGTTATTCAACTCATGATTTTGAAATGTTTGCACATCCTGTAGGGATTATTCTCATTTCAATTGATGAAAAAAAATATGCATTAAAGGAAAATATAATGTGTGTTTTGTAAATATTAAGGTGGTTCCGTATCAAACTTAATGATTTCCAAAGCACACGAATTTCTACACAATTTCTTAAATCCTTTTATAATCGATGGCGAAAAAGTAACAGCCAGGTGATAAAGTGTAAAGCCCGGTGATAGGAACTATAGCCCGGCTGCATAATGTTTTATCGCTTCGTATAGCCCGGCCGTGTGATTTTCTCCGCATTCTACAGCCAGCTATATGATTTTCTGTAGCCTTCTTTAGCCGGCTGTAGGAATTCCTATGGTATTTTGAAACGCACACTGAAAAAAATAATATGTTGTTTAAGCACGTGGGATGTCAAAAATGTGTCCGGCGATCCTAAGATGCTGCCTTTACTGCCCCCGTAGTTAATTTTACATCCTGTAAATGCAAATTCAACTGCGTAGGCAATGAAGGCACCATCTTAGGATCACCATACACATTTTTGATATCCCAGGTTCTAAAACAGCATACCATTTTTTTCGGTGCAGCTCTTATCGCCAATTTTTACCAGGGTAGTTATCGCTCGGAGCCCGGGAACTACTTTAAAGAGCGCTGAGCAGTTCTCTACAAGTTCCTGGATTATGAACGATAATAGGACATATTTATGCTAAAAGAGACTATGTGCATAGGGTCAGTGTGTGACATAGTTCCTTTTAGCATAAATACGTCCAATATTTTTACACGGCTCGTCACTCCTACGACTCAACCTTTTGTTAAGGTGATTCGTCAAGCTCAAGTGAGGTGGTCGAACTGGCATGCGATATATCGCATCGATTAGGAAAAAAATCTCGGCAGATTTTGAATTTTTATCAAAAATAAAGACGATATCCCCTGCGCATCAGCCTAAAGAATCATTTTAAACCTAAAAATTGACAAAATTCAGAGAAATGAAAGCAAGATAATGTTAGGAAAACAACCTCGCATTCGATTCAGCCATCGATTTCAATGCGACACAGAATCGATTTCAGCTACCTAACACTATTCTACTTTCATTTCTTTGAATTTTGCCAAGTTTTGGGTTTAAAATGATTCTTTAGGCTCATGCGCAGGGGCGATCGTCATTTTTTCTGCTAAAAATTCAAAATCTGCCAAGATTTTCTACCTAATTGATGCGATATATCGCATGCCAGTTCGACCACGTCTTGAGCTTGACGAATTACCTTAAAGAAGAACTCAACAAAAACCAGCCGAGGCGTCTATTCCAATAAATCGTCAATGCTGATGAGGCGCCTGGAAATTTCGTGAACGAAAGGGTAAGTCAAAAGCGTAAGTCGGGATAGTGGGGGCCGCCGAAAAGGAAGACGAGGGAGGAAACTTTTCCGTTAACTTTTCAGCAGAAAGTTCATTATTGATTGATGAACAGGTGCGTAGATAACAGGGACAGGGGGGCCAAGTCGTTAGCAGAGATGAGTGCGTATCTTAATTTCCACATGAGCCCTTCGCTCCGTATAAATGTATGCTGTTCGGGGCTCATGAGAAAGTAGAGATAGGCCCTTACGTTAGAGGAGCGGCGAGATGAGTGCTCGGTGCCGTGTATGCTTTATCATGGAAGCACACAGCGCGGCAGTGCTCTCGACTCAACCGCCAGCTTCGGAATAAAGCGGATCTCAGACTCCTCGAGCACGCGTCCGACATACTGCCGTGCTATGGAAAAACGCCGTATGAACATTCGAGAGTTGCCAAATTTCATTCGATAGAACGTTTATGATTGAAGAAATTTATGAATGTTTTTCCTTGAAATTTTCAGAAACTTTAGTTGAAATTGGAAGCAAAATTATGTGAAAAATTAGAAGAAAAATTCCCGTAAGTTTAGAAGAAAATGCGTGTTTCATTAAAGGAAACTTGGCAGCGGATGAAGGTTCATATGGCGTCCTTCCTTAGCATGGCAGCACTGCTGTGCTATGGAAAAACGCCGAATGAGTATCAGAAGATTGCCGCATTTTCTTTGAAGAATCGCGAATTTTAGATAAAATGTGTAAATATTATTTTTTGATTTTTCGGAGAATTTTGTTCGTAACGTGATCTAGCGTGTACAAAAATTTCAAGGAAAAGCATTCATAACTTTCCTCACAAATAAAGAAGGAGAGAATTAAAAAATAGGTAAACAAGGCTAAAAGCATTTAAAACACTAAAAGGCAGGACGTTTCGAGCTATTACCAGCTCATTTTCAGCTGCAAAAACACAAAAAACAAGTAAAAAATTTAGTAGCGATCTGACCGCAGCCGTTATCACGTAACCACTGATAAATAAATATTTTCACAAATAAATATTTTCTGAGAGGAAATTTGGCAACATTTGAATGCTCTTACGGCGTTTTCCCTAGCACGGCAGTATGGCGCTCTGATCGATGGTCCCGCCAAAAGGCACCAGATCCCGCAGAACGTAAATCTTGAAAATTCTCACTCTATTCAAACGACATATTTTCAAACTATTGAAATTTACAAAATGCTTTCGGAAAAAGATATCTAAATATTGATTTGGCACAATTTTTTAAAGTGATTTAGCTCATTTGTGCATCAAAAGAAGGCGTAGAGTTTCCTCACCATCCAACAATTTCACATTCTGAACAAGACAGGTAAGAATTTCATACAGCTTTTTTTCGGCACTACATTTTAGGAGTGCAAACTCGAGACCAACATGTTTACGGTCCGGTTTAATATTTTTCAGCGTCTGCTGTCCCACAATGTTTGTGAAACACTCCCGTATTCCCGTATGTTTACACACACAGTGTAAACAAACCCAGTATGCTCATTGCTGCTATAGTATCTTTAGCCCAGGTCTGAGTTTTTGTGGATTGAAGTCTCTTTTCTCTTGGAATTCTCTCTGTAAAAATTCCATTTTTATTGATTATGACTCTAATTGCTTCCTAAAAGTTCATATGGAACACCATTACTTGAGCAATCATAACCACTAATTGGACCGCGTTAAGCAGAATGGAACCAAGCCTCATCAGAAATTGCCAAATTTAATTGGGCACTTTAATTTTTTACATGAAAATGATTGTGCGGACTTGTGTTCCAATTTCAGTAAATTATCTGCACAGTGCGGAGCAAATTCCTTAGATTTTCAAAGGAATTTGCACACACGTTCTCTTGTAAAAAATTAAATCGGTCAGTTAAATTTGGCAATCGCTGATGAGACTTGGTTCTTTTCTGCCAAACGCAGTCCAATTATCCACAGTGAGGAGCAGCAGTAGAGGAAGAAGGAATAGAGAAAGAGGAGCAGATAAGAGGTAGAAGAAAAAGAAGAAGAGGAAGGTAGAGGGAGAAAAAAGTCATCAAAGAAGAAGAAGGAACAGGAGAGGAGAGGGAGAGGAAAAAGAGGTCATCAAGGAAGGAGAGGTAGATGACGAAGAAGTTATTTAAGAGGAGGAATGAGGAGCATGTGGACCGCGTTAAGCAGAAAGGAACCAAGCCACACCAACTATTGCCAAATTTAATCGAGCATTTTTATTTTTTACATGAAAAAGGTTGTGCGGATTTCTTTGCAAATTTCAGTGAATTTCCCGCATAGCACGAAACAAATTCCTTAAAATTTTCAAAGGAATACGCACACACGTTCTCCCGTAAAAAATTAGATTGCCGACTTAAATTTGGCAATAGCTGACGTGGCTTGGTTCCGTTCTGTTTACCGCGGTCTATACAACAAGAAAAAAGGAGAAAAACGATAGAAGGTCATTATGTAATAAGGTTTTAACCCTGTAACTTTCGATCCTCCATCACTTCAGTGCTGGGGCAATAACCGAAATCGTGGAAACGACGTCACATTTAGCATCCTCTCCAATCGCTCCGGGGGTGCGGGGGTGAGGGGTGGGCGTGGGAGGCGCGGACAGGTGGAAGCACGTGTGAAAACTAGTTGACGGCGGGCGCTGGTGATTGCGGGGCGATGGGCCCGCGGCGAAGCGCGAACGTTCAGCGGGGCGCTGGGCGTGCTGTCTGGCCGGGCCGTCTAGACGCGTGAGACGTGATGTGGACGCGAGGCTCGCGGTAAATGGGTTGCAGGGGCTCCGGCTTCCTGGTCAAACAAAGCCCCGGCCCCGCTTCGCCCAGTTGTCTACCAATCAGGCCCGCTTTATGCCCCACCGGAAGAGGCCCTCAACCGAGGCCTTCCCAGCAGCGCCCGCAAAAATCCGAGCCCTTCGCCAATTTCTGCCCGCAGGAAAAAAAGTTCCATTCAACTCCTCGCCATGCAGCACACACAAGTTTTCGACTCAGGTACACTGTTCAAAATGTCCGTCTTTATGCTTACTTGAGGTCACATCCAGATATTGTTTTCTTCGGTAAGATCATCCAAAAGGACTCGGCAGATTGGCCAAATTTTTGGTCAAATCGAGAGTTTTTTCTTTGCGTTAGATCTACTGAACCACAACATTGCGAAAATTCTTTGCAGGGGGCGAGGAGTGTTAGGATGCTTCAGCATCCCAGAAATCCTGACGCGTCACTTGAAAAAAATAATATGCTGTTTTAGCATCTAGGATGTCAAAAATGTGTCTGGTGATCCCAAGATGCTGCCTTTACTTCCCCCGCAGTTAATTTTACATCCTGTGAATGCAAATTCAACTGCGGGGGCAGTAAAGGCAGCATCTTGGGATCACCAGACACATTTTTGACATCCTAGATGCTAAAACAGCATATTATTTTTTTCGGTGATCAAGAAGTGAGGAGCCATGGGTGGAGATAGGGACAGGGGGCCCCCAGAAATCTACTCGACCTCTCCCCAAAAATGTGACGGATGTTGTTATGCGAGTGCGTAACCTATCTTTCATCATTGAAATTGTAATTGGATCGACTTTTTGGTGGGACCAGCTCAAAAATGCTCCTGAGACGACTCAGTTTTTAAAAATTGTTTAGGGGGAGGCCCCTTGGACCCCCCCTGAAGCTGAATAACTCCCCCGAACCCTTCTTTGAAACTTGGGAGAGTCCCATAGAACCTCCTTAAAGGGGTGTCTTTTTGTGCCCTTAAAAACCCCTCTTGATGAGGTGCCTTCATACCCCCCCCCTCCTACGAAAAGTTTTAGTTCCGCACAAGTTGAGGAACTAATCTGAGGTTTTGCAAATACGCTGATCGTGATTCTTGAGCGATTTCACGCCAGGATCAACCCTTTCTGAGCTCCGACGCGCGCCACCCCAGCGGCGAATTCCGCGGCCGGCCGGGCGAACGTTGGTGGCGGCGATACAACTGATTATCAAATTCCGCCGGCGGGAAAATGAGGGAGATGGTATCGGGAGCCAATCAAATCTACGGGAACTCGTAAGTTCGTAACGAGATCATACGCAAGGTGGCGTCCCAACCCAGCCCAGTCTCTCACGTCCCGCGTATTATCGAATCAAGGTTCCCCGGCGAAACTCCGGAATATAAATGAGCTTTGCGGAATACACTTACTCAGCTTATACGCTCTCCTTTTTTTTCAAGACTGAGGAGACTGATGCCCTGCTCCTCCGCTCGGATGAGACGTCTACCCCCCCCCCCCCCCCCCCTCTCCCCGGGGAGACCCTTACAAAGGATATAGTGTGGCGAACGCTTGTAAGTTTTCGCGACTTTAAATTCGCGCTCGATACTTTGGTGATACAAAGAAGGCACGTATATCTTCGGTAACCTCACTTAGAACCACACGCCGCACAGTGGATTGAACCTCAGGGAAAGGTCGGACATTTAATTTCCGGCTATAAATGAAAACAATTTGATTTTTAATCGGTCCTTTAATACATTTTTAGGAGACTGATGCCCTCTCCTCTGCTCGGATGAGACGTCTACCTCCCCCCCCTTCCAATCTCCCCGGGGAGACGCTTTGTAAGATGTGTATTTGACAGTTGTAAGTTTTCGTGACTTTAAATTCACGCTCGATACTTTGGTGATACAAAGACGGCACGTATATCTTCGGTAACCTCACTTTAGAACCACACGGCGCACAGTGGATCGAGCCGTTGGGGAAGGTCAGACGTTACTTACGACTAAAAACTGAAAATCGTGATGTTCACCCCGGCATTGAGCACATTTTTAGGAATGCTTAAGTAAGACAATTTTATGACAAAACGAGTGGAGCCACTTTTAAACTTCAACGTTTCATACTAACGAAAGTATAAGCTTTTGCACTTTCCGCATCGTGTTCGATCTCTCTCATTGACTGCTCAGTGCTCCATTGTGCGGCGAGGGGAAAAACTATGAAAACACGTTTCTCTGCCTGCGCGGCTTCAGAATTGCCGCACCGAACTTACTTTCTAAAACAAAACTATGTAACTTAGTTTTCTATCCCTTATGGCTGTATGTATATTGATGGCTGAAGTGGAAAATACTCATTTCCATTGCGGCGTTTCAAAATGTTCGATTGCGTTTAATCTTGTTCAAAGGAATCGAAGCAAAATGTCTCATTGAAATTTTCTCTGAATATTCTTGAATGTTTGAAGAAAATTCACTTACAATTTTAAAAGAGAATGTTGGTTGGTTTCCATTAAAAGGAATATTAAATGAGTGGCAGATCGTAGATATATGGCAGATACGTTTTTTCAACTTTGGCCATTGATAGTCTCGTAGATTCTGCAGATAAATTGGTAGTGATAAAATCATAATCTCTAGCAGTATTAAGCCTTTGCCGGGAAATGTCCCTAAAGTCTAGCAGTCAGTGCCAGACTTCTGCTACTTGTTACTTAGGATTAAGCTTCAAAATTTAAAAAAAAAAAATCACAAAATATCGTGCCCAGCAGGGCCGGATTAAGGGTGTGGCCACATGGGCCGCGGCCCATGGCGGCAAAATTTAGGGGGCGGCAAATGTTGCAATTTTTTTTAAATGTAGGTACAAAAAAATCGGATTCAGAAAAAAATTACAAACAAGAAAAGGTGACAAAATCTCTCATTTCCTGAGAGTTCATTAATTTCTAATTTTGTCGTATTTCGGTGATACAAAAGACTGCGCACCTTTAATTAGTTGAGTTAAGAGAGAAACTAAACACCTAATTTAGCCTGGAGCGGCGCGGCGTAAAGAGAAATGATGACGAGGACTTGAGATGAAAAGGAGAAGCCCTCGACGCGGCGGTCGGCATGTAACACATATTAGCGCCTACGAGACTGCATGAATACTTCACGCTTTGCGTCAAACACAGTACGGTCAACAGCAGTCGGCGCGGCGTGAAACGCACAGTGCCTACAAGACTACATGAATACTTCACGCATTGCGCCAAACACAATGTGGTCAGCGCGGCACGGCGGCGGAAGTTAAAATTATTAAACCACATTTATGTTTGTTCTTTCTTAATTTTTTAGTTCATCATTTCTTACAAATGAAAGGCCTTGTCCCCACAGAGATAGGTTTACGGAACTGAACTTTCGCGTGAAGTTCCGTGAACTTTTGCTAGTAGTGTTGACAGGGCTTACGCAAAAAATGTGTCCAACACGAGTGAACGCGTCTTATGCACCCTTTTCCCTCCGGCACGTGCACTTGATGGTTTTCATTGATGTTTCAAAATGAATGAGAAGAGGGCGGCAAAATACAGGCGGCCCATGGGCGGCAAGAAGGTAAATCCGGCCATGGTGCCCAGGGTAAAAAAAAAAAAAAAAAAAAAAAAAAAAACTAGTTGAAATCCTAAGACTGCCTTTCATTAGTTTCTCTTTGATAAACTAAAACCTGCTGATAAATCTGCAACGTCGGAAATCGAGATACGTGGTTTCCGACTTCCACCATCGGTGGTTAGCATCCGTTCAAAGGAAGAAAGTACATAGTACAATCGGTAAACTAGATATTCACGATCATTTTTCAGCTAACTAAAGGTGTTAGGGGTGCGAGGAGGGGGCGAGGGGAGGGAGAACATAACTTCGGGCGCACCCGGAAATTTAATCGCGGAGTTCCAGTTTTTGAAGTCTGGGTTAATGCAACACGCTATGATCATAAAAAATAGCCAGCGCTCACTTCCACTAGCTCTCACGTAGTTTCAACATGAGTCACAATGCATAATAGATGAGGGAGAGGAGTCCGCAATTTTTCCTGGCGCAACCCCGACGCGCGCTTCCACCGGCCTGCCTTTGACAACCAACAGCTTCATTTATTTCCTGAGCTGAGCCTAGACCGATATTTGCATTTCGTCGGAAATTAGCGCGTCATTTATTCAACGGAGTATCTTTGGTGGAACGTACTCGACCATAAATAGTTGGAAATAGCATAGGTCCATAGGTATTGTGTGCACTGTGATTAAAATCCAACGTTGACGCAAGGTCTACCAAGTTTTAGTAACAATGACATATTGTATTGAAAAATAAATCAGAGTACCATCAGAAAATGGTTTATAACCTGATAGTTTTAAGTTTTATACTGCCGGTGCTAAGGAAAAACGCCGTATGAACCTCCAGGCGTTGCCGAATTTCGATTGATATAATACGAATTTCCTGATGAACTTATGAATATTTTTCTTCCAATTTTTCATAAAATATTGTTCACAATTTCACCTAAAGTTCTTGAAAATTTCAAGGAAAAATATTCAAATCTAAATCTAATATTCAAAAATAAACATTTTACTTAAGGAAATTTGGCGACTTCTCGAATGCTCCTGTGGCGTACTCCCTAAGAATATCATTTTACTTCAAATTTTGATTTTCTTCCAATTTTGAGCAAATGAGCAGTTTCTATGAATGACCACCTGCACCCTTTGCTGTATTGCTAAAATTGTGCATATCAACTAATTATTGTTCTTAAGGGCGAAAGTCATGGCTGAGAGTCACTCTGAATAAATTTTGCCGTGATTTTTCTATAATTTCTGTGAAAAAATTATGTACCTATATGTTGCAGGCAATTAGCAGCCGTCGGCAAATCGCAATCTTTTGGTGTTGAATAAAAAAATAAATTCAGTAATGAGTAAACAAAACAAGAATCACTCATTGTTGCTTTGAACTCAAGCAGTTTTCTGTCTTGAGTGCACAGCAGCAGGTAGCTCACTCGCTAGTGTGTATAGTGAAATCCGTGACTCAAGTTGGGTTTGGTTCGGATAGGCAACTAAACTAACTGCTTGGTAAAGCGGAGAGTATCACCAGGGTGTGAAGGCGCTCCAAGCCGAAGTCGTGCTTTTCAAGTGCTTTACCAATGGAGCTTTCACTACATTGATGCGAATTATTGTTAGACGAGTGAAAACGCCTACCGATTGCAAATATCTGGCAATTACTGACTATACCTGCGATAAATGTATGCGTATTTGATTCGACGCAAAACTCAGGCAAAAATGGAGACTCTTACTAAAAATTTGCTTCGAGGCACCTTTGTCCATGCATGTATTATAACGTAAATTATAAATGGACAGAATGGAGATGTTGCATGCGTGAGGAATTTGAGATTTGACTGTTGATTCTTATGCAAACAGTGATGCCGTGTTTTCAGTTTTAGAGTCCCCAAATAAAGTGGCAGTCCTGTCAATGTATTTGCTCCCTATCTTAGCATGGAGAGTTTGTCTCGATGTAGAGGTGGACTCTCAGGATAGCGTGGGATATCCCCTCCATTTTGGCCTTAACTTGAGAGCTTTTTTTGAGCTTGGGAGTTGATTTCAGAGAAAACCAGTGGCACCATTGTGTTTCTCGCGAACTTTTACATAAGAATCGATAGTCAGACCGCAAATTCCTCACGCATGCAACATCTCCATTAATACGATATTTACGATATTACGGTATGCATTACGAATATTTACAAAGCGGAGTTTAAAATTATGAAAATGCTATTTCTAAACTTTCAACACCACAAAAAGAAAAGCGAGTCATCGGATTGATTATCATCTAGAATCAACGAAGGACTAAGCTTTGAGTAAACCTCCATGCGAATATCCCAATATTTCCACGGCGGTGCGGGAGGAATTTTACCCGTGGTGTGCGGTTTGCTGAGAGGGAATTTGGTTTAGTTCGACGTGCACGTTTAATCTTTCAGCGATCTTAATCCATCATTTTGAAAACACACATTTGAGATAGGGAAGTAGTGGGGGACGCGTAAGTCGAACCGACCCACAGTGGACCGAGTCAATAGGAAAATTCGGACAAAATTAGGACACTTTAAACGCTTAAAACTCCGTTTGTACAAAAGTTTGAGGTTCTAAAAGTGGCTCCATAGGTTTCCTTGTAAAATTTGCCTCTTAAAACCTCCCTTGAAATGTAAAATGTGACGAGATAAACATCAAAATTCGCAGTTTTCGTCAAAACTTTCATGCCCGCCCTCTCCTATTGACTTGGTTCACTGTGCGGCCCCCCAGTCAACGGCCGAGCAAGCATAAACAAGTGAATATAAGGTACTGCCGTAAAAGCATCTAAGTGTTGTCAAATTTTATTTAATGAAAAGTTTAATTTTTGGAAATCTACAGCCTGTGGTCTCTTTAGATTTTAAGATGCACTAGGTTAAATTGCATTAAAAATTCACTAAAACTTTAACGGAGAAATACTCATAAGTTCACTAGCAAATTAGTATTCTAACAGGAGGAGTGTTGCAACGTTAGAAGGCTCAAACGTTTTTTTTTTCTATAACTTAGTGGAGTAGCGGGGGCTGTGTTTTTAAGAGTTGGCGAAGCAATGAAGCCTCTTTAAGAACGATAAGTTTGCGATTTAAAAAACTAATTTATGATAGAACTGTGCAAAGAGCGATACATAAAAAGGTTCTGTCGAACCCTTCTCGGTGAGTGAAAATTTCCCTTTGTGCGAAATTTTTCGAAACTTATGTGGAATTTCTCCTCAGTGCGGAGTGCAGTCCTGTGCGGTAAAATTTTCTCAGCCTCCGAGTTGTGGAAATTGCATTGCCGCTAAAATGAAGGAAAACTTGGTCTCTCGCTCGTTCTTCAGCTGTTTTCATTCTTGATGGACCACTGGACAAGGTTAGGGCTCTATTCCGCACCATGATGTTTCTAATTAAAAGTTCAAGCAAAATATACGTAAAACTCGTGAAAAAAGTTGGCATCAATTTATGAGAGAGGAAATAGTGTACGTGGTTAACATTAGAATTAGTAAATCAATACTTTAGTTAACGAATGAACCAAAATCAGCGTAGGCCAAACCGATCTTCTGAAGAAGACTCATCTTTTGACAAATAGGAAAGTCGGATTTTTCTCCACGATTTTCCTCTCACTCTAGAACACAGTACAGTCGCTCCTCGATAGTTTGAACCTTTTTAATTCGAAAACTCGATACTTCAAAGTAAATGGCATGTCCCGTGAAAAAAAATTCTTCAAAAAAATCAATGTATTTTGATCCCCTCGGTAATTTGAATTTTTTTAGGCATGCAGTTTGATCCCTCTTTAATTCGAAAATGGCGTTCCACCCCCTGTAATTTGAAGTCCATCTATACTACGAAAAGAGGCCGTCCACCTCCTCTATAATTCGAAATCGTTCGTTCGAAAATCCCCTCTGTAATTTGAAAAAAAAAAACTCTCTTATTTCCCTCCACAATTTGAACCTCTTTAAATTCGAAATTTTTCCATACAGACTCTCTAATTCAAATACTCTTTAATACAAAATCTCCATAATTCGAACAAATTCCTTTGTCTCTTGAATTTCGAATTATCGAGGGGCGACTGTGTTTTTGAAGTTGTTAACATTGAAAAAACGGCAATCAACAGTCGCCTTTTGACATGTAAGCATTGCCGGGTCGGTGGAAAGAGGCCCGGATGTTACTTTAAGATACTACTAGTTTAAATCTACTACTTTTAACTTATTTCAAGGCATAAGGTCCCGTGTCTTTTTCCAACCTCTAGCCTGCCTCTCTCGAAATTACAAAAATGTCGCTTAACACCCCCGATTGGACCCTCGAAATGAGCGCAGATCAAAATAAAATGGGGCAGCTCCACGATTCCCCGCCGGTTGGCAAGGATTCGGGAGCCTCCACTGCTGTGCTAAGGAAAAACGGCGTATGAACCTTCAGACGTTGCCAAATTTCCTTCGATAAAAATCAAATTTACAGGGAAAATCATGAATATTTTTTACCAAAATTTTAAGACAGTTTCGTACGCAATATAATCTAAAATATCTGAAAATTTCGCAGAAAAATGTTCATGAATGTAGTCAAAAATACATATTTTATCGAGGTAAATTTGGCAACTCTCGAGTGTTCATACGGCGTTCTTCCTTAGCACGGCAGTCTAAGAGCCGGTGATTAAGCACTTGATTGGATGGTGATTGACAAAATGAAAGGCTCCCCTCGTGAACGCTCCTTTTGGCTCCTCTGTCTGACGCCCTCTTCTCTTTAATCTCCAACACCTTATTGAAAGCCTCTCTACATGCTATTAAACGAAAAATCTCCCGGCTTAAGCTCACGGCTCTTGAAAGCGAAAACAGAACGGAGGAAACCGACCGCTTCAGAACTCGTCAAATTATTTTTTCTTAAAATTGAAAACATAATGCTCGGCATGCGAAAATTATATTTTTCCAATCGTCTTACGTGACGGGGGACGTTACAATGATTATTGCGTGGGTTTCAAACCATAATCCTCGTACTGTCGTGTTAAGGAAGAACGCCGTATGAGCCTTCGGACGTTGCCAAGTCTCTTCCGATAAAAACCGAATTCACTATGAAAATTGCGGATATTATTTTCCGAAATTTCCAGACAGTGTTGTACGCAATTTAATCTAAAATATCTGAAAACTTCAAGGAAAAATATGCACAAATGTTGTCAAAAAAAATGTTTTATCAAGGGAAATTTGGCAACTCTCGAATGTTCATACGGCGTTTTTCCTCAGCACGGCAGCATAGGATCTTCGCAAAAATTTCGGTGCCGAAGAGTAGAGGCATCGCAAAATCAGTTACACAATTTTAGCAGTACCGTGATGGACTTCACTAGTTTGAAAAGAACCCTCTTAATTTTACCATAAAAATGATTAAGGAAAAAGTAACCACTGCATGGTTTTAAAGAAGAATGACTTAAAAATAAAAACAGTGAACTCCAACACAATGTGTTGATAAGGCGCGTCATTAACTCGCACATATCAACCCCTTTAGTTTTCATTTACAGAGATTTCAAAAAAGGCAAGCAGCACAACAGGAGAATTCACGATCCAACACTGCAAGGTCAACGACGCACCTTGACGAGACCGTGTATTGTGAATCTAGAAAGCTATTCGAACAAATTTAAGTTTTTTGATCCGCCTCAAGCAAAATCTTATCAGATTCTTGAGGAAAAGTGCTACGGAAAAATTTAAGCGAAGAAAGGAAAAATTCTGTCGAATTCCTAGAAGATAAAGTCGATTTAAAGGTATTTTGGGGCTAAAATACCCAAATCACCGGTATTATAAATCCCGTTATATTATTGAAAAGAAATTGACTCGATATAAATGCAATTGTATTAAATATGTCTTGATTTTGTTATTTTAAACGTCTTTTCATGCAAAGAAGCTCAACCATGTCCATGCTTTATTCATTCATGAATTGAAAGTAAGCAATCCACATCCCGAAAATCTACCGATTTGCCGTAAAAAATCGCAGAAACTTGATATACCAGGTCGATGTACCCACTCTTTGAATTTACCAATCAATTTAGTGAGTGCACGTAGGTATGTGAAAGTCAAAATGCTATAGTCATTTTGGGTGCATTCATTTTTCATGAAACAATTGTAAGTAATTTCAATCCCGAAAAACCATAAATTTTCCGTATAAAATCGAAAAAAATCAAAATATGTCGACTCCCTGACGTGAAAATTGAATTCTACGTGTGAAAATACTTATGTATCGATATGCTGAACAGAATGCCCGCCTCTCCTCGTAATGTACAAACCGTTCCTATACTCATCTTAAAATTGTTCTCAGAGCTTTGTGTTATTATCAGCTTCCATTTAAACCCCGGTTTGATGGCCGAATCGGCTGCCCAAAAAGCAAGCCATTTTTGAAGGGCTCTATGAGAAATTCGTGATATTATCAGCTCTCAGGAAATCACCTCATGGGTAAAATTGCTGATATAAATCGAGTGCTTAAAATAATCGTATTCAAGAAACTAAGGCATTAAACTATGGAGTCAATTTCGTTTTAATAATATAACGGGATTTACTTGTCTTCAGGTCAAAACTCATACAAGGAAGCCCCTTGCAAGAGGCTAATTTTTTGTAATTTCACTCAATTTTTTCTCCTTTTTATAATTGAATTGCTTGTCACATTCTGAGGTCAATCATATTAAATTGTAATTTATACATTTCTTTTTTCCCCCTTCATTTTATTTTTTGTTTGGAGAAGTTTTGTTGATTTCTTCGGATTTCGAATACTGTAACTTCTCTTCTATTTGGCCGATTTTTATGAATGAGACCTCTTTTAATTCGTGTTTTAACGGAGAGTAAGGAAAAAATTGCTAAAAACTCGCGAAACAATTTTTTTTGAAAATTGGACGAATCCTAGCGTGACGGTGAAATGGTTAATGAAGCGTAAGTAATTTGGCGAGGGGCTGAGGATCCCGGCATCGCTTGGCAACCGTCATTAGCTATTGTTCGTCGAGACGCCGACGCAGTGAGCAGGAGCGTGGGAAAGAGAGGGGTAAGTGGATTCCTGTATGAGCCACGTTTAGCTAATGGTCTAATGAGTCTCGAGGCTCATCACAGATTGCACTTACACAGATTGCACTATCAGAGCACGGGTACCAACTTTTGGAAATTATAACCGAGGTTACAGATCTGTCAAAGCAACGTTTTGAACAAAACGGAGGAGTTAAATTCTCATTTCGAGAGTGCCGACCTGCTCAGCCATCCTCGAATCAATTCGCTTGATTCTGCTTATATATGCATATTTTAAATCAGCGCGTCGCATTCTTAGGCTTTTTTTGAAAAAACCAAGTAACGTAGACTCTTGGTATTCACTGCACATAAACTAATGAGCCCCAGAATGAGAAACAACTTTAAATCATAATTATTGATGGATAAATAAACTTTTTACACGCTTTGGAAAATCTCAGAAGTTCGCGGTAGTCACTTTTCGGTAAGGAACTAAGGGACTCGGTTATTGTATCGAGCAGGGTTCGAAACGATCGCAAAGGCGGTATACTAAAAAAAACACACACAAAATAAGCAATCACTGCCACGTGACCGCCCACGGGAAAATGGACCCCAGCCATAAACTTTTGTGGATCTATTTCTGTGTAATGAGATTTGAAAAATAGGATCTTAAGATTTTAATTTAAAACTCCCTAAAAAAGTTACGAGCGGTTCAGTCTTTTTCCATGCTGATATATACTATAGCGTAAGGTTCCATCATAATCCAGACACTTAGTGTGCTGGATATGCTAGATTGGGATTTTAAATTCTTTGGAACTATTCCCTGGTAAAAATTGGCGATGAGAGCTTCGTTTCAAAATATCATAGGAATTCTTATAGCCGGCTAAAGAAGGCTACAGAAAATCATATAGCTGGCTGTAGAGCGCGGAGAAAATCATACGGCCATACGGGCATACGAAGCGATAAAAAATTATGCAGCCGGGCTATAGTTCCTATCGCCGGGCTTTACACTTTATCGCCTGGCTGTTGCTTTTTCGCCATCGATTATAAAAGGCTATAAGAAATTGTGTAGAAATTCGTGTCCTTTGGAAAACATTAAGTTTGATACGGATCCACCTTAATATTTACAAAACACACATTATATTTTCCTTTAATACATATTTTTTTTTCATTAATTAAAATGAGAATAATCCACACAGGATGTGCAAACATTTCAAAATCATGGGTTGAATATCGCTGACTCCGCCAGATTAAATATTAGAGCCTAACACAAAGAGGAGCGGCGACGCACTGGCGCCTACAAACCTAACAGGGATACTTCACGCATTGCGCAACGCGTGAAGTATCCCTGTTAGGTTTGTAGGCGCCAATGCGCGTTTCGCGCTGGCTGCCCGCCTGCCGCGCCGCAGCGTGTCACGGCGCTTGAAGCAACTATTTCACAACAGAGGTATTGCACAGTATCATTCGAGACTGAAGGCGTTCTAGTTTATTAGTAATGGCAAGCATCCATCAAAAGTACGGAGCTTTCCTCGCAAAATAAATCAAGCTACTACGGCCCAAAAAGAGAGCAGTATTCCAAAAACTCACTAAGTCCTAGCATACGTAATTAGTAACGTTTAGCATACACTTTATCGCCTGGCTGTTGCTTAAACGCCATCGGCTATAAAAGGCTATAAGAAATTGTGTAGCCGGCTATAGAGGCTATCGGAAATCTTACAGCCGGCTGTAGGTCTATGGTGTTTTGGAACACAGATTCTACTGCCAATTTTCACCAGGGTTTTACTTAGCCAATGACTTAAAACCACCATAATTTCGGTTTTGTTTGACATTTTTGGAGATCTTCCTGTCAAATTGTTGGGTAATGCCTCTCTATGCTTTTGCATCAATAGTTAAAACATTTGTGTGGACCAACCTACCTTTCTCCGTGGATGATTTCAAATACAGGAATTCAGAATGCGGGACATACTAGGATACTAACAACCCTATTTCAACCGGATGAACTCTTTGTAGATTTTTAGCTTTTGTTCCTCGTATTATTTCTTTTCCAGTTTTTTCGGTCGAAATTATGTTAGAAGTCCGAAACTTCCCTCCTTGTCGACAGGGCAGTGTTTTGGCCTCGATCACCAGTGTTTTCTCCTGTGTCACATGTTTCAGACTATTTCCACGTCTTCATTGTTTCGGAAAAATAATTTATTTCTTCTTCTCATCGTGTGATTGGTCTCAAGTTGAATTCGGGTTAAAAATATCAATTTCAGAGTGAGCGCACCGTCAGTTCCTCATTTTGACACCAAAGATGAACCCAAAAATAACCGCAGCGAGAATTTGATAAAAACCCACAGTATTAAAATGTATAATGCAACGCGTGAAATAGCTGGGAATGGCCCGAGGGAAATCATCGCCGGAGGCCAAATTGAATAAGGCACGAGCCCTAAGGGGAGCCCCGCGGTTAAACCCTATCCTGTTCGCCATGAGGCATCACCGGCCAACATCAGCGCCACATGATCTGTCACGTAAAACTTTGCTTTGTTCGAAAATACTATAAAATTAATAATGTTGAATGACAGTGACAATAGACTACTTCGACGTGATGAAAACTTAAAAGTTAGCATACATAATTTCTAAACAAAATTATACGTAGAGCATAGACAAAACAGTGAGCATCCTCAAACTCAACTTATTTTGTCGGTTTAAATTTACCGCCAATTAAAATAAATAAGTCTGTTTGTATCAAAAAGACCGTTACATTAATTAATTTTATACTCTTCACGATGTAGTGTTATCTCAATGTGCTGAATTTCCCTTCATACTCGTAGTTTAAAAGTTTTTTGTCGTCAAATTTTGCACAGCACGTCATTTGACGATTTTATGTACTCGGAAGTATAAACTCAGTTTTATGACCAATTTCATGCATCACATTCGAGACCTTTGATATTACAAGGTCGGCTACAAGTGCAGCAGGCAATAACCGTCAAAGGTTAGTAACAGTCCGTTCGCATTCCAGAGTCACCGCCATTTGTTTGGACCCAAAGTGTTCTCATGGAGCTTTATATCCAATCATTTTTTCATCATGGTATTTTAAACCAACTCATTATCGTTTGATTGTCGGGAACACGGCTTCCTTTTATTGGCTTAAAACATAGGCGGAACCTGACACTTCGAAGGGGGGGGGGGGTAGAGGGGAGGGGATCTGGGGGGTTTCCCCTAGAAAATTGTCGAAATTTTAAAGCATCTAATATGTAGTTTGAGTCAATTTTATCATGAATAATTCGTCGCATGGCTGACATAAGGGCGTAACTACACATTGAGATGAGCCCGGAAAAGGATTGAATTGTATGGAAGACAGGGTTCATTGTAGAGTGTAGTTACGCTCTCATGTCAAGTAGGCGACGAATTGAGGCGTTGGGTGCAGAAAGGGCATCTTTTGGTTGCGATTTTTCAGAATCTCCGCTGCTAATTTATGTTTTAGTGAGGAAACTATTTGGTGAATTTTCTCAAATTTTTAGTTTCAACATTGTAAAATAATGAAGAAAATTGAGTAAAAAATCTGACGAATTCCATAAATTTGCTTTAATTATAGTGGATGAAAATTTAACGAAGATTCTGCGACACGCGTAACCAAAAATTGCCCTTTCTGCACTCAGCGCTTCAATTATCAAATATAAACATTCTTCATTCTTCTTTCCTCCGTTCTTTCCCTTCTTCTTTCTTTCCTTTTTTCTTTTCCCTTTATCGAGCGAAAAGGAGGGAGGTCTAAGCTTCCTCTCCCCCTCTTGGGTTTACTTATGGATTAAAATCCACTCTAATTTAAACCCCCTATGACCGCAAAATTGAAGTTCCATGTGAAAAATCCAAAACTTTCCCCATTAAACTAATGAATTCGCCGGCGAGGCAAACCCTTCGACAAACTATGCCAATAATCAACTCGGTCTGTCATCGCCCTAATTTCCAGTTCTTGCCGATTCAAAGGCCGGGATCGCCCCTCCCGAAAGCTTTAATTGGTATCGTTCAAGCCCTTCACGTTGCACGTTTAATCAGTCGGCAGAGGCACGTTACACAGCCAATTAATTGCCCCGCCCCCCTCCTGCCTGCCCGCCGTATCGATTCAATATGGCCTATCGACAAAGCGCCTTTGATCGATAAGATGACGACATGTCATTACCTAAGTCAGCAAAGCCTGTCCTCCGTGCCTCGTGCCAAGTGCAAGCCCTCATTAGCGTCTCGGTTCCAGTCACCTACAATGCGTCGCCCGGCTGGCAAAAGGGCGTAACTGCACTCGGAGATGACCCGGGGATAACATTGAGCTATATGAATGACAGGGTTCAAGACCAAGTGTAGCTACGTTCTTATGTCAGGGGAGACGAGTTGGACGGTGTCGGGGGAAGATGTCTGACTAAATTTCGGCGGCGTCTCTGTGACGGTGTGTTCAGATGCAGACGTATCGGTATTGTGGTGAACCAACATCGGTTGATACTGTTCGATCGAGCTGTTGCAAAGTTATTCAGCTTCACCCTTCAAATTCGCGGAACTTGCCAATCTTGCTTCTTGGTTAATGCATAGAGGTACCACGAGTAGAGGCAGAATGCTTTTTCTGTGGTTTCAGAACCGTTGAGTCGATTCGAGGGGATGAAAGATGACGCGCCTTCAACTTGCTTGCATATGCAACACGCATTTCAATGGTGAAACTGCATAAATGTGTACCTCGGTCTGCAGCGATGCAGAGTCTCTGTCATCAGGGCCGGATTTACCTACATGCCGCTCATGGGCCGCCTGTATTTTTCCGCCCCCTTCTCATTTGTTTTGAAACATCATTAGATCGTATTCGACAGTGGTTCGATGTATCGTTTGGTTCACAACAATAGAACATAACCTCGAACAAAAATTTTAGGATTTAATTCGGAAAAGCTGAAAATGAGAAAATTCCTAACAATTTCACTTTTCATTGCCATTTGGTACTGGAGAGAATAAAAATTCGATCACATAAGACCCGTTACCCCAGATTTCTAAATTGACTTTTGAGGCTTTGGTTACATGTTGAACCAATCGATATCAATATCATCTCACCTGTGTGATCTGTCGAATACGATCTATAAAAACCATCAAGTGAATGTGCCGGTGGGGGAGAGGTGTATAAGTCGCGTTTAATCATGTTGGGCACATTTTTTTGTAAAAACCCTGTCGACACTAACAAAAGTTCAGTTCCGTAACCCCATCCCTGTTTGGACAAGGCCTTCCACTTATAAAAAAGAACGAAAAAATTATGAAAGAACAAACATAAATGTGGTTAAAACTTTTAACTTCCACCGCCGCGCCGGCCGCACTGTGTTGGTGCAATGCGTGAAGTATTCATGCAGTCTTGTAGGCGCTATGCGTTTCACCCCGATCGCTGCTGACCGCGGTGCGTTTGACGCAATGCGTGAAGTATTCATGCAGTCCTGTAGGCGCTATGTGTCTCATGCCGACCGCCGCGCCGCTCCGTTCCAGGTTAAATTGCGTCTTTGGTTTCTCTTATAACTCGACTAATTGAAGGTGTTGTCTCTTGTATCACCGAAAGACGACAAAAGTAGAAATTGCTGTACTTTTTCTCTAAGGAAATGAGAGATTTTGTCGCCTTCTCTTGTTCGTAATTTATTTTCTGAATCCAATTGTTTTCTCTCATTTTTTGATACCTACATTCAAAAAGATTGCAAAATTTGCTGACCCATAAATTTTGCCGCCATGGGCCGCGGCCCATGTGGCCACCACCTTGATCCGGCCCTGTCTGTCATACTATATTTTTGAAATGGAAAACTATTGAACGACATTTTTTGAAAATTTCAGTGAGCTTTCATCTCTTTAGAAGAATATGCTGTGAAGACTTTAAGCCAAGATATTGGTTTTGTCTCCCTTAAAAATTAAAATAGTAGCGGAGATTTCGAAAAATCGCATCCGCGATACGCATTTTTGCAGTTTCCCCGTTGATATGCAACAAGAGCGATTAGTTGCATCCCGGCGTTTTCAATTTATAAATATATTTGATACACCCGATATTTACCCAAATACCCCGGATATACCCGGAGATCTCACTCATGGACGTTATTTAAACAGCTTTTCTCTTCAGAGAGGCTCATCTGGTTTATATTTTGATTAAATTATATTTAAGGCTGCCTATAACATATAGACTAAGAGATAAAATTATTTTATCGAGCTTCGAGTGAAATTCATACCTAATAAGCACTCCGACAATGCACTTTGAGAATGGCTGCAAGTTTTTAGATTTGGAGAAATTGAAATTTACCGGACTTTTTTCACACAAACTCCAACAGACGGTCTTTTTTGTCGCTTTTTTTTAAGTGGCACAAATCATTCTTAGCCTCTACGAGGATTTATTCGCAAAATTATTCAGTTCGACTTTCATTTAAATTAATTGATTTGTTTCTTTTTCCCCCTCTGAAATTAAGACCTCCTCGCGCTATCGTTCAAAACTATACATGTTACAGGCGTTAATTTTCAACATGAAACAGTACTTTAAGCCAAAAATAAGCCAGATTAAACGTGTTGATAGTTTTTTGAAGACCACGTTTTTCGAGCTGTTGACGACAAACTGTCAGAAGTATACTTTCTTTTGATATTTTTGGACTTCTTTGTGCCGAAGTATCCTTAATCCACTTCTCTAAACGGCAGCTTCTCCACATTCAGCACAGATCCCGACAGTCAGTGGCGTGGCGTGAATGATCGATTATCGATATCTCGCGCCTTTGAAGCTATGGTAAAGAATCGATTACTAAGGTGTTCGCTGCGAACACTCTCATAATCGATCTTTTTTCATAGGTTTGAGTGGCGTATCAATCGATATATCGCAAAGCACGCCACGCCACTGCCGACTATGTCTGTTGTCATAGGTAAAATGACAGTGGACTCTTACGTTAAGCGGTTCAAAGCTCATGATGAGCTCATTCACGAAGGCTTAAATTTGCGCGGGAAATCCATGTACCTGTGTGAGGATATTGTGTTCCCCTGAGAGTAAATGGTCACTGATAGGATTTGAAGCTTTGAGTGCTGTCTGTGTAGTAACATGCTTACGTAAGTTTCATTCAGTGCATTAATGAACATTGCATCGCCAGGTGATTCTATCATAGGAACTAAGATGCGAATTATGAAGCATCGCATCGACTGAAGCCACAGATGGCTTGTTTAAGTCGTATATATGAACCTCTAACAAATTTTGATCAGCTAACTTGTAAATTTTGGCATAGCTGGAGTTAAAATAGAGTGGCGAGGGCAATATGGCAGAAAATGCATAACTCGATGCTGCGATGATTATATCCGAGGGCTGTATTCCTGGTCGTTCCTTAATAAGGATCTACAGTGCTTTCTAGAGCAGCGGCTCTTAAACTACCTCCTCACCTTTTCGCTAAGAGAGGAGGCCGTACACCACCAACGAAATTGATAAATTTTTTTTGGTCTTAAGCTTTTTTTATTTTGACTTTTCGGACGAAACATTTTCGGCGACCACCGCACCGGTTAGGAACCGCTGTTCTAGAGCAATTCGATAATTTTTCGATCAACTAATCAGTTGAATCCGTCATTTATACATCGAGCCTCTAACTCAGAGCCCTACAGCGCTTTCCGACTTCCAATAGCCACTGAAAATGAACCTCCCATAGATCATCAGGCAACCGGCCTGTGGGGTTCTTTCTCCACTCCCGCCAATATTTTACTGGTCGTCCAAGCCGCTTTCTTCCGAATTTGCTCTCGTGAAGACTTTTATCTTTCATTAGAGTAGATCAATACATGTTTTGAAATAATACATACATAAAGTCGCTTTTATAGCGCCGCCTCGCGCTCTGCGACGCCCAATCGCCATTGCCCCCTATCCTCCCAGAGATCATCAGGCAATTGGCACCTTCTGATCTCCTCCTCCACCCCTTGTCGCCAACCTTTCACAGGACGTCCACGCCGTCGCCTTCCGGGAGGAACCCAATCGAAGACCTGCTTGGGCAACCGGTCGTCTGCCATCCTTCGCACATGTCCATACCAGACCAACTGCTTGGACCTGATATCGTGCACGATGTCCTTCTCTACACCCATGATCACGCGTACTTTTACATTGCGGATACGCTCTCTTCTTGAGATGCCAGCAGACCTCCGCCAAAAGTCCATCTCAGTTGTCCCAAGCATGTCTTCAGTTCTTTTCTTGAGTTGCCAGACCTCACTCCCGTAAGTTACGATACTCTTCACAATGACGTTGTAAATTTTCCTTTTGGTCTCCTTGGAGATACTCTGGTCCCAGAGAACCCCATTTAGCATCGCGATAGCTTTCCTGCCTTGCACATTCCGATCTTTAATAGCCCGATCCAAATTTCCGTCCTTAGTTAACCAAACTCCTAGATATTTATACTCTTCACAGTCCTGAATTTTCCGACCATCCTCCAGTTCAATGCTTTGCTGATCACCACCGATAACCAACTTCTCCGTCTTAACCACATTTACTTCCATTCCCCACTTTCGGTATACTTCCACTAGCTTCCGCGTCATGTAATTCGCATCTTCTTCGTCCTGAGCTATTACCACCTGATCATCAGCAAAGCACAGAGTATAAAGGGTGCCAAGGGGTTTTGAAATAATTCGGAGTCAAATAGCAGCAAAACGTGGTGGTATTTCCTTATATTTATGTTGAAAATCTGCGACTTCGTCAAAAATTAATTGCCAGCCTCCCGGATTGAACCTAGATCAAATCAGTGATACTCTGATGCGCTAGCCATTTGCAATTCGCGATCTCTGAATTAAGGGAGGAAAAAAAGAGAACATAAGTTCAGCAGGACACTTCCTTCATGATCGGATGTCTCAGAGTAGCCTACGGTTTGGGTTGACACAGAACACTGGAAAAAAAACACATTGGATCTAGAGTCCAGACTCTTAAAAACATCGACAAGAAAAAGTACTCTTGATTCAATCAGAATCTAGCTTAAATCAAGAACCAAGCCTCTTAATTTAAGCGGATTTCGTTTTGATTCAAGCAATAATCCGATTAAATCAAGAGTATTTTTTCTTGTCAATGTTTTCAAGAGTCTGGACTCTACATCCGATGTGTTTTTTTCATGATGAATCGTGTTGAGCAACCAAGTCCTTTAGGTTAACCTGACATAAAAAAAACAACACAGAGTAGCACAATGTGACATCAAACACGGACATTTTTAACTGTGTGTGGAAATAGAGAAACACCCTTAGTTCAGAGGAGCGACGTTATGATCTCCCAAGATTGTTGTCCGAACGTCACGGTGCGAGTTGAGGTTAATTCTCCCCCGGTCCGTCATGATCGACAAGAATTTTTCATGGTCTCTTCCACCTTGTTTTCATTAGTGACACACATTAGCTCGTTACTCAACGTGAAACTCGGATAAATGCGCCTGCAAGACTGTGGGAATACTTCACGCATGGCACCAAACGGTGCGGTCGGCGTGATCCTCATATTAGCGCCTACAAGACAGCATGAATACTTCTCGCATTGCGCCAAAAGCAGTGCAGTCGGTCAGTTGGCGTGAAACGCATATTAGCGCCTACAAGACTTCGAGTTCAGTGTGTGTTACACACATTTGCATTGGTTTCTCAACGTGAAACTTGGATGAAAGCAAGGAGGAAGAAATCAAGAGTGTCACTACCGCAGTGGATGATGTCAAAAACCTGACTTTTCAAATGGCGATATCTCGGTTAATATTGAACGTAGAGAGTTGCTGTTAGGATTGGTCTTATTATTTTTAGCTGATCTGTAAGAATCAAGCATCAAAACACGATTCTGTCCCCAGCGCAGCTGACCTATTACAGGAGGACAATAAGAGTACATTAGTTCGGCAGGCCACTTCCTTTATGATCCTATGTCTAAGAGTAGTCCACGGTTTGGGTCGATTTAACACAAAATCGTGTTGAAGAACCAAGTATTCTAGGTTGACCTGACATAAAAAAAGCAACACAAAGTAACACGGAGTAACACCAAACACGGACATTTTTAACTGTGTGTGGAATTAGAGAAACACCCTTAGTTCAGAGGAGCGTCGTTATGATCTCCCAAGATTGTTGTCCGAACGTCGCGGCGCGAGTTGAGGTTAATTTTCCCCCGGTCCGTCACGATCGATAAGGATTTTCCATTTTCCCGCCGGAGACAAACAGAATCATAAAACAGAGAGAAACAAATGCAAGCAAAACTCCGCGCCAAGAGACCGCGAGCGACGCGATAAATTAGAGCGACAAAATCGCAGTCGAGTGGAAAAAAAGATCTGGAACTTTTATGAAATCGACGGAATTCTCCGCTGATCTCCTCGCCGACACGGATCTCGACTCCTGGAGAGATTGTGAGCGGAGGCGTGACGTGCTTTATCGATATCGATATCGATCGATCTGTCATTTAAACCCATGGAAAAGGATCGATAAATAGTGTGGTCGCAACGAACACCTTAATAATCGATTCTTTACAATAGCTTCAAATGGGGAAATATCGATAGTCGATCATTCATGCTTCGCCACTGATTTTGAGTCCTGTCCGGTTGATGGTGAAAAAATAAATCACCGATGACTGTCGGAGCGTGCCAATTTCCTCAGGAAACCGGAACCGGAAGTCGATATTTAACAAAACACACGAGGGATCGTGGAGCTTGGTGCTCCTTCATAAACGAACCCGGGCGTTTCTTGGAAACTCAACCTTCGGAGTTATTAGTTCGGACGGATTGAAGGGGAAACAACCTATTTGCGGTGCTCTTCCTACGTGCGCAAACCGTTCTTGCTCTATTGCGTCCAATTATCTCGGATTGGAAATGAACTTACTGGATGAAGCTGAGAGCCTTTAACATACTGCGAGCAGGAATTACGAATCTAGTTATCCTTTTTTTAGATTTTAATCGCGACACGTGGACGAGGGTTAGCAGAATGAAACGAGGTGAAGCGTGAACGAGTTATCTGCTGTTTTTAGCAATTGTTGTTAAAGCGAAGTGCCTATTCCATGCGTCAATGTATGTATGTGACGTTAATTTTCGGCCTGTATAGCTCCCTGGACATTCCATTAAACATGACAGGATAAAAAATTGAATAAAGGGTAAACCAAGGCTAAAATATTAGAACACTAAAATGTCAGGATGTTACGCGCCGTCATATGCTCAATATCAGCTGCAAAAAAAAAAAAATAAAATAAAAAATTGATAAAATATTGAGTGGCGACCTAATTCCACTTGCCACCACGCAAACACTTTCATTATCATTGTGCAATATCATCTCGTTAAATTAAAACACCAAAGGACAAGAGAAATCACTCTTAATCAGGATAAAGGAGGGACACTTTTCAGTGGAACTATTTCTTTTGAGTTAGGTTGAAAAATCGGACTTTGTGATTTCGCCGGAAAAGTTTCGCTGCTGTCCTGAATAATGAGTAGCTAATGGTATTTAATTCATATTTTTGCAAAAAGAGGGCGTGAAGTTACATTACAGTCCAGAAATTCATCAGATATGGGCTACATTTCGCAATAAGAAACCATCATCTTTGTCTCACCCATAAAAACATCTGTACACGTGAAAAACTAATGGCACATATGTCAGTTCCAAAAGGTTCAGAAATAGTGATTTTTTATCACAAAATAAAGTTGATTCGACCTCCCGTTTTATTCAGTCTAAATATCCAACATATAACTCTCCGAGGCAGACCTCTTCAAACTTGGTGTGTGTGAAGTTGAGAAAAGTAACTTTTCTGTACAGAAAAACTTCGAGTAAAATGTAAGAGTATGAATTTTTTTTTTTTTTTTATTTTTATTTTGTGCATGTGAAAAACTGGAGGTCGCTATATCCTATCTCAATCGTATCGAAGGGAGGCCTATAGTTGCTTTACAAATGCGTCGTAAGGAGCTGCTCATATGCGTTATTGACTGACCTCTCATAAAAATCGTAAATACGCTTCTTCCCTTCCGAGCATGGAGTACATCACCCTCAGCTAAGACTGAAACATTGTTCGCGGTTACAACGAATGCAAGAGGAAAGTGCATCATTATTTGAAAACTTTTTTTCCCGGAAGGGTCAAGTGTTCCCCGAACTTTCGATGCACATGTGTGAGTTGGAGTTACCATTAGGAACAGTGGGTATTCTTCACGACTATCTCATTATTAAAGCGGATATACTGAACGCGGTGGAGCTCTCGAAAAGATGGATGGCTCCGCGAGATTTTACTCACAGCGGAACGATACGCGAAAGGCTATTAACCGGGGTTGAGATTGCACGGCTCCTCGCCGCACCCGTCCAGGCGTTGCAGATTTGCATACATTTCCCAACACGTGTCGGAACTTTCGGAGGTTGCTACCGACTTCATATCTCATTTTTAAGGGAGTCGAAGCCCCCTCGAAAGTACCTCGGGGTTTGAAACTGAGTCTCTTGCGGATACTGCCGTGTTACCGAGGAGAGCGGTACTCTTGAAAATGAAGTTTCCGGAAAATGGAAGCGATAGTGTTTAAGGTGATTCGATGGACGCCATATTTTGTGTCAGAACGACGCGACGTGCGATATATCGCATCAATTGGTTCCATTTTTTCAGCTACTCGTCATTTTTCTCCAATTTTGAGATCGCAATTCTGTTGTCAGGAGACTAAATCACTCACTTACCAACTTTAACAAAGAAATTCAACGTATTAAAGGCGTGGTTTTTTTTTAGAGAGAAAACATCGCATTCGATACTGATATCGAAACTGCACTGGAATGCGATATTTTCTCTCTAAGAAAACCACGCCTTTATTACGTTGAATTTCTTAGTTAAAATTGGTGAGTGAGTGCTATAGTTTCCTGAAAACAGATATTGCAATCTCAAAATTGGAGAAAAATGACGAGTAGCTGAAAAAATGGAACCAATGGATGCGATATATCGCATGCCTTTCTGACACAAAATATGACGTGCATCGAATCACCTTAAGGTGATTCGACGCCATGGTGATCGGACGCCATATTTTGTGTCAAAACGACGTGCGATATAGCGCATGGATCGGTTCCATTTTTTTAGCCACTCGTTATTTTCCTCGAATGCTGAGATCGCAATTCTGTTGTCAAGAGACTAAAGAATTCACTTACCAATTTTGACAAACAAATTCAACGCTTTAAAGGCGTGGTTTTTTTAGAGAGAAAATTTCACATTCGAGTGGAGTTTCAATTTGAATGTGATATTTTTCCTTTAAAAAAACCACGCCTTAATTATGTTGAATTTGTTAGTCAAAATCGGTAAAAGAATCCTTTAGTTTCCTAAAAACAGAATCGCGATCTCAAAATTTGAGGAAAATGACGGTGGATGGTATAAACTGCAGTGCAAATCGGTACAACCGGCAATTTCGTACCCCGGCCAAATCAAATTAGACTTTTAAATACTTATTTCCAGCAATTACCTGTGTGAACTGCTAATCTTGCTCTGTCGTAAGTCCGACTTGAATTAAATTTTCCTCGCTGGCTTTTTCTCTCTATAATAATTGTATTTACCTCACTCGGTCATTCATACCCGAATTTCTAGTTTTTGTGGGGTGAGGTCTCTTTTCTCGTAAAAGATCACACATCTTCGCTTCTTCGTCGTAAGGATGTAACTACTTTCTTGAGTTAGGCTCCATTGCCCATATAACTCCATGAGTTTCAGGGCTCACGTGAGAATGGAGATACGCACCCTGAAGTAATTATTCAAAGGGACGACGACATGGTCTCAATTTCTTACTAATGATTACACCAACTACCTCACGGACGGACCACCGATAATATGAGCAGTTTCATACTTAATGACATCATTAATGAATTAATAAATAGAGAAAAAACCCAAGGACGAGTAGAACAGCCTTCAAAAGAGACCCTTAAAAGATGGTGAGCTTAATAAGCAAGCGTTTTCCACCGATTCACTGGAGAATACAGATACTGATCGCTCTAAAAAAAACTCACCCCTTTCAAGGTAGATAACGTCATCGGTCAAAATGAGAGCTCGACTCACATCTCCTTGGTCAAGAATAATTGATGATCGGTGGGAAAGCGAGCTATTTCGTCACTCCGCAGAAGTAAGGGCGTTACTGGCTTTTGAGATGAGCTGTATTATCCGAGTAAGTCTATGCTTTCCGAGGCTCATGAGAAAACGCCGTTACGCTTTTACGCAAGAGGAGTGGTGATTGGCCTACGCGAAACTCAATACGAATGTCTCACGTTGCTCTGCTAAGCTATCGCTCATAATTTCCACAAGGATGAAATTTCGGAGGTCAGAGCCCACCTTTACCATTGCTCATCGAAAACTGTAGAAAACCAATTTAACCAGAAAGTTTGTTTTTTACAGGATGAAATTGGCAACATCCTAATTTGTGAAAAGTGTTTCCCCCCGTGCAGATTTATTGACTATTAATACGATCATTGGCTGAATTAGAGGATTATAGGAGGATAGGAGGATTATAGAGGAGCGAATATAACGCCTGCATGCAACTATTCGTGCTCATGGGATGTCCATGTTGCATACGCGAGCAAATTGAGGGCGCTTCGGATTTCAAACCCTACGATCTTTGGCTGAATTAGAGGATTGCAGCGAGTATAACGCCTGCATGCAACTATTCGTGCTCATGGGATGTCCGTGTTGCATACGTGGGCAAATTGAAGGCGTTTTGGATTCCAAGCCCTCACAGTATGGTGCGCTTAGTTTAAAGGCTAAAGTTACACTATTTGAAATGGCAGATGAAATTCCGTGGAAAATCAACGAGAACCACCTACAAGTTTTCCAGAAAACTTTCATTAGAAGCAATATAGCAATGCCTAATTGTCCATGCGGCGTTATTCTCCAGGAGGGAAGTAAAACACCCAAAGAATCGTGACTTTTTCTCATTTTATCCTCTTTTGATTTGCCATCTGAAAGGGAAACAAAGGGAAAAGAAACAGCAAGAGAGGGAAGATGCAACGTGACAGAATGAAGTTGAGAAGACATGGTAATTAAGGGAAGGTTGGTCTTTTTTCCTGCCTCCGGCTGAGCTCTGTACTGTTTTATTTCTACCGAGTTCTCAGATTGCGTGTATTTTATTTCAAGCCCAAGGAGGTGTAAATTGTCGTAACGTCATTGTCGCGTCTGAATTTTCGCCAACATTTCATTGTTTTAACATCACAGTCGCTGTGGAGTTTTTGTGATGATTTATGTGCGAATTTACGTCGAGTAGGAGAAGTTGAGTGATAGCCTAAAGCAAAAGTGTTACATCGTTGTTCCACTAACGTAAGGGCGTATCTAGATTTCCACATGAGCCCCAGAAAGCATTGATTTACATACAGAACAAGTTTCACGTGGGAATTGAGATATGTCCTAACGTCAGAGGAGCGACAAAGTGACCGTCCGCAGAAAAAGGACTTCCAAAGTCTACTAAAACTCAAAATTCACATATCAATACCGCACAGCATACAGACAATCTCTGCAAACATTTTTGGGGCAAAAATCGCGAAGTATTTCAGACCAAATTGGTGTTATTGCGGTTTGAAGTTTGTTGTCCAAAAACTGCAATTCTTAAATTCGCGCCTTGTCTAGTGGCCCATTTCACGTACTTCATCGGCTAAGTTAAATTTTTTGGGTCAGCATGGACGATCATGATTTTTAGAGTCTGATCTTAAGAGAATAATTGGCCTGAGTACCCCCTCTTCCTCGTTTGAAGATTGTAAAAACAAGTTACATTTCGACGGTGTATGCCGCAATCACACATCTCGTTTGCGGTGTCTGAAAATCTCCGCCACTATGTTCTTGTTTAAAGGAGAACAAATTGA
This sequence comes from Bemisia tabaci, assembly GCF_918797505.1. Lineage (NCBI taxonomy): Eukaryota > Metazoa > Arthropoda > Insecta > Hemiptera > Aleyrodidae > Bemisia > Bemisia tabaci. The sequence continues at coordinate 13,856,553 of NC_092797.1, read as the reverse complement.
CATCATTCCTTGAAGTTTTTGCAGAATTTTCTTCGCACAGAGAAGAAAAATCACGGCAGTTTTAAAGAATTGCCGTCGAGTAGTTTTTCGTTTAAAAAATAGAGTATGACAGGAAGTCTGCGACGTCGCAAACCGAGTTATGTGATTGCCGACTTACACCGTCGATTTGGTATTTTGCACAGTTATTAGCAGCATCAATACCGTAATTTATAAATTATTCAAACTTCAAGGCGAGATTTAACATTGACGTTTCGTTGGAGAATTTTTAAGTTTTCCAACATGGAACGGATGAATTTTGGTGAATTCTTGTGGCAGAGTGGCAACCCAACTCCAGGAATTCTCCGATGCCAGGAAACGCTGTCAAACGCAATATTCATCGTGAGAGCAGACTCAAAAGAAACAAACTTTTGCGGAGTCTGACAAAAACCCCCGTTAAACGCGTTCCAATCGTCAGGTATCCTCGCAATAAGCAGTCGTAAAAAGCTCGCTGCGTTCGGCGAAAAGAATATCTGCCTGAAAAGTAATTAGGAGAGAGAAAAACACAAGACGTAGAAAGTAAAAATAACTAATTTAAGTCCGCATCTAATTCTCTCTTCAGAGAGCTCAAGGAAGGTAGAAAAATACTCGCTCCTTTCTACTCTCTTCCAATCATTCATTGAAGAAAAAACGTTGAGAGAGTGCAAAATTCCTGGCATTTGCGCTGATTTACTCGACCGACTGAATAATAAGTGTTTGTGAATAGTTTTTTCCTTTTAACAACTCTTTAGAAGCCCAAGTAACAGAATTTGAGCAGCCTGAAGTTTCGAACAATAAATGGAACCGTGATGTAAATTCGAAAACCCATCGGTAAATAATCATTACAACGAATGGTTGTCAGATGTCCCCGGGAAAATCACATTGAGTGGTTCAAAATCACATCAGATGGAATGTTAATGATCTCTGATTCGGCATTAGAAACAGCTAGAAGATTTAGATGATATTCAAAGGAACTTATGTATTGCTCAGAATCATTGATTTGATGATAATTTTTATGTGGACCGCATTTCGCAGAAAGAAACCGAGTCACATCAGATGTTGACAAATCGAGCAATTTAATTTTTCACAAGAGAACGTTTGTGTGGACTCCTTTGAAAATATTAGGAAATTCGCTTCTTACTATGCAGAAAATTCATTGAAGTGGACAAATTAAGATCCTCTGTCAAACTTTTTAAAAATGAAGTGAAACTGTTGGTCCCCAGGTAGTGTTTAGATCCCGGAAAAATTCATGTTTTTAATTTTTTTAATTATTACTACATGTCAGACCATATTGTTTATAGAACTTTGTTATAGGAATAGACTTTGTAGCATTATCTCAATAAAATATGAAAACTTTCAGAAATTTAAAAAAAAGAAGGAAAAATGGAGAGAAAAAATTAGAAAAAGATTTAAATAATCAAAAAAATAATTTAAAGAATTTTTCCGGGATCGAAACTCTACCGGGGATCAACAGTTTCACTTCATTTTTAAAAAGTTTGACAGAGGATCTTAATTTGTCCACTAATTCCCCCATTTTTTACCACTGTGCGATGTAAATTTGTGAAGCTGAACACAATGTCATGCATTGATGACCGATACGAACATTGTTAGCCATGAAAACTGCAGCAGACCGACAATTTTACTTCCATTTCTAAAAATTTGACAAAGAATCCTTTGCGCGAAAATCCGCACAACCGTTTTCATGTGTAACATTAAATTGCCCAATTAAATTTGGCAATAGCTGATGTGGCTTGATTCCTTTCTGCTCAACGCAGTCCATCTACCGAATGAAAAAATTATCCTACATAAAGCAATTTTTTTTTAGTGAAAGACATTTTCTTTTATACAAATGAGGCTATTATTTTAAAATTTAAAGGGAGTGTATAACTTCGTAGTCATTAAAAAAATTTTTCCCCTCAAAGAAAATTGTTGGCGCAAATTTTATCCTCCGTAAGAAAAAGTTGAGACAAAAGTTGGTCTTCTAATCAAGGCAATTTTTCTTTAAATAAACAAAGTTTTTTTGACGATTCTCACTGCGTTCACTAAAGTTTGCCGACACTACCTTCGGTAAGACATAGCTTAAACTTGGAGAAGGACGGAATGTTCCCTGCAGTCCTACCTCCCCCAACGGCGCCTCTTGAAAGAAAAGAGAAATACAGGATAAGGGGGTGAGAGAAAAGGAGAGCCGGCATATCGGGAGGCGCAGGGAGAAAAAAGCGAGAGGAGAATAGCAGTGGAGTCACAGTAATAATTCACCCGCATCTGAGGTTATATGAGAGTGCATCTAAATCATCGGCAGGGTCATCGATCAGAGATGAAAAATTCAAGAAAATTGAGTTATCCGTGAGATTGCCGTGGCTCTGACAAATATCGATTAACAGCAATTGAAGCCGCGGAGAAGAAATTTGTAACTGGATCCCGCATAAATTCAAAGCTGCATCGTAAAGGCGTTGGAAGCGTCAACCGCAGAGGCGACGTGGCGTACTCTGCGATATATCGATTGATCTGCCATTTAAACCCATGGAAAAGTATCGATAAACAGGGTGTTCGCAACGAACACTTTAATAATCGATTCTTTCTCATGGCTTTAAATGAAGAAATATCGATACTCGATCATCCATGCTTCGCCACCGGCGGCGGCGCGGGCAAAAGTTGCGGGAGCTTTTGCTTTCACCCTCGGCGGAGAGATAAGAAAAACAAAATTGCGCGAAACGAATTTATAACGTTCATAAATACATACGTTTTTCCCCGTCTTTCCCGCGCTCTTGAATACGAAGTGGAGCGATATTTTCCGCAAATGGCGATCTCATGATACTCCTGAGTTTTGCTTTTGCATCCGATTATTCATTGTTCGGTCTCGCCTCATAGGTTACTGCACCACACGGTCATCCCAAAGTCGCCGTCCAATTTTTTAACCCCTCGACAAATTGAAAGAAAGACTTGTGGGCAGATTCTTGAAATTGATAGACAAAGCTATAGACAAATAAGAAAGCAGGGATGTGGAGGGACCCTATATTGGTAGGAGCGGGTGGTTGCAATGAACAAAGGGGAACAAACGGCAACCTACGAGATACCCTATAGTTAGTCCATCATTTTCTTTTTCTCAATCTAAAAAAAAACCACCTATTTCAAACAATAGGATCGCTTCACACTCCCTATGTCTTCTTTGCCTATCGCTTTGTCTATCAATTTCAATAATCAGCGGATATTTTTCGTTGGGTACCCAGGTTGGGCCAAATGGAATTTTTTCCCGACTCTTAGCAACTTTCTCGGGCATACGGGTCACAAGGCCTTAACTTAGATGTTTTCTCCTTTTTCTCTTTTTTTTTTTTTTTTTTTTTTCCCAAAAGACAACTGTAATCTCGTGATTTAAAGTTGGAACAAACATGAGATAAGGTTTTTTTTGTGGGTCTTTGGCTATCACCATTCTACAATGGCAATTGATGGAACTTACGTAAACTTCAAATTTCGCGGGCCGCCAGCTTGAAACACTACTTGGGGGGAGACTTGCGACTTACACCAAAAATGCCGTTATTTCATGCTTTTTCCAATACGGATGTAAGATAAGGTTTGGGCAATCGTTAGAAAATAGAAAGCTGACATTACTGCTCCTCAGTGACGTAGCGTGAATGATCGATTATCGATACTTTCCCATATAAAACTGTGGTAAAGAATCGATTATTAAGGTGTTCGTTGCGAACGCCTTATTAATCGATTATTTCCATAGGTTTAAATGGTAGATTGATCGATATATCGCAAAGCACGCTACGCCACTGCTGCTCCCGTTTCCTGGAACTAGTTCCGAATTCCAGAACTTTTGAGACTTTTCTGAATTTTTCCCGGAACTTTTGAAATTCCCGGAATGTTCCGGATGTCTCTTTTCCATTTTCCGGAACTTTTGAACAAATCTAAAAGGAATCTCAGAACTTTTGACGGTCATGGAGTTGGAGAAATTGGAACAAAAAAGTACCGAATCCAGTGGCGTGGCGTGCTTTGCGATGTATCGATTTTTATGCCATTTAAACCTATGGAAAAGGATCGATAAACAGGGTGTTCGCAGCGAACACCTTAATAATCGATTCTTTACCATAGGTTTAAATGGCATAACAATCGATACATCGCAAAGCACGCCACGCCACTGACCGAATCCCGGAACTTTTGACGGACATGGAATAGGAGCACTGGTTGACATACGTGACTTCCTCTTAAGAGGAGTCCTCAAAAATTTTAAAGTGCGTGGTTTAAAAATAGTTTCCTTTGAGCATAGGTATTACCAAATTTTCGAGTGTTGCAAAATAATGCAATCATAGACAGGTGTCCGGCAACTTCTGAACATCCCTGTAGATGTATCGTGCGTATTCTAGGAAGACAGTGGGAAGTGCTCCTGGCCTCTCAGGTTTTGAGAGGAGCGATTTTTCAGGGAAATGTGTTGTTGGAAACCTCCATTGAGTGGCTCAATGGGCCACTAGACAGGGATTCTAATTTAAGGTGGCTCTCTAGTGCTTTACGAAAACGATTCAGCGGTCGATCAATTTGTGTTGCTGGATTTTAGTACTATTTTTAAAACCTTTGAAAGTCAAATCCTGTGCCGGTACGTCAGATATTAATGTGAGAAATGAAGTTTTGAAAAATTTAACGCTGAATTTATGGAGTGGAGAGCCTTTTTTTGACACTTTAACTTGGTTCAACGCTTGATTTTGCTGAACCTGATGAGAGCTGAGCTGCAATTCTCTCGAACTGATTAAGATGTATTTCGTCTATTAATGAGTTAGGAAAACAATCGATATTAGTCGAGGTAGGAATTAGGAGTTTAGGGTTTTGCACCCAAAGAGTACTCCTTGCTTTCATCCGAGTTTCACGTCGAGTAACCAGTGCAAATGTGCGTAACACACACCGAACTTGAAGTCTTGTAGGCGTTAATATGCGTTTCACGCCAACTAACCGACTGCACTGCTTTTGGCGCAATGCGAGAAGTATTCATGCAGTCTTGTAGGCGCTAATATACGGTTCAAGCCGACCGCACTGTTTGGTGCAATGCGTGAAGTATTCCCACCGTCTTGCAGGCGCTGATATCATCCATCCGAGTTTCATTTTGAGTAAAGTGCAAACGTGCGTCACTATACAAAATGGAAGAGACCAAGAGTGTTACTACAGCGATGGATGACGTCATAAACCGAATTTTTCAAAGCTCGATATCTCGGTTAATATTGAATATTAAGTTGCTGTTCGGACGGATCCTTTTATATTCAGCTAATCTACGAGATTCAAGCATAGTGCAACTGACCTATTACGAGACGCACTTTTCCGGCACTTTTGACCCCCCCCCCCCCTCCTGACGTACGGTAAGTCCCCCTTTTGTGACGTAGGTTCCTATCCTTTAACACGTACAAAAAATGGCACAAGGCATATTTCAAGCCACCCCCCCCCCCCCCCCAACAAAAAAAACCAACAAACTTCGGGTCCTCATTGTTCGAAGTTTTTAACCATCACTGGAAAAAAACCACATTGGATCTAGAGTCCAGACTCTCAAAAACACCGACAAGAAAAAATACTCTTGATTCAATCAGATTTAGGCTTAAATAATAAACCCAGCCTCTTAATTTGAGCGGATTTCCTTTTGATTCAAGCAAAAATCCGATTGAATTAAGAGTATTTATTTCTGTCAAATGGTTTAAGAGTCTAGACTCTGGATCCAAGAGACTTTTTTTCCAAGGCTCGACATAAGCATATTTTCGTTTGATTCAAGAGGAATCTCCTCTTAGCGGGAGACTCAATAATATTTCTGCTCAAATCAAATTGATTTAAGCTTAAATCTGATTGGATCGAGAGTCCTTTTTCTTGTCAATGTTTTCAAGAGTCTGGACTCTAGATCCAATGTGTTTTTTTTTTCCAGTGATGTCTAAAGTTATCCGCGGAAATAAAAGTTTCGATGAAAAAACAAACAGTAAAATGCTTTAAAGCCTGCCCTTGCAGTGGTTTAATGCCACCGCGAGCGAATCACTCCGCCTCCGCACGAGGGACGAGGGACAACCGCGATGGCGGTGGGCGAAGTGAAAAATTCTGGCACACGCAAATTGCGGATTTGATGGATGGTGGGAGCTCGCATGCGTTTCTGGGCGTCGCGGGGCCGGCTGCGCAGTCAGGGGGTCCGCGGGGCTTCTCGCGATCGCGGGCTTCAGTACCTTCCCGAAGTTTGGACTTTCGGCTCGGCCACCTCGCGTTCCGCGTCCGTGTTTATTCGCGATTCGTGTTTACGCGTCGTCGAGTTTCCCGCGGGAGATTCCATCGCGAGTGCAGTGCCAAATTAAATCCTTCCGCCCGTTTCTGTGCCGTTTTTTGTTCGACGGATTATCGCGGAGGATTTTTTCAGTTTTTCAATTTTCGTGGAGTATTATTGTCGTTTGGCTGGTTCGTGGTTTTTGGATTCGACTAATTAGGTAGGTTTCTCCGTGAATATGTTTTAATCGAGGGGCTTGGAGGACAAGGCGCATGAGTTCAGTTTTTGCTATTTCTGCCGTTCAATGTAAAAACGCCGCATATCCATTCGACATTTTTTTTATTTTTTTCTGACAAAATACTATTTCTCAAGAAAACCAACAAATTGTGTTCATTTTTCATTTTTTCGAGTCGATTTTGGCATACTATTAGGAACTCAAAATTTAAAAAAATGAAGCCTTGCCACACTTAAATTGTCTTGTGTTAGAACAGTACATGTGGAAGAAAAATACAAAATTTGCAATGGAGTTACGGCGTTCTTGCTGTAAACGGCAGATTTCGAGACATACTTGTTTGAAGCTTTAAAGTTACTTGGATCCTCAAAGTGGAGAGAAAGTTCAAACTGGCCACTCGATTCCTAAAACTTCGAATTTGGGAGCGAATTTTTCATAGAATATGCATTCAGACTAGTTTTACATGAATTAATCAATAACTCAATTTTTTCAAAAACTGCACTTATGCGCCTTGTCCGTCAAACCCCTCAATTACAGTTTTGACCAATAGCCTAACTACATTGCACTTTGCCTTTTTCTTAGGTTTCATTTTTTATAAAGAAAAACACGTTCAGCTGATTCGGTTGGTTAAGTCGTTGGAGTGATTGGTCGGTCTTTTAGATTCGACTCATCAGAAAAGTTTTTGGATGACTTCTATTAAGTTAAAAGAAATGGACCATTCTAATCATAATCAGCCCTATAGTGCCGCAATTCGCCAAATTTTCTTCCTTATTTTATTTATTTTACAAGACAATTGACGATAAGTTCAGCCATAACTTGATCTTTTAGTTTCGACTGATAAGGTACGTTTTCGGACCGTTTCTAATAAAGTAAAAGCATGGCCTTTTTTCGAGAGTGAGTCTAATTACATCATTCGTTGCCAAATTTTTTCACGGAACAACTAAGCTTAGCTTTGTTTCCCTTTTAGATCCGACTAATTAGGTATTTTTTTAGTGAATACTCTTTTCAATCCAAATCCATTCAAACCAAAAGCAGGAAAACTGCATTACTCTTTGCCAAATTTTCTCTTATATCTCATTTATTTTCACCGGGAAACGAAATGCCCCTGATGCCTCACTTTTTTAAATTCGATTAATTGGATTGTTCTCCGGTAATTTTTTTATAGATTAGTTTGTAATGGGGGTTTTCAGCTGACGTTATTTATGGTGGAGATAAGATTTAAGAAGATTCAAGTAAAGAAACAAATCCATAACCCAGAGAAACATGAACTTAGGAAAACACCACGTGCATGACAATGCCAGGAGCATATGTGTAGGAAACATTAATTCAAAGGCTTGGAGCACAAAGCACATACGTGTAGTTTTTGCTATTTTAAGAGATACGTGTTTGAAGTTTCGAAATTACTCGGATTCGTATGGCGGGAAACAAGTTCAAACCTACTTTTTGATGCTTAAAAATTGGAATTTGAGAGCGAATTTTTCACAGAATATGCATTTAGAAAAGTTGTACTTGAAATAATTAATATCTCAATTTTTTCAAAAGCTGCACTTATATGCCTTGTCCCTCAAGCTCCTGACTTTATCGTTTCATATCCTTATGAAATTTTGAAAAACATACATCCCGATTCGAATGTTCCAAAATATTCGTCAATACGTTAATTTCCAAAGGAAAACCAACATTTTTGCACGAAGCTTTAATTTAAAAGGCGCTCTCCGATAGTCGAAGCAAATTCATGCCGAAGTGCACAATTTAGAGATACCGTTGACTTTTCAGTTATGAATTGATATATGTCATGGAGTTTGTAAGATCGCAACCTACGAGTTTGTTTGTTTTCACTACATAAATAGAAGCGCTCCTCAAATAGCAGAGCTGTCTTCAGTCGGACAAGAAATATTTCACCAACTTTCTTGGAAATATCAGGGAGATGAAAGATGCCTCGAAAGGAGGAAGAAAATACCATGCGAGAGTCAATTGTCTAACCCTAGAAATCATCAATTATTGTACGCTATGTGTTCTCTGTTTCTCGGAAAATAAAGGTATTTAGAAAAGGTGTTTTACTGGTTTTGGCCGCACGTCTGGCGCTCAAGGAAGAGGGAAAGTGGTTCTAGGAGTTCGTCTTGCCTACACTAAAAATTGAAGGCGAATCGACTTAGCGTTAAAGTAAGCTCTGCTCGTCCGTCCGTGTGTAGTAAAAAGCTATTCAGTACGTTTATTCCGAGTAAGCGTGCCATTTATTATGGTGATACCTCTATTCGACCGCGTGGGAGCTCGTCTTGCCTACCCTAAAAATTGCAGGCGAACTGACTTAGCGTTAAAATAACCTCTTCCCGTTCGGTGAAAAGCGTGTTTCGAATACGCATGACGTTTACGGTGATACAACTGTGCGGCCATGTAAAATTTTGTATTGCCTACTCTGAAAATTGGACTTATATATGCTAAAAGGAACTATTTGCATAGGGTTTGCGTGTAACATAGTTCCTTTTAGCATAAATACGTCCAGTTGGAAGTGGGGTGACAACGAAATCATATAATAATTTTAGTGTTCATTTCGAGTGAGTGTGATATTTCACGGTGATATGACTTTGTGGTTATACCACGTGGGCAGAGATGTGGGCGGTCTTATTGCAGTGCGAAGCCCAAAGATCTCATTTCGAACTATATCAGCTGATTGTGAGTAAAAGGGCGGACCAACTAAATGTATCACTCGACCGTTTCTGCAGATTTTCACTCGCGCTTGTAGGAAAATATCGCATCAGCAGATTATTCCGTCCCGGTTTCCGATAATTTGCATCGAGAAAGCCAGAAAAATTTATCCTTCCTCGTACACTTAACGGAGTCGTTTCTTATTTTTTGAAAGAATTGCATAAAATATAAGGAAAACGACGTAGCAAAAAGAGCCAAAGTCGATGCACAGCATGCACACTCTCCTTGCAATCAACTTCAAGAGACTTGAAGAGATCAAAGAGGTTCATTCCCTTGTTATGTAACTTTCCTGCAACGGAGCCGTGCGTTAATGAAAGGGGAAGAGATAGTGATTACTATCATTCGTCATGAGAAAATTTCTTATTTTCTCCCATTATCACTTCATCATAATAAAAAATAACTCCAGACACACCACGACTATTCTCACCACAGGAGCATCACGGCAGTGAAATTGTGGACGTCTCAAAATTTCCGCCGCCATTTTACTTTTTTACAGAGAAATTTTTGGTTGAATCTTTTTGAAAATTTCACTGCATTTTATTGGCAGCACAAAGAAAATTCAGTGAAATTTTCCGACACCCTCGTTGAACAATTGCTCTGTAAAAAAATAAAATGGAATTTTGAAACGACGCATGGCGCTTGTGATACTTTGGCCGGAAGGTGACGACATGACGTCGCACAATGGATCGAGTCAATAGAAGAAGTCGGAAAAAATTTGGAAACTTTGGAGCTCTTAACTCCGTTTACACAAAACTTTAAGGTTCTAAAAGTGGTTTCGTTGGTTTCCTCGTAAAATTTTTGTCTAGGAGCACACCTTCAAAGTCAAAGTGTGACGAAATAAACATCAAAATTTGCAGTTTTAGTCAGAAATTTCATGTTCGACCTCTCTGAGTGACTCCAGCCAATGTGCGGCGGCGCAAAGAGCCATCTGAGGTCAGGTCACATAGCGACCAAGGGGTGTCTCCCCTAAGGAACTTTTCTCTTCTACCATCATCGCATTTCGTAATATCAAATCGCCTCTTTGTGGTGGCCAAGGCCACCTTTATGACTATATGTCGCGGCGGGGTAGGCCAGAACAACGGAGAAAAGTATCGCGTAATCGGTGGCACCTCAGGTGATGAATCTCATCGGAGTCTCGAGATGAATGCGAGGTTTTTTTACGACTGGCCAGGTCGGAGAGACTCTTCATCGTGTTCTCCTCGAGCAATTTTTCCCTACCAGCGGCGGCCAAGCTCAAATTAATCGTTTTAAAGTCTGCCGAGAGAGCCCTGAACGGAATAATGGAAAAAATTCGCGTGGGGCTCCAACGAGAGGGACTGTGATTACTCTTTTTAGGTTATAGCCGTCTTAAATACAGAGAAAATAAACAGGAACGCCGTGGCCGAGACAAAACCGCGTATCCGGATGGAAATTTCCATCGGGGATATGCGCTTCTTTTCGGAGCAGAGTGGAGCTCAAACGTTTCCTCGTTCCTCAAGGCAATTCTGAAACTCACAGCCTCACGGCGATGAGAGGATCTCCGCCGTGCTAAGGAAAAGCGTCGTATGAAAATTTAGACGATGCCAAATTTCCTCCGACAAAATATTCATTAAAAAAGAAAAAAATTGAATGTTTTTCTTTAAATTTATTAGATACTTTAGATTAAACTGTGGTTACAATTCTGTGAAAAAATTATATAAAAATATTCATAAATTGTTAAGGAAACTTGATTTTTAACAAGAGAGATATGGCAACGTCTGCAAGTTCATACGGCGTTCTTCCCTAGCACGGTTGATCTCCTCGCGACGAGGGATTTTTATTTTTACCTCAATCCCGGCAAGGTGCGACACTCATGGACACGGAATACTCGTATTTAATTTAATTATTTTACCTCTTGGAAGCTTATACTTTTAAATTTTACACCTTTGTGTTTTGAGGGGAAAATGTCACGAACGGAGAGCACCGGATCAAGTTGCCGAGAGCGGCGGGCGACTCATCTTTTTCCTTATTTCTTTACATTTTTATTTTATTTTATTTTTACGAGTCTTTGAAAAAAACTGCCTGCTTCCCGAATGGCGCTTGTGCATTGAATGCACTTCCTCCCTTCGCTGGGAATTACAGCTGCCTGCTTACTACGATTTGATCTTTAATATTTACTCGTATCTTTACGAGATTATCACGGTGGCGTTTTTTGCATTTATGTATGCAGGTACCTCGAAGAATCGTCTGGGTTGTTTATTATTTTTGACTCAGAATTGCCGATCTGGTGGCTTTGAATCATAGGAGTAACGCATAACGCATTAAGCGCGAAGCGCTTTGGGGGGGGGGAAGAGGGTATCTCCTAGTATTCCTAGAAAATAGGTATAACATTTGGATTGCATTTTGCAAAAAGGAACCACTATCTCTGGTTCTTCTGTAAAAGCACCTTTCCGCATCGGGAAATCAATGGCATGTATGCTGTTTCTAAAGTGAGCCAGAAATAGTGGTTCCTTATTGCAACATGTAATCCATTTGAGCTCTACACATATTTGGATTGCATTTTGCAATAAGGAACCACTATCTCTGGCTCTCCCATAAAAGCACAGATCTGCATAGGGAAACCTATGGCATGTATGTTGTTTCTAAAATGGGCCAGAAATAGTGGTTCCTTATTGCAAAATGTAATCCATTTAGTCCAAATTTTTCCTGTCAATTATGAGATCATTACAAGCATGTAAATAACAAGTTCGGCTCACATACAACATTTTGATCATGAACATGATCTTCATAATCGCGAACGGGACAAGAACATTGTTAAAGAAAACTCTTGAATAGCAAATCTCAGTATAGGAAGAAACAATCAGGAAAAAGCAGTCAAATAGTGCGCTTACTTCACGAAACATTATTTCACCAAGCTTATTAATTGCTAATGTGATGATGTTGAGTTGTTGGAGTGCAAAATTTTAAATATACAGCTGCAATAGAATGAAAACGAAATATTGACGGAATGCACCGCATATTCAAAATCCTGTCATAAAAAAACTGGAAGTCTCAGACTTTCCTCTTTTTCTCAATCTTCGTGGTGAGAATGCGGTTATGAGATGAAGATTTGAAAAATGTTAATGAATCCATCGGGCAACAATGACAATTTTCAAACCAGTTGCTCGCGAAGTCTTGTCTCTAATATACATAATTAAGTTCGCTCGTATTTACAGAAGTGTTTCTGAGTTCAAGGGCTGAGCTTTAGTCAGCCACCGCATCATGCAAATACTCTAGCTATGTAAATTTTAGAGAGACTTTATTCTTTATGTTGCGACTCTTTATTCTTATTGGACGGAAGTAGCTAACCAACAAAATTAAATACATAGATGACGTATTGACTAACCACTTTTAAAAATTCGCTTGCGAGCAAAGAAGAAGCTTTAAAAGAAGCTCTTGGTTTTCATAACGCCGGGTTATCTTCTATCGCAGGGGATGAAGATTGTTTCTGTACGAAAAAAGGAAACCTCAAAGCAAACGAATTTTAAACTGCTCATTGATTCTATTGATTTAGTAGTTTTTTTAAACCAAGTTTTTGATACAAAAACCGCCCCAGAATTTTGGACCAAATCAAAACTGTACCGCTTTAAAATGTGCTACCTTGAGAATAAAGCTTGGAGAAGAAGCTATTTAAAGTACAAATTACATGCCTCAAGTTCAAAATTGTTGGATAAGAATGTAATTTTACACCTTCTTTTGGTACTAAAATGGATTGACAATCTTGCAACATATTTTTTAGAATATTCGAGAGAGTCTCTTATTGCAAACTCGAATAAAGAATTTTTGACACCATGAAAATTGTTCTTTTAAAAAATGATCTTCAACCAATTTTTCTACTAGACCGTCACAAATAAGAGAATTAAGGAGAGCTAGAAGGCCTCAATTGCATTGCAACGATGCAAAATTTCACTCTTAAATGTATTCATTTACCCAAGAATAGTTGCAATTTTTCATGAATCTCTTCAGGATTCGAAAAATTCCTAAAATTTTCCATGAAAGAATTGAATTTTAATGCAAAATAAAATGGAGCAACGCACAAGTAACCCATTCCGGCACCGAACCCTTTAAAAATAGTCTACCTATTTTACAACAAGTGTACTATTTTGTCTGTTTGTACCCATAAAGTGAGAACAGATTTGCGAGTTTTAGCCACAGTGCGTTTAATTCAGTATACAACTGAAACTTTTATGAATGACGAGAAAAGCTGATTAAAGCGCACTCTCAAAGAGATATACTGTTTGGTGCAACACTATATTTACGACCAATGAGAATAAGGCGACCGCGTGCCGACGTATTTCGGGACCAGTTAGACCCATCACGTGTGCAGTGCAGCCAAACTGCATATATCTCCGGGGGGAAAATGTGCTCAACTAAGCGTTCCCCGTCTACGAGTATCACGAGAATTTCAGTTTTACACCGAATCTAATGTCCAATGCTAAACAAATTGCTTCTCTCAATGATTTGTGCGTTTAATTGCCTCTTTTCTTCATCATTTGAGAAGTCATCAAGAACGAAGGGGCATAAGCTTCGTGATGCAGCTAACACTTTGCAATTTGGTGAAACTAAATACTTTGAAAGTCCCACCATAGTTTTACTCTAAAAACCCCTGCAATCTGTATCAAGATTCTCCAAAAATGTATTGTTTTTATAAGATCGTCTATGAAGATACGATTAAAAGGCTCAGGGGGAGAAGAAAAGTGGAAAATAAACGTTTTTCCAAAATCTAGTAATCTCATTCTTTCGGCTTTCAAGCCTCAAAAGATACAAGTTGCTGGGTCTTGGGAAGGTTACTTTCAGAACTGCGTTTGTTACAGCAAAAATGGTATTCTAGTTATTCAAAATTTATCACCAATTTAAGACAGTAAGTCGGAATTTTTTAGCCAAAATTGCGTTAAAAATCAGTATAAAGCTGAAAATCACAAAACCGAGGGAAATAACACGAATGAGCACAATTTTCCCTCTAAGAGATACGCTGTTTGGTGCAACATACGACCCGTGCGTCTACCGCAATCAGTTTGTGCACCAATTTAACTTTATTTTTGCTGCTTGAATTTTCATAGCAATTCTTTTGTGTTATATATAAATTTATAATCATCGGGACCAAGAGCCCATGGCGATTTTTTGAAGAAAACTACTCGTTTGAAAATTTAATGAGTTCATGCCATCATTCCAGTGGGAAAAAATAATTAGAAGACGGGAGCAAGGGAATCCAATTATTCCCTAGAATCATCTCTGCAAGAACGTTAGGACGGACAAAAATTCAAATCCTAACAAAATAACGGCGCAAATGGAGATTCCGCGCTGGTATAATGCAGGCATCCGACTTCTCGTAAGGAAGAATAGGACGTATTTCTGCCAAGCGGAACTATGTGCATTGAGACATGAGCCCTGAGACCCATAAGAATATGTGCATAACAGGGCTCACGTCATAATGCACATAGTCCCGTTTGATAGAAATACGTCCAATAGAGGGTAGCCCCGTCCGTTCGTTACATTAAACACTCGGGTACTTGAATAACACGAAGACAGGGGGCATTAATATTTAACAAGGTATAAAAGCCTCCTGCCTGGCCAAAAAATTTGGAATGAATCAAGTTGCCTCACAGGTCCCTCGGGATCCTCGCTGGTTCCAGTCTTACCTCCAGCGATCGTCTGCCTACCTACGTTAAAACCACTCAACTCCACCCAGCATTCTTGTCTAGATACGAGGTTTTTGCTGGGACGGTTGCTGACTATTCTCCAGTGCTAAAGGAAAACGCCGTAAGAACATTCTGAATTGCCAAATTCCCGCAATTGAATGTTTATTTTTAAGGAGAGTTATGAATAATTCCTCATTAAATTTTTAGATGATTAAATCTGATCTTAATTGAAATTCTTTCGAAAATTCGAGAAGGAAAATTCACAGATTTCCCCGAAAATTGGTATTTTATTAAAGAGAATTTGGCAACGTCTGGAGGTTCATAAGGGGTTTCTTCAGCATGGCAGTATTCCGCTGCTCTGAATAAATTACTCGGTTACAAAAGTTTACGTGGCCTCTAATTTACGTAGCGGTCGGAAATTTTAAGCGGCCGAAATATCAGGGACCGAGAGAGAGGGAGGAGGGAGGAGGGAGTGCGTATTACCGCGAGACGCCCTCAGGGCCTCCCGCGAATCCGAGATGACGTCACCGCCAGCACCGGCCTACGTGCCGGACTGACAAGGAGTCAAGCCAAACGGTCGGGGCGTGATAAAAGAGAGATGTCGGAAGCTGGAGTCCGCGGTTTTATAAACAATAAGTGCACGCAAGTTTCCAATACGGCGTGGGCTGAAAGAACATTCATCAAAAAATTTACCCATAGGACTGGCATGTTTTTTCGCTCATTTTGATATTTCGCAGTTTAAAGAAGACGGTTTATTTATCTCAGGTGATTCTCTCTCATCGCGGTGATTTTCCGCCTTCAATTGGACGCGATACCTCCCGCGCATCGGATGAGTTCGAATAGTTGCTCAGTTGGGTTAGACCTCCTGAGCTTGGGGTATTGTTCTTAAGCTGTGAGTTGTGCTGCTCTGATCAGAGAGCACACAATGTAAGGGCAAATATGTCGACGCACAGTGGATTGAGTCAATTAGAGGGGTCGGACATTAAATTTTTTACAAAATCGGCAAATTTTGATGTTTATCTCGTCACATTTTAAACTTTAAGGAATGCTTCTTGTAGAAAATTTCACGAAAAAACCAGTGGAACCACTTTTAGAACCTTAAAGTTGTGTATAAACAGAGTTATAACCGTTTAAAGTTTCCAAATTATGTCCGACCTCTCCTATTGACTCAATCCACCGTGCGACGGTGAAACTACTAGACCACGTATCTTGTTTGCTGTGTTTAAAAAACTCCGCTCTCTTTATATTGTTTTGAAGTAGAGCAAATCAGTATCATGCTTTGAAGTTTTTCATAGAATTTTCTACGCGCAGAGGAAAAAATCACGAAAGTTTTCAAGAATTGACGTTGAGTAGTTTTCCATTTGAAAAATATAAAGTATTTCAGGAAGTCTGCAATGTCGCAAACCGAGATATGTGGTCTGGTAGTTTCACCGTCGATGTGTTGACCGTACCGCGCATTTACTATCAGCGTTGAGAAGAAAAAAGGCTTTTAAAAATGATAACGATGAAATTGAAAAATTAATGTATAAAATGGGAAAATGAAATTGGGATCGGGTAATAAGATGTAGCATCGTCATTTAGTTGTGCTGGCGTTGAAGTTGATCTTCTTTGAAGGCTTTCCTTTTGAAAGATTCCTTTTACGCAATATACATTTCTTTGATGTGACAGTTTTTACTCACGGATGGCAGAGTACTACTCGACGTTTACCTGGAAAACAGAGGCAGATCCAGTAATTTGGCAACATCAAATTTCCTCCATTTAAACCTATGCTAAATAATCGATTCGTATTGGAGCACCTAGCCCCTTTAAGAATCGATACATTTCCATAGGTTTAAATAAGACAAAGTTGCCGATTTGCTGGATCCGCCAATACTCGAAAATAATGAGGCGAGGAACACGATAGGACGAGCCTCACCGATTCATTTTATAGGTTAGATTTTTTTAATGTGACCATCGTAATTTTTGTACCATTTCACCCCTAAAAAGTCTAATCGCACGGCTGTATCCCCAGCGTGCGAGACTCATTGGACAGTCATCCTCAGAGCTATTTAAAGTCATACTTCCACAAAAAATTTAATGACGCCCCTGATTTTATTATTTCAAGAGCATAGTGGGTGGTTAATAAACGATTTATATCTCTCACTCAAGATTTTACTGCCGATCTTAAAATCCCACGAACTAACTCGGGATCAGTGGCGTGGCGTGAATAATCGATTATCGATATCTCGCCATTTGAAGCTATGGTAAAGAATCGATTACTAAGGTGTTCGCTGCGAACACCCTGATAATCGATCTTTTTTCATAGGTTTAAATGGCACAACAATCGATATATCGCAATTCACGCCACGCCACTGCTCGGATTCCCAACGGATCCACCCACGGCTCCAGCTCTGCGGTGCACAGTAAATTTCACTTAGGAACAGATAGTCGTTGCAGCTATATGATATAGTGTCCTCGCTGCAGTGGACGGATAATAAGAAAGAGTCACTTGCATCAAGAAAAATGGCGGGCGAGCAGGGCTGCATGTGTGAACGAACTCGGGTTTCCTCGCCAGGAAGTGAGCGATCTTCGACTCCGCATGCGAACACTGAACAGACCCGGGGCAATAATTCTGAGTAAAAGGCTATATCAGTGACCTGCAGGTGAGTGATTTACGGTGGGCGCTCCGGCTAGGCGCACGATCTACGATATCCATTGTTGCACGGTGGTGAAGTAATGCCAACTCACGGAGCTAGGGGTCACTCTGGGGGTCACGAGAGTAGTGGCGTAGACATTTTTCATTTAAGGGGAAGGATTCCAAGGGTAAAAATTTTCAGAGGTTTTTTTTGGAGGAAATTTTTAAGTCATGAGGGTGGGGGTCCAGAATCCATGGAAACCCCTTTTGCCACGCCCTTTAACACTGTTGTGCTAAGGAAAAATGTTGTGTCCACATTCGAGATACTCTGGCTCCAAGATTGGCACAAAACTCGACTGAATAACCGAAATAGCATTTTAAGCCGCATTCGACATCTTGGATTTTCGAATTTTGAAAATTTTAGTTGAAATTCAAGTTTCCTGTCAAAAAATGCCGCTCGGTACCAAATTTCATAAAAATAGATCGAACAGGAGTACGACCAGCAGGACTCTCCACCTAGTAGTAAGCGATACTTGTCAAGTTATAAACGTTGACGCGCCTTCAATCTCGTCTAATACTATGCAATACTTCTGTGGCGGAATAGTTGCTCACTGCGCCTGCAGCAGAATTGCTCCGACTTGATGGTAGATGCTCACGATTACCGGTGAAATTATACTCTAGCGCTTGCGCATAGTTACACATTTTCTCTTCACTGACGGCGAGGAAACGAACATTTATACCTTAACTTTCGACGTTGCAAGTTTGTCACTCTCTTTTCATGTGGGTAAAACAATCAGCCCTTTTTGCTGTTGAAAAAATTCGAGTTCAACTTGTCACTTGAGATTCACACCTTTCTTGGCTTAAATCTTTTTACGTCTTCGATGGTTTTTATGGGGAAAAAACTGTAGTTTTCACATATGAAAATATCCTAAGAATCTGAAACCAGAAATATATAAATTATGTAAAAATGGCTTCGTATCTTCGCAATATGTATTTAACTCCCTCTCATAAGGAAAGTTAAGACTCATCGCCACTCTTCCGGGCGTATCTCTATCTCCACATGAGCCGCAAAAAGCACTGCGTTATACGGAGAACAGAGCGCTGGTGGAAATCGAGATATGCCCTTAAGTTGAAGGAGTAACGACATGGAAGCCATTTCTAATTGACTCCTGCCCCCCGTCTCGGAAGGCTGATTATTGAAAAATCAGCACTCTAATACATCACAATGCGATATATTTCACGGTTAAGATAGGGCTATGTCTTGTCTTGTCGTATCGACATAGATTCAATAATGACTACCATGGTGTCATAAACGGTCGGCAATGCCAGAGATCTAAGAGAGAACTTTCCCGCTTTTGGGAATTCCCGACTAAAATCTACTTTCTTCGGAAACTTTGACAGACGAACACAAGCGGGAAAGTTCTCAGGAACTTCCCCTGGAATTCTTGTTTCCATCCTCAGCATTTAATTTTCCCAGGAAATTTTGATCCCTGGGCAAAACTACATCTTCACCGGTTGCTGACAGCGCGATAGAAAATGAACGGAATGGGAAAGGAAGTCGCGAAGCAGACATTCGGAATCAAAGTTGCTCCAAGTTCGTTGATTGCAGATTACGAAAAACGTGCACAGTGTAATTTTTGTGACGTTTTAAGACACCAGAACCTGATATTTCCTTTCTGTCACCGCAAGAGAGCTTCAGTTATATTAGGGAAGCTGCGACTTTCTGGCATGGCTGGCAACAGCGAGAAGTCGCCGGCAGTCCCGGTGCATTATATCCTGATTAGATTCGAATCCTTATTCGCTCCTGGTCGGTTACGTCTATTCTTGTGACTGGCATTGCGCGACATCATCAGAATGTTTAGGTCTATGCACCGAAACGGAGCTGCCACGTTTCATCCGTCGGTCAGCAAATTAATTTTGATCTAAAGATAACACTTCTGACGGCTGGTGGCTCGTGTCCGGTTGGAGTCGCCAATTAAAAACGCCTTCAATTGCACTTGATACCGAGCAATGCACGCGAGTCGATAGATTTGTATCCCGGGTATGAAACATTGTCAAGTCACAGGTACTGAAATTTTGCTTTTCATGGCTGGGTGCTAATTTCTTGACATTCGTGCGCAGATTTTAAATTAAGCTGTACATTTGTTACCCAATTTTGAAAAATGTAGCTATTATCCAATTTCGACGTCCAATCACATTTGTGATTTAATTCTTTGAAGAGATATATTTTGATTAACATTTGGATCAAAATTATGATTTGATTTAATTTTTAACCCAAATTTAAGAATTTAATTACAGTTTGAACATAATTTAAAGAGACAATACGGATGAATCACGAATTAGTCGATATTGATAAGACTGAAGTACCCCATTTTGGATCGTTTTCAAAATCAACGACTCCATTTATTTCGTTGTGAAAGGTAAGATCGGCATAATAATGAAATAAGTTAGCTGAATCACCGAAACGTACAACACCCTGGTAAAAATGAGTTAAGGCTCATTCATGATACGATTTTTGTACTGGGGCAAAGGAGTGTGTAATTGGGCCGCGTCAAGCAGAAAGGAACCAAGTCACATCTGCTATTGCCAAATTTATTTGGGCAATTTGATTTTTTGCATGAAAACGGTAGTGCGTACTTTTGTACAAATTTTATTGAATTTTCTGCATAGCAGTATAAAGCAAGTTGCTTAAAATGTCAAAGGAATCCGCCCAACCGTTTTCATGTAAAAAATTGAATTGCCCAGTTAAATTTGGCAATAGCTGACGTGGCTCGGTTCCTTTCTGCTAAACGCGGTGTAATTGTCCCTGTAAATTTTTCATGATAAAAAGACAGTTGAGGAACTTGGAGGATAAGACACATACGTGCAGTTTTTGAAAAAATTGAGATATTAACCATTTCAAGTAAAACTGGT